>NC_091765.1:83884817-85084817 GCF_029378745.1 Bos indicus
TCTGTGAGTCTGACTTTTTAGATTCTATATAAAAGTGAGATCTTTTAATATTTGTCTGTCAGTTTTATTTCACTTTGCATAAAAACAATCTCTTAATAAAAGCAACAAGAAAAAACAAAATTAAGTATCAAATGGTAAACTGCTAATAAGGCTCCAATTATTTAACCTTCCTGTATCCATGCTGTTTGCCATGTGACTTCACAGCTCCTCTTACCAAAGAGGTGGAGGCACTGTATTTCCCCTCATAAAATCTGGACTGCCCTTGGTGACTTGCTTTGGCCAAAAAAATAAGTCTAAGAGTTTTAGAAACTTTAAATATTTTTTCTTGCTTGCTCTTTTCCCTTTACCACTGCCAAAAGAACATACCTGGGACAGCTATCTACCCTGCCAGAAGAAGAAATATGTACAGAATGGCCAAGTTGTACTGATCACCCAGGCAGTCATCCTAGATCAGATAACATTCAGGGGACATCCCACTTCAGATGCAAGTGGCCCAGCCAAGACTAGCAAATTTACCTAAAGTCAAGTCACTCAGTCGTGTCCGACTCTTTGCGACCCCATGGACTGCAGCCTACCAGGCTCCTCTGTCCATGGGATTTTCCAGGCAAGAGTACTGGAGTAGGTTGCCATTGCCTTCTCCAGGGGATCTTCCTGCCCAGGGATTGAACCCTGGTCTCCAGCATTGTAGACAGACGCTTTACAGTCTGAGCCACCAGGGAAGCCCTGGTGGTTAGCAAATTTACCTAACCAACCAAAAACTAACCATAGACAAATATGAAAACTCAGTCAAGACCATTCAAGTCAGGTCCCAATTAGCCAATCCATGAATATCCATAAGATAAATGTCACTGAAGTTTTGCAATAGTTACAACAGTGCTATGATGACAATAGATAATACATACTATTTTAAAATATTACTAACATAGAAGCAAAGCCACTGGCTATGCTATTAACTGCCTCTCTTAGACTCTGACCCTGTGTCCCTAAGGATGAGTATTTAAGAGTATTCTTGCCTCTTGGGAGAGAGTTGCCAAAAAGAGGCATTCCGAAAAAGATCACCTTGGGACTTTGCATGAGCAAAAAATAAAATTTTACTATATTAAGTTATTGATAATTTTGTGTTTTTTGTTGTTGTTGTTTGTTTTGTTTTTATAGCAGATAGCCTAGTGTGTGTTCGGTCATGTTCAACTCTTGCAACCCCATGGACTGTAGCCCTCCAGACTCCTCTGTCCATGGGATTTTACAGACAAGAATACTGGAGTGGGTTGCCATTTCCTTCTCCAGGGGATCATCCCAACCCAGGGATTGAACCCAAATCTTCTGCATCTCCTGCACTGACAGGCAGATTCTTTACTGCTGAGTATATTATTTGAGGCTCCAAATAATATAGTACCTAAGACCAAACTGACTTTCACAATCTTCTATTTTACTTAAATTCAATAACAAAACACTCTGAGCTTAATTATTCCCTGCCTTGCTTATATTCATGTCCTCCTTGATTCAGACCTTTCAATACATAATGAATTATACATAATATATACATAGAGATTATATCCATATTATATCATGTTAACTATACAGATATATGTTCCTTGAAAATAATTTATATACTGAATTTATATTTATAATAAGCATGTTATTATAAATATAAATTCAACATAAAATATTGAGATAATATAATAATAATAATTAATAGTATGTTCCTAAGCTTACACATTCTAATGTATTGCCTAACACAATAATAGTTGGTAAATCATTAAGTCCTTTGGTCAAGGGGACTGATAAGTACCAACTTAAGCCAAAGAGTGGGTGTCTAGGTCAAACCAAAGATAATTTTATTGAGAAAGTTGCTACTGTACACTTACTAGATGCCCAGGCATAAAATAAACATTATTGGAAGATACCAAGAACTATGCAGAATTGCCCTTATGTTGGCACATATATAGCTTATCTTCTTAAAAAGATGTAAGCTTCTTATAGGCAGTTACTGGGTCTTACATATCATTTGTTTCATAGTTCTAAGCATTAGGCAGTAAACCACTAGCAAGCACCTGTGTGTGCAGTTTTTCACTAAATATGGTATCTCCTACAAATCCTTAGAGTGGCTTTCATTAGTTTTGAATCAACTGCAAATAATCACAAAACACTTAAAATTTAAACTAATTAAACCTACTCATTAGGAAAGAAAGTAAATTGAAAAAACATTTGGATTGAAATTTATAATGTGCAAATTCAAATCAAAATAAGTAGAGAACAACAATCTATGGCTTTTTTGACACTGCCTTGGCTATGATTTCTTGGATATGACATCAAAAGCATACATAATAAAAGCAAAAATAAACAAGTGGGACTATTTCAAACTAAAAATCTTCCATATGATAAAGGAAACAATCAACAGAATGAAAAAGTAATCAACAGAATGGGAGAAAATATTTTCAAAATGTATGCCTGATAAGAGGTTAATATTCAAAATACATAAAGAACTCATACAACTCAAAACAAAAAAATGGACAAAAGACTCAAGAAGGCAAATGGCCAATGAGAATATGAAAAGATGTTCAGTATTGCCAATCATCAAGAAAATATAAATCAAAACCACAATGAAGTATCACCTCTCACCTCTTAGAATTGTTTTTATCAAAAAACAAGACAACAAGCCTTACAACAATGTGGACAAATTAGAACCCTTGTACACTGTTGGTAGGAATGTAATATGGTGCAGTGGCTATGGCAAACAATATAAAATTCCTGAAAAAATAAAAAACAGAACTACCATATGATCCAGCACTTATTTGTATATATCTTAAACAAATGAAAGTAGTATCTCAGAGAGATATCTACACTCCTTGAAGAATTATGTTCCTTGAAGAATTATTTACAATAGCCAAGATATGGAATCAAAGAGCCATCAGTGATGAATGGATAAGGAAGATATAGTATATACATTAAAATGGAATACTATTTAGTCTTTAAAATGAAGGAAATCCTTCCATATGCAACAATGCAAATGAATCTCCAAGACACTATGCTACGTGAAATAAGCCAGTCACAAAAGGACAAATACTACATGACTCCACTCATGAGACATCTGAAGTAGTAGTGGATTTTGCCAAGATGTTGGAGGTGAAACAGGGAGTTGCTGTTCGATGAATATAAAGTTTCACTTATACAAGATAAACATGTTCTGGAGATATACTGTATAACACAATGTTATTAATGTTAACAAAATTATACTGTGCACTTAACATTTTGTTAAGAGGGTAGATATCATGTTAAATGTTCTTACCACACAAAACAAATAGGCATAAGGAAACTTCTGGGGGTGATAGATATGTTTATTACCTTGATTATTGTGAATTCATGGGCATGCATATTATATCCAAACTCATCAATTGTATACATTAAATATGTGTAGTTTTTAAATATTACAACTCTATGTTGTTGTTGTTGTTCAGTCACCAAGTCATGTCTGACTCTTCATGACGCCACGGACTGCAGCACACCAGGCTTCCCTGTCCCTCACCATCTCCCCGAGTTTGCCCAGGTTAACGTCCATTGTATCGGGAATATCATCCAACCATCTCATCCTCTGTCACCCCCCTTCTCCTCCTGTCCTCAGTCTTTCCCAGCACTGAGGGAAAGTGCTGGGAAAGCCAATTCATTGGCTTGTTTCCAATGAGTTGGCTGTTTGCATCAGGTGACTAAAGTATTGGAGCTTCAGCTTCAGAATCAGTCCTTTCACAGAGTATTTAGGGTTGATTTAAGATGCACTGGTTTGACCTCCTTGCTTTCCAAGGAACTCTAAAAAGTCTTCTCTAGCACCACAGTTCAAAAGCGTCAGTTCTTAGGCACTCTTGCCTTTTTTATTGTTCAGCTCTCACATCCATCCATGACTAGTGGGAAGACCATAGCCTTGACCATACAGAACTTTGTCAGCAAAGTAATATCTTTGCTTTATAATACTGTCTAGGTTTGTCATAGCTTTCCTGCCAAGAAGCTATCGTCTTCTAATTTCACGGCTACAGTCACCATCTGCAGTGACTCTGAAAGTGAAAGTGTTAGTCGCTCAGTTGTGTCCAACTCTTTACGAGTCCATGGACTGTGGCCTGCCAGGCTCCTCTGTCCATGGAATTCTCCAGGCAAGAATACTGGAGTGGGTAGCCATTTCCTTCTCCAGGGGCTCTTCCTGACCCAAGGCTCGAACCCAGGCCTCCTACATTGCAGGCAGATTCTTTACCATCTGAGCCACCAGGGAATCAGTAACTTTAGAGCCCAACAAGAGGAAATCTGTCACTGCTTCCAACTTTTCCCCTTCTATTTGCCATGAAGTGATGGGACTGGATGACATGATCTTATTTTTTTTAATATTGAGTTTTAAGTCAGCTTTTTCACTCTCCTTCTTCACCCTCAACTTCCCTGGTGGCTCAGATGGTAAAGCATCTGCCTACAATGTGGGAGACCTGGGTTCAATCCCTGGGTCAGGAAGATCTCCTGGAGAAGGAAATGGCAAGCCACTCCAGTATTCTTGCCTGGGAAATCCCATGGATGGAGGAGCCTGGTAGGCTACAGTCCATGGGGTCGCAGAGTCGGACCCAAATGAGTGACTTCACTTCACTTTCTTCACCCTTAAGAGGCTCTTTGCTTTCTGGCTTTAGAGTGGTAACATTCACATATCTGAGGTTGTTGACATTTCTCCCAGAAACCTTGATTCCAGCTTGTAATTCATCCAGCCTGGCATTTTGCATGATGTGCTTTGCATATAAATAAACAAGCTGACAATAACAGCTTTATTGTACTCCTTGCTCAATCCTGAACCAGTCAGTTGTTCCATACGGGATTCTAACTGTTGCTTCTTGACCTGCATCTCAGTTTCTCAGGCGACAGGTAAGATGCTCTGGTACTCCCATCTCTTTAAGAGTTTCCCACAGTTTTTCATGATCCATACAGCCAAAGGCTTAGCATGGATAACCATGACAGTGTAATCTCTCAGAGCCAGACATTCTGGAGTGTGAAGTCGACATTCTGGAATGTGAAGTGGGCCTTAGGAAGCACTGTTGCCAATAAAGCTAGTGGAGGTTTTGGAGTTCCAGCAGAGCTATTTAAAATCCTAAATGATGCTATTACAACTTGATAAAGCTTTTTTAAAAAGTGAAAAAGATTCTCCTGTCATCCAATTAACCTCGACTGTCTTATTAACCTAGGGTGGTTGAAACTAAAAAGGCAAGGCACTGCAATAGCTGATAAGTCATAGGTATTTTTAAAAGGCTCAGATAAATGAATTTATCTAAACTATTAACAGGTGGCAGAAAAAAATATTGAGGAAAAATAAAATAATAAATGTAAAAGGCTGTAAAGGTTATAAAAGACAGAGTCAAAGGAGAATATATGTTGTATGTGTTGCCAGTGGTGAAAGCTACATTAATGCAAGGGTTGAGAAGATAGATGGAAAAACAAGGACAAGCTGTTTTCAGATTATAAAGTATCCTAAGCCAAGGTTTTATAAAACAACATTTGGCAGTTTTACAAATTGAGCATAATCATACCATACAACCCATGCATCACATTTCTAGGTAGTTGACCAACTGAGTTGAAAACTTATATTCACACAAAACCTACTTTCAAATGTTTATAGTAGCTTTATTCATAACTGCCAAAAACTGGCAGCAACCAAATGTCCTTCAGTAGGTGAATGGATAAACAAACACTGATGGATCCATACAATGGAATTCTGTTTATAAGTTAAAAAAAAAAAATTATCTATCAAGCCCCCAAAAGGCATGTAGGAATCTTAAATGCTTATTGCTAAGTGAAATGACCCATTATAAAAAGGTTATACACTATATAATTCCAAGTACATGACATTGTGAAAAATGCCAACTATAGACACTATAAGATCATTTTTAAAGAGGTTAAAGAGGCAAAACACAGGGAATTTTTAGGTCAGTGAAGCTATTCTGCATGATTCTGTAATGGTGGATGCATGACACTATGCGTTTATCAAAACCCATAGGAATTTACAGTACAGTTAAATAAAACATGC
This sequence comes from Bos indicus, assembly GCF_029378745.1. Lineage (NCBI taxonomy): Eukaryota > Metazoa > Chordata > Mammalia > Artiodactyla > Bovidae > Bos > Bos indicus. Next base: position 83,890,858 of record NC_091765.1, read on the forward strand.
AAATTTTTACAGAATTATTTAGGTCAGAGTATCTCCAGATAGAATGCAGATGTGACAAAACAATCTAACTGTATTAGAAATGCATCAAACAATTTCACTGAAGGGGTGAGAGAGACATGGGTGCTGACCCAAGTAACTCTGGAAATGAGTGGAGTCTATTAGACTAAAGGCAAAAGAATGGTACATAAACATTATATTATAGTTGACTGCTCCTTCATGGATCACAACCTTGGCCTGGCAAAAGTGCTTGCATAACTCAGTGAAGCTACGTGCCATTCTTTACAGGGTTACCCAAGATGGACAGGTCATAATGAAGAAAGAGTTCTGACAAAACGTGGTCCACTGGAGGAGGAAATGGCAAACCACTCCAGTATTCTTGCCTCAAGAACCCCACGGACAGTGTAAAAAGGTCAAACAGATATGATGCCGGAAAATAAGGACCCCAGTTAGAAGGTGTCCAATATGCTACTAGGGAAATGGAGGGCAATCACTAATAGCTCCAGAAAAAATGAAGTGGCTGGGCCAAAGCGGAAATGATGCTCAGTTGTGGAAGGGTCCGGTGGTAAAAGTAAAGTCCAATGCTATAAAGAACAATCTCACACAAGAATCTGGAATGTTAGGTGAATGATCAAGGTAAACTGGATGTGGTCAAGCAGGAAATGGTAAGAGTAAACATCAATGTCTTTGGAATCAGTGAACTAAAATGTACAGGAATGAGTGAATTTAATTGAGATGACCATTATATCTACTACTGTGCACAAGAATTTCTTAGAAGAAATGGAATAGCATTCACAGTCAACAAGAGTCCAAAATGCAGTTACTTGGGGGCAACCTCAAAAATGACAGAATATTCTGTTTGTTTACGAGGCAAACCATTCAACAAGACAGTAATTCAAGTCTATGCCTCAACCACTGATGCCAAAGCAGCTGGTTATTACCAGTTTTGTAAAGACTTATAACACCTTCTAGAATTAACACTAAAAAAAGAAGTTCTTTTCATCATAGGAGACTGGAATGTAAAAGTAGGAAGTCAAGAGATACCTGGAAAAACAAGCAAGTTTGGCCTTGGAGTGAAAAATGAAGCAGGGCAAAGGCTAACAGAGTTTTGTCAAGAGAACACGCTGGTCATAGCAAACATCCTTTTCCAAAAACCCAAGAGACAACTCTATACATGGATATCACTAGATGATGAATACCTAAATCATACTGATTATGTGCTTTGCAGACAAAGATGGAGTTCTATACAGTCAGCAAAAACAAGGCCTGGAGCTAACTGTGGCTCAGATCATCAGCTCCTTATTGCAAAATTCAGGCTTAAATTGAAAAAAGTAGAGAAAACCACTAGGCCATTCAGTTCAGTTCAGTCGTTCATTCATGCTCAACTCTTTGCAACCCTATGGACTGCAGCATGCCAGGCCTCCCATCCATCACCAACTCCCAGAGCTTGCTCAAACACATGAGTTTGAGCAAGGCCATTCGGGTATGACCTAAATCAAATCCCTGATAACTATAAGTGGAGGTGACAAGTATTAACAGAATTAAGGGATTAGGTCTGGTAGAGGGAGTATCTGAAGAACTATGGACAAAGGTTTATAACATTGTAGAGGAGGCACTGACTTAAACCATCCCATAGAAATAGAAATGCTAGAAGGCAAAGTCGTTATCTGAGTTGGCTTTACAAATAGCTGAGGGAAGAAGAGAAGCAAAAGGCGAGAGAGAAAGGGAAAGATATAACCAACTGAATGCAGAGTTCCAGAGAATACCAACGAGAGATAAGAAGGCCTTTTGAGATGAAAAATGCAAAGAAACAGAAGAAAACAATAGAATGGGAAAGACTAGAGATATCTTCAAGAAAACTGGAGATACCAAGGGAACATTTTCTGTAAGGATGGGCATGATACAGGACAGAAACAGTAAGGACCTACTAAAAGCAGAAGAAACTATGAAGAGGTGGCAAGAATACACAGAACTATACAGGGTGTTAATGTGTATCAAAGTAATGCTCAAAATTCTCCAAGCCAGGCTTCAGCAATACGTGAATCATGAACTTCCAGATGTTCAAGCTGGTTTTAGAAAAGGCAGAGGAACCAGAGATCAAATTGCCAACATCTGCTGGATCATCAAAAAAGCAAGAGAGTTTCAGAAAAACATCTATTTCTGCTTTATTGACTACGCCAAAGCCTTTGACTGTGTGGATCACAATAAGCTGTGGAAAATTCTGAGAGATTATACAAGACCACCTGACCTGCCTCTTGAGAAATCTGTATGCAGGTCAGGAAGCAATAGTTAGAACTGGACATGGAACAACAGACAGGTTCCAAATAGGAAAAGGAGTATGTCAAGGTTGTATATTGTCACCCTGCTTAGTTAACTTATATGCAGAGTACATCATAAGAAACACTGGGCTGGAAGAAGCACAAGCTGGAATCAAGATTGCCGGGAGAAATATCAATAACCTCAGATATGCAGATGACACCACCCTTATGGCAGAAAGTGAAGAAGAACTAAAGAGCCTCTTGATGAAAGTGAAAGAGGAGAATGAAAAAGTTGGCTTAAAGTTCAACATTCAGAAAATTAAGATCATGGCATCGGGTCCCCTCACTTCATGGCAAATAGATGGTGAACAAGTGGAAACAGTGTCAGACTTTATTTTTTTGGGCTCCAAAATCACTGTCAATGGTGACTGCAGCCATGAAATTAAAAGACGCCTACTCCTCGGAAGGAAAGTTATGACCAACCTAGACAGCATATTAAAAGCAGAGACATTACTTTGTCAACAAAGGTCCGTCTAGTCAAGGCTATGGTTTTTCACATCCATACAGTAGTCATGTATGGATGTGAGAGCTGGACCATAATAAAAGCAGGCTGAGTGCTGAAGAACTGATGCTTTCAAATTGTGGTGCTGGAGAAGACTCTTGAGAGTCCCTTGGACAGCAAGGAAATCAAACTAGTCAATCCTAAAGGAAATCAACCATGAATATTCATTGGAAGGACTGATGCTGAAGCTCCAATACTTTGGCCACCTGATGCAAAAAGCCGACTCACTGGAAAAGACCATGATGTTGGGCAAGATTGAGGGCAGGAGGAGGAGGAGGCAGCAGAGGATGAGATGGCTAGATGGCATCACTGACTCAATGGACATGAGTTTGAGCAAATTCCAGAAGAAAATGAAGGACAGGGAAGACTGGTGGGCTGCAGTCCATGCGGTCGCAAAGAATTGGACACAACTTAGCTACTGAACAATAGCTGCCATAGTGAATTCTCCAATGCATCTGAGCAAAACAATTTGTAAATCTTCTGGAAAGGATGCCATTAAGAACATTTGTGATTCATGGTAAGAGGTCAAAATATCAACATGAACATAGAAGTCTGGAAGAAGTTGATCACAACCCTCATGGATGACTGAATGGTTCAAGATTTTAGTGGAGGAAGGAACTGAAGATGTGGTGGAAACAGTAAGAGAACTAGATTCAAAGTGGAGTCTGAAGCAATGTGACAATTGCTACAATATCCTAAGATATCCTAAGATCAAGGTTGCTTAAGGATGAGAACAGAAGGTTGTTTCTTGATATGGAATTTATTCCAGGTGAAAATGTCAGAAAGACTGTCAAAATAACAGGATTGTTTAAAATGACGATTGCTTAAAATGACAACAAAGAATTTAGAATTTTATCATTGATAAAACAGCAGCAAGATTTGAGAGGATTGACTACAATTTTGTGAGTTCTTCTATATGGAAAACTATCAAAAAACACTGGCATGTTATAGAGAAATCATTTGTGAAAGGAAGTCAATGCTGCTGCTGCTGCTGCTAAGTCACTTCAGTCATGTCTGACTCTGTGCGACCCCATAGATGGCAGCCCACCAGGCTCCCCCGTCCCTGGGATTCTCCAGGCAAGAACACTGGAGCGGGTTGCCACTTCCTTCTCCAATGCATCAAAGTAAAAAGTGAAAGTGAAGTCGATCAGTCATGTCTGACCCTCAGCGACCCCATGGACTGCAGCCTTCCAGGCTCCTCCGTCCATGGGATTTTCCAAGCAAGAGTACTGGAGTGGGGTGCCATTTCCTTCTCTGAAGGAAGTCAATCTCCAAAGATGCAGCAATTGATCAATGTTGTCTTTTTTTTTTTTAATGGTGGCAGTATCATTAAACTGTGCCTTAGTACAGATGTTGGGGCTTGCCTATGGTGCTCTTAATGTACAGACTGGACATTCTGCTAGTTTTTCTTGTGCAATGACACCAGAAGTTTAACAGCTAAGTGGATGTTGTACACAAGCTCATCATCCATCATCTTCACATGGCCAACAGCCACTGACAGACACAGCATCTTCTTTATCTGAAACTTGATCATGGACTTTACGTCATCAACTTTGGCCATCATGTTCTCATTGTGGGTCAGCAAGGAAGGGAGTTTGCCAATGTTATTCAGGCGTGGGCCCAGGATTTATGGGACCTGCTTAAACAGAGATTCTGGAGCCAAAAAGTCATACTTGTTGGCTAGCTTCTTGACCCGTTTTCTATTCTTATTTTCTTCAGTGCCTTGATGTTCATATGGGAGATTTATCCACAGCCTTAGCCTCATCACAGTGCTGCTGGTCTCCCAGAACATATATGGAGAACTTGGTAAGGGGAATGAACTTAAGCCTGAGAGTGCTGAGAAGTGTTTGTCCTTCTGAGGTCACAGTTCTTCAGGCTGATCTGAAGATCCACCATTTCCAGAACATTTTGGCACTTGTGTTGATTCCCATGCAGGACTTCCTGCACTGTCTCATACAGGGTGTCACAGAAGACTTCACTGCTCATGATGCCTCGTGCCACAATAACTAGAAAAAAGTTGCTGTCTTATTTTTAAAAACTACCACAGCCACTCCAAAACTTCAGCAACCACTACCTTGATCAGTCAGCAGCCATCAACATCAAGCCAAGACCCACCACTAGAAAAATGATGATGACTCACTGAAGGAATCAATAATGGTTAGCTTCCTTAAGGTATATGCATTAATTTTTAGACATAAAACTATTGCACACCTAACAGATGATAGCATAATGTAAATATAACTTTTATATATACTGGGAAATCAGAAAATTCATGACTCACTTTATTACAATATCTGCTTTATTGTGGTGGTCTGAAATCAAACCATGACATTTCCGAGGTTTGTCTGTATATCCCCAAGAGCAGTGATTTTGGTATTCCTTTCGTGTTATTAAAAACTATGGGCATCACTACAGGTTATGTGTATATTTGTGGAAAAATCAGAAAATACATATGGAAATTTGATTTTTACTGAAAGAAATATACAACACAAAAATTTTTAAACTTAACAATTACAAATATAGCCATCTCAACTGCACAATGTGTTTTATATGTACATATGTTTATATATATATATACACATGTACTTAAACTTTGCTTCATCTTTCAACTTTTTATCTGAGTAAAAAGAAGAACACTTTCCTCATTCAGGAGATTTTTGATGTTGTAATAATTACCTAGAAATAAAATAAAATTAAAAATTACTTCCATAGGAATCATTTCCTTTTGATTAAACATTTAGTCATCACTATGTCAGTTACGATATATAGTGTCGAAAAAACTGACTCATCTAACCCCAAATTAACTCTTATCTAATTCTACAAACTGAAAAATCTAATAGTTAACCACCACCTATGATCTAGATAAAGCTTGAAAATACACAAACTTCACATCATTCTAATAATGAATGCAAAAACAAATTAGACAAAGGTGTAGGTAGGAAAAAAAAATCTCCCTCTGAGCCCAATCATGTTTTGGGGTTGTTGTTTTTTTTAATTGAAGTATAGTTGATTTAGGTGATTTCCAATGTTATATTAGTTTCAAGCATACAACAGTGATTCAATTATTTTTGTAGACTATACTCCATTTAAAATTATAAAATATTTTCTATATTCCCTGTGCTGTACATTACATCCTTGTATCTTTTTATTTTTTCCTAGTAGTGTGTACCTCATTACTCTTCACCTGTCTTGTCCCTTCCCTTTATCCCTCTCTCTGCTGGTAACCACTAGTTTGTTCTCTATGACTCTTATTCTTGTTTTGTTATATTCATTTATTTTTTAGATTCCACATATAAATGAAAACAAACAGTACCTGTCTTTGTCTGTCTAACTTACTGAACACAATTATTAGGTCTTTGGAACCACTATGGATTCCTCTAAACGAGACATAGACAACATAGAGATAAGTATAAAAGATACTTATAAAAGATAAGTAAAAAAGTATTAATGAAAAATAAAATTTCAAAGTTAAAAGGTAGCAAATGTAACTCAAATAAATTAGATAATTAGTAACAGCAAATGCAAAATACACATGGACAGCTGCGCATAAGGCAAATTTATAGTGCTGCATACAATACCGTGACTTTTATTAGACTTTTTATTACAAATTCATACATATTAGGATTAACTTAATGAGTTTAAACTGTTCACAACAGTGTTGGCACATATAAAGGACTATATAAACTTAGCTATTATTATAGTTTTGTTTTTTCATTAGAATGTAAGCTCCACAAGGGCAGGGATTTTTGCCTGTTTGTTCATTTATGTATCTCACTTTCAAAGCAATGTTTGGTAGACTCTTAATCACATTTATTGAATGAACAATTGAACAAACTAAAATTCCTACCTTCAAAGACTTTTGCTCTTCAATAGCTGATGAAAGACACTACCCTGCATGTTTAAAATAACCAACTAAAAATTGTTTGATTACATAATGTCTTTGCGATAACATGGGGAAATAATTTTACTTCTATGCTGGATATAATATATCTCCTAACTAAGTATTTTTATATTCAATTAGCAACTCTTATTCAATTTTTATGTATCAAAATACTAATATACCAACATTTATCTAAACAAAAAAATTAAAATATGCACTAAAATGTTTGACATCAGTTGTATCATGCTTCATTTTGACCACTGTGGCTTCCATTTTCATGGTGTTCCTGAGCAACTATACAAGTATTTAACTATGCGAAAGAAAAAGTTTTTAATTACTCTTACCTGAAGGAACATAGAATGAATCCCCGGTTGTTATTATATAAGGTGTTTCATGTAAGGTACATAAAAGGTAACCAAGATTAACATAAAAAACCTGTAAAATTAAAAATTAAAACCTCATTTTCAAATTGTAACACCGCAACTATACTCCAAAAAACTTAAACATTGAAGGCACAATAATGGTCCAATCTAATCACATAAACTTTACGTGAAAGTGGATAATTTTCCTACTGCAAGCAGAAGGGAAAGATGAAGCAGAGGAGAAGTTAGAGAAATCTGAAGCATGAAAAGTACTTTCACTGTTGCTGGTGCTGAAGACAACCATGAACCAAGGAGTGTAAACTATTTCTAGACACCTTGGCCAATAGCCAGTAAAGAAATAGGAACCTCAGTCTTACAACAACAAGTAACTGAATTCTGCCAACAGAATGAATTTGAAAGCAGATTCATTCTAAGGGCATTCAGAGAGCAATACAGGTCTTTGGACATCTTGAGTCTAGCCTAGTGATACTCTAAGCAAAAACTCAGTCAAGCCCACCCAATTTCTAACTTATACAACTGTGAGATAATACATGAATGTTGTTTAAATTGTGTAGTAATTAAGTAAAGCAGTAATACAGAAAACTAATACAAGAAATTTCTTTTGTTATTATTTACTGTTTTTTTAAATTCAGAACCATTGTAAAGAACATCACTTAACTATATTAGAAGAGTAGCTAGGTTTTATGTATACCTCTATAAAGGTTACATACTTGGTATATGTAACTTAATCTGAAGAATCTAAAAGAACAAAAATTTTCTTTTAAAAAAGTACATTTAAAGCACCAACATTAAGAAAGTAAAAGAGGAAAAATGTAGTGCTCAATTGTACAGGTTTCCATAGTCAAGCAGGGCAAAATTTTACATTTTACACAGAGATACCACTTGACAATAATCTATTTTATTTTGACAACTAAATATAAATTTAGGGCCCTCAAACTTTGATATTCAAATTCTGAGATTCAGCCATCAAGAATATTTGCTTCAGAGAATTATGCCTCCTGCTCCTCCTTTTCTTACCATTTCTGTAAAAAGAGCCTAAAATACCAGAAAAAGAAGAGCAGCTAGAGCTTATATAGTACCCACACCATGCAAGACACTGTTCTAAGCACTTCATTTTTATTCATTTAATGTATGCATCTGTCAGTGAGACAGCACTATTTTAAGAGCTTTCCACAGATGAAGAAGATGAGGCATGGAAGAGTGTAAATTTCCAAGGTCACAATGTAAATGGAAGAGCAGGAATCTGAACTCAGGTATTCTGACTCCAGGATCCATGTTCTTAAGTCACTACAATACACTCCCTCAAAGGAAAAAAAAAAAAAGTTCTTAAAGTGGTTCTAAAGGCACTTATATAATTTAATAAAACAAATAAATATTTTTATTACCAAAAATAGCCTTAAAAAAAAAAGGTAACACATACTGTACCCAGAGGCCAAGTATACGTTTCTAAATGTTGTTTGCTTATCTATTCAATTTGGCTCTCTAAGCATACCTCTCCCCATTTCTGTAAACATTTTACTAAGAATGCTTTTGAAATACACAAAAACAGAATGACACTCTCCCACAAATAAATATCAAATACCAATAACCCTTTATTTTCAAAATCTGTTTTCCCCATTCCGTATTATTTTGAAATGAATGCCCAACACCATAATTACCTGTAAGTATTTCAATGTGTACTGAAAGATCAAAGTCCTTTTTTAAAACATGACAACACTGTTGTCACACATAAATATAAATGAGTATTTAGTATTAATAATGCACACTCAATATTCAAATTCCCAATTATCTCATAAATGTCCACGGAGATAACCACTGTCCTGAATTTTGTATTTATTATTCTCTTGTTTTCATTACAGTTCTTATCAGGCAAAAATGGATCTTTAAAAATAACTTTTTAATTTTGTATATTTCTGAATTTATATAAATGGAATTAGATTGAATGTATAACTCCTTGATTTGTTTTTCACTCAGAGTATGGGCATTTTTGAAGTGAAGTGAAGAAGTTAAGTGAAGTCACTCAGTCATGTCTGACTCTTTGCAACCCCATGGACTATATAGCCTATCAGGCTCCTCCGTCCGTGGGACTTTGCAGGCAAGAGTACTGGAGTGGGTTGCCATTTCCTTCTCCAGGGGATCTTCCCCACCCAGGGATCGAACCCAGGTCTCCCACATTGTGGGCAGATGCTTTATCCTCTAAGCCACCCATTTGCTTCTTATGTTTTTGCTACTGTAAAATATTTTTTTTTAATAACATATCTGCTTTCCTATTGAGTTATCATTATCTTTGAAATTCTAAAACATTTATATTCTGGATACTAATCACTTGTTGGTTATCTATATGGCAAGTATTTCGATCTAGTTTTAGCTTAAGCTTTCTTTGCTTAAGCTTTTTTTGTAGTCTTTTGAATAAGAGCTGTTGATACTAATTTAATCAAATAAAATTTTCTTTTTCATTTGTTAAAAAAGAAAGGGTTTGTTTCAACTGGGATCCAACTAAGAGTCAGTGCTTGATCTATGGTCAGTGCTTGATCTATCTTTTAAAACACTCAGTCTATGGCATGGTTCTCAATTTGGGGGTGATTTTGCCCCTCAGGGGACAACTGGCACCGTCTGTGGACATTTTTAATTTTCACAACTAGAGTACTATTGGAATCTAATGCCAAGAGGCCTGAGATGCTTATAAACATCTTACAAGGCACAGGATAACAAAATGTTGAGAACCCTGATCTCTGTACATTCCACTTGGTTGTCTTTTTTATTCCTTACATCTTATTTAGTAAGTAAATCAACCAGCAAAATTTGTTTTAAAAATCTTTACACAGCTGGATTTTGCTGGGTAAACCCAGGGTGTCATTTGTAAAGTCTGCTATTCTTTACTTCCTATAAACTGGTTGTTAGAACCAAGGACTTAACTTCAGATGATATTATGTGGAGGTTTTGCTTTTTAAAGGAGGTGGGGAAGACAGGACTACTTTATACGCAGTGTTGTATTCTTCCATAGGAGGCACATAATGTTTGGCTGTGTTCTTTTTAGATGTTAGTGTATGATGATGCTAGATCCAACAGTTTATTGGGTGTTGTAAAATGGTAATATTCTATCCTAACATTCCTTCTTTTATTAACTGGAATATTTCTACAAGGGTAAACTTCCCTTCCTCTATTATTTGGTTACCTAGTAATACAGTTTATACGAGAACAGCAAAATAAACGTTTAATTATTTCCCTTTATTTGCCATATTTGTTGTCAAAGTGAGTTGGTGTCATAGTATTTGCCAACAGCAATGAAATAAGTTTTTCTTTTTGTAGTAGTCTTACAAATTCATGGATTTAAATATAATTGATATCTATCAATCCAATGAAATTATTCTTATTGATACTCAAGTTTTCACATCTTTGTCCAGAGAAAGCATCTTCAAGCTGGATTCTGAAACCTTATGACCCAATCCTAATGGTTTTTGATAGTTTGCTATCGGGTATGATAAAATACTCCAAGCTTAGTCCCAGGCCTGGGATCAGACATTTCTTGAGGAACTCTGGTTCCTTTAAGCATGTTGTGTCACCTTTTTGTTTTTTAGTTCTGGAACAATTATTGCCTACTTTTTCAAATATTTCTCCCTTTTGCTCATTTGGGTTTTTTCTCGATTCTGTTTATATCTGTTCTTCCATACCATCTAACTTTAATATTTTCCACTTCTTAATATCCTCTTGTCTTCTAGGAAAGCTCCACAACAAACTCCCAGTTAATTTGTTAATTTCTCTGTGGTTTGATTTTAATAAATCTACCAATGCTACTTTCTCCCTTATGTGGTTCTCCATCTTGCCCTTTTGCTTCTCAAAAGCATGTATTTAAAAGTGTGCTTCATTCTTTCAAAAATGTAAAAATACTCCACTGTTATTAAAAAACTTAACTCTGATTTTCATTATAAAACGTTAAAGGCAATATTTAGAAGAAATAAAAATAAACTATAATCACTTACTAACATGTTATTTTTCTATAGTTCCTTCAAATTTCTGTCATTTTCATTTTTTATTTTAGCAGAAAAAAACAAAAAGGATTTTCTGTCTAAAACATTTAAGGATTAACATTTAAGAATAAACATTTAATCAAACTGCAGACAGAAAATTCTTCCAGTACAGCTATTCTTCAAAATGCTTTGTATAATACCTGGAATACGTAAGTGTTATATAACTGATTATTATATGTGTGTATGCTAAGCTGCCTCAGTCGTGTTTGACTCTTTGAGACCCCATGGACTGTAGCTCGCCAGGCTCCTCTGTCCAGGGGACTCTCCTGGCAAGAATACTGGAGTGGGTTGCCATTTCCTCCTCCAGATTATTATATATAATGGTTTATTTCATTACTAAGTCAAAATATTGGAGAAGGAAATGGCAACCCACTCCAGTGTTCTTGCCTGGAGAATCCCATGGACAGAGAAGCCTGGTAGGCTGCAGTCCATGGGGTCAAACAGAGTCGGACATGACTGAATCGACTTGGCAGCAAGTCAAAAGATAAATATAAGCATTTTCTTCCCATAGCACATTTCAGTGGTTTCCAGTTTCAAAAATTACTCTCAATGTTAAAATAAGTAACTACCTATGTTCAGGTTCCCTAGCTTTTATTTTCCTAGGAAAAAATTCTGAAATGACATTCATAAGTGAAAGTCTACAAATTATTTACAGGTTATAGTTAAAAGTCTACAAATTATAAATCAATAATTTCTACTAACTCAGTAATTGTAAAGTATGCCTTATTTTTAATATGGATTCCTTTGAATGTTAGACAGGTTAAACATTTTCAAATATTTACTAGATATTCAATATTCCTTCCTTCTAAAGGAATAAAAACATTATATCTTATTAATACTATTAATAGTATTAATACTATTAGTTTAATGATGACATTTCATAATGCTTATTTTCATTATTAACTGTTTCTTAATGATTACACAGGGATTATCTATTACTTCAGTTAGTTTAATATGTCATTTTTACTCTTTTAATATGACCTGGAGATCTATAACATTTTAAGACTGGATTAAAGAAAACCTTTAAATACTTTAGATCTGGATTCTACATACTATGTGGTGGTGGTGGTGGTTTAGTGGCTAAGTTGTGCCCAACTCTCATGACCTGATGGACTATAGCCCACTAGGCTCCTTTGTCCATGGGATTTCCCAGCCAAGAATACTGGAGCAGGTTGCCATTCCCTTCTCCAGGGGATCTTCCTGACCCAGGGATCAAATTTGTGTCTCTCGCACTGCAGGCAGTCTCCTGCACTGCAAGCAATTCTTTACCACTGAGCCACCAGGGACGCCTGACATTGCTATATAGAGTAATACAATGAAAGTGAAAGTCACTCAGTCACGTCCACTCTTTGCAGCTTCCTGCCAGGCTCCTCTGTCCATGGAATTCTCCAGGCCAGAATACTGGAGTGGGTAGCCATTCCTTTCTCCAGGGGATCTTCCTAACCCAGGGATAGAACCCAAGTCTCCACACTGCAGGCAGATTCTCTACTGTCTGAGCCACCAGGCAAGTCCAAGAATACTGGAGTGGTTAGCCTATCCCTTCTCTAGTGGATCTTCCCAACCCAGGAAGCCAACAGGGGTCTGCTGCATTGCAGGCAGATTCTTTACTAGCTGAGCTACCAGGGAAGCCCCAAGTAATAGAATAGTTCCCAGTCATCAATCTGCTGTTATAATCAGTGACATGATTTTGAAGTCTTTTAAATTCTTTATTTCTAAACTTCATGATTAAAGAAATGAGATTTAGACTTAATCTCAATAATCTTCTCTAGCTCTAAAATTCTAATGACTTGTTTGCAAATCTAATTTTGAAGATACTTTTAAGGCCATTCCCTAAACTTCTAAATCTCAAGACTACACTGCTATACACAGAACACCCTTCGGTTGACTGACTTTAAACATCTGAAAAAAAATTAAAAATTACCTATGTACTATAGTAACAGAATGCTTCATCAAGTCCAATAACTTAGAGTTGTGCCAAGATCAAAACATATATATCAATATATGGAGAAATATACTCACCAATGTATCTAGGCCTACATGCTGCTTTCCCTTTTCTTGAAGTGGTCCTAATACCAATTTTCCACTAGAAAAAAACGGTGTATCCAATGTTTTATATACTTTCAACTCATCATGTTCAACACAAAATTGGTATGTATCTCGTGGCCTTATAAGATCTAAAGGGAAAAAATTAATATAAGTATAAAGTAATAGCAATGACATTGTTCATTGATATAGCATATACACACATGTGCGTGCATGCTAAGTCGCTTCAGTCAACCAACTTTTTGCGACCCTGTGAACTGTAGTAGCCCGCCAGGCTCTTCTGTCCACGGGATTCTCCAGGCAATTATACTGGAGTGAGTTGCCATTCCCTTCTCCAGGGGATCTTCTCAAACCAGGGATCAAACCTGTGTCTCTTATACACATTCATAAATAAAAACATAAACCTGTCCTAGAAAGATAGATGTGATTAAGAGCACTGACTCTGGACCTAGAAAGGTCACATTGTATCTTTGTCTTCCAAGCTGAATGACCTTAGCCAAGCTGCTTATCCTCTATTTCATTTCCTTTTCTATAAAATGTGATAAAAATAGTTTATCTATGTTAGAGTTGGGAATATCAAATGAATTAATGTGTATAAAGTATTTAAAACACTGGTACAAAGTAAGCATTCAGTAAGCTTTGTTAATAATATTTTATTATTTATTATTAACAATGGCAATATTATCATTTCCCCTATAATAACTCAGATGAAAAACAAAATCAGCTAAGAGACAAGAAAAGATTCCTTATCCTTAAAAAGTTCAATATAACATGTGCGTGTGTGTGTGTATGAAGTCGCTCAGTTGTGTCCGACTCTTTGTGACCCCATGGACTGTAGTCTACCAGGTTCCTCCATCCATGGGATTTTCCAGGCAAGAATACTGGAGTGGGTTGCCATTTCCTTCTCCAGGAGATCTTCCGGACCCAGGGATTGAACCTGGGTCTCCTGCATTGTAGGCAGACGCTTTACCATCTGAGCCACTAGGGAAACTCTAACTCAGGTCTTCCGCATTGCATGGCAGATTCTTTACCAGCTGAGCCACAAGGGAAGCCCAATATAACATAGCCACACTACAAATGTATCATCATCATCATGCCAATAAATACCTTTGTGACTGATTAAGTAACAATATTTTTTATTTATCAGGTAGAGGCTCTAAATAACCAGTTCAAACTGTAGCTCCCAAATTACTATATCATTTTTTATTTTTTTGTGTGTGATTTTTTTTTAATTTTATTTTTAAACTTTACATAATTTTATTAGTTTTGCCAAATATCAAAATGAATCCGCCACAGGTATACATGTGTTCCCCATCCTGAACCCTCCTCCCTCCTCCCTCCCCATACCATCCCTCTGGGTCGTCCCAGTGCACTAGCCCCAAGCATCCAGTATCGTGCATCGAACCTGGACTGGCCACTCGTTTCTTACATGATATTTTACATGTTTCAATGCCATTCTCCCAAATCTTCCCACCCTCTCCCTCTCCCACAGAGTCCATAAGACTGTTCTATACATCAGTGTCTCTTTTGCTGTCTCGTACACAGGGTTATTGTTACCATCTTTCTAAATTCCATATATATGCGTTAGTGTACTATATTGGTGTTTTTCCTTCTGGCTTACTTCACTCTGTATAATAGGCTCCAGTTTCATCCACCTCATTAGAACTGATTCAAATGTATTCTTTTTAATGGCTGAGTAATACTCCATTGTGTATATGTACAATAGCTTTCTTATCCATTCATCTGCTGATGGGCATCTAGGTTGCTTCCATGTCCTGGCTATTATAAACAGTGCTGCGATGAACATTGGGGTACACGTGTCTCTTTCCCTTCTGGTTTCCTCAGTGTGTATGCCCAGCAGTGGGATTGCTGGATCATAAGGCAGTTCTATTTCCAGTTTTTTAAGGAATCTCCACACTGTTCTCCATAGTGGCTGTACTAGTTTGCATTTCCACCAACAGTGTAAGAGGGTTCCCTTTTCTCCACACCCTCTCCAGCATTCATTATTTGTAGACTTTTGGATTGCAGCCATTCTGACTGGTGTGAAATGGTACCTCATAGTGGTTTTGATTTGCATTTCTCTGATAATGAGTGATGTTGGGCATCTTTTCATGTGTTTGTTAGCCATCTGTATGTCAGAATGGAACTGGAGGAATCAACCTACCTGACTTCAGGCTCTACTACAAAGCCACAGTTATCAAGACACTATGGTACTGGCACAAAGACAGAAATATAGATCAATGGAACAAAATAGAAAGCCCAGAGATAAATCCATGCACATATGGACACCTTATCTTTGACAAAGGAGGCAAGAATATACAATGGATTAAAGACAATCTCTTTAACAAGTGGTGCTGGGAAATCTGGTCAACCACTTGTAAAAGAATGAAACTAGAACACTTTCTAACACCATACACAAAAATAAACTCAAAATGGATTAAAGATCTAAACGTAAGACCAGAAACTATAAAACTCCTAGAGGAGAACATAGGCAAAACACTCTCCGACATACATCACAGCAGGATCCTCTATGACCCACCTCCCAGAATATTGGAAATAAAATCAAAAATAAACAAATGGGACCTAATTAACCTTAAAAGCTTCTGCACATCAAAGGAAACTATTAGCAAGGTGAAAAGACAGCCTTCAGAATGGGAGAAAATAATAGCAAATGAAGCAACTGACAAACAACTAATCTCAAAAATATACAAGCAACTCCTACAGCTCAACTCCAGAAAAATAAATGACCCAATCAAAAAATGGGCCAAAGAACTAAATAGACATTTCTCCAAAGAAGACATACAGATGGCTATATCATTTTTTAAATTTCCCTTTTACTTACAAACTTTTCCAGATCTGTAATTAATACATTTTTTATCATCAGCTTCTGACTGTACTCCCACAGTCGACAGGATATAGATAATACATATGCTCAGGAAACAAAAAGTGATGAATTCTTGAAAACATAAAATACAGTACAGCAATGTTTTCAGTTAAGACACTTTGCTAAAAAAAATATTCTCTGTAATTTTTCCTCTATAGCCAAATGAACAACTTAATATAGAAGTATCTCTGCTACTAAAGATATCAATGGAGCCTATTCCACAGTCAAAATTTTAAGTGTAAAAACTGTCTCTCTGCTTTGACATATTTATCTTTTGATTTAGGCTAAATCAAAAACTAGTCCTCAGTACTCACTAGTACAGTCATGACAGTTATTAAAACACTTAAATATTTCCTGTATGTAAATACTGCCTGGTTGGAAATAGCTGAGTGTCCACTACTTAAACCCACCACACTATAGCCCATCTCCTGGGACTTCCAATGGTATCCTAGAAACTAAATTTTTAATACCTGTAAAGTGCAGGAGGAGGCTTATAGGACCCTATGCCAGCCTTAAACATGATATTTGTTTGACTGACTGATGTCCTTGCTACACAGCACCAAAGGCCGTCTAAACCCAGACACAATCCCTACCTGATCTCATAGTACGAGTGTATCCAGGAGTCTGCCAGTTAATTTGCTACAATACCCCCTGAACAGGCTTCCTGATAATTCAGTTGGTGAAGAATCTGCCTGCAATGCAGGAGACCCCAGTTCAATTCCTGACTTAGGAAGATCCGCTGGAGAAGGAATAGGCTACCCACTCCAGTATTCTTTGGCTTCCCTTGTGGCTCAGCTGGTAAAGAATTCGCCTCCAATGCAGGAGACCTGGGTTCGATCCCTGGGTTGGGAAGATCCCTTGGAGAAGGGAAAGGCTACCCACTCCAGTATTCTGGTCTGGAGAATTCCATGGATAGTCCATGGAGTTGAAGAGAGTTGGACACAACTGAGCGACTTTCACTTTCCCCCTTAACAGCCCTTGTCCGCAAGTGTCCTCCTGATCAAAGAAGGCCTGGATCCTACTGGAGAAGGCAACATTCCTGATGGTAGCACTTGTATCATAGAGGACAAATGCATGGTACTATATGTCCCTGGAGGTTGTCTACCGTCAATTCCCCCACAGTAGTCCTCATACAGGCTATTTATTTGAATCAGACTTGCTACTGGACTTTGGCTCTTAAAGATCTAGGGAGAGAAAGGAAAAGTAGAAAAGCCAGCCTTTAAGCAAACAGTTTGTCCTTACTAGATGTTAAATTAAGCATTCTCAGAACCAACCCTCAGAGCTTACCCATAAGAACAGTCTCTCGTGTTTGTGGGTCCTTTACCCTTGTTGGCTCCAGAGGATCTCCCAGAGGTATATTCAGATTTACCATGAATTTATTCTCTGCAAAAGAAGTACCACTGAAATACTATTTATTTAAAACTCTTTTCCATTAAAAAAAAATCTAGCATGAAATAGAGCTAAGGACAAGTTGAAAAGGAAAACGGAAGAGGCATATTTCTTCCTGTTTATCAATGACCACGTTGATGCACTGAAGAGGTAAGTTTCATTTGACAGTGCAGTTTACCCGTGTGGAAATGTTTTACACTATGATATTAATGATTTTTTAAAAAGAATAAAATAAGTTTACTTTCAAAATCTAAAGAAAAGTAGACATTAAAAAGAGAATTTACCCTTAAGTACTATTATATTCTGAAGCCTTTAGAGGTATATTTCAAAATCTGCACAGAGCTATTTTTCAAAACACTGTTATTTAAAATAAGGAAAAAGTTCATACTTCTTTCATCATTTTCAAGACAGATTCTTTTCCTATTAGCTGTTGTAATGATTCTTCCCAAGTTTCCTTTTGCTTTCCTTTTAGATGATACTGTGTCTGGGGACAGTATTCCACCAATCACAAATCCTCCTGAAATTTAACCCCCAAAAGGTAAATTATCATACCTAGCAAAGTGAAAATCTTGAAACAAAATTCATTACATTAATACAGCACATTTCTTTTCAAAGCAAAGAATACAGTATTATTACTACTCTACAGCTAATTCAAGTAACACAAATAGCAACTAATTTCATTTAAGTCTCTCTACTATCCTAAATCTAGTGGCTCAGTCAGTAAAAAATCTACCTGCAATGCAGGAGACCTGGGTTCAATTCCTGGGTCAGGAAGATCCCCTGGAGAAGGAAATGGCAACCCACTCTAGTAATCTTGCCTGAGAGGATCCTAGTGGGCTACAGTCATGGGGTAACAAGAGTCAGACACAACTTAGCAACTGAACCATCACCACTATCCTAAATCTAGACACAGTGATGAAACATAACTGAATGATCTCTATTGCTTGAAATAAATAGTCATCAGTGGAGGTATAAAAAATGAAGGACACAAAGATTAGCAATGAACTATTTATAGTAATCCACATGTCAGTTTAGTCCTTTGACTCAGAAATACTGATTTAAAAAAAGGAAGTAACTTTAATATAACACTATTTTCTTTTCTATCCTCTATAATTTTTGTAGAGAAATATGACAAGAAAATAGAATGAGAATAATAATGGGGAATATTTAATCTTTGCCAGTTAAAATTTTCTCATGTTCTGATCTAAGGTTTCATTTTATGCAATTAGAAATCTTACTGGATGTATAAAAATAATGTGCTCCATGCTCAGTTGTATCTGACTCTCAGCTAACCCATGGACTGTGGCTCGCTAGGCTCCTCTGTCCATGGAATTTTCCAGGCAAGAATACTGGAGTGGGTTGCCATTTCCTTCTCCAAGAGATCTTCTTGAATCAGAGATTGAACCTGCTGCATCTCTTGGGTTTCCTGCTTTGGCGGGCAGATTCTTTACCACTGGGCCACCTGGGTTAAGTGTTAGTCACAAAGTCATGTCCAACTCTTTGTGACCCCACGGACTGTAGCCCACCAGGCTCCTCTGTCCACTGAATTCTCTAGGCAAGAATACTGGAGTGGGTTGCCATTTCCTTCTCAAGGGGATCTTCCCAACCCAGGGTTCAAACCTGAAGTCTCCTGCATGGCAGGTAAATTCTTTACCGTCTGAGCCACTAGGAAAGCCACCTGGGGACACTCTATAAAACTACACAATCACTTCAAATTGCTAGCAAAGAGAAAAAAAAAATCAGCATCTCTACAGTAATCAGAGAAACCTGGACTTGAACCTATTCTTGTCACACTGTTGGAGAATGATGATTAAACAAAGTAATGTTATAAATATGTAAGACAGTACTTGGCTTCCCTGGTGGTTCTGCCTGCAATGTGGGAGACCTGGGTTTGATCCTCAGGTCAAGAAGATCCCCTGGTGGGCTACAGTCCATGGGGTCACAAAGAGTCAGACACGACTGAGCGAGTTTCACTTTCTTGGCACAACACATATCTAAATAAATTATAGCAATTATCATTATTATTTTTTATTTTGAACTGTTAAAATGTAAATTTTACCTGATGGCCTTGACTGATAATCTATTCGTTCCCCTCGCCAGTATTCCAAAGGTTTTGATCGTGTTCTCATAGTTCTGCGAACATTTGGTGTATTGGAGGGCAATACTGTAAAAGACATCAGACAAAAATATACACATATGTTGAGCTGGATGAAACTCTGCAGTGAAAGGACTGATATTACTTTCTAGAACAGGAATGCTTCTAGACAAAACACTAGAGAAACAAATTTTAAGACATATTTGGGCTAATAAAGAAATGTCAATGAAAAAATAAACTACTAGATTGGAAAGATTTAAAAATTTGGTAACATTCATGGTTAATATGTTATAGGTACACTGAAATTCTCATATATTCCTGATAGGAATATAAACTGAAGACAATCTGACAATATCTATAATTATAATACTCTGAGGTGGCAAATTTCATTTTTAGAAAATGAATTTGCAAAATATTCATAAAAATAGGCAAAGATCTAGGTACAAAAACATTCATAGTAGTACTGTTTATAATAGGAACCGAAAACGGAAGTCAAACTGAAAACCATCTAAATGTTCCCAATAGGAAATGTGTTAATCAGGGGTAGTCATATATGTGTGTGTTTGTGTGTATACACACTTATCTACTCATTTTCTCTGACCATGCAAAGTTCTATATGCTAAGTTTTCTGGCTATATAATAAACTTTCTATGTTCTACCTTATTTCTGGTTTGCTGGATTTCTCCAATTCTGAAAGTGGTTTATCAAAATCCCTAACTGTATTGCTTAAAATCTCCTTGCTTTTCCTCAAGTTTTTTTTTTTTTTTAATACATTTTAGTTGCTAGGCTGTTTGGTACATAGGAGTTTATGATTTTTCTATCTTCTTCATAAATTGCCTATTTTTACAAGTCCTTTATTCTGTTCACATTTTTAACTTTAAATTTCACTTCACCTCATATTAAAAATGCATCACTACTACCTTCTGTTTATATTACTCTACTTAATTCTTTGATAATCTTTTATTTAAAAACCTGTTTTAAGTGCTATTTCTGCTTTATTGACTATGCCAAAGCCTTTGACTGTGTGCATCACAATAAACTGTGGAAAATTCTGAAAGAGATGGGAATACCAGACCACCTGACCTGCCTCTTGAGAAATCTGTATGCAGGTCAGGAAGCAACAGTTAGAACTGGACATGGAACAACAGACTGGTTCCAAATAGGAAAAGGAGTATGTCAAGGCTGTATATTGTCACCCTGTTTATTTAACTTATATGCAGAGTACATCATGAGAAACGCTGGACTGGAAGAAACAAAAGCCGGAATCAAGATTGCTGGGAGAAATATCAATAACCTCAGATATGCAGATGACACCACCCTTATGGCAGAAAGTGAAGAGGAACTCAAAAGCCTCTTGATGAAAGTGAAAGTGGAGAGTGAAAATGTTGGCTTAAAGCTCAACATTCAGAAAACGAAGATCATGGAATCTGGTCCCATCACTTCATGGGAAATAGATGGGGAAACAGTGGAAACAGTGTCAGACTTTATTTTTGGGGGCTCCAAAATCACTGCAGATGGTGACTGCAGCCGTGAAATTAAAAGATGCTTACTCCTTAGAAGGAAAGTTATGACCAACTTAGATAGCATATTCAAAAGCAGAGACATTACTTTGCCAACAAAGGTTCGTCTAGTCAAGGCTATGGTTTTTCCTGTGGTCATGTATGGATGTGAGTGTTGGACTGTGAAGAAGGCTGAGTGCCAAAGAATTGATGCTTTTGAACTGTGGTGTTGGAGAAGACTCTTGAGAGTCCCTTGGACTGCAAGGAGATCTAACCAGTCCATTCTGAAGGAGATCAGCCCTGGGATTTCTTTGGAAGGAATGATGCTGAAGCTGAAACTCCAGTACTTTGGCCACCTCACGCGAAGAGTTGACTCATTGGAAAAGACTCTGATGCTGGGAGGGATTGGGGGCAAGAAGAGAAGGGGACGACAGAGGATGAGATGGCTGGATGGCATCACCGACTCGATGGACGTGAGTCTCAGTGAACTCCGGGAGTTGGTGATGGACAGGGAGGGAGGCCTGGCGTGCTGCGATTCATGGGGTCGCAAAGAGTCGGACACAACTGAGCGACTGATCTGATCTCTGATAAACATATAGGTCAGTTTGTATTGTTTAACCAAATCTGTTAGTCTCTATCTTACTAGAGGAACTCAATCCATTCATGCTTATTTAGTATAACAAATATGGTTCTTCCTTCCATTTTACTTTATATTTAAATTTACTTGTTATTTTACATCAATGATTCTTTTTTTCCCTCCTTTTCATTGGTTTGGTCAGAATACCATTTCTTTCCCCATACTCCAAACCTTGGTCATTTCAAAGTTTTACTGTGCTTTTTCAGTCTAATTTACCTTCCTGTTCCTGACGTTCAAATCATACTCGATTTCTCTATGACTATATTAAAAACTATATTCCTTACCAAGATATCTTCTTCTTTCTTTTCTCACTTAGTAAAACAAAGTAGTTTAGACTACTTTTATCACTCCTCTGCCACTCCTACTCTCCTTCCCATTACACCAAGTTTTGTTAAGATAGTGCAGATTTCAAACTATCATTGCAAAAATTCTTACTTAGTACTTATAAATCCTCAATTATACTAGCATTAAGTAGTAGACACAACCTCAGGTGTGAGCAATGAGACACCCCTTCCCTAGGATACAGGTAGAACCTATAATATACTCAAGTGAATACGGCAAAAGCAATGGGAAGTCACTCCTGTGACTATATCATGGTTCTACACATTAAGACACTATCTAGCAGAAGCAGAGAATAATTATTCCTTGCTCACTTTGAAGAAGCAAGCTGCCACACTGAGAAAAGAGTCTATGAAAAGGATCATGTGGCAACGAACTGCAGGTGACCTCTAGAAATTAAGAGTAGAGGCCCATGGCTCACAGACACCAAGAAAACAGGTATCTCAGCCCTACAATTCCAAGGACCTGAATTCTCCTAACAACCGCATGAGCTTGAAAGAGGAGCTTGAGCTCAGATAAGACCATGGTCCAGGCTGACACTTTTGACTGAAGCCTGTGAAACGCTTTTAAAAAGAACCCAGCTAATTTGTACCTGAACTCCTGTCCCATGGAAACCACAGGATAACAAACATTGTCTGAACCACTAAATCTGTAGTAATTTGGTACATGGCAGCAGAAAATGTATACGTTATTTAAATTTAACCCTACGTTAAGAATCATTCCTCTCTCCTCTCTTTGAATTCAGTCCTGATTTATATGCTGCTGCTGCTGCTGCTAAGTCGCTTCAGTCGTGTCCGACTCTGTGTGACTCCATAGACGGCAGCCCACCAGGCTCCCCCGACCCTGGGATTCTCCAGGCAAGAACACTGGAGTGGGTTGCCATTTCCTTCTCCAATGCATGAAAGTGAAAAGTGAAAGTGAAGGCGCTCAGTCATGTCCAACTATTAGCGATGCCACGGACTGCAGCCCACCAGGCTCTTCCGTCCATGGGATTTTCCAGGCAAGAGTACTGGAGTGGGGTGCCATTGCCTTCCCTGGATTTATATGCTACTTGGTTAAATAACCTTACATGGCTATTTTCCATGGAGGATGACAATCTTGCATTATGTGCAAAATAGATTCAGTTATCAAAAGGAAAGATATCTTGGCTAGTTATAACATGCACTGTAATACATTTCTGAAAGTAGGCTATTTTATTTTTCCAGAGTTACACAGATGAATAATACTAGCTTTTTTTTTTCCTCCTTTATATGTAACTTCTGTCTGGAAGCTTTCCTCTATCCTTGAAATTTAGAATTTTATTCAATTCTGTCTAGAGGTGTATATTCTTCATTACTTTTTACTGCCAGCTGATAAACTCTCTCAAATTGCAGATCAAGCCTATCTTTATTCCAGGAAAGTTTTAAGTAGTATTTTAATTTTTCTTTTTTCTGAAAATTCTATTATTTGCATTTTTTATATGTTGTCTCCATGTTATTTCCCTTGCCTATTTTTTCCTCATGGTTTCAATCTCTTTTGTATTTCTGTTCCGATAAATTTCCTCCATGTCAACACCAGCTACTAATTTAGCACTCAACAGTATTCATCTTTATTTATCAGTTGATGTACTGATTTTTTAAACTGAAAAATTATGCTTTACCAACCAGAAAGCCTTCTGTAATATAAATAAATTTCTGAAAATACTCATATTTGCTACATTGTTAAAACTGTTATTTATCTACAAAGCTTTTGGCTTACTAGAATTTGTCTACTGTTGATTTTTCTCTCTTGTTGCTGCAGACCCTCTCAGGGACATTTTTATTTCTCTTTGCCTACTCTGACTCACAGCATATTCCACTCCAAGTCAAGCAAGTGTGTGTGTGTGTGTGCATGCATGCACTTAGTTGTGTCTGACTCTTTGTGACCTCATGGACTGCAGCCCACCAGGCTCCTCTGTCCATGACATTTTCCAGGCAAGAATACTAGAGTGGATTGACATTTCCTACTCCGGGGGATCTTCCCAACCGGGAGATAGAAGCCTCATCTTTTGAGACATCTGCAGTGGCAGATGGATTCTTCTGCAGTGGATTCTTCACCACTGCATCACCTAGGAAGCTAAGCATTAAACATTGAGAGCTACAGCAGTCGCTCTTCACATGGACCCACAAAATACTAACTGACAAGATGTGAGGTTCTAGTGGAAGCAATTAGAGAAAGCTTCATCCCTATAGGTTCTCATCAAGTATAAATGCAGAAGCCTTAAGTAGGGAGAAAAATAAAAAGCCACTCCAATTCTGCAAACATGAGAGGTCACATGAATCTTAATCCCCAAGTGGGCCTCTCCATGGGTTCCTTACTCCTGGCTTACTTATCCTAGTTACTGTTTTGTTTAGGTGTGAGCTGGAAAAAAATGAGAGAAGTTGTCATAGATGCCATCTACCCAGAAGTTACATTTTATAGAATTCTCTACCCTAGCTTCTTACATTAGGTAAGATCAGCTCCCTACTACTGGGCAATGAGTGAGTGGATTACAAGATTTATAAATGGACAATAAAGAAACTATGGCATGTGATGATTTATCATGAATTAATGAAATGAAATATGAAGTTTTACATTACCTGACAATTAATCCAAATAATATTCCCCCACTTGAGAAAAAATTAAACTATATTTAGAAAAAGAGGTTTTATAATAATATGAAAATATTTAGGGAAAAATAATCTTACCTAATTTGTGATGCATCTTGCTCTCTGGTGTTGAATCAGATATTTCTCCCCTTAAATCATCTGTAAATTACAAAAGAAATATCATGAGCAATGGCTCCTAATTTCATGTTGAGTTAAAGTATATACTAGGTAAACTTCAGAATAAACATTAAAAAAAAAATTCAACCCAACAATACATTTTATTACTCCCTTTGCTTTCCACTGCTGAGAAGGAAAAGCCTAATGAAACCAGAATAACATGTGTACAGGTTTTGTTACAATGATTATATCTTAAGAGGATAATGGTTACAAGTAAAAAAAACAATTATGTAAAGTTTAAAAAATAAAATAAAATTAGAGAAAAAAAAAAAAAAAAAACAAACAGGTTTTAAATTGCTTGTGGACTTCAAGTGAAATAAACCACTGGGTGGATAAAAATGCTGGGTGTGATTATGAACAACTGCTGAGTTAATAATGCAATCTATGATTCTTAAAGTTCTAAAACAGCACAAGTGTACTGAATTTAGTTGGCAGGGTGACAATTAGGTCAAGGGTTCTCAGTTTTAGTGTGGCAAATAGCATCTAAACATAGCAGTCATTAATTCTTTTCCTTTATCAACAAGCAAAGTTTAATTGTCTTCTCCTTGAAACTCCACTGGCCTCAGTGAGTTGCTTGACTAATGAAATGCAGCAGAAGTGACATTCTGGGACTTTGAAGGCTAATTCCTCAGGAGACATTCAGGTTCCACCTGGATCTCTTGGAACTTCAGTCTGGGGAAAGACAGTCACCATTATGAAGACTGACTATCCCAAGACTGCCGTGCTGTGAGGAAACCCAAAACAATCATGTGGAAAGGCCAAGTGGAGGAAAAGAGATGCTTGGCCAACCCTCAGTTATTTCAGCCACCCTAGCTGAGTACCAAATATATAAGTAAATAAGTGGACTTCCAGCCCAGCTGATCTTTCAAATGACTCCAGCCCCAGTGGCTTGCATCTAACTATAAATGTATGAAAGAGCCAAAATGAGAATCGCCCAGCTAAGTCACCCCACAGAACTATGAGAGATAAATCGTTAAACTAAGGCACTAAGATTTGGACAGTAAGTTATGCATCAATCTGAAACTGTAACACTGAACATACAATGAACTACCAGAGATTTTTAATACAATTTTTATATAGCATACATTTCCTGAAAAGCAGGTCTAAGCTTTCATTTTATTCCCAGCTAAAGAGTAGAAGGCTTCTTTTTGGTGATCATGAAAATGTTCTAATATTTACTGGGTTTTTTGCCTTTTTTTTTTTTTTTTGCATGTGTGCTCTGTCATGCCCACCTCTTTACAACCTTATGGACTGTAGCCCATCAGGCTTCTCTGTCCATGGGATTTCCCAGGCAAGAATACTGGAATGGGTTGCCATTTCCTTCTCTAGGGGAAATTCCTGACCCAGGGATCAAACTCGCATTTCCTGCATCTCCTACATCCACAGGCAGATTCTTTACCACTGAGCCATCAGGGGAGTCCAAATCTACTGTGGTGATAGTTATAAATTACTGAATTATATATACTATAAATGGATTAACTGTATGGTATGTGAAGTGTATCTTAATAAGGGAGCCCTATCTTAATAAAGCCACAAGGGAAGCCCTATCATAATAAAGCTATTACCAAAAAGAAAAAAGAAAACCCAGTCTCCCATGTAATTCCTACTAGAACAAGTAGAAATCTAGTAATTCTTGGAAATTTACTAAAGCAGTTTGCCTTGGAGGCAGCTGTTGGGGCCAGAGAAGGAGCAAAGCAAATGAGCAAATATACTGAAGATAATGGGAGTCAGGCTTCTCAGTATCTCTGAGAAAGGGTTTATTAAAATGGAAAAGGAAAAGTCAAATGTGTTGGACTGGAATTGGAGGTACTGATGTGCATGCCTGGTTTTTAAATACAGACACACCTCAGAGATATTGAAAGTGTGCTTCCAGTGAGTGCACGCTTAGTGACTCAGTCCTGTCCGACTTTTTGCGACTCCATGGACTGTAGCCCATCAGGCTCCTCTGTCCATGGAATTCTCCAGGCAAGAGTACTGGAGTGGGTTGCCATATCCTTCTCCAGGGGATCTCCCCGACCAAGGGACTGGACCCTCATCTCTTGCATCTTCTGCATTGGCATGCGGATTCTTTACCACCCAGCCACTGCAATAAAACAAATTTGGCAATAAAACGAGTCACATGAATTTTTTGTTTCCCAATACATTATGTTTACACTATTTTTCCCCAATATTTGTTTCCCAATACACTATATTTGTTTCCCAATACATTATGTTTACACTATAATGTAGTCTGTTAAGTCTGTAAAGTGTTATATCTAAAAAAAGTCAATGTATTTTAAATACCTTATTGCTAAAAAAGTGTTAAACATCATCCTGAGTCCTCAGTAAGTAAGAATTTTTTACAATAGTAACAAAGACCACTGATCACGGATCACCATAATAATAATGAAATATCGCATGAATTATCAAAATGTGACACAGATACACTAAGTGAACAAATGCCACTGGAAAAATGGTTCCAATAGACTTGTTTGATATGCAGTTGCCATAAAACCTCAATTTGCAAAAAATGCAAAATCCGTGAAGCACAATGAAACCAAAGAGCAGTAGAGCCAGAGACTGCCTGAATAAATACAAAAAAGATATAGATGCTTATGTATGTACAGTGTACATATATGTGTGTGTATCTATTGCCTATCTCAGTCCACTGAGAGCCTAGAAGCAGTAATATCCCAGTAACAATGAGCACACCTGGTACCCAGATCTAAGTTTCTAAATATCATCCCTCCACCAGGTTCCTCTGGAGAAATAACTGATTCCAGAGTAGAGACAGGGAAAAGAGTCTGGAACACCGTATGCTAAAAAATAAAAGCATTAAAAAAAAACAATAAAAACATAACAAAAGATCACAAGGACCAGCTGAAAGGATGCTTCCTCCTAGCCAAATCTGGTACAAGTTGAGTACAAGAACAAATGATAAAGATTACAAACCACTGAATAAAATACGACTGAGCGACTTCACTTTCACTTTTCACCAAAGAGAAAAACCCTATCTAAGTGGAGAAAGCTGGAAGACAGTATCTTGAACAGGTTATGAAGATTAAAATCATCAGTAGAAGATAGGTCAGCACTGCTGCTGCTGCTGCTAAGTCACTTCAGTTGTGTCCAACTCTGTGCAACCCCATAGATGGCAGCCCACCAGGCTCCACCGTCCCTGGGATTCTCCAGGCAAGAACAATGGAGTGGGTTGCCATTTCCTTCTCCAATGCATGAAAGTGAAAAGTGAAAGTGAAGTCGCTCAGTCGTGTCTGACTTTTCATGACCCCATGGATTGCAGCCTGCCAGGCTCCTCCATCCATGGGATTTTCCAGGCAAAAGAGTACTGGAGTAGGTTGCCATTGCCTTCTCTGGAGTCATCACTATATACCTCCTAACATGATGCACAAAAGCATCATTTCTGTAGCATTTCTGTCAAATATGCATGGCTCACATCTGATCATGAAGGAGTGTCAGACAGACTCTGGTTGAAGGTCAGAGAAGGCAATGGCAACCCACTCCAGTACTCTTGCCTGGAAAATACCATGGATGGAGGAGCCTGGTAGGCTTCAGTCCATGGGGTCTCAAAGAGTCGGACACGACTGAGCGACTGACTTCACTTTCACTTTTCACTTTCATGCATTGGAGAAGGAAATGGCAACCCACTCCAGTGTTCTTGCCTGGAGAATCCCAGGGACGGGGGAGCCTGGTGGGCTGTCGTCTATGGGGTCGCACAGAGTCGGACATGACTGAAACGACTTAGCAGCAGCAGCAGGTTGAAGGTCATGCTAAAGAATGAAAAGCTTGTACTCTTTAAAAAGTGTCAAGGTCAGGAAAAAAGAAGCCTAAAGAACTATATCTTAAGGAAACCAAAGGGACATGAAATCTAAACAACCCATGATCCTAGAATGGATCCTGACCAGAGAGAAAAAGGAATACTGATTAAACTCCTGATGAAATCTGCATGGACTCAATGAAGGAAGACTAGTGTCATATTAACGGTGATTTTCTGACTTGGATCACTGAAGAGTGATTATGTTCTTGTCTTATATCATGTCTGCATACTCATACATAATAACATGTATGTGTCTTGCTCCCAAACAGTCCAGAGAAAGACTATAAACATATATAAACATGTATGTAGAGGTGACAGAGAGGAAGATGAAACAAATATAAAATGTTGACAACTGTGGAATCTGGATGAAGAGGATATGGTATTTGAGTAGATCTGAAATTATTTCCCAAAAAAGTATAAGAGAAAAAAAAACAGAGGCAATTCCAGAATTTCAAAGACTAACAAAGCCTAATAAGCATGAAAATGAAAGAAACAGGTTATCTACAAATGAAAAAAGAAGTAAGGCTGATTTAAAATATCTACTCATAAGCATTAGCTATCATGAGGGGAAAAGAGCAATAGCCAAACAGCTTAAAGGAAAAAAGACTGACTCAAGACTCACTATTTGACTAGTTGTTTGTTGTATTAAAAAAATAAAATTTCTGAGTGCTTGCCTGCTAGCACATGTGAGACTGTCTACCAACTTTACAAAGAAGTAACAAAGAATATTCATTAAACATTTATTAAAGGAAAAAAATACTAACAGAAAAAAAGTTAAGTAAAAGGAAGAATGAAAATCTAAGAAACAACAAACTAAAAGAAAGCAGGGAAGCCCAATGTTAATATTGAAAAACAAAAAGACTACAAAGTACACTGAAATGTACATGGCAATGACTGCAGGAAATGCCAGAGACATACAGACCATTGCAAAGGAAAGACTCTGGCAGTCCTTAATGGACCTCACAAGTGGTAAGGATACAAAGAATAAGAGTAATATAAAACACAGAATGTCCATATTTAAGATCCAATTGTTCTCTGCCCTAATCTGCCCCTTTTCTGCTGCTGCTAAGTCGCTTCAGTCGTGTCCGACTCTGTGAGACCCCATAGACAGCAGCCCACCAGGCTCCCCAATCCCTGGGATTCTCCAGGCAAGAATACTGGAGTGGATTGCCATTTCCTTCTCCAGTGCATGAAAGTGAAAAGTAAAAGTGAAGTCGCTCAGTCGTGTCCGACTCTTAACGACCCCATGGACTGCAGCCTACCAGGCTCCTCCATCCATGATATTTTCCAGGCAAGAGTACTGGAGTGGGGTGCCATTGCCCCTTCTCTAGTGGTCTCCAAATCAAGAAATGATGTCTTTTTTTCAGGGGTCCAGGCTCAAAAATTTAAAGTTCTTTATCCTTGACACCTCACTTTCTTATACACCCTACATCCCATCCATCAGGAAATCATGTTGACTCTACCACCAAAAATACCTAAAATCATACTTCTGCTCTCTCCACCTTCCACTGCTACCACCCTAGTCCAAGCTACCACCTCACACAGGAATTACAAGTTTCACCAACTGGTCTTCCTACTTCCAACCTTACACCTGACTCCTTGAATTCATTAGTTCACCCCTAACATGTAGTCTCGCAGAAGACAATGGCACCCCACTCCAGTACTCTTGCCTGGAAAATCCCATGGATGGAGGAGCCTGGTAGGCTTCAGTCCATGGGGTCTCAAAGAGTCGGACATGACTGAGCGACTTCACTTTTACTTTTCACTTTCATGCATTGGAGAAGGAAATGGCAACCCACGCCAGTGTTCTTGCCTGGAGAATCCCAGGGACGGGGGAGCCTGGTGGGCTGCAGTCCATGGGGTTGCACAGAGTCGGATACGACTGAAGTGACTTAGCAGCAGCAGCAGCAGCAGCAACACGTAGTCTACAGCAGCCACAATGATTGCTTATAGGTTAGTCACGTCTCTCCTCTGCTCAAAATCCTCCAGTGGCTTCCCACACTCCTGCATAAAGCCCAAATCCTTATGGTAGTCTTTAACATTGTATAAGATCCTTCATTCTTATTCCCTCTGTGACATCATCTCCTACTACTCTCTCCTTTCATTGTCTTCCTCCTCCCCCTCCTTCCCAGCTTCCTTGGTGTTTTTCAATCAGAATTGAGTCTTTACCACATCAAAACCTTTGCCCTTATCTTCTATCTGCATGGAGCGCTATTTCCCCATACAGCTGCATCATTTGATTTCTCACCTTTCTCATATCTCTGCTCAAATTATCACTTCTTCAGTAAGACTTTTTCTGCCCATCTACCTAAAAATCTAACTCCTATTTTCTACTCCAAAAATCTGTACTTTATTTTCTTACTCTCAGTATCCCAACAAACCACAAATTTTGATATCTTTTTCCCATAGAAGAATGTACAGTAAGTATTCCATAATATTCCATAAATATTTAAGAATTTCAAGTATTTAATATTCAAAGTATACTAAAATATATATTCATTTACATTAATAATGAGTGTATACACATATTTTCATCCACATCTGTACACAAAAAGGGGCTTCCCAGGTGGTGCTAGTGGTAAAGAACCCTCCTGCCAATGCAGGAGACATAACAGATGCGGGTTCAATCCCTGGGTTGGGAAGATGCCCTGGGAGAGGGCAAGGCAACCCACTCCAGTATTCTTGCCTGGAGAATCCACAGACAGAGCCTAGTGGGCTACAGTCCAAAAAGTCACAAAGAATCAGACACAACTGAAGACTTAGCACACATGCGTGTACACAAAAAGTAGTAATATCTTTTTTAAGCATCCACAGAAGAATTATGAAATTCTTCCATGAGTTATGTGTTCTAAGCATATTCAAAGAATTAATAATACAGGCCAAAGTTATCTAGAACAGTGAATCAAAACTAGAAACTATAAACAACAACAACAAAAAAAACAAAACACAACTTCTTAGGATAACAGTGAACACTGCATATTCAACATATACCAGTATTAAATCTAAGCAGAGGACCCTTAGTGGTGATCCAGTGGTTCAGAATCTGCCTTCCTAGGCAGGGGATACAGGTTCAAACCCTGGTCAGAGATCTAAGATACCATATATTGCAAAGCAACAAGCCTTCACAACCCAACTACTGAGCCCATGGGTCACAACCAGAGATCATGTTCCACAACAAAAGATCACCCATGACTTGAAGATCCAACGTGCCGCAACTAAGGCTCGACAAAGCCAAATAAAATAATATATTAAAAAAGAAACTAAGCAAAGAATGTATATTCATCTTTGGATCAATTCATATGATGAGAATTGCTATCACCATTTTATAAATAAGGAAGCTGAAGCTAAGAACACTTAAAAACCTTACTCAACATCGCTAACTGGTAAAGCTAGACTCACTTCCAGGTTCCTGACTATGGAGACCAAGCTCTTGATGAATGTACTCTTTTAAAAAACATTTCGGTCAAAGAAAAATCACCACTGAAATTTAGAGTATACAATAGTAAAAACACTCTATTAAAAAAAAATTTTTTTTAACTAAAACTATACTCCAGAAAATGCAAACTCTTTACCAAATAAAAAGTAGAAAAATAAATATAAAAAGCATTCCACTTAGTAGAGAAAAATAATAAAAGTAAATCTAAACAGAGGGAGAAAAAACTATTTAAAAGGAAAAAGAATTAGTGAAGTAGGAAAGAAAAAAAAAGTATAATATATCATATGTCAAGCACATTCTTTAGGGGCATAAAAAATTATAAAACTATAAAGAGGCATTTTTAAAACTTCAACATTTAGCTTCAGTAATCATCAATATATGGCGAATCTTGCTTCATTTATACTCTTATCAGCCTGACATTTTAAACTACTGGAGTAGGCACCTTAAATGCCAATTATATTATGTCCTACTTCAAAGAAAGGACCGTCACTCATCTTACTCTTTCTTTTTATCTTTCCCTCCCTCCCTCTCGCACCCAGTTGTAAGGTTTTACAAATCTCTAACCATAAAATAAGGCTCTTAAGGGTAGGTCAATACATTTTTGCCATAAAAATGTCAATGGTGATAATTTAAATGAAACACAGCACAGGGACTTCCCTGGTGGTTAGTGGCTAAGAGTCCAGCTTCCAATCCAAGGTGCCCAGCTTCAATCCCAGGTCAGGGAACTAGATCTCACATACTGCAACTAAGTGTTCACGTGCTGCAACTAAGACCCAGTTCAGCCACATAAATAAATAAAAGATATTAAAAAAAAAAACACAGTACACCTTACTCCATATTTATAATGCTATAAAAATCAAGACAGTAGAAAATAAATCATAACTTACTCAAATTTTCCTGAACTACATTATCATCCACATCTGAATTGTTCTTTCCAGACGTTAAATAATTCTTGAGCCGAAAAGGTCCACTTAAGGAAAAAAAGGAAACCACAAAATTTGTGCTTTTGTAATGTAGCTATTTAATATAGCTATCTTTATGGTCATTTTTCTCCTAAAACTGCAAAATGTTTTGTTTCTTATAATACCATTAGTGATGTTAAAGGACGTTAAGAGTATACCTACTTGATTCATAAAACAAAAAGTTTAAAAATCTACAATTTAATCCCACATTTGATTTAAACACAGTAACACTGAATTTTACAACCTTTATACTAACTCATGAGTCAGAGTTACACATTTAAGTTAGCTCAATAACACACTTTGATAAAAATCAAATCATTAGAAATAAATCAGCTTATCTTAATTTTTTTTAAAACTACCGGCAAAAACAAGTAATTGAAAATTGTTCAGAAATGACTTGGTTTATCCCAGTCCTAGATCCTCATCCTCCTATTATGAACCCAGGACAGGCCTAGTAGTCAAGAGCTTTCAAACAGTAAAGAAATCTTAGTTATCCCTTTAAAGTCTGAAAATCTGCTATAATTTACCATTCCTTCATTTTGAAAAAGCGTTTATGACTTCAGATATTATGAGTAGGGTAATTTGGTTTACTCGCTGAGTATGCTCTCTTTAAACATACATCGACAAATTCTTAGATAATGCTTCTTTCAAAAAGTATAGCCCAATTCTAACTCCCTTCTGAGTATGACATAGACTGAGTGACTTGTTTCTAAACAGAATAAAATCCAAGACTTCAAAGACTAGGTCATTAAAAGACTATGACCTCTGTCACAGCCACACTTTCACTTGGATCATCTGCTTTGTGGGAAGCCAGCTGCCTTATTGAATAAACCAATGGAGACAGCCACATGACAAACAAACTCTAGCCTCCAGCTAATAACCTGTGAGCAAGCCACTCAATAAGTAGATCCTCTATGCTCTAAACAGGCAAAGGACTGCAAACTAGATAGATATCTTGATTGCTATACCTCATAAGAATCCCTGAGCCAGAACTAGCCAGCTAAGTCACTCTCAGATTTCTACCACAGAAACTGTGAAACAATGTTTGCAAGGCACTAACAAAATTAAAATGAACCTTTGGGAGTAATTTCTTACAGTCAATGGGTAACAAATATAGTGAGTAAATCCTATTATCCTTAGGACACATGCATACCTTCCTTCCAAAATTGAAGTCCCAGGCTCTCCAGAATCCAAGTTAGACTTTGCTGGTGTCGTGCATGTATATACACTCTTTTGAGACTTTCGATGAACATTTTGTGCAGCCATAGTATCTTGATTCTTTGAGCTTCCTGTATCGCTATGAAAATGAAAAGTCTGTAATTGTTCACATTTCTTCAAAAATTAGTTCTTCCATAAACATAACACAGGTGGGCAGACAATACAATACTCACAAATATCAAGTAATCTTGTTCAGGTCCTAAAACTTAACTAGTCCAGGAAGGAAATCTGATTTTAGAATCTACTAAAAGCTTTAATTTAAAAAATTCTGATAAAAGAAATGATAAAGACCTAACCTAACTAAGATAGAAGTTACTTCTGCTACTGCTGCTGCTGCTGCTAAGTAGCTTCAGTCGTGTCCGACTCTGTGCAACCCCAGAGACGGAAACCCACCAGGCTTCCCCATCCCTGGGATTCTCCAGGCAAGAACACTGGAGTGGGTTGCCATTTCCTTCTCCAATGCATGAAAGTGAAAAGTGAAAGTGAAGTCGCTCAGTCGTGTCCGACTCTTCGCAACCCCATGGACTGTAGCCTACCAAGCTCCTCCATCCATGGGATTTTCCAGGCAAGAGTACTGGAGTGGGGTGCCATTAGAAGTGACTAACTGGGAGTAATTACCTAAAGGCAGCTTATGACGTAGGGAAGTGAAATGAAAGTCGCTCAGGGGTGTCCAACTCTTTGCAATCCCATGTCCATGGAATTCTCCAGGCCAGAATACTGGAGTAGGAAGCCTTTTCCTTCTCCAGGGGATCCTCCCAACCCAGGGATCAAAACCTGGTCTCCTGCACTGCAGGCGGATTCTTCACCAGCTGAGCCACAAGGGAAGCCCAAGAATACTGAAGTGGGTAGTCTATCCTTTCTCCAGCGGATCTTCCCAAGCCAGGAATAGAACTGGGGTCTCCTGCATTGCAGGTGGATTCTTTACCAACTGAGCTATCAGGTAGTTAATCATAGCTTTTGTTGAAAATCCTTAAAGAACTGAAACTGTTTTCTTTGATATCTCTACCCAGCCTCCTGACAAACAGTACTGTTCAGAGGAACGTAGGCTCACCTCTTTGGTAGCTTACTGCAAATACATGAAAACAAGATACATTATTCCTAGATTGTATAAATCTCTTCTCTCGTATCTCCCTTACAAATCCCATGTTTTGTTTCTTGACTCAGTCTACCAGCTTATTTTTATCATTTGTGAGGATAAAACTGCAACATAACTAAAGAGCATGCAAAATTCTGAGTATTCTTTGATAATTTATTTTTGGAGTTTCTAGTCTCCCTCCAGGTCCTACCATCAGTCAAAACAAAACAAAACAAAAGGATTGTTAGAGAATACTATAAACAACTGTATACCAACAAATTAGATAACTAGATGGACAAATTCCTAGAAACACAAGAATTGCCAACACTGATTCAATAAAAAAAATAATCAATTTCAAAAGACTTAGAGAATAAATCAGTAGAAAGAAAACTGCCCAGATGATTTCACCACTGAATTCTACCACCATTCAAAGACTTAACATGACTTCTTCACAAACTCTTTCAAAAAAACAGAAAAGCACTTCCCAACTCATTTTATGAAGTCATTGTTATCCAGATACCAAAGGTGCACAAAGAAATCACAAGAAAACTACAGACCAAAAGAAAACAAAACCCCTCAACAAAATACTAGCAACATAAAAACAGAATTATGTGTCATGATCAAATAGGATTTATACCAGAGATGCATGTTGGGTTTAAGCCAAAAATCAATTAATGTAGTACATTTTATCAATAATAAAAAAAAAACTATCACATGGTCACCTCAATATACTAATGCCAAAAAAAGCATTTGACAAAACACATTTTTTCACTATAAAAAACACTCAACAAACTAGGAATAAAAAGGAACTT
Organism: Bos indicus; assembly: GCF_029378745.1. Lineage (NCBI taxonomy): Eukaryota > Metazoa > Chordata > Mammalia > Artiodactyla > Bovidae > Bos > Bos indicus. The sequence goes on from NC_091765.1 coordinate 83,926,949, forward strand.
CCTCAACCTGATAAAAGGACATCTACAAAAACCCCACAGCTAATAACATATGGAATGGTGAAAGACTGGCTGCGTTCCTGTTAAGATTAAGAACAAGACAAAGTCGTCTACCATGCCACTCTTACTGAGCCCAGTATTAAAGACTTTAGCCAGAGCTATAATGCAAGAAAAGGCATCCAGATTGGAAAACAAAAGTAAAACTATCACTATTCACAAATGACATTCATGATCTTTTACTTAGAAAGTCCTATAAAATCTATTTTTAAAAGCTATCAGAACTAATACATGAGTTCAACAAGATTGAAGGATAAAGATCAACATAAAAATATCAATTTTATTTCTATACATTTGCACTGATCAATCCAAAAGTAATATTTAAAAAGCAATTCCATTCACAACAGCATCAAAAGGGATACTTAGGAATGAAATTAACAACAGAAAATATAACATATTACAAAAACACTGTTGAGAGAAATTAAAAAAGATCTAACTAATAGGAAAAACAACCCTGTTCATGGATCAATAGACAGTGTTAAGACAGCAATATTCCTTAAACCAAAAGATTCAAAGCAATCTATACCAGAATTCTGACATCTTTGCAGAAATTGACATGCTGATTCTAAAACTTATATAGAATTGCAAGACTCAGAATAGCCAAAATATTCCTAAAAAGAAAACTCACACTTCCCGATTTCAAAACTTAACCTCTAACCAATGATTATCAAAACAGTGTGGTTCTAGAACAACTGATATGTAGACAACAGAATAAAATTGAAAACTCAGAAATAAGCCCATACATCTATGATCAGTTGATCTACAAAAAGGGTTCTAAGACTATTCAATAGGAGAAAAATGTCTTTTCAACAAACAGTTATGGGACAACTAAATAGTTTCATGCAAAAGAACACGGTTGGACTCTTTACAGCATGTAGAAAACTTAACTCAAAGTGGATCAAAGAATTAAATTTAAGAGCTAAAACTACAAAACTCTTTAAAAAAAAAAGGGGGGGGGGTAAATCTTCATGAACTTGAATTGGACAAAGAATTCGTAGATATGACACCAAAATACCAATAGCAACAAAAGCAACCAGACAAAATAGATAAGTGGGACTTTATCAAAATTAAAAACTTTTGTGCTTCTGGTAGTAGGAAAGCTTCTGTGTGTGTGTGTGTGTAGTATGTATAATATATATATTTTAGAAAATTTATGAATTTTTGCCAAACCAAAAAAATTTATGACATTTTGATTCCACTTGTTTGACTTAGTATGAACAGAATGCTAGATTTCTAATCTGTATTCACTCAAAACTTTGATATAGTTCCATGTATTTTGGCATCTAGTATTACTGCTAAAAGTCTAGAAAATTTATTATCTTAGTGATTTGAAAAAAATTTTGAATGCGGATGGAAACTTCTAATCTAATTCTGAGAATATAAAGAAATACTATGTTGTTAAAAAAACAGGAAATTAACAAGTGATACAGTATTATTAACTAAAGTACAGATTTTGTTCAAATCCAAAACTTTCTGCTACTGCCCATTATTTGTTTTCATACCTTATTCAAGGCTCCACACTGTATTTAATTGCACTGAGTAGCTTCAGCTGCATGCAACAAATTCTGGTAAAATCTCTTTTTTTATTCTATTATAAATATTTCCTAATTTTCCTTGTTATGGCCTTTTAGATACACTCATCATTTAAAAGTGGACATTTAATTTCCAAATACATGGGATTCTGTATAAAGTATGAATGAATGAAAGTCACTCAGTTGTGTCCAACTCTTTGCGACCCCATGGACTATACAGTCCGCGGAATTTCCCAAGCCAGAACACTGGAGTACCCACTTCTCCTTTCTTTCCCTTCTCCAGGGGATCTTCCCAAACCAGGGATCAAACCCAGGTCTCCTGCATTGCAGGTGGATTCTTTACCAGCTGAGCCACAGGGGAAGCCCACAAGGGAAGTTTAAGGTATCCTTAACATGAATTTCTTATTTTTATACTAATTTCCCATTCAAATGCTTTCTTCTCTGCAATCATCCTCTGTGTTTTTTTTCAGTCTAACTTCATTGAGGCTTTCAATGGCTAAGTTGAAGATCTCTCTTGGTTAAATGTCACACTGTACTTGTGACATCATACTTGAAGATATGTGGGTTATTTTCAAGTATCTTTTGATATTGATTTCTAACATAATTCCACAGGAATAAAAGAACAGACTGTATGATTTCAATCCTTCAGACCATGAAATTTTTGCACTGTTCAATTTTTGAACATCCCTGGATATGTTCCTGTATCTCCTAGTTTACAGCCTATAGGAACTTGAATAGAATTTATATCCTGCTGTTGTGTGAAAACTGCATAAATCTTAATTATGTTAAATTGGTTCACAGTGGTTTTCAGGTCTACTATATCCTTCTTCTCTGTATACTCATTCTATTAATTTTTGAGTTTTTATTGAAATGCCAACTAAAAATCTTAATTTATCTACTTAAAAAAATTATAATATATAGTGGAACTGTATGTAACCTTGTTCTATATTTTCTAAGTTTTCTGTAAATGTGTTAGCATACTTCCATAAATTAAAAAATTAAAATTAAAAAGAAAAAAACAACTTCCATGCTTCAAAGAACACCATGAAGAAAATGAGACAACCCAAAGGATGAGAGATTACCAAATATGACTTATTTGAAAAGAAACTTATATCTGGAATAAATAAAGATCTCTCAATACAATTCAGTTAAAAAAATGGCAATCCAATTAAAAATCCACAAAGGATCTTAGTCTTCACAGAATGCAAATAAAAATCACAATGAGATACAACTTCATACCTATTAGGATGGCTAGAATCAAAAAGCCAACAAATGTTGACAAAGATGTGGAGTCACTGAAGTCAACTACTGATAGGAATATGAAATAGTGCAGATGCTTTGGAAAATGATTCTGCAGTTCCTCAAAGGATTAATGTAAAGTTATCATATGACTCGGGCTTCTCTAGTGGCTCAGTGGTAAAGAATATGCCTGCAATGCAGGAGACTGAGTTTAATCCCTGGGTTGGGAAGATCCCCTGGAGAAGGAAATGACAACTCCTGGATTCTTGCTTTCTTGATGATGTTCTTTGAAGCACATTCTGTTATATTTTGATTATCCATTCATCCATTGCTGGACATCTGGGAAACAACCTTTTGATTATTATGAATAATGCTGATAAAAACATCTGTGTACAAGTGAAAGTGCTGAGACATATGTTTATTGTTGTTTAGGTGCTAAGTCCCGTCTGACTCTATCGTGACCCCATGCATTATAGCCCACCAGGCTTCTCTGTCCACAGGACATGTCACATTAGGACGAGTAAAATATCAAGACAATTACATGTTTGATCTTCTACACATAGTAAGTAGACTATACAAATGTCTCAAAGATCTTCCTTTCTATGAACCCAGATACCCAACAGGTATCCTAAGCAGATACTGTAATAACTATCAACTTTGGATGTTTCTAAATAGTCCCATTATGTGTAAAATAGGGATCAGATCAGATAAGTCACTCAGTCGTATCCGACTCTTTGTGATCCCATGAATCGCAGCTGGCCAGGCCTCCCTGTCCATCATCAACTCCCGGAGTTCACTGAGACTCACGTCCATCGAGTCGGTGATGCCATCCAGCCATCTCATCCTCTGTCATCCCCTTCTCCTCTTGCCCCCAATCCCTCCCAGCATCAGTCTTTTCCAGTGAGTCAACTCTTCGCATGAGGTGGCCAAAGTACTGGAGTTTCAGCTTCAGCATCATTCCTTCCAAAGAAATCCCAGGGCTGATAGCCTTCAGAATGGACTGGTTGGATCTCCTTGCAGTCCAAGGGACTCTCAAGAGTCCTCTCCACCATCACACTTCAAAAGCATCAATTCTTTGGCACTCAGACTTCTTCACAGTCCAACACTCACATCCATACATGACCACAGGAAAAACCATAGCCTTGACTAGACGAACCTTTGTTGGCAAAGTAATGTCTCTGCTTTTGAATATGCTATCTAGGTTGGTCATAACTTTCCTTCCAAGGAGTAAGCGTCTTTTAATTTCATGGCTGCAGTCACCATCTGCAGTGAATTGGAGCCCAGAAAAATAAAGTCTGACACTGTTTCCACTGTTTCCCCATCTATTTCCCATGAAGTGATGGGACCGGATGCCATGATCTTCGTTTTCTGAATGTTGAGCTTTAAGCCAGCTTTTTCACTCTCCACTTTCACTTTCACCAAGAGGCTTTTGAGTTCCTCTTCACTTTCTGTCATAAGGGTGGTGTCATCTGCATATCTGAGGTTATTGATATTTCTCCCAGCAATCTTGATTCCAGTTTGTGTTTCTTCCAGTCCAGCGTTTCTCATGATGTACTCTGCATATAAGTTAAATAAGCAGGGTGACAATATACAGCCTTGACGTACTCCTTTTCCTATTTGGAATCAGTCTGTTGTTCCATGTCCAGTTTTAACTGTTGCTTCCTGACCTGCATACAAATTTCTCAAGAGGCAGGTCAGGTGGTCTGGTATTCCCACCTCTTTCAGAATTGTCCACAGTTTATTGTGATCCACAGAGTCAAAGGCTTTGGCATAAGTCAATAAAGCAGAAATAGAGTTTTTCTGGAACTCTCTTGCTTTTTCCATGATCCAGCAGATGTTGGCAATTTGATCTCTGGTTCCTCTGCCTTTTCTAAAACCAGCTTGAACATCACACAGTTCACATATTGCTGAAGCCTGGCTTGGAGAATTTTGAGCATTTCCTTACTAGCGTGTGAGGTGAGTGCAACTGTGCAGTAGTTTGAGCATTCTTTGGCATTGCCTTTCTTTGGGATTGGAATGAAAACTGACCTTTCCAGTCCTGTAGCCACTGCTGAGTTTTCCAAATTTGCTGGCATATTGAGTGCAGCACTTGCACAGCATCATCTTTCAGAATTTGGAATAGCTCAACTGGAATTCTATCACCTCCACTAGCTTTGTTCATAGTGATGCTTTCTAGGCCCACTTGACTTCACATTCCAGGATGTCTGGCTCTAGGTCAGTGATTACACCATCGTGATTATCTGGGTCGTGAAGATATTTTTTGTACAGTTCTTCTGTGTATTCTTGCCATCTCTTTTTAATATTTTCTGCTTCTGTTAGGTCCATATCATTTCTGTCCTTTATCGAGCCCATCTTTGCATGAAATGTTCCTTTGGTATCTCTGATTTTCTTGAAGAGATCTCTAGTCTTTCCCATTCTGTTGTTTTCCTCTATTTCTTTGCATCGATCGCTGAAGAAGGCTTTCTTATCTCTTCTTGCTATTCTTTGGAACTCTGCATTCAGATGCTTATATCTTTCCTTTTCTCCTTTGCTTTTCGCTTCTCTTCTTTTCACAGCTATTGGTAAGGCCTCCCCAGACCGCCATTTTGCTTTTTTGCATTTCTTTTCCATGGGGATGGTCTTGATCCCTGTCTCCTGTACAATGTCACGAACCTCATTCCATGGTTCATCAGGCACTCTATCTATCAGATCTAGGCCCTTAAATCTATTCCTCACTTCTACTGTATCATCATAAGGGATTTGATTTAGGTCATAACTGAATGGTCTAGTGGTTTTCCCCACTTTCTTCAATTGAAGTCTGAATTTGGCAATAAGGAGTTCATGGTCTGAGCCACAGTCAGCTCCTGGTCTTGTTTTTGCTGACTGTATAGAGCTTCTCCATCTTTGGCTGCAAAGAATATAATCAATCTGATTTCGGTGCTGACCATCTGATGATCTCCATGCATAGAGTCTTCTCTTGTGTTGTTGGAAGAGGGTGTTTGTTATGACCAGTGCATTTTCTTGGCAAAACTCTATTAGTCTTTGCCCTGCTTCATTCTGTATTCCAAGGCCAAATTTGCCTGTTACTCCAGGTGTTTCTTGACTTCCTACTTTTGCATTCCAGTCCCCTATAATGAAAAGGACATCTGTTTTGGGTGTTAGTTCTAAAAGGTCTTGTAGGTCTTCATAGAACCGTTCAACTTCAGCTTCTTCAGCGTTACTGGTTGCGGCATAGACTTGGATTACTGTTATATTGAATGGTTTGCCTTGGAAACGAACAGAGATCATTCTGTCGTTTTTGAGATTGCATCCAAGTACTGCATTTCGGACTCTTCTGTTGACCGTGATGGCTACTCATTTCTTCTGAGGGATTCCTGCCCACAGTAGTAGATATAATGGTCATCTGAGTTAAATTCACCCATTCCAGTTCATTTCAGTTCGCTGATTCCTAGAATGTTGACATTCTCTCTTGCCACCTCTTGTTTGACCACTTCCAATTTGCCTTGATTCATGGACCTAACATTCCAGATTCCTATGCAATATTGCTCTTTACATCATTGAACCTTGTTTCTATCACCAGTCACATCCACAGCTGGGTATTGTTTTTGCTTTAGCTCCATCCCTTCATTCTTTCTGGAGTTATTTGTCCACTGATCTCCAGTAGCATATTGGGTACCTAGTGACCTGGGGAGTTTCTCTTTCAGTATCCTATCATTTTGCCTTTTCATACTGTTCATGGGTTCTCAAGGCAAGAATACTGAAGTGGTTTGCCATTCCCTTCTCCAGTGGACCACATTCTGTCAGATCTCTCCACCATGACCTGCCCATCTTGGGTTGCCCCATGGGCATGGCTTAGTTTCATTGAGTTAGACAAGGCTGTGGTCCTAGTGTGATTAGACTGACTAGTTTTCTGTGAGTATGGTTTCAGTGTGTCTGCCCTCTGATGCCCTCTTGCAACACCTACCGTCTTAATTGGGTTTCTCTTACCTTGGGCGTGGGGTATCTCTCTTCACGGCTGCTCCAGCAAAGCACAGCCATTGCTCCTTACTTTGGACGAGGGGTATCTCCTCACTGCCGCCCTTCCTGACCTTCAACGTGGGATAGCTCCTCTAGGCCCTCCTGCCTCCCTTGGCACCCAGGCCCCCAGGTGGTAAAGTTGACAGGCGACGAATTTGCTTCTGCGCCATCTTCTGTTGGATGCTGTCTGGCCAGTGGTTGGCCAGGGGCGGCGGGCGGGAGGAGCTACCCCACGCCCCCACGCCTGAGGCCAGGGGCAGTGGCCAGGAGGACCAACCCCATGTCCGAGATAGGGATACTAGATCAAATTCAGAAACTCAACATAAAGACTTTATTTTTATACCTTAGTATTTCTCTCAACCTGTAACTAAGGCTTATCTGCTTTGTTTAATAGAACAGTGATTTATTTACACATTCAAGTAAAAACTGGGCTAATAAAATACCTAGGTACACTTATTTATCATAAGTGTACCTTCTTTACATGTAAAAATAGAGCTAATACCTATCCTCTCAACCTCTCAAGATTCTTAACAAAAACCAAATGATTTAAAGAATGTTGCTGCTAAGTCGCTTCAGTCATGTCCAACTCTGTGCGACCCCATAGACAGCAGCCGACCAGACTCCCCCGTCCCTGGGATCCTCCAGGCAAGAATACTAGAGTGGGTTGTCATTTCCTTCTCCAATGCATGAAAGTGAAAAGTGAAAGTGAAGTCGCTCAGCCGTGTCTGACTCCACCAGGCTCCTCTGTCCATGGGATTTGCCAGGCAAGATTACTGGAGTGGGTTGCCATTGCCTTCTTCCAATACAAAGAATAAGTTACTCTAAATATGAAGTCTGACATAAGACAGAGGGAGCACTGCAAATCATTGGGGGTAAACGTACAACTCAGTGAACTATTTATAGATAGTATGCACCATAATGTCATATAGTAATGTATTTTAGAGTATTCTAATCATGTATTCACTACATCCCCAGCACCTGCAATTTCTCATACATAATATGCATTAAGTATTTTTTAAATGAATGAATAAGCAAATGCTATATCAAAAAGCAAAAATGCCTAAGAGCAGTATTTACTAGGTTGTCAGGACTGATGAGAATTCATTGAAAGCATCTAGTGAACACTTGATAATAATAAGCACTAAAATATGTTAAATATTACCATCTTATTGGGAAAGGAATTAATGCATTCCTAATTACAAAAATTATATTAATCTCACTTAAAAGAAAGCAACTTGGACTTCCCTAGTGGTCCAGTGATTAAGAATCAGTCTGCCAAAGCAGGGGACATAGGTTCAATCCCTGATCTGGCAAGATTCCACATGATGCAGGACAACTAAGACCTTGCACCAGAACTACTGAGCCTGCGTTGTAGAACCCAAAAGCCACAACTACTGAAGCCTGCTCATCCTAGACGAGGTGTTCTGCAACAAGAGAAGCCACCACAATGAGACATGTGTGCACGGCAACTAGAGAGTAGTTGTCCCTGTTTGCCGCAACTAGAAAAAGCCCACACACAGAGCTAAGACCCACCACAGCCAAAAATTAATTAATTAATTAATTAAAGAAAATAAAAAAGAAAGCAACTCAAACGATACACTCAAAAACAAGATGGGGACTTCCCTGGTGGTCCAGTGGTTAAGAATCCAACTTGCAATGCAGGGGACATGGGTTCAATCCCTGGTTGCAGCACTAATATCCCACATCTTGCAGAGTAACTAAGCCAAAGCACCATAACTACTGAGCCCACATGCCACACCTAGAAAGTCTGTACACCACAACTTTGATGTAAAGAAGATATGACACAACACCCCCTGTGCCACAACTAAGACCCAATGCAGCCAAATAAATAAATCTTTAAAAAAATTTAATGATCAAGAGGATACATTTTATGTTTTTATCACAATTTAAAAAAAGGGATTGTAAGCTGACAATGGCACCCCACTCCAGTACTCTTGCCTGGAAACTCCCATGGGTGGAGGAACCTGGTAGGCTGCAGTCCATGGGGTCGCTAAGAGTCTGACACAACTAAGCGACTTCACTTTCATGTTTCACTTTCATGCACTGGAGAAGGAAATGGCAACCCACTCCAGTGTTCTTGCCTGGAGAATCCCAGGGATGGGGGAGCCTGATGGGCTGCCGTCTCTGGGGTTGCACAGAGTCGGACACGACTGAAGTGACTTAGCAGCAGTAGCAGCAGCAGCTGACAATAACACCTACCTTATTAAATTTATCATCATACCTCATGTGCTATGTATTATTCCCCATTTTAATATGAGTAAACAAATTCAGAGTACTATTTAGCCTCCGGGGTCACCCAGCTAATGGCACACCATGGATTTACTACCAGGTCTGTCAGACTGTAGACTCCTTTATGCTAATACTGCTTTCTATAAATGATTAAATAACAGAGACATTTATTAAGTGTTGAACAAAAATAATTACTTTGTACATATAAGAGACATTACCCAGAAGGATTAGGATTTTTCTTCTTAGCCAGGTCTGCTTCATTGCTTCCCAATGATTCATTCTGGGAACCACCAGAATCTTTAGCACATGAAACCTTCTGTGCTTCTGAGCTGCCTTCATTAGCTCTCTTCTGCTTTTTATATGGAACAGCTTTTTTTCCAATATTCTTAGATGACTGCTTTGTTTTTTCAGCAGGTGGTTTTTGTCTACTGTTATGATACACTGACAGTTCATTTCTTACTGAAGAATTACTAGAAAAAGAACCTACAGGATTAAATGATAACGTAAAGTGAGCATACGTTTGATTATCTGGCTCACAAAAATATCAGTATTATTTATATTTTTCACATAAACATATACATGCACCCCAATCTCATAGTAATCTACATTTGTTTTCAAGTTAAATTCATAAACTATTCAGCTCTTCACTTTATAGATTGTTGTTGTTGTTGTTAGTCTCTAAGTCATGCCTGACTCTTCCCAAGATCAGGGTCTTTTCCAGTGAGTTGGCTCTTTGCACCAGGTGGCCTAGCATCAATGAATATTCGAGGTTGATTTCCTTTAGAACTGACAGGCCTGATCTGCTTGCAATTTACAGATACATGGACCAAATCTTTTAAAACGATCACAAATTTTCAAAACCATCCTCTTTGGCTCTGCCCACTATAATAACATCCTGGTATTTCCCCAAGGTCCCAGTTTCATCTTCTCACTCTCTGTGTACTTTTTTTGAAGGATCTATCTATACAGAACTTTAATTACTATCTATATTCTGATATAATTATTATCTACATGCTGATATCTATAATATTGACCTACCACTCTCCCCCAAACCTGCCACTCTAGTTTTATTTCCTATCTTAATGAAAAGTGTCACTACCTCAGATATATAAATCATCTGAGTCTCCTGCCCCCAACCACAAGCAATCCTAAATCCTATCACTATACTTTCTTTTGAATTAAAGTCGCTCAGCCATGTCCAATTCTTGTCACCCCATGGACTATAGCCCACCAGGTTCTTTCAGCCAGGGGATTTTCCAGGCAAGAATACTGGAGTGGCTTGCCATTTCCTTCTCCAGGGGATCTTCCCAACCCAGGGATCAAACCTGGGTCTCCAACATTGAAGGGAGATTCTTTACCGCTGGGCCACAAGGAAGAATGGTTCTCAAATCCTTTTCTTTTAAGCTCTGCTGCTTGTCATTAGCAGGGACCTTTATCATTTCTTATCTGGATCCTTAAAACAGCCTCTAAACTGATATCCTTTCTCTACCCTTGCCATTCTTCAATCCATCCTTTACACTGTTTTAAAAATCATCCTTAGAAAACATAAGTTGAACCACTACAATCTGGTTAAAATTTTTTAGTGATTACCCATAGTTTAAGGATTAAGTTCAAATATGTTTGAGTCAAAGTGAGTGAAAAGTTGCTCAGTCGTGTTGGACTCTTTATGACCCTATGGACTGTAGCCCACCAGGCTCCCTCCATCCATGGAATTTTCTAGGCAAGAGTACTGGAGTGGGTTGCCATTTCCTTCTCCTGGGGATCATCCTGACCTGGGGATCAAACCCGGGTCTCCCGCATTGTGGTCAGATGCTTTACTGTCTGAGCCATCAGGGAATCCCCAAATATGTTTAATTCTAATTTATTACTACATCTAAGTGCTTTTTCATTAAGCGTAACTCAACACTCTTCTCCAAACAGACAAATCAAAAAAGGCAGCAGTACTGAACTATTTTCATTCTTCCAAAGCACTGATCTCAAATAGTAGTCCAGCATCACCTGGGAATCTGTTTGAAATGCAAATTCTCAGGCCTTAGCTCAGACCTACTAAATCAAAATTTTCAGAGTAAGATCCTGTAATTTATGTTTTAACAACTCCCCTAGGTAATTTTGACAAAACAATTTTAAAAGGTTAAACTCTCAGCACCAGATCTCTACACATACTTCTGCTTCAAACATTCCATCCTCTTTCCTCACCACAGCCAATCACTTAGCTTGCTCCTAATCATCCCATCTTCAGGAAGCCTTCCCTACACCCCAAGGCTAAATTAAGCAGCTCCTTCTCAGTCCTTTGATAATGTTTATCATACATCTTGATACATGCGAAGAGCCAACTCACTGGAAAAGACCCTGATGCTGTGAAAGAGGGCAGAAGGAGAAGGGGACAGAGGATGAAATGGTTGGATGGCATCATCAACTCAACAGACAGAAGTCTGAGCAAACTCTGGGAGACAGGGAAGGACAGGGAAGCCTGGTGTGTTGCAGTCCAGGGGGTCACAAAGAGTCAGACACGAATGAGCGACTGAACAACATACAGCTCATTGTTTATTTACCACTCTCTTCCAGCAGAATGACAATCATTTAGACCAAGACCTATCTTTATTTCCTAATGTCTAACAGCAGGGGCAGGATTGTGGTAAAGCAAGAGTAGCCTAGGGTGGTAGATAATTTTTCCCAGTTTTACTGACACACAACTGACAGATATCAGTTATATATCAATATATAACTGACATGTATCATAACTGACCATGCAAGTTTAAGGTGCAAAACACAATAATCTTACATAGCATATATTGCAAAATAATTATCAGAGGGTACATCTTAAAAATTCTCATAAAGAAAAAAATAAAAATTCTAACTAGAGTGTAAAATTTAAGAAGGTGTTTACTCCAAGTTGAGCTTCCCTGATAGGTCAGTTGGTAAAGAATCTGCAATACAGGACACCTGGGTTCATTCCCAGGTTGGGAAGATCCCCTGGAGAAGGGAAAGGCTACCCACTCCAGTATTCTGGCCTGGAGAATTCCATGGACTGTATAGTCCATGGGGTCACAAAGTGTCTGACACAACTGAGCAACTTTGACTTCACTTTACTCCAAGTCAGTCACACAGCCCTAAGATCAAGAGTCTTCTTAAATTTCCCATTCTAGGTTGCTCATTTGCCTGGCCCAGCCTAACACCATGGGCACACAATAAATGTTTCTTGCGTGAACTACAGGCTGATCAAGAGCAAAGAAATATGGGTTCTGTTGTTTCAAATCCTAGCACAAAGGTCTCTGACCTTAAGGGGAACGTATGCTGCTTTTCTATGCTTCAGACTTAGTTTGTTCTTCCATCAGATGAAGGAGTTTGGACCAGGTGATCTGTAAGCATTCCTCCACTTTTGTGACCACCTACTTGATCCCAGCATGTCTCAGGACTAATACATGTTTCAAGTCTTTTTTGGTAAATTATGGAGCTCAAGCATGCTTATCCCAGCTTTGTAAGATTTGTATTAATCCATATAATTACACATTCATTTACCATAGTACAGTTTCCAGCAACCTGAGGCAAAAAGATGAGTTCTCTAAAGCAGTAACAGTAGTATTTAACATTTTAATACTAAATATATGCCATTTAATACTTATAACTTAATGAGGTAGAAGTAATGGTAGTCATATTTTAAAGAGTAAGAAACTAAACAAAGTAATCTACTCAAAGTTTACCTTCAACATTTATCCCACCATCAACCCCACCAACCTACTTCTAAGTGTTGCCACGTACTCTGCCTTTACCTTTTCACATGATAATGTCCTTGCTTCAATCTAGAGCTAACCCTTTTATTCCGGGGTAGTCCAGACACATTCCTTGCCTACACAAGGACTGTGATCCAGTACCTTTCTACACGGTCATTTTAAAGAGCAGATGAGCTGATCTACTATCTTGCATATTAAAAAAGAGAGAGAGACCTTCTCTTGACCCCACATCTGCCATATCCCTTTTACTGTCTCTTTGGTCTCACTTCCAAACTCCCTTGAACCTACCTCAATCAGAGACATTTGGTCCCATCATTCTACAAAAATCAATTTTATCAAGGTGATAACAACCTCCATGTTGTCAAAATCACACTGTCAATTCTTAGCTCTCATCTAATTCATGCCATGAGCAGTATTTAAAATTGTTCCTCACCTCATCCAATATATCTATACTGCTGGTCTTCCTTCTATAGAATGTAAGTCATATAACAGCAGCAATTTTTCATTTTTGGTTTTATTTTTCCACAGTTGTATCCCTATACCTAGAATACTGTATAGATAAAGCTTCATGAATATTTTTATAAATAATTGATTTAATATTTCTATTGATGATCCAATTTAATTTTTTCCTCATGAGATTTTTCTCAAGCAAACAGGAATATAAATCAAACACAGAGCCTCTGTAGAATGAGTATGATTTAAATAAAATACTTACTTTGCTCTGATTTTACTACCCACCAATTAGATGGGCGTCTAGAAATTCTTCGACTTCTTGTGACAGTTGAAGTTAATTCTTCAGGTTCAATTTTGTTCTTCTTGGATCCACTTGAAAAATGCTTCTTTTTGCATTCCTTATCTTTTTTCTGATTCTTTTTATGAGGAACATTGGTGCTACCTTTCTTGCTTCCTAAAATAAAGAATAAAAATAAAAATCTACTGAACCAAAGAATATTCAGAAAACCACAGCCAATTAAAAAAACAAACAAACAAAAAAGACCTCTCAATTATAGAAACTTCTTAAATTTATCCTATGGACTTCTTTTTTCTTCTATTTTTTTAAAAGTCACACATTCTCAAAATCTACAACTTCCTCTCAGCTAAATGCAAACTTTGCACATTGCTTGATAAGCAACTCCTGAGTCAAAAAGAAAAGTATGGTATGTAAAGGAAAAATGAAATATATGACTCCTTCCACTACTTAAGAAAGTCCCACGTAAGAAAAGGTTAACCACTGCTTTTCTGTTTTAAAATAATTCATGACTTTAGTCAATCTAATTTATGGAAGAGAATACTTAAAGGAAGTTATCAATAAAGATATATTTCCTTCCTGAAGGGAAAAAGAACATATCTTTGAAAAGAATTTAAAGAGGAAAAATAATTTAAAACAAGAATGAATATGGAAAGCAACAAAAAGTTAAAGGTGTCAATAGTAGTTTCATTTTACTACAAAAGCAGGTAGAGAAGAAAAGATCTAACAAAAGGGACAGATGCATTCTAGTTTTGTTTTTGAGACTGACAACCAGGAAGAAGGGGAAATGAGAAATACAGCATTGCATCTATAATAAAATGTGTACAACCACCAACATGAGTTTAACAATGGAAAAATTTTTTTTCAGAAAGAGAATTAAAACATTAGATGTTATATAATGAAAAATTTTCTTGACCACTAAGTCAATCAAGAAACCTGCATTTTTAAGTTTCTGACACAAATACTTCTATGAAATCCAAAGAAATTAAAATCATTATCAAGTAGGAAACTCATATAGTAAATAAACTGCATAAAAGTATATAAGATCAGGGGGAGTGGCCAGATGGCAGAATAGGAAGATCCTGAGCTCACCTCCTCCCACAGGCATACTAAAATTACAACTACTATTTACAGAGCAAATATTGATGAGAACAATTTGAAGGCTAGCAGAAAAGACCATCTACAACTAAAGACATAAAGAGCCACAAGACAGGTAGGAAAGGCAGAGATAAGAGACAATCAAGACCCAGGGTGGGAAACATACACACAGAAGAATAATTACAATTGCATGGTTCTCCTCAGGGAGCCACACAGGTCTGAGTCCCACACTGGGCTCCCCTGCTTAGGGTTCCTGCACCAGTAGACAAGCCCCCCTAAAGTTTGACTTTGAAGGCTAGTGAGGCTTACTTTCAGGAGAATCTGAGGGCTATAGCAAATACAGATGCCATTCTTAATAGGCAAAGGCAATGTAATTAAAATGGCAAAATCTCCAACACTCCAAGGCCCAAGGCAGAAGCAGCAGTTTGGAAGGAGCCTGGGTCAGAACCATTTGCTGATCTCGGAGAGCCTCCCAGAGAGGCAGGTAGTAAGTGGGGCTCACTGGGGACCCAGGTGCTGGTTGCAGTCATTGTTCTACCACAAGGACACTGCTGTCAGCAACCACAATTTTGGATTTTTGGAATCTTCCATCTAGCTTACTAGAGCTTCCCAGTGGTCAGTGGTAAAGAACCCGCTTGCCAATGCAGGAGTCGTGGGTTCGACCCCTGGGACAGAAAGATCGCCTGGAGAAGGAAATGGTAACCATTATTGGCAACTCCAGTATTCTTGCCTGAGAAATCCCATGGGCAGAGAAGCCTGAAGGGCTGTAGTCCATAGGCTCAAAAAACAGTCAGATATGACATGGCAACTATTAATAAAACAACATCTAGCTTACTAATACCAGAACCCCCTCCACCCACCGGTAGGTCAGCATCAGTCCTAGGACAACCCAGGCCAAGAAGCCAACCCAGTTGGGACCCAGCCCTACTTATCAGTGGGCCAGCATTAGCCTCTGGGCCTCTGGAACCCCACGACCAACCATCAGGACTCATCCTACCCACCATCAGTCTGACACCAGCTCCAGGAATCCCAGGGCCTTGTAGCCATAAATCCCAGGATCCAGCTCTGCCCATGCATGAATTTACACCACCTCCAAAACACCCTGTACCTCACAGCCACTGGTATAAGGAACAGGTCCTGCCCACAAGCAGGCAACATCAGCCCCAGGCCACAGCCTTGCCCACCAGCAGGCCAACACTAGCTCCCAGACCCCAGGCACCACAACCAGCCACCCCAGGACCTGGCTGAGCCCACCAGCAGCAGCAGCCTCCACACTATGCAAGGCCAAAGAACTGAGTAGGGTACAAGCCTGCCTATCAGCACTTTAAGTCATCTTTATTACCTATAGCATATAACACTGTTTGGTATAGAAGCTCTCAAAGAGACTCCAAAATAACAAGTTCAGCTTAAAGCCTATATTTCAGTAGGCAATGATATTGATAAAACTGCTACCTAGCATGAACAGTTTTAGATACTACCTAAATTTTGATACTTAAAATGTGGCTCACATCAACTACACTAGCATCACCCAGGATAGACTGTCTAGAACAACAGAATCTTGAGTCCCACCACAGACCCACTAAATATTTATTAATCAATATTTTAACAAGACCCTCAGTGAATTCAAATGCACATGCAAATATGAAAAACGCCATTCTCATTGCTTTAGTCATTCTCCCAGTTAAATCTGATTAGGAAGTAGAGGGATAGAGGATAAAATGAGTGAAATTCTGTCATGAAACCTTATAGCAACATCACTCTCTGATTCTATTTTCAGAAAGTTATAGGATTTGGCAATACTTTTAAATTCAGAATGAAAAGAACTGATTGATACTGATAAAGAGAACTGATTTGTGCTTATAAAGGAGTAAAAGAAGACTATTTGCCCTAACTATATTGTTGTTGTTCAGTTGCTAAGTCATGTCCACCTCTTTGGGACCTCATGGGCTGCAGCACACCAGGCTTCCTTGTCCTTAGATATCTCCTGGAGTTTGCTCAAACTCATGTCCATTGAGTCAGTAATGCCATTCAACTATCTCATCCTCTGCCTCTCCTCCTGCCCTTAATCTTTGTCAGCATCAGGGTCTTTTACAATGAGCTGGCTACTGACATCAGGTAGCCAAAGTTTTAGAGCTTCAGCTTCAGAATCAGTCCCTCCAATGAATATTCAGGGCTGATTTCCTTTAAGACTGACTGGTTTGATCTCCTTGCTGTCCAAGGGACTCTCCAAGAATTTTTTCTAGCACCAGAGTTGAAAAGCATCAATTCTTTGGCGCTTAGCTTCTTTATGGTCCAACTCACATCCATACATGACTACTGGAAAAACCATAGATTTGACTAGATGGACCCTTGTCAGCAAAGTGATGTCTCTGCTTTATAATACACTTAAAATATGATTAAAATTTGTCATAGCTTTTCTTCCAAGGAACAAGTGTCTTTTAATTCTGTGGCTCCACAGTGACTTGGGAGTCCAAGAAAATAAAATCTGCCACTATTTCCACTTTTGCCCCATCTATTTGCCATCAAAGTGATGGCACTGGATGCCATGATCTTAGTTTATTGAATGTTGAGTTTTAAGCCAGGTTTTTCACTCTCCTCTTTCACCCTCATCAAGAGTTTCTTTAGTTCCTCTTCACTTTCTGCCATTAGAGCGGTATCATCTGCATATCTGAGGTTGTTGGTATTTCTCCCAGCAATATTGATTCTAGCTTGGGATTCATCTAGCTTGGCATTTTGCATGATGTACTCTGCACATAAGTTAAAAAAGTACACTGACAGTATACAATCTTGACCCACTCCTTTCCCAACTTGGAACCAGTCCAAGGCTCTAGATGTGGTTCTAACTGTTGTTTCTTGACCTGCATACAGGTTTCTCAGGTAGCAGGTAAGATGGTCTGGTATTCCCATCTCTTTAAGAATTTTCCATTTTGCTGTGATCCATACTAAGGCTTTAGTGTAGTCAATGAAGCAGATATTTTTTCTGGAACTCCCTTGATTTTTCTATGTTCCAATTTGTTGTACAGTTGATCAGTTGTGTCTGACTCTTTGCAACCCCATGGACTGCAGCATGCCAGACTTCCTAGTCTTTCACCATCTCCTGGAACTTGCTCAACTTTATGTCCATTGAGTCAGCGATGCCATCCAACCATCTCATCCTCTGTCATCCCCTCCTCCTCCTGCCTTCAATCTTTCCCAGCATCAGTCTTTTTCAATGAGTTGGCTCTTCTCATCAGGTAGCCCAAGTACTGGAGCATCAGCTTCAGCATGAGTCCTTCCAATGAATATTCAGGGTTATTTCCTTAGGATTGACTAATTTGATCTCCTGGCAGTCCAAGGGACTCTCAAGTCTTCAGCAGCACAGTTTGAAGGCATCAATTCTTCAGTGCTCAGCCTTTTTTATTGTTCATCTCTCACACTCATACATGACTACTGGAAAAACCATAGCTTTCATTATATGGACCTGGATGTTGGCAATTTATCTCTGGTTCTTCTGCCTTTACTAAATCCAGCTTGTGCAACAGAAGGTCTCAGATCACATACTGTTGAAGCCTAGCTTGAAGGATTTTGAGCATTACCTTGCTAGTATGTGCTGCTGCTGCTGCTGCTGAGTCGCTTCAGGTGTGTCCCGACTCTGTGCGACCCCACAGACGGCAGCCCACCAGGCTCCCCCGTCCCTGGGATTCTCCAGGCAAGAACACTGGAGTGGGTTGCCATTTCCTTCTCCAATGTATGAACGTGAAAAGTGAAAGTGAAGTAGCTTAGTCATGTCCGACTCTTTGCAACCCCATGGGCTAGTATGTGAAATGAGCACAATTCCATGGCAGTGTGAACATTCTTTGGTATTGCCTTTCTTTGAGATTGGAATGAAATCTGATCTCTTCCAGTCCTGTGGCCATTGCTGATTTTCCAAATTTGATGGCATACCGAGTGCAGCACTTTATCATCATCATCTTTTAGCAACTAAAATAGCTCAGCTGGAATTCCATCACCTCCACTAGCTTTGTTCATAATAATGCTTCCTAAGGCCCACTTGACTTCACTTGACTCCACATTCCAAGATATCTGGCCCTAGGTGAGTGACCACACCATCATGGTTTTCCAGGTCATTGAGACCTTTTTTGTATAGTTCTTCTGTGTATTCTTGCCACCTCTTCTTAATCTCTTCTCCTTATGTTTGGTCCTTGCCACTTCTGTATTTACACTGTTCGGTAATTATACTGGATCAGGCACAAAAATTTTTATTAAAAAAAAAAATAGAATCTACTGTACCAATATTGTGCTTAATAAGGGTATCAACCAATACTTTCAAGATGATGAGAACAGGAAACACTACAAGCTACCACAAAGTAAAAACTTGTAAATAAATAACATCTTTTAGGGAGTAGGTATAGAAAATAATAGTCAATTTACAAAACACCAAAGCAAGAATGAGAACTTTCAACATAGCTGCCACTATAAGTTTGAAAAATTATTTGCACAACAGCATGAATTTTCACTGATGAGCATAATTTTCCAGCACCCAAGATTTCCATCCACGTCTCTCTTCTCTAACTCCTTTTATTTATGTCTTTCCTTCTTGTTTTTCCCTTATGCGTCTCAAAAATACCCTCAGGAACTGCTTCAATAAATGAGAGGTGCTCATGATGACAGAGATTACTGTCCAATTTCATTGAACTGATTCAAAAAAAGAAAAAACACCAATGTGAACAATGATTTAAAGCAAAAGAATATGAAGAGGAAAATGCTACCATCAAAGATTTATTCAGACAATGATACAAAAAAAAAAAAAATCACACAAAGTAAAAAAGAAACCAATTAAGAACACCATTTTGGAATCCACCTCCAGATCAATAAAGATTAGAGAATGAATGCAATAAAAAGGAACGTATATAGAACATTAAGCTGATATATGAAACATCTGGTAATATGAAAAGAGGTGACTTAGAACTGTGGGGACACAAGTCATAAGCAGGGCAATAGCTAGGGAAAAAATGTGACTACTGTAGAAAATTTTGTATATTTACATGTACAGGAATAGGATTCTGAAGATGGGGCATGTTCAGATAAACACAGCAAGAGTATTCATCCAAAATAGAGAAATATTTCTGTCACTGCTGATAATATATTCCAGTGAGCCACAGAAATGATACAGCAAAGTGGTTTTAGGAACAGGAAAGATATAGATCCTATTCTTCTGGAGTTTTCAGTCCAGACTCTAGAGTACAAGACAAATTCAGTATTTTCTTATTATGTTTGAAAATGAAGAGTGCTTTGGAGCAGATGTAGGAACATACAGGGTGAGTGATAATAATCAGGAAAGTAATATTTAAACTTAGTATACAGCTAGGTAGGGAACCCAGAGTATATTTTATTTTCTAAGTAAAAGGAAGAGCATACAAAAAGGCCCACATCTCAGAAAGTGGTCTGTTCATGAAACTGGAAAAAACTCATTATAAACCAGCCCAGGAGACAAATGGGAGAGGAAAGAAAAGCAAGGGTATGTGCATAAAATGCTAAAATAATCTAGGAGATTAATGTAACTTGGCCAAGGGGTGTAGCAGCAGCAATGAAGGGAAATAATAGATTCAAAAGCTACTAAGGAAGAAGTCAGAAGACTTACTGACTTTATACAGTATGCCAGGTAAAGAAAACAGGAGTTAAAGATGAATCAGATTTCTTTCTTATTATGACTCTGTTTATGAAGATACTGAAAACTGGCAGAGGAAGAAGTTGGGAGGAATTTAGTTCTCAATATGTTGAGTTTGAGAAGTCTGTGGGACAACAAAAGTAGAAAAGTTAATTGGCTCAATCCAAGTCATCAGTTTAGGCATTACAATTATGTCAAGTGCCTTGTGAATCAAAGGAAAATTATTTTCAGAATTAGAATTATCTCCATATTTTTAGTCTTTGAAAACGATATGGTTGGTAGAATAATGACTTCCTAAAGATTCACCTGCCCTAATCACAAAATCTGTGAAAATGTTACATTACATGGCAAGAAAGTTTAGAAACGTGATTAAGGTAATAAACCTTAAAATAAGGAGATTATCCTGAATTATCCCAGTTGGCTGACTCCAATTAAAATGAGAAGGCTAGCATTGCTGGTTTTGAGACTGTAAGAGGACAGCCATAATTTAAGGAATGCAGGCGATTTCAGGAAGGTACAAAAAGCAAGGAAATAGATCCTCTTCTAGAACAACCAAAAAGGAACAAAAACCTTGTAAACACCTGGATTTTGACCCAGTAAAATCCATTTCAGACTCCTGACTCACAGAATGGGAAGATAATATGCGCTGTTTTAAACCACTAAGTACGCAGTAAGTTGTTATGAGAGCAAAAGAAAATTAATGCACAATGCTATATTAATTAACCAATCTAGATAAATACAAGTTTTATATACATTAAAACTAGTGTACAAAATATAGCAGGTACTCAATACAGGTTTAACATTTTTAACTTTTTTTTTAAGAGTATCGTGCAAGTACACTTTCTTGATGCAACATTTTTCACTAAGAAATTATAAATATGCATCTTTCAAATTTTGTGAATTCATATTCTACTAGTTTTAAGAAATATGCTTTCTTGTAATGTTAACTATCATCCTCAGTTTAGTCAGATTCTCCATATAGTGTTTTCTTAAAATGACCAAATGCTGATTAGAAACTGAAGGAAACAAAAAAATAAAGAATAATTCCAATAAAAAGGATATGGTACATGTCTAACATTTATAAGACATCCATTAAATAGGTCATTTTCCTTCTACTGTAAGCAGAACTTGTCAAATATGCAAAGGCATATATAGGCAAAACTGAAGTCTGACAACTATTATTTCAGGTAATATAAAGTCTATGTTATAGACAATATAAAAAGAAAGCTAAAATAACTGAGTGTATGCATGAGCTTAGTCGTGTCCAACTCTTTGCAACCCCACGGACTGTAACTCGCCAGGCTTCTCTGTCCATGGGATTTCCCAGGTAAGAATACTGGGAGTGGTTTGTCATGCCCTCCTCCAGGGGATCTTCCTGGCCCAGGGATGGAACCCTTGTCTCCTGCACTGCCAGGCCGAGTCTTTACCACTGAGCTACCAGTGATAACTATATTAAAGAAGATTTTTTTTTTAAAGATTAGCATAAATATTGAGCTTTTAATATATTCTTTCTTTCCTCTATACTAGCAATAGAGTACAGAAAATTCAGGCACAAAACAATTCCACTTAAGCATTAAAAATTTTCACCTTTTCAAAACTTTTTGATGTAACAAAAAATATGGGCTCTAGGTTGAGACAGATCTTAAGATTAATATTTAACTTCTTTTGAGTGTTATCTCTTATTGGATAGGATTGTCAAGGATTAAGCTGTATTTCACACATATAAAGTGCAAATAAATCTGGTGAGTGTTTTCTAGTCCATTAACTATTCTGGAGAAAGTTCTTTCTGTAAGAAATACCTTTTCTATTATGGAAAATGTGATACACTTTATCCATTTATAACCAAAACTCTTCAAAAAAGCAGGCACAAAGGGAACATACCTCAGCATAATAAAGGCCATATATGACACATATGACAAAGCCACAGGTAACATCATACTCAACGGTGAAAAGCTGAAAACATTCTCTAAGACCAGGAATGGTGAAAAGCTAAAAACATTTCCTCTAAGACCAACTCTCATCACTTTTATTCAACAGTTTTGGAAGTCTTAGCCACAGCAATCAGAGAAGGAAAAGAAACAAAAGAAGTCCAAACTGGAAAGGAAGAAATAAAACTGTCGCTGTCTGCAGATGACAAGATACTATTATGGTGGTGCAAAAGTAACTGCGGTTTTTGCATTGTTGAAATTTGCTATTTGATATTAGAATATAGTCTTAAATAAACATATTTATGTTATATATCATTTTAATGCACATTTCTATGTCTTTTTGCTAACGACTTATTACTAGTTGCTGATTATATTATTTAAATAGACTATGGAAATGATGTTAGACAAAAAGCAAATTCAAGCAATTTTCTTATTCAAGTTTAAAATGGGTTGCAAAGCACCAGAGACTACTCTCAACATCCACAACACATTTGGCTCAGGACCTGCTAATGAACATACAGTGTGATGGTGGCTCAAGAAGTCTAGCAAAGGAGATGAGAGTCTTGAAGATGAGGAATGCAGTGGCCAGACATCAGAAGCTGACAATGACCAACTGAGAGCAATCATTGAAGCTGATTCTCTTACAACTACACGAGAAGTTGCCGAAGAACTCAGTGTCGACTCTACGATCATTTGACATTTGAAGCAAATTGAAAAGATGCAAAAGCTCAATAAACAGATGCCTCATAAGCTGACTGAACATTTAAAAAAAAAATCATGCTTTGAAGCGTCGTCTTCTCTTATTCTACACAATAATGAACCTTCTCGATCAGATTGTGACATGTGATGAAAAATAGATTTTCTACAACAACCAGCAACAAACAGCTCATTGGCTAGACCAGGAAGCTCCAAAGCACTTCCCAAAGTGAAACTTGTACCAAAAAAAAGATCACGGTCCATGTTTGGTAGTCTGCTGCCCATCTGATCCACTACAGCTTTCTGAAGGCTGACAAAATTGATACATCTGAGAAGTATGTTCAACAAATTGATGAGATGAACAGAAAACTGCAATGCCTGCTGCTGGCATTAGTTAATAGAAAGGGTCCAGTGCTTCTCTACAACAACGCCTGATCTCACGTTGCACAACTAACAATTCAAAAGTTGAATGAATTAGGCTACAAAGTTTTGCCTCATCTGCCAAATTCACCTGACCTCTTGCCAACCAAATATCACTTCTTCAAGCATCTCGACAACTTTTTGCAGGTAAAAAGCTTCCACAACCGGCAGGAGGAAGAAAATGCTTTCTAAGAGTTCATCAAATCCTGAAGCACTGATTTTTTTTTTCTTTCTTGAAACAAAGAATTTTATTTAGAAACCATTTAAAGTAGAAAAAACCCCTGTCAAGAAAGACCAGGTGGAAAATGGTTTCCCAATAAAATGGAATTTTAGGACAACAAAAGTCTAAAAGGCCACGAAAGAGAAACAGCACCACTGTTATTTGAAAAATGGCTAGTTACTTGCATTTTTTGACATTGTCATTCACTGAATCTGAGTTTTCCTCTGAATTCCACACAGAGTATGCACTACATGTAACAGTTTTATCATAAAACACCTGCTTGTTACACACATTTCAGGAAAAGCTACCACCAGAAACAAAAATCAATATAAATACAGGGACTAAACAATCTCAGCAGTGGGTGACACAAATTTGTAGAATTCTGCCAAATAAAGGAACTGAGGCAGCTGTGAGCAAAGTAAATGAGGGAGTTAAGGAATAAAATGTTTTAAATATTAATAATTCAGACGTGGTACTATATTTTCTGCAAAATAATGTTAACATTTGGTAACATGCTAGCATTCTTATCTCCAAAGAGATCAGTGCACTGGCAAAGTATTCTGATAAAAGCAGAGGGCTGTGGATAGCACGTACCAAAAACACCCAGTCTTACAGATCCCAAGAGAGCAGTGGCCTTCATTGATCACTCCCTTTGCCAGAGGTCCAGAAAGAACTTGCAGCATGATCAACTACCACTGAACTTTCACTTTAAGCAGCAAATTTTAAGGAGCCAAAGAGGAGTCCCCAGTGGGCAAAGGGAGCAGAGAAGAGAAACATGTTAAATGTAAACTTAAAAGAGAGTAAAACGGGACACAACCCTCATTCAAATCCCAGAGATGCAGGCAAGTCCCCAAAAGTAGATGTTAGGTTTAAAAACTGGACACATCTCATTTCCCCTCAACCCCCCTCCAAAAAAGAAAAAAAACAATACACAGAATTATCAGGGATAACTGGAAAAATCACCAGAAAAATGCTCAATGAAAATCAAGCTCTTCAAACCAAACGCCTCAGGTCTGAAACACATCCTATATTCATCTAGGCAACAAAGCCTCTTGCCAAAGCATGGATTTTTAAGCTACAGGAATAAAACTTATTACTCACTGGCAAAAAAGAATTGACTGTAATGATTCCTATTTTGATTAATAAAGATGTGTTTGAGGCTTGCTGTAATGATTTCAAATTCAGTCCAAAAATGCGATTATGTTTGCACCAACCTAATACACATAGAAAATCCTAAAGATGCTACTGGAAAATTATGAGAAGTCTTCAGTGAAAAACAAAATTTGCAGGATACAAAATTAACATACAAATCTGCTACATTTCTATACACTAACAACAAAAGATTAGAAAGTGAAATTAAGGACAATCCCATTCACCACAGCATCAAATATAAAATACTTAAACCACTTAAGGAGGCAGAAGACCTGTACTCCAAAACTATAAGATGCTGACAAAAGAAATCAAAGATGGCACAAACAGATGGAAAGATATATCATGTTCTTGAAATGGAAAAATCAGATTTCTCACAATGACTATCATACCCAAGCAATCTACAGATTCAATACAATCCCTATTAAATCACCAATGGCATTTTTTGCAGAACTAGAACAAAAACACTTTAAATTTGCATGGGAACACAGAGGACTGTGACTAGGCAAAACAATCTTGAAAAAGAAAACCGGAGCTGGAGGAATCAGTTACCCTGACTTCAGACTATACTACAAAGCTACAGCAATCAAAACAGTATGGTACTGAAACAAAAACAGACATACAGACCAATGGGTCGAGATAGAAATTCTAGAAATAAACCCATGCACGTATGGTCAATTAATGTACAACAAAGGAGACAAGAATATACAGTATAAAAAAAAAAAAGGCACTCTCTTGAATAAGTGGTGCTGGGAAAACTGGACAGCCACATGTAAAAGAATGAAATTAGAACTTTCTCTTTCTCTAACACTACACACAAAAATAAACTTAAAATAGATTACAGATCTAAATGTAAGACCAGATACTGTAAAACTGCTAGAGGAAAACACAGGCAGGACACTCTTTCACAAAAATTACAGCAGGATCTTTTTGGATTCACCTCCTAGGGTAATGAAAATAAAAACAAAAATAAACAAACATGACCTAATTAAACTTAAATGATTTTGCACAGTAAAAGGGAAGACATATACAAAATGAAAAAGACAACTCACAGAAGGGAAGGAAATATTTGCAAATGAAGTGACCAATAAGAAATTCATTTCCAAAATATACAAATAGCTCATAGCTCAATATAAGAAAAAAACAAAAACACCCAAAAGAAAAATGGGCATAAGACCTAAATAGACATTTCTCCAAGAAGACATACAGATGGCCAATAGACACATAAGAGGATGTTCAATATTGCTAATTATTTGAGAAATGCAAATCAAAACTACAAAAAAGTATCACCTCATACCGGTCAGAAGGGCCATCATCAAAGGTATACAAATAATAAATGATGGAGAGGAAGTAAAGGAAAAAGAACCCTCCTACACTGCTTCTGGGAATGTAAACTGGTGCACCCACTGTTGAGTACAATATGGTAGTTCCTTTAAAAACTAACAATAGGATAAGCCCTGTAACAGAGGGCTTTGCACAAGAAACAAGTGCACACAAACCCCACAATGCAGAGAGTGGGCAGGGGGAGCCAGAACAAGTTCCACACTAGCCCTGCAATGCAGCACGAGGGCCCCAGAAGCTGAGAGAAGGGCACACAAACCCCTCAATGCAGAGGGTGGACCGGAGAGCCAAGATAAGGGCACACAAGCCCTGTGAAGGAAAGGGCAAGCCAGGGGGCTAAAACAGGTGTGCACAAGCCCGGCAACACAGAGGGAGGGCCGTGGGAACCAAGATGAGGGCACACAAGCCCCGTGACACAGAGGTTGGGCTCAGAGGGCTGAGGGAAGCCCATACAAGTCTCTGTGACGCAGAGGGCACAAGAAAAGATCCACACAAGCGCCTACCTAGCAAGCTTTGGCCAGCAGTGCAGGGCAGGACAGGAGAATGATCCCATAGATAAGCAGGGGGCTGGTGGAAGTGAAGATATCCTGAGTGCCTGCAGAAATAGACACGTCTAACACTTCCCTCATAGCTCAGTCAGTAAAGAATCTGCCTGCAGTGCAGGAGACCTGGGTTCTACCTCTGGGTCAGGAAACTCTCCTGGACAAGGAAATGGCAACCCACTCCAGTATCCTTGCCTGGAAAATCCCATAAACAGAGGAGCCTGGTGGGCTGCAGTCCATGGAGTCGCAAAGAGTCAGGCATGACTGAGCAACTAACACACACACAACACTGCCAAAGCCAGAAGGACTGCCCAAAGGCATACTGAACCCATAGACGCTCCAAAACCTACTAACCTACACTGCATTGCCCTTCAGAGATGAGATCCGGTTCCATCAACCAGAACACAGGCACAAGCTCCCCTAACCAGGAAAACATCACAGGACACTAACCCAGTCCCATCCACAGGGGTAGACTCCACAACCAAACAGCACTACGACCTTGAGAACCTTTATTTTTCTTATAAATCACACTGTTTATTCCCCCTACATATTTCTACCTTCACATTAGCCTTCTGTGGTGCTATGGAGCTTTCCTCTTTACTTTTCTAGTCAAAAATAAATAAATAAATCATTTTAAGTTTTTTTTTCTCTTTTTCACCCTCTTTTTTAATGAGTTTTTTCATTTTGTTTTTTACATATTTAACTGCTTTTCCTATAGTTCTTACTGGCCATATCTATTTCTAAATATACATATAAATCTTCTCCACATATGTCTATTGATCTTTGCTTTTCTGTTTTTTCTGTTGTTCTTTAACTTCTTTTCCACCCCCTCCTTTTCTCTTTTGCTTCCCTTCTCCTCTTTTTTTGTCTTTTTTCCTTCTCCCTGTTTTCCTTCACTCTTTCTTTTTTCACCAAGTAGGTGAAATTGCTGAGCTCTCTTTGTTATATTCCCCAGTTGGCCCTCTGCTCATGCAGTTTTCCAGAGTGAGCATTACCTAGTTCTGCTTTTAATTGGTTGATATCACTTTTGACTTTCCTTGTTCATCAACTCAATCTCCTGTACTCTTTTCTTTAGAACACTGGTTGTAACTGTATGTGTGGAAGTACGTGTATATGTCCCATTATCTCTGTAATTACCTGCTTGATCCACTTGATCTTCTCCAACTAGAACACAGGCACAGGTCACCCCTAACAAGAAATCAACACAAAACCCCAACCAACACTTCCCTCTAAGGGCAGAAAACAAAAGGAAGAAGTTAATACAATCCTAAGGCCTGGGAAAAAGAGACCTCAGTGAAGCAAGTTAGAAAAATAAAATGGCAAAAAGACAGAGAATACAGCACAAATGAAACAGCAAGGCAGAAACGCACACCATCAAATAAAGAAGAAATAAGCAATCTCCTTGAAAGAGAATTCAAAATAATGATAGCAAAGATGCTCTCAAGACTTGAAAATAGAATGGAGAAAACACAAGAAACATTTAACACAGTTAATACAATCACCCAGGACATAGAAGTAAAGAATAAGCAAGTGGATGAATAACACAATTACTGAAATTAAAAATACCTTCCTCTAGAAGGAACCAATAGAATAACTGAGGCAGAGGAACGAATTAGTGAGCTAGAGGATAGAATGGTGCAAATAACTGCTGAAGTGCAAAATAAAGGGAAAGGCATGAAAAGAATTGAGGATATCATCAGAGACCTTTAGGACAATAGTAAACGCACCAATTTTCGAGTTACAGGGGTCACAGAAGAAGAAGAAATAAAAGGCGGCACTGAGAAAATTTTTGAAAAAATTATAGTATGCAGGTTAAGAAGTAACAGTTAAGTAGTATAACTTAAGTTATACTAAAGTTATATAAGTAGTAGTATAACTGCCTAACAGCATAGTATGCAGTTAAGAAGTAAAATCAGACATGGACCAATGGACTGGTTCCAAATTGGGAAAGGAGTACATCAAAGCTGTTAATTGTCACCTTGCTTAGCTTATTTAAACAGAAAGCAAAAGAGGAACTTAGGAGCCTCTTGATGAAAATGAAAGAAGAGAGTGAAAAAGCTGACTTAAAATTCAACATTCAAAAAATGAAGATCATGTCATCTGGTCCCATCACTTCACAGTCCCATCACTTAATGGAAAATAAATGGGGAAACAATGGAAACAGTGACAGACTTTCTTTTCTTGGGCTCCAAAATCACTACAGGTGGTGACTGCAGCCATGAAATTAAAAGACACTTGCTCCTTGGAAGAAAAGCTATGACCAGCCTAGACAGCATATTAAAAAGCTGAGACATTACTTTGCTGACAAAGGTCCATCTAGTCAAAGCCATGGTTTTTACAGTGGTCATGTATGGATGTGAGAACATAAAGAAAGCTGAGCACCAAAGAATTGATGCTTTTGAACTGTGGTGCTGGAGATGACTCTTGAGAGTCCCTTGGACTGTGAGGAGATCCAACCAGACCATCCTAAAGGAGATTAGTCCTGGGTGTTTATTGGAAGGACTGATGCTGAAGCTCCATTACTTTCACCACCTGATGTGAAAAACTGACTCATTGGAAAAGATCCTGATGCTGGGAAAGATTGAAGGCAGGAGGAAAAGGGGACAACAGAGAATGAGATGGTTGGATGGCATCACCGACTCGATGGACATGAGTTTGAGCAGGCTCTGGGAGTTAGTAATGGACAGGGAAGCCTGGCATGCTGCAGTCCCAGGTCAAAAAGAGTCAGACACGACTGAGCGACTGAACTGAGAGCTGAAAACTTTCCCAATATAGGAAAGGAAATAGTCAATCAGTCCAAGAAGTGCAGAGAATCCCTTACAGGAGAAAAACAGTGAGACATATATTAATCAAGCTAACTGAGATTAAGTACAAAGAAAGAATATTAAAAGCAGCAAGGGAAAAGTAACAAGTAACATACAAGAGAAAACCCATACAATTAACAGCAGATCTTTCAACAGAAACTCTACAGGCCAGAAGGTAATGGCAGAATATATTTAAAGTACTGAAAGAGAAAAAATCTACCACCAAGATTACTATATCCCACAAAGATCTCATTCAAAATTGATAGAGAAATCAAAAGCTTCACAGAGAAATCAAAAGCTTCACAGACAAGCAGAAGAGAATTCAGCACCACCAAACCAGCCTTGCAACAAATACTAACGGGACTTGCATAGTCAGTAAACACAAGAGAATGGAAAGACCTACAAAACAAACCCAAAACAATCAAGAAAATGCCTACAGGAACATATGTATCACTAAATATATGTATCATACATATTATACATATGTATCATACATTACCTTAAATGTAAATGGATTAAATGTACCACCCAAAAGATAGAGACTGACTGAATGGACATAAAAAAAAGATCCATATATATATACGCTGCCTACAGATCATTTCAGACTTAGAAAAACACACAGACTGAAAGTCAAAGGATGGAGAAAGATATTCCATGCAAATAGAAACCAAAAGAAAGCCGGAGTGGCCATCCTTATTTCAGACAAAATAAGACTTTAAACTAAAGAATATTATCAGAGACAAAGAAGGACACTACAGACTGATCAAGGGATCAATCCAAGAAGAAGATATAACAACTGTAAATACTTAGGCACCCAACATAGGAGCACCTCAATACATAAGGCAAACACTAACAGGCATAAGGGGAAATCGACAGTAACATGATAGTAGGGGACTTTAAAAACCCACTTACACCAACCGACAGATCATCAAAACAGAGAATCAAGAAGGAAACACAAACCTTAAATGAAACATTAGACCAAATGAACCTCATTGATATCTTCAGGACTTTCCATCCAAATGCAGAATAATACACTTTTCAAGTACATGTAGAACATTCTCCAGGACAGATCACATATTGGGCCACAAATCAAGCCTCGGTAAATTTAAGAAAATTGAAATTGTATCAAGTATGTTCTCTGACCACAAAGGTATGAGACTAGATATCAACTACAGGAAAAAAACTGCAAAAAACACAAACTCATGGAGATTAAACAAGACATTAATAAATAATGAAGAGGTTACTGAAAATAAGAAAGGGAATCAAAAGATTACTAGAAACAAATGCACTGGAGAAGGCAATGGCAATCCACTCCAGTGTTCTTGTCTGGGGAATCCCAGGGATGGGGGAGCCTGGTGGGCTGCCGTCTATAGGGTCGCACAGAGTCGGACATGACTGAAGCGACTTAGGAGCAGCAGCAGCAGAAACAAATGACAATGAAAACATGACAACTCAAAATCTATGGGATTCAGCAAAAGCAGTTCTAAGAGGGAAGTTTATAGCCATACAATCATACCTCAAGAAACAACCAAAGTACTGAATAGACAACCTAATTCTATTTCTAAAGCAGCTGGAAAAAGAAAAACAAAAAAACCCCTAAGTCAACAGAAGGAAAGGGATCATAAAGACGTGAGCAGAAATAAATGAAAAAGAAATGAAGGAAACAACAGCAAACATCAATAAAACTAAGAGCTGGTTCTTTGAGAAGTTAAACAAAACTGACAAACCACTAGCTAGACTCATCAAGCAAAAAAGGAAGAAAAGTCAAATCAATAAAATTAGAAATGAAAAAGGAGAGGTTACAACAGATAACACCAAAATACAAAGAATCATAAGAGAATATTATGAGTAACTATATGCTAATAAAACGGACAACCTAGAGGAAATGGACAGATTCTTAGGAAAGGTCAATCTCCCAGGACTGAACCAGGAAGAAATAGAAATGATAAACAACACAGTTACAAACACTGAAATCAAAACTGTGAT
Source organism: Bos indicus (assembly GCF_029378745.1). NCBI lineage: Eukaryota > Metazoa > Chordata > Mammalia > Artiodactyla > Bovidae > Bos > Bos indicus. The sequence goes on from NC_091765.1 coordinate 83,958,330, forward strand.
CAAAAATCTCCCAAAAACCAGATGGCTTCACAGGGGAATTCTATCAAACATTTAGAGAAGAGCTAATGCTTATTTTTCTAAAACTCTTTAAAAAAAACTGCAGAGGAAGGAACATTTCTAAACTCATTCGACAAGATCACAATCACCCTGATACCAAAACCAGGCAAAGACAACATGAAAAAAGAAAATTATAGGCCAATTATCACTAATGAACATAGATGCAAAAATCCTCAACAAAATTCAAGCAAACAGAATTCAACAACACATTAAAAAACTCATATACTATGATCAAGTTGGGTTTATTCCAGGGATGCAAGGATTCTTCATTATATGCAAATCAATCATGATACACCATATTAACAAACTCAAAGATAAAAACCATATGATCATCTCAATAGATGCAGAAAAAGCCTTCAACAAAATTCAGCATCCATTTATGATAAAAACGCTTCAAAAAAAGGGCATAGAAGAAACCTACCTAAACATAGTAAAGGCCATATAAGAAAAGCCCACAGCAAACTATTTTCAATGGTGAAAAACTAAAAGCATTCTCTCTAAGATCAGGAACAAAACAAGGGTGTCCACTCCCACCACTATTATTCAACATCGTTTTGGAAGTCATAGCCATGGCAATCAGAGAAGAAAAGAAATAAAAGGAGTACAGACTGGAAAAGAAGAAGTAAAACTCTCACTGTTTAGAGATGACATGATACTATACATATAAAACCCAAAAGAAACTGCTTAAAATCAGAAAATTACTAGAGCTAATCAGTGAATTCAGCAAAGTCATGGGATCTAAGGTCAAAACACAGAAATCACTTGCATTCCTATACACTAACAATGAAAAATCAGAAAGAGAAATTAAGGAATCAATCCCTTTCACCATTGCAACTAAAAGAATAAAATATTTAGGAATAAACCTACGTAAGGAGACTAAACCTGTATACGGAAAATTATGACACTGATGAATAAATCAAAGACATCATAACAGATGAAGAGATATTCCATGCTCCTGTGTAGGAAGAATCAATATTGTGAAAATGACTATACTACTAAATGCAATCTACAGATGCAATGCGATCCCTGTCAAATTACCAATGGCATTTTTCACAGAACTAGAACAAAAAATTTCACAATTCATATGGAAACACAAAAGATCCCAAAGAGCCAAAGCAGTCTTGAGAAAGAAGAATGGAGCTGGAGCAAGCAACCTTCCTGACTTCAGATTACACGACAAAGCTATAGTCATCAAGACAGTATGGTACTGGCACAAAAACAGAAATACAGACCAATGGAACAAGATAGAGAAACCAGAGATTAACCCATGCACCTATGGGTACCTTCTTTTTGACAAAGGAGACAAGAATATACTATGGGGCAAAGATAGCCTCTTGAATACATGGTGCTGGGAAAACTGGACAGCTACATGCAAACGAATGAAAAATTAGAAAACTACCTGATGCCATACACAAAGATAAACTCAAAATGGCTTAAAGACCTAAATTTAAGACCAGAAACTGTAAAACTCTTAGAGGAAAACATAGGTAAAACACTCGATGACATAAATCAAAGCAAGATCTTCTATGACCATTGCCTAGTGAGTGCAGTGCAAGTCGCTCAGTTGTGTCCAGCTCTTTGCAACCCCATGGGCCTATACAGTCCATGGAATTCTCCAGGCCAGAATACTGGAGTGCGTAGCCTTTCCTTTCTCCAGGGGAGCTTCCCAACACAGGGATTAAACCCAGGTCTCCCACATTGCAGGTGGATTCTTTACCAGCTGAGCCACAAGGGAAGCCCCACCTCCTAGAGTAATGGAAATAAAAACAAAAATAAACAAGTAGGACCTAATTAAACTTAAAAGCTTTTGCATAGCAAAGAAAACTATAAGCAGGGTGAAAAGACAACCCTCAGAATGGGAGAAAATAATAGCAAAGGGAAAAACTCACAAAGAATTAATTTCCAAAATATACAAGCAGCTCATACAATTCAATACCAGAAAAACAAACAACCCAATCAAAAAGTGGGAAAGGGACTTGAAGAGACATTTCTCCAAAGACGACATACAGATGGCTAACAAGCACATGAAAAGATGTTCAACATCACTCATTATTAGAGATATGCAAATCAAAACTACAATGAGATACCACCTCAGACCAGTCAGAATGGCCATCATCAAAAAGTCTACAAACAATAAATGCTGGAGAGGGTGTGGAGAAAAGGGAACACTCCTGCATTGCTGGTGGGAATGTAAACTGATAAAAGCCACTCCAGAAGACATGGAGATTCCTTAAAAAGCTAGGAATAAAACTACCATATGACCCAGCAATCCTACTCCTAGGCATACAACCTGAGGAAACCAAAACTGAAAAAGACACATGTAACCCAATGTTCACTGCAGCACTATTACAGTAGCTAGAACATGGAAGCAACCTAGATGTCCATCGACAGATGAATGGATAAAGTTGTGGTACATATACAATAGAATACTACTCAGCCATAAAAAGGAACACATTTGAGTCAGTTCTAATGAGGTATACGAACCTACAGCCTATCATACAGAGTGCAGTTAAGTCAGGAAGAGAAATATAAATATCGTATACTGACACATACATTTGGAATCTAAAAAGATGGCACTGACGAATTTATTTTCAGGGCAGCAACGGAGAAACAGACACAGAGAACAGACCTATGGACATGGGGGGACAGGATGAGGGAGAAGGGGAGATGTATGGAGAGAGTCACATGGAAATTTAAAATACCATATGTAAAATAGACAGCCAATGGGAATTTGCTGTATGACTCAGGGAACTCAAACAGGGGCTCTGTGACAGGCTAGGATGTGAAAGGTGGGATGCAGAGGGAGATAGGAGGTAGGTTCAGGAGGGAGGGGACACGGGTGTACCTATGGCTGATTCTTGTTGATATATGACAAAAAAACACAAAATTCTGTAAAGTAATTTTCCTTCAATTAAAAAAATTAAAAAAAAAAAAAAAAAAAAACTAACAATAGCATTAACATATGATCTGCAAACCCACTCCTGGTCATGGATCTGGAGAAAACCATAATTCAAAAAGATATATGCACCTCAATGTTCATTGCAGCACTACTTACCAAGACGTGGAAGTAAACTAAATGTCCATCCATAGATGAATGGATAAAGAAGGTGTGGTAATTATATACATACATACATACATACACAATACACACACACACACACACAATGGAATTATACTCATCCATAAAAAAGAATGAAATTAGGCCATGTACAGCAACATGGATGGATTTAGAGATTAGCACACTTGGTGAAACTCAGCAGTGGCCACAGGACTGGAAAACGTCAGTTTTCATTCCAATCCCAAAGAAAGGCAATGCCAAAGAATGCTCAAACTACCACACAATTGCACTCATCTCACACGCTAGTAAAGTTATGCTCAAAATTCTCCAAGCCAGGCTTCAGCAACATGTGAACTGTGAACTTCCTGATGTTCAAGCTGGTTTTAGAAAAGGCAGAGGAACCAGAGATCTAATTGCCAACATCCGCTGGATCATGGAAAAAGCAAGAGAGTTCCAGAAAAACATCTACTTCTGCTTTATTAACTATGCCAAAGCCTTTGACTGTGTGGATCACAATAAACTGTGGAAAATTCTGGAAGAGATGGGAATACCAGACCACCTGATCTGCCTCTTGAGAAATCAGTATGCAGGTCAGGAAGCAACAGTTAGAACTGGACATGGAACAACAGACTGGTTCCAAATTGGGAAAGGAGTACGTCAAGGCTGTATATTGTCACCCTGTTTATTTAACTTCTATGCAGAGTACATCATGAGAAACGCTGGACTGGAAGAAACAAAAGCTGGAATCAAGATTGCTGGGAGAAATATCAATAACCTCAGATATGCAGATGACACCACCCTTATGGCAGAAAGTGAAGAGGAACTCAAAAGCCTCGTGATGAAAGTGAAAGTGGAGAGTGAAAAAGTTTGCTTAAAGCTCAACATTCAGAAAACGAAGATCATGGAATCCGGTCCCATCACTTCATGGGAAATAGATGGAGAAACAGTGGAAACAGTGTCAGACTTTATTTTTGGGGGCTCCAAAATCACTGCAGATGGTGACTGCAGCCATGAAATTAAAAGACGCTTACTCCTTGGAAGGAAAGTTATGACCAACCTAGACAGCATACTCAAAAGCAGAGACATTACTTTGCCAAGAAAGGTTCGTCTAGTCAAGGCTATGGTTTTTCCTGTGGTCATGTATGCATGTGAGAGTTGTACTGTGAAGAAGGCTGAGCGCCGAAGAATTGATGCTTTTGAATTGTGGTGTTGGAGAAGACTCTTGAGAGTCCCTTGGACTGCAAGGAGATCCAACCAGTCCATTCTGAAGGAGATCAGCCCTGGGATTTCTTTGGAAGGAATGATGCTAAAGCTGAAACTCCAGTACTTTGGCCACCTCATGTGAAGAGTTGACTCATTGGAAAAGACTCTGATGCTGGGAGGGACTGGGGGCAAGAGGAGAAGGGGACAACAGAGGATGAGATGGCTGGATGGCATCACCGACTCGATGGACGTGAGTCTGAGTGAACTCTGGGAGTAGGTGATGGACAGGGAGGCCTGGCGTGCTGCGATTCATGGGGTCGCAAAGAGTTGGACATGACTGTGCGACTGATCTGATCTGTTCTGATCTGATACTTAGTGATGTAAGCCAGACAGAGAAAAACAAATATCATATGATATCCCTTATTGTGGATATCAGAAAAAATAAAAAAGATACAAATAGGGGATGGAGGTAAATTAGGAATTTGGGATTAACATATACACACTACTATAAATGAAACAGACAACCAATAAAGACCTTCTATACTGTACAAGGAACTATACTGAGTATCTTATAATAATCTGTAAGAGAAAAGAACTTGAATAAGAATGTGTGTGTGTGTGTGTGTGTGTGTGTGTGACTGATTCAGTTTGCCATACACCTAAAACTAACACAACATTGTAAGTCAACTATACTTCAATTTTAAAAAGTGATACAGAAAAGCACAAGTTGATCTTTTCTTCATGATACTGTCACCATTATAAACCTCAATTACTATACAGAGAGATGACATAAAGAGAGTGGTTATATTTCAGGATTCACTGGGACAATCCAAGTTTATGCTTACTGTCATGATATCCTCTCCCATTTTCATGTGTCCCAGTTTGTATAATAAATGATAAACTGTCCCAAAATAAAAAGTTTTTTGAGATTATTAGTTGATTATTCTCTGTGCTTCCAATATCATCCCGTGGATGTATGTATATTTATGTTAGTCTACAGACATTACCAGATGGATCTTTTTTAATGATGAAAATTATTTATTAGCAATCTTTGTAAGTTCAGAGCCTAATACAGTGTCTGACATTCAATAATTTTTAGATAAATGAGTAAATAATTGAACAGAATAGTATTACTTTTTATTTTCAAGAACTAGCCCCACTAGCTGATTTCTTATCCAATTAAAATATAAATTTAATAAGCCTCAAGAATATATGATGCTGTCTTATTTGTGTTCTGTTTAACTACCTGGTTTACTAAGCATTTGCCTTTTACTTCTCCCTTTACATATGCTATAATCTTAGAAGCTACCCCAAAATCAAGTGACCTGGAGCTGAAGTACAATATAAAATAGATAGTCTAGAAAACAGCCTGCAGGCCTTTGAGGCTTTGTATAGATTTAATGCCTACTTCCTAAAGCTAAATAGGAATATTATAAAAAGCAAAGTGGTGGGTTAATATTCACAGTTACATTTAATATAAACACTTACCCACAGAAAGCAACTGATTGTTGGAAATGTTAACGCTTATCTCTTCACCCTCTTCCATATTTTTGTCTGAATTTCTTTGTAACTTGTCTTGGACAGTATGTGATATATTTATATTTGTATCTTTAGATTGCCTCACATCAACTTCTTCTTCAGGTACATTGGCCTTAGATTTTGTTCTCTGGTTTTGTTTTATAGTCCTTTTACCTCCAGATGATTTTTTTGCATTCTCAGAATGTATTTCATATTTTGTAGATTTATAATTATTTTCTACATCATCTGACAAAGCACAACTCCCACCCAGTATTTTTTGTTCAGAGGGCTGAGATTTCTCTACTGGGTGAGCTTTGCCAGGATGCTTGTTACTTGTCAAAGCCACAGATGATACACTGTCATGCTTTTCTCTTGACTTCTTCCTCTGAAGGACAGTGCTCTCAGCAGGGGATACTGTGTGCTGCTTCAGAGGCCCAGTCTTTCTTGGTATAGTAATCCAAGGTTGACTGACAAAACTTTTATCTGATTCATCAATTATAAATTCATCTTCCAATAACTTCATATTATTTGCAGAAGATAAATGAGGTGGAACAGTTGCTATATGCCTAACAACAGAACTAAAACAGAATGTTACAATAAATAATAGCTCAAAAATATAAAGCTTATATCTTTGCTTTAAAGAGCAGTTGACACGTCTCTTCAATTTTTCCTTATACTTTAAAATCTTTCCCTCCTTTTACATTTCTATAATATCTGAGCATACTCATTTATAACATTGATGGGGTCACAGAAATTTAAAGCTGGAAGCATCTCTATAGACTTCATCAACTAATTTCCGGTTCCCCATTCATTAGAAATATTAAACAGATGAAACCCAGAGATGTATAAATACTGCTCAGATATACTCATTTACAGTATAAAAATGCATGCCATTATTATAATGTTAAATTAAATTTTGTTTTTATAGATATCTCATGGGCATGAATTTCTTAACATCCAAAACAAGATATTTCTGAGACGCCTTCTAGTTTAACAATTTAAGAAAACACTACTAAATTATAGACTAAATTATATTACATAAAAATTCATTCCAAGTTTGAAAATTCACACACATTTTCGTACATGTTTAATGTGATGGAATAATTTTGCATTTCCTTCCTCTTTATGACAACAACCTTGAGCAAACCATATCCTAGAGTGAAATATGCAAAAAAAAAAGGGCAAACATCCAAATTCCGAAGGCAGTACATGTACTCCTTTTTCTGCCTTTTTCACTTGAGAAAGGATGCTTAACTATTTTCATACACAATAGAAGAAAAGCTAGGATGGCAAAACGATTATCATGTCTATATTTTTTCCCTTTATAAAAAGATTATGAGATGAAAATGCCTTCTATACTTCTCTAATCTCAAACACTTCATAAATCTTTCAATATAAAAAACATATACATATATATGCTAAGAAATATATCTACTAATAGGCAGAGTCTTACTAGTTTATATAATTAGAAAAATCTAGAAAATCTAATAAAAAAAGTATAAATAGAAGACTATACAATATATAAATAGAAGATCATATTTAAACAAATATTATTTTTCAGCACTTAATTAGCCAATCTGATAGAAATATGTTTAATTTGCTTTATTGTGTATTATCTGTAGGGCTTCCCAGGTGGTTCAGTGGTAAAGACTCTGCCTGCCAATGCAGGAGAGGGTACGATCCCCTGGAGAAGAAAATGGCAATCCACTCCAGCATTCTTGCCAGGGAAATTATGTAGACAAAGGAGTCTGGTGGGCTATAGTTTTTGGGGTCACAAGAGTGGACACAATTTAGGGACTAAAGAACAACAAATATTACCTGCAATATCTATTAATTCCAACATTAAAGAAGTAATCCTAGGACTTCTTGGAGGTCCAGTGGTTAGAACTCTGCACTCCCTCTGCAGGGGACATAGGTTCAATTCCTGGACAGGGAACTAGGATCCCACATGCCAGGCAGCCAGAAAAACAAAAAATAATGCTATGTATTTAAAAATAAAAGTTTTCCCAAACCAGCTAATAAGAACTCTCTATATCCCTCCTTTATTCTACTTTAAGAGACTTTCGTAACTTTAAGGTTATTCAAACCAAAGATATCCTTCGGAAACCACCTTCACACTTACTACAGATCAAATGTTTATATCCCTCTGAAATTAATAAATTAAAACCTAATCCCCAATATGATGGTATTTTAGGGTGGGGTCTTTAGGTAGTGATTAGGTAATTAGGGTGCAGTGGCTTATGAATGGAATTAGCACCTTTATAAGAGAAACCCCAGAAAACTCCCTCACTCCCTTCTACCATTTGAGGTTATAGCAGTAAGCTAGCCATCATGAACCAGGAAGCAGGTCCCACCAGACACTGAAACTACTTGAGCCTTGATCTTGGACTTCTCAGCCGCTAGCATTGTGAAATAAATTTCTGTTGCTTATAAGCCATCCAGACTATGCTGGTCTATTTAGCAGCCCAAATTAAAGATACAATTTTAATTAAATATTAAAATTCAGAATACAGAAAGATGAGTTCTGGCTCAGTGGAAAAATGCTATTTGAGTTGGATCTGAGGACATGTAAGAAAGAATCACAAGGAAAAGCATAAGCAAAACAAAGAAGCAAGAAAATATGAGGAATAGTCAACAGTTACATCTGGTTATAGCAATTAAACTATAAGTAGTTTATCAAAAAACTGACACATTAAAAAATAATTACTCTTTTGGACACAGATATAATTAGTCCATAAATGTAACATATTTGTATCAGATAGCAGGGACAATATGCATACAGGGGTAAAAATGCCATATGTACCTATGTGTACACACACACACACACACCCCATACAGAAAGAGAAAGAGAGATGGGAGAGAAGGATCAAGAGTATAGAGGTGGAAGGAGGAAGGCGTCAACTATGGAACAGAGACTGAACCAAAGAGGAATTTCATTCATTCAATGTTTTTATAAAACTTTCCTAATAGATTTGCGAGCACTCTGACAAATGTCATAGAAAATACAAAAGAAACTAAACTCCCAGAAAGATGGGCTTATGTCTTAATCTACTAAGAAAGACATACATAAAATAGTTAAACTGTAATACAAGGTTAAGAAATTATACACTGGAGTGAAACTTTTAGAAGGAAATATAAATTGGCATATGACAAGGGGAAAGGGTGTGCCAAAGCCAGGACAACTGCAAATACATATGACAGAAACAATTCACTAGTGAGAGTGAAGGCCTTAAATATCAGCTATAAAGTGAAAGCAATAGTCGCTCAGTTGTGTCCGACTCCCTGTGACTCCATGGACCGTAGCCTGCCAGGCTCTTCTGTCCATGGAATTCTCCAGGGAACAATACTGGAATGGGCTGCCATTCCCTTCTCCAGGGGATCTTCCAAACTGAACCCGAGTTCCTGCACTGCAAGCAAATTCTTTACTGTCTGAGCCACTGGGAAAGCCCCAAATACCAGTTGACAACATTGAAACTTATTCTGTAGACCACAGGTTCTCAACCCTAGCTGCTGTCAATTCCAATTAACTCTATATGCAGCCAGTTAAAATCACTGAATGGACACTGTGGAACTACTGAAGGTTTTTAACTAGGCAAGAATCGATTAAAACTTATTTTAGGACTACCATTTTACTAACATACTTAAAAGAAATAGAAAAAAATATTTAAAACACTAACAATGACACATAGGCACCTTGACAATTTTACTTCTAAATATTGCCTTTATTTTTTGATATCATATATACTAGAAAGTGTTGATGAACAGAAGTAATAAAAGCTGAAGAAACTTACTTTCTTTTACATTTAATTTAGAACCCATTAAATGATGGCTTTGGGGTTAGATTACTGGTAAGAAATTCACTCTCTTTATGGGTTAAACATAATTTCAATTAAAAATTATGTCAATTAAGATTAACTTCTGGTTAAATGTCATTAAGAATCCTTAGGTACTATTCAAAGAATGTAAAAGAAAAATGTGGATCATTTCTTAATAACTTACCTGGATTCACTTTTTCTTTTTACAGTTTCTAAAAACAACGTTGAAAAACTCTTCCTAGCTTGTGGTTGATTTTCATATTCTGAGTCTTGTATTCTTTTTTGAGATGTTCCTGACTGTTTCCTTTCTTGTAGTCCTTCTGAGACTTTATCCTCTATTTCTGATACTTCATTCATTATTTCTACTTTCTTTGAAACATCTTTATCTTCAAAGCTTAACCTAAAAGGTTAGAAGGAGGACAAGCTGAATATTTCCACCATTTGCTGAGTTATAAGTTTTCTTAAACTTCCCTACAGCGATAATACAACCACTTACAAAATTTTTCAGTGGGCCTTTATTTAAACTTTATAAATGCTGATGTGTTTCTCTCACACAAATTACACAAGACAAATTGTTCAGAAAAATTAAATTTTGTATTTGCTGATAGAAAAAAAATAAAAGAGAAAAAGAATGGTTAAATCATATAACAAGGCAAATTGTAGCTTAAAATACTAGTTCTCAAACATTTCATATGAACCTGAATCCTCTGGGGAATCTTATTAAAATGTAGATTTTGATTCAATAGGTCTAGCATAGAGTTTGAGATTATGCATTTCTAACAGGCTTCCAGATCATATAATTTCTCTTGATCCTGAGCTGCAGATCACACTTTGGACTGCAAAATCCTAGAGTGTACTTAACTCCTCAGCTCCAAGAATCAAACAGGAAAGACCCTATACAGATATTATACTTATGGCAGAGGTTTTTCAACAGCAAAGGACCTTGAACAATCAATTTTGCTTCTTAAAGGCCAAAGGGAAAGAAAGCCCCAGGAAATGGATGTGGGTTTACCACAATTATCTTCAACACCACTTACTGTTTGCTCCCCCTCAAAGTGACCTGATACATACCTATGCTGGTAATTAAAAATAACATATGGAAAATACAAATTATTTATCTTAGAAAGCTATAGAAAATTTATTATGAGAAAAAAATAGCCTGTGATAAACCATAATGAAAAAGAATATTAAAAAGAATGTGTGTGTATATATACATATATATGCATAACTGAGTCAATTTGCTATACAGCAGTAATTAATACATTTTAATTCAACTATATGACACCCAAAAAATATTTTTAAAAAGTATCTGAATATAACAAATATTCACATATGTCAAATTTGAATATATGAGTGCCTACTGCGTTATCTTCTATATGTCTTTAGTATTTTTTTTTAGATCTTAAAGAAAGAAGGAAAAAAATATGCTTTTCCATAGACCATAGAAAAGTTTACCCCAAAACTTTTCAGATGTATACTTTAAGGCCTTCCATAATAAATATAAATTGAATATATACCCAACATATGTCTACTTTTCTCATAACATGTGAATATTCAATACTTACTGTAAAATACATAAAAGACTAAATTACCCATTTTTTAACATAAAAAATGAAATTGTTACAGAAAGATTAATATTTCATAAATAAATAAAACTTCACCTTTTTCTGGTTTTGTGAGAAATCTGTGTACTTGAAGATAGCATATTTACTGAATTTTCAGAAGTGTAGGTCTCTCTCTTTTGGGCAACAGATGGACTACCCTTTTGCAATGAAGATACTTTTATATCCAGGTCAGAAGGTGAGCCAATAGATAAGTAACACTCCTCATCAGCTTCATTGTGATTATCTTTTAGTTTTTTACTTGACATTTTTCTCAAGTCAGATGTATTTTTAGAATGAACATCAGTTGCCAAAATTTTCTGATGAACCTCATGGTCCTGAACTGCAAAAAAAATTGTATGAAGATGTTAAAAACTCTTTAAATAACATTAGAACAAAATGTGCTTTCCGAAGTTCAGCAACAATTTAATTAGACAGTTTTCAGAAGACTCACAAATCTTCAAGTTTATAATCAAAGATTTAGGAATAAAATATGCAAGTACTTTAAAAATTCTAAGTTATGAAATTAATAAACTGAAAGATGTATTTGGTCCATGCTCCACAGTTCTGAAATGAGTAAAAGCTTCAAACATAGAAAATTCACAGTTCTATTGATACATTAAATTTATTCAAGATTTGAATACCGTCAAACTCATAGAAGGAGAGATTAGAAAAGTGGATGCCAGGGACTGGGAGGAGGGAGAAATTCAGAGTTGTTGATTAACAGATGCAAAGTTTCAGTTGTACAAGATAAATAAATTAGATATCTAGTGTACAACATTGTGTCTACAGGTAACAATACTCTACTGTACACTTAAAAATCTATTGAGATCTCACTTAAAACATTTTTACCACAACAAAATAAAAAATGTTTTAGAGATTTGAATAAATCTATATATAGCCTCTTGATCAAAGTGGAAGTGGAGAGTGAAAAAGTTGGCTTAAAGCTCAACATTCAGAAAACGAAGATCATGGAATCCGGTCCCATCACTTCATGGCAAATAGATGGGGAAACAGTGGAAACAGTGTCAGACTATTTTTCTGGGCTCCAAAATCACTGCAGATGGTGACTGCAGCCATGAAATTAAAAGACGCTTACTCCTTGGAAGGAAAGTTATGACCAACCTAGACAGCATATTAAAAAGAAGAGACATTACTCTGCCATCAAAGGTCCATCTAGTCAAGGCTACAATTTTTCCTGTGGTCATGTATGCATGTGAGAGTTGGACTGTGAAGAAGGCTGAGCACCGAAGAATTGATGCTTTTGAACTGTGGTGTTGGAGAAGACTCTTGAGAGTCCCTTGGACTGCAAGGAGATCCAACCAGTCCATTCTGAAGGAGATCAGCCCTGGAATTTCTTTGGAAGGAATGATGCTAAAGCTAAAACTCCAGTACTTTGGCCACCTCATGTGAAGAGTGGACTCACTGGAAAAGACTCTGATGCTGGGAGGGATTGGGGGCAGGAGGAGAAGGGGACGACAGAGGATGAGATGGCTGGATGGCATCACTGACTCGATGGACGTGAGTCTCAGTAAACTCTGGGAGTAGGTGATGGACAGGGAGGCCTGGTGTGCTGCGATTCATGGGGTCGCAAAGAGTCAGACACGACTGAGCAACTGATCTGATCTGATACATAGCTAAGAGCTTCCCAGGTGACTCAGAGGTAATGAATTTGTCGGCCCAGCAAGAGACCTGGGTTTGATCCCTGGGTCAGGATGATGCCCTGGAGAAAGAAATGGCCGTCAACTCCAGTATTCTTGCCTAGGAAACCCCATGGATAGAGGAGCCTGGCGAATGGAGTTGGAAAAGAGCCAAACACTACTTAGTGACTAAACAACATACATAGCTAAAATAAGTAATAGGTAATCCTTGAGAAATTATGAGATTCAATCTTTAGGTTAAAAGTTGAGTAAACTAGGGCAGCTAGAGGAGCACACTTTTGCACATATGCATACACATGTACATATGGAACAGATATATAGAGATATATAATATACATGTCTACATAGAGAGAATATTAATATATATATATATGCATGTATGTATTTAAAGAGATGACACTTTGGACTTCAAAATCTAAGAATGTATAAATTTTAAAAAATAAATAAAAAAAACAATTTAAGAATGTACTTAACCAGTGGGAGATGTTATCTCATTACAGCTTTGATTTGCTGTAATAATAATAATAACAACAATCTCTCATAATAAGCAATGTTAAGCATCTTTTCATGTGTTTATTAGCCATCTACATGTCTTTCTGGAGAAATGTCTGTTTAGGTCTTTTTCCCACTTTCTGACTGGATTGTTTGTTTTTCTGGTATTGACTTCTATGAGTTATTGTATATTTTGAAAATTAATCCTTTGTCAGTTGTTTCATTTGCTATTATTTTCTCCCATTCTGAGGTTGTCTTTCACCTTGTTTATAGTTTCCTTTGCTGTGCAAAGCTTTTAAGTTTAATTAGGTCCCACTTGTTTTTGTTTTTATTTCCTTTACTCTAGGAAGTGGATCATAGAGGATCTTGCTTTATGCCAACGAGTGTTCTGCCTATGTTTTCCTCTAAGTTTTATAGTTTCCTGTCTTATATTTAGGTCCTTAATACATTTTGATTTTATCTTTGTGTATGGTATCAGGTATGTCTGACTCTTTTGCAACCCCATGGTCTATATATATTCCATGGAATTCTCCAGGCCAGAATACTATAGTGGGAAGCCTTTCCCTTCTCCAGGGGATTTCCCAACCCAAGAATCAAACCCAGGTCCCCTGCACTGCAGGCAATTCTTTACCAGCTGAGCCACAAGGGAAGCCCACATGGTGCTAGAAGTGTTCTAACTTCATTCTTTTACATGTAGCTAATCCAGTTTTCCCAGCACCACTTATTCAAGAGGCTATCTTTGCCCCATTGTATAGTCTTGCCTTCTTTGTCAAAAAGAAGGTACCCATAGGTGTGTGGGTTTATTTCTGGGCTTTCTATCTTGTTCCATTGGTCTATATTTCTCTTTTTGTGCCAGTATCATACTGTCTTGATGACTGTAGCTCTGTAGTATAATCTGAAGTCAGGAAGGTTGCCTCCTCCAGCTCCATTCTTCTTTCTCAAGACTGCACTGGCTATTCAGGGTCTTTTGTCTTTCCATATGAATCGTGAAATTTTTTGTTCTAGTTCTGTGAAAAATGCCACTGGTAATTTGATAGGTATCTCATTCAATCTGTAGATTGCATTTGGTAATATAATCATTTTCACAATATTGATTCTTCCTACCCAGGAACATGGAGTATCTCTCTGTTTATGTCATCTGATTTCTTCATCTGTGTCTTAAAATTTTCTGTAAACAGTTCTTTTGTCTCCATGCTGCTGCTAAGTCGCTTCAGTCATGTCTGACTCTGTGCGACCCCATAGATGGCAGCCCACCAGGCTTCCCCGTCCCTGGGATTCTCCAGGCAAGAACACTGGAGTGGGTTGCCATTTCCGTCTCCAATGCATGAAAGTGAAAAGTGAAAGTGAAGTCTCTCAGTGGTGTCCGACCCTCAACGACCCCATGGACTGCAGCCTTCCAGGTGCCTCCATCCATGGGATTTTCCAGGCAAGAGTACTGGAATGGGGTGCCACTGCCTTCTCCATTAGGTAGGTTTATTCCTGGATATTTTCTTCTTTTTGTTGAATGGTGAAAGGGATTTATTCCTTAATTTCTGAGATTGTTCATTATTAGTATATAGGAATGCAAGTGATTTCTGTGTATTGATTTTGTATCCCACAATTTTGCTGAATTCACTGATTAGCTCTAGTAATTTTCTGACAGTATTTTTAGGGTTTTCTGTGTATAGACTCATGTCGTCTGCAAACAGTAGGAGCTTTACTTCTTTTCCGACCTGGACTCCTTTTATTTCTTTTTCTTCTGATTGCCATAGCTATGACTTCCAAAACTATGTTGAAAAACAGTGATGAGAGTGGACACCCTTGTTTTATTCCTGATCATAGAAGGAATGCTTTCAGTTTCTCACCACTGAGAATAATGTTAGCTGTGGGCTTATCATATATAGCCTTTACTGTGTTGAGGTATTCAGATGCAGAGTTTCAAAGAATAGCAAGGAGAGATAAGAAAGCCTTTCTCAGCGATCAATGCAAAGAAATAGAGGAAAACAACAGAATGGGAAAGACTAGAGATCTCTTCAAGAAAACTAGAGATACCAAGGGAGCATTTCATGCAAAGATGGGCTCGATAAAGGACAGAAATGGTATGGACCTAACAGAAGCAGAAGATATTAAAAAGAGGTGGCAAGAATACACAGAAGAACTGTACAAAAAAGAGCTTCACAACCAAGATAATCACGATGGTATGATCACTCACCTAGAGCCAGACATGCTGGAATGTGAAGTCAAGTGGCCTTAGAAAGCATCACTACGAACAAAGCTAGTGAAGGTGATGGAATTCCAGTTGAGCTATTTCAAATCCTGAAAGATGATGCTATGAAAGTGCTGCACTCAATAAGCCAGCAAACTGGAAAACTCGGCAGTGGCCACTCGACTAGAAATGGTCAGTTTTCATTCCAATCCCAAAGAAAGGCAATGCCAAAGAATGCTCAAACTACCACACAATTGCACTCATCTCACACGCTAGTAAAGTTATGCTCAAAATTCTTCAAGCCAGGCTTCAGCAATATGTGAACTGTGAACTTCCAGATGTTCAAGCTGGTTTTAGAAAAGGCAGAGGAACCAGAGATGAAATTGCCAACATCTGCTGGATCATCAAAAAAGCAAGAGAGTTCCAGAAAAACATCTATTTCTGCTTTATTGACTATGCCAAAGCCTTTGACTGTGTGGATCACAATAAACTGTGGAAAATTCTGAAAGAGATAGGAATACCAGACCACCTGACCTGCCTCTTGAGAAACCTATATGCAGGTCAGGAAGCAACAGTTAGAACTGGACATGCAACAACAGACTGGTTCCAAATTGGGAAAGGAGTACGTCAAGGCTGTATATTGTCACCCTGCTTATTTAACTTCTATGCAGAGTACATCATGAGAAACGCTGGACTGGAAGAAGCATAAGCTGGAATCAAGATTGCCAGGAGAAATATCAATAACCTCAGATATGCAGATGACACCACCCTTATGGCAGAAAGTGAAGAGGAACTAAAAAGCCTCGTGATGAAGGTGAAAGAGGAGAGTGAAAATGTTTGCTTAAAGCTCAACATTCAGAAAACGAAGATCATGGCATTGGGTCCCATCACTTCATGGCAAATAGATGGGGAAACAGTGGAAACAGTGTCAGACTTTATTTTTCTGGGCTCCAAAATCACTGCAGATGGTGACTGCAGCCATGAGATTAAAAGACGCTTACTCCTTGGAAGGAAAGTTATGACCAACCTAGATAGCATATTCAAAAGCAGAGACATTACTTTGCCAACAAAGGTCCGTCCAGTCAAAGCTATGGTTTTTCCTGTGGTCATGTATGATGTGAGAGCTGTACTGTGAAGAAAGCTGAGCGCCAAAGAATTGATGCTTTTGAACTGTGGTGTTGGAGAAGACTCTTGAGAGTTCCTTGGACTGCAAGGAGATCCAACCAGTCCATTCTGAAGGCTATCAGCCCTGGGATTTCTTTGGAAGGAATGATGCTAAAGCTGAAACTGCAGTTCTTTGGCCACCTCATGAGAAGAACTGACTCATTGGAAAAGACTCTGATGCTGGGAGGGACTGGGAGCAGGAAAAGAAGGGGACGACAGAGGATGAGATGGCTGGATGGCATCACTGACTCGATGGATGTGAGTCTCAGTGAACTCCGGGAGTAGGTGATGGAAAAGAAGGCCTGGCATGCTGCTATTCATGGAGTCGCAAAAAGTCAGACACTACTGAGCGACTGAACTGAACTGAACTGATACTGAGGGAGGTTCCTTCTATGCCCATTTTTTGAAGAGTTTTAATCATAAATGTGTGATGAATTCTGTCGTAGGCTTTTTCTGCATCTATTGAGAGGATCATGTGGTTTTTTCTTTCAATTTGTTAATACAGTGTATCACATTGATTGATTTGCATATAATGAAGAATCTTTGTATCCCTGGAATAATCCAACTTAATCATTGTATATGAGCTTTTTAATGTGTTGTTGAATTCTGTTTGCTAGAATTTGTTGAGGATTCTTGCATCTATGTTCATCAGTGATACTAGCTTGAAGGACATAAATATAAGATATATGTTTGTATATAGAAAAGCTAAATGATACAAAAATAAGACTTTTCACAAAATGCCCATACAAATCAATCCAACCTCAGTGAAAACCATAATAAAATTTTACTGGAAACAATAAAGTTCATAGAAAGTAAAAACTTCTAAGTGGCAGAATAGTGACTATAAACACCTTTATATTACCATATCGCTATAAAAATACTATTAGTTAAACAGTATTGTGTTGACATTAAGAATAAACAAGTGGACCAAAATTCAAAAGTACATTGAGGGACCTCCCTGGTGGTATAGTGGATAAGAATCCATCTGCCAATGCAGGAGACACATCCACATGCCGTGGAGCAATTAAGCCAGTGCACCACAGTTACTGAGTGTGAGTACTGCAATTACTGAAGCCCAGGAGCCCTAGAGCCTGTGCCCTGAAACAACAGAAGACACTGGAAGGAGCAGTGTGCACACCACAATGAAGAGTAGCCCCCACTCACTGCAACTAAAGAAAGCATGCAGCCAGTAATGAAGACCCAGCACAGCCAAAAATAAATAAACAAAAAATATTTTTTTAAAGCTTATTGAATGATATATGATAAAAGTAGCCCACTGAGACGAGAATGGATCAAGTAACTAATGAACGCACCTAACACAAATGACCATCATGAAGAAAGTATTTAATAAAATTATAACATTATGTCACATTATATACCAAAACACATTCCAGATGGATTAAAAGTTTAAATTAAAAAGAAAGATGCTAAGATGAAAATCTAAGTATTATATATACTTTCAGGATAAAACAAATCTTTTAGCCAAAACAGGAAACGGAAAAAAGAAATCCAACATTTGACAAGTCAAATAAAAAATGTTACCTATCATATAAGATACTATAACCAAAATCTGTAATAGTTAAGGGATCATTTGGAAAAATACCTGTCACACATATTACAGACTTTTAATTACATATATTCAATTTAAAGACTTCTCATAAACCAGAAGAAACAAATGGGCAAAGCATATGGACACATAACTAAGATAAAAAGAAATTCAAATAGCCAGTAAACTTATAAAAAGGTGTTCAAACTCAGTGGTAATCACAGAAATACACTAAGGTAACAGATTACTTAATACTGATCAAACTAGCAAAAAAGTAGAATAAAAATCTATCAGGTGAAAGGTACATTCTTACATTGCTGGTAAAAAGTAAACTGTGAAAGTCTCTTTCTCAAGTGTGCATACACATGCACACATAAACACACACATTTATATATGCATTCATTAAGGAGCACCAATGAACATATGGAAGGATTCAAAGTTACCTCAGGAGGATGAGGGAAATAAGGATTAGTAGTTTTTTCTTTTAAATCTTTGACTCTTACCTCAAATGAAGCACTTTTCTAACTTGAAAAATATAAATAAAACTTTAAAAAGCAGCACCACATATAACTGACTAAAAGAAATGGAACAAAAGGAGAAGAAAGAAAAAGAATACTGACCACACATAGTCAAACAGCAAATCATTATGCTGTATTCCTGAAACTAATACTATATAAATTATACCTCAGTTTTTAAAATATGCTCAAGAAGTCTGTGGAGAAGCCCACATGGGAGAAAAGAAAGTAAGGCTTCCTGCCAGCAACCAGCCCCACATGAGTGAGTCATCTTGGAAATAAATCCTTAGCTCCAGGCAAGTCTTCAGATGACTGCAATCCTGGCCAACATCTTGACTACAACCTCATGCCAGTACCATCTAACTAAGCTGCTTCTGAATTCCAGACCCACAGAAACTGTGTAGACAATAAATGTTAAAAGAAAAGAAGAAGACAAAAAGGAAAGGAAAGGGCAAAGAGAAATCTATTTGAAAATTCTTAAAGCTGTGGTCCCTATAATAATTCTTAATGTCTCTTGCCACATTCCTAGTAAACAGTGTTCCTACAACTAAAACAAAGACAATAATCAGATAAAACCATTGTTCTGCAAATCAAAACAACGATGTACCTACCAACTCACACAAGTCAGAATGACCATCATTAAAAAATCTACAAATAATTAATGCTAGAGGGGGTGCACAGAAAAGGGAACTCTCTTACACTGTTGGTGGGAATGTAAACTGGTGTAGCCACTACGGAACACAGTACAATTTCCTCAAAAAATTAAAAATAGAAGTGCCACATGATCCAGCAATCCCACTCTTGAGCATATACCCAGACAAAACAATAATTCAAAAAGATAATGGGCCCTTATGTTCATAGTAACACTATTTACAACTACCAAGACATGGAAACAACCTAAATATCTATCGACAGATGAAGGGATAAAGACGAGGTGGTGTATATGTGTGTAACATATACACACGCCCACAGGCACGCGCGCATGCACATGTGCATGTGCACTATAATATCACTCAGCCATTACAAAGAACAAAATAATTCCATTTGCAGTAAATGGACGGACCTAGAGATTAAGGTCCATCTTAGCGAAGTAAATCAGAAATAGACAAATACTATGTGATATCACTATACATGGGATTTAAAACATGACATAAATTAATATATCTATGAAACAGAAACAGACTCAGAGAGAACAGATTTGCAGTTGCCAAGGGGGAGGGAGGTTGGGAAGGGAAGGATAGGGAGCTTGGGATTAGCAGACACAAACTATTGTATACAGGATGGATAAATAACAGGGTCTTACTGTAGAGCACAAGGAACTATCCTGTCTATTCTATGATAAATAGAAAAGAATATTAAAAAGAATATATGTACATATATATGTATAACTGAGTCACTTTGCTTTGGCAGAAATTAAACACAACATTGTAAATCAACTATATTTCAATAAAAATTTTAAAACTTATTCATGTTAAACACACACACACACACATACACACACACATACCAACAATGGACTTGAGAGAGACTCAAAAACAACTTCATTTATTTCACAATTCTATCTAGGCTGACCCTGACCTTGTCCCACCAAGACAACATATGTGCTTGACCTTAAGCATTTTTACCTTTTAACATATACCGAGGCAAATATTACCCATGGGGAGGCTACCAACCTGATTTGCTGACAGCTTCATTTGGTTCTACAGTTAACTGAAGAGGGACTTCTTTCTTCCGTGAAGAAACTGGACCTGACTTTGGATGTGATTTCTGGCTCTGAGTCTAAAAGAGATACAGCATTAGATCTACTCTATTTAATTACCAATTTTGATTAAACATATGTTTTTAAATTGAAAAAAAAATTGCAAAACATGAAACGAGCTGGTAAAGTTGCATACTTAAATAACACTGTAGAAACCAAATTCATATAACCTACCATAGAAACAATGCTGCTACTGCTGCTGCTAAGTCGCTTCAGTCATGTCCGACTGTACAACCCCATAGATGGCAGCCCACCAGGCTCCTCTGTCCCTGGGATTCTCCAGGCAAGAACACTGGAGTGGGTTGCCATTTCCTTCTCCAGTGCGCGAAAGTGAAAAGTGAAAGTGAAGTCGCTCAGTCCTGGCCGACTCCTAGAGACCCCATGGACTGCAGCCTACCAGGCTCCTCCGTCCATGGGATTTTCCAGGCAAGAGTACTGGAGTGGGGTGCCATTGCCTTCTCCATAGAAACAATGAATAGCTTTTAAAAACCTAAAGAAGATTAGATAAATAAATTGCTATATAGGCATTTAACATCACAAATACAAGAGAAATGAATAAAGTACAGCAATATGAATGATTATGTTAAACAAACAAACAAAAGCAAGGTGCAGAAGACTGTGAGATCAGAGACATGAAGATCAGAAACTGAAGGTAAGAGTAATACACTGAAAATAGAGACATTAAGTAGAAGTATTCAAAATGCATCTTCTTCCTTGTCCCCACTAGGCTGAGAACACTCATTGTTAAAATCAGACACCCAAGCAGGAGAGATTTCTTTGTCAGAAAAACTTATCAAGTCAAGACAAGAAAGCCTGCAGATATTAACAAGAAGCTTTTCACAATGACATGGCCATACAGATCACACTGCAGCGAAATCTAACAATGTACAACTCTTAAGTATGCAGAGTTTCCAATTACCATTTTAGTTTTACACTCCTAACAGTGAGGAGCCCAATAAGGATCACTGGAATATTTGACAAAGGTTCTAGTGTAAGCATTTGACTCAGATGGTAAAGAATCTGCCTGCAATGCAGGAGACCCAAGTTCGATCCCTGAGTCAGGAAGATCCCCTAAAGAAGAGAATGGCTACCCACTCCAGTATTCTGGGCTACCCACTCCTGACCTTGTCCCATCAAGACAACATATGTGCTACCTTAAGCAATTTTACCTTTTAAAATATACCGAAGCAAATATTACCCATGGACAGAAGAGTCTGGCGGGATACAGTCCATGGAGTCTCGAAGAAAAGGACCAAACTGAGCGACCAGCACACACAATGGATAATGTTAAATTAAAATTCTCTCTCCAAACTAGGGCTTATCAGGTGGTACAGTGGTAAAGAACCCACCTGCCAATGCAGAAGATGCAGGTTTGATCTTTGGTCCGGAAAGATCCCCTGGAGAAGGAAATGGCAACCCACCCCAGTATTCTTGCCAGAAGAACCATGGACAAAGGAGCATGGCAGGCTACAGTCCACGGGGTCGCAAAGTGTCAGACATGACTTAGTGACTGAACAACAACAAAGTTATCCATTTGGGGAACCTCCAGGATTCCAATATGTCATGCCATCCCTGCACACGTGTCAAAAGCTCTGCTTTTCCTCAGTGGACTCACTCTGTTTGGGCCAACCTAAAATCTTCAGCTTTTGCCCCAAATCAGCAAATACTCTCAGGGAAGAAAATGACTAACAATCATCAACTCCTATTCTAAGGATTTCACTTTCTTTTTTAGTTCATCTAGTCCTTGTGCTTCCACAACTCCCATGTCTCTAAAAAACATGAGGTTTTTTTGCATTTCATTCTTTTTTTAAACTAGCTGTTGCAGCAGAAGCATTGACCTACTGCAATCTGTTACATCCTACCTGAAAGTAGAACCTCTACCCTTGATATCAAAGCCCCACAAGAACATTTTAAGAAAAGAAAAAGAAAATATTGTTCATGAACACAGATGCAATCGTCTTAAAATATTAGCAAACCAAATCAGAACAAGTTAATACTTCATGACCAAGCCAAGACTATCCCAGGAAACTTAGTTGATTTAACTGTCAAAAATTAATATAATTTATCACATTAAAAAAAGTCTCTCAATTATGACAACAGTGGATGTCTTCATTCCTTGGAACCAAAAGGCTATATGTGGTTAATTATTTGCTTATACAAGTTTCTAGTGAATGTTATTTCTAGCATTACAGGTATTCCTCTCAGATACTGCAAATTCAGTTTCAGACCACCCCAATAAAGCAAGTACTACAATAAAGCAAGGCACATGAATTTTTTATTTCCCAGTGTATATAAAAACTGTTTCCACTAAACTGTAGTACAGTAAGTGTGCAATAGCATTATGTCTAAAAAAATCTGCATACTTTAATTTAAAAATATTTATTGCTAAAAAATGTTAACCATTATCTGAGCCTTCTAGAAGTCATAATTTTTTTGCAATAGTAACTTCAAAGATCTCTGATCATGGATCATGACAAATATAATAATCATAAAAATGTTTGAAATATAGTGAGAATTACCAAAACATGACATAGAGACATGAAGCAAACAAATGCTGTCAGAAAAAAGAGCGCTGACAGACTTGCTTGACAGAGGGTTGCCACAAACCTTCAATTTGTAAAAAATGCACTATCTGTGAAGGGCAACAGGCAAAGCACAATATACAATGTATGTCTATATACAATTTTCCTCTTCAATTACTATTGTGCTTTTGAATAATTTGTCCTCGATCATTAGCTTCAAAATCTCTATTTCAAAGGTGGCTATTTTGTAGAGTTAGGTCAACATATCCTCTTAAGATATATAACCAATAAAAGACTGATTTCCCTGTTTAGCAATAAACTGCCTTCAGTCAGAGTGAAAAATAATTGTGTTATAATTTGATGATTCTAATTCCCAGACCTCCAATTTCAACCACAGGACCAAAATTTTCATAAAATATCTCTAAATTTCATGTAAACTCAATGGAAATATAGGATTCCTTCTAAAGAATAACATTTACAAACAACTAAAATGTATCTAATTTTGTGTATTGAGCTTTACTCATTAAGCTCTCCTTTTTGACTTACCTCTTTGCTTGATGACTGAATACAAATGTCTTTTGTTTTAGGTGTTGAATAAAGCACTGATTTTGTGGCATTTTTGCTAAAATCATTGGCAAGACCTAAAAAGTCAAAAAAAAATTTAAATGTATAAAAATTTTTGGTTACAATTAAAAGAAGCCCTATATGACACATGAAGAATTCTTTTGATTCTTTTAAGCACAATTAATTTAACTGAAGTACAGACATCAACTCAATATTCAAATGTACCTAGAAGGCATTAGGAACTGAAAAAGACAGAAAAGATTCCTGAAGAAGTATGTGCCAATTCATCTTTCAGAACTTAACAAGAGATACTTTTCCACTATGTGTGTTTTTCTTTGGTTGGCTTTTTTTGTTTTGCTTTGTTTGTTTTGGTTGGCTTTTATTCCAATTCCTTCTGATATTAATCAGCACTTAGAAAAGTTTCCTAAAAGAAAACCTGCCATAATATATCTTTTCTTTAGGAAGGGGTGCAAATCACCAAATGTTATTACAAGCTCTTTAGAGATCTCAAGAATTCTGCACATTTATTTCCATTAATAAGATACTTCCTCTAGTGTATGATAATTATTTATAGAATTCCAGACTATAGGAATCTAGTGTGAACTAAAGGGAATAACAAATTATTCTCATTTTTGCCAGTATTATCTTCAGTATGGAGAAGGAAATGGCAACCCACTCCAGTATTCCTGCTGGGAAAACCCCATGGATGGAGGAGCCTGGCGGGCTATAGGCCATGGGGTTGCAAACAGTTGGATATGACTGAACAACTAACACACATCTTCAGTATACCAGAAGGTATATGAAGGACTGAACATGTACTCAAAATTCCTGGGAAAATATATACTGAAATGCTGGAACATATTTGCTGAATTTGATGTCAATGGACAAATTTATATTTCAGCCATCCCAATCCACAAAGTGAAACCTTACTTTTTTCTTCAAAACAGTCTATTAAGACTTCCAGTATATTCTGGCCTTGCTCTGTATTAATGTCAGGTACCCTAGTAAGAAACAAAGAAGGGAAAATGTTAATGTATCATTTCTAAAAGGTATTTGCTAATTATTAATATCTATCTTAAAAATTCCATATCTCCTTATTACAAAATGCTAATTTTTACTTAATGAGAAAAATATCACCATTAAAATCTGAGGATAAAACAAGTATTTGAGAGACCAAGAGTTATCAAAAAGTATATGAAGCAGTATGTTATTGTCTACATTAACAATTATATTCCCTGATTGAATAGCCATATCTAAAGCTGTTTTAGACTACTGCTGTACCTAAAAAAGAACATAAAACTTTTTTGAACAAATTCAATCATTCTTGAAATGCTTCTTTAATACTCTATAGTCACAAGTCCTAACAGCTCCAAGTAACACAGTCTTCCTTATATTTCAAATGCACTTTTGATTCAATACCCTTAATCTTAAGAACTAATGAATCAATATAATTTTTAATTTAAATTAAATTTTTTAATTAAAAATTATACTGATATAATTTTAGATTCACATGCAGTTTTAAAAATAATATAAAAGAGATCCCTTGTTCACTTTATCCAGTTTAACATTTCACATAATAATACAATATATTATCAAAACCACGATATAGATATGGACAAAATCACCAATTTTATTCAGATTTTTCCAGTTCTACATGTACTTATTTGCATGTTTATGTTTGTGTATGTACTTAGTTCTATGCAATTTATCATATTTGAAGATTCAGTTATGACCACAATAGTCAAGGTACTGAACAGTTCCGTCACCACAAAGATCCTTCTATTGCCCTTTAGGATCACACCCACCTTTTCTTTTTCTTAGCCCCACAGAATAAACTGCATCTTTCTGTTAGTACCATTCAAAGTCTAGAGAGCTTTATCCATAGCTGTCATTTAGTCAGAACTGAAACTGCCTCTTCCTGATCCATCACTCATCAGGCGAATTTCTTTTATGACTGCCATTTAGCCAATGCACTGTTTGCACTAATATTTCTCTGTTAATATAAAATAACTAAGATGACTATACTTAACCAATGAGCATATAAATCTTTATTTTAGTCAGAGGTAATAGTTTTTCCTTTCTGCATTTAAAAATTCCACTTTCTAAAGATGGGAATAAAAATCATCTTAAAAGCTTAAGTATACAGACCACCTGGAAGGTCGGCAAAATCTTCTTCTATAGTCATTTTTGAGATGATCCTGAAAGAAAAGTAAATCGTCAGTTTGGTGAAAAGTTAAGTTCTTCATTTATTCATTCAGCAAGTATTTGCTGATTGCCTACTATAATACTGTAAAGAGGAATTCTTCTGGATCAAGTGATAAACAACTTGGCTCACATCCACTGTTTTCAAACCTTTTTTATATTATTTCCTTACCCTGGATTTTTTTCATCGTCTTCTTCCTCTTCCTACTCCTCCATCTCCCCCTACACCTCTTCCATCATCAAAATCATACTATCTGCGCTTCCAGTAACTCAAGTTAGTCCATCAACAGTATCTACTTATTTTCTTTCCTTGTAGATCAATCCCTCTAAATAATAGTAAAGAATAGACTGGGATAAAATGACAATGAAAAAGAGAATTCAGAGGACCATCTGCCGACAAATACATATAACAAATTTCTGAAAGATGGAAACAAATGAAACATGATAATTGATGAAACAGAATAAAAGCAGAAACAGCCTAAAGTAAGCTCAGAGGATACTGTCCTGGATGAGGAGTGAATGACCAACATAATGAAAATGCAAGAAGATTCATACCTAGGAAACCAAGAGGGAAATATCAGAAAAACTGAGGATTAAAAAGTGCTAGAATGTCTCCAAATGAGAAATTAGGTAACCCCAACAAAGAAGAGGGGTTTCTCACATGGTGCTAGTGGTAAAGAACCTGCCTGCCAATACAGGAGACATAAGAAATGCAGGTTCAATCCCAGAGTTGGAAAGATCCCCTAGAGAAGGGCATGGCAACCCACTCCAATATTCTTGCCTGGAAAATTCCATGGACAGAGAAGCCTGGCGGGCTACAGTCCATAAGGTCACAAAGGGTCAGACATGACTGAAATGACTTAGCAACAGAGAAGAAGCCCCTATCAATGGAAACGATTGGAAAAAATAAAACACATGGACATGTTGAAACTGGAAGTGGAAAACATATTTGTGATAATCTGGGTCCTATCTTTTAAGTACAAAATCTATAAAGTTAACTTTTCAAGTTGAAAATTGGGTAGTAATAAGATAAACAGTATGCTTTTAAAAATAAATAAATTATTATCAATATAAAATGTTCAGTAAGCTGTACTACTCCTTGGCCCAATGGGATATAAATAATCCCACTTCATGTGAACACTCTCTATACCCCACTCATGCTCTGACATTCTGACTTTCCTAATACTCTTACACACAACTCTAGGCCACTGTAGTTTCTACTCACAGGGACTGCTACCTTGCCTTTTGAATTGAATTATTCACAAAGATGAAGACATCTCTTAAGAGTTTAAGAAACCTGAGAGCAGAGACTTTGTCTTAAGCTAGCTTATATTCTTCCCAGAGCTTTGCCAGTGTTGTATACCACAAAAACATGTTATCTTTTTGACATGTTAAATAAATAAGACTAAAATTTATAAGATAAAAGTGTTTTTCTTTAAAGAAAATTAGTGTTTCACATAGCCTATTAATTTCAGGAAGTACCTAAGGAGCAAAAGATTAAATCTATTTTACAGATAGCAAACTAAGGAACAAAGACATCTAACGAGTCTGCATTTTATCACAAGATAGAAAATTAATGCAAGCACTTAGGTCTCTCATCAGCACTCAACATTCTGAAACACTTGAGCAAATCCTTGATAATTAATGTTAGTTAACTCCCTTCCAAGGTCTAATTTAAAGTCATTCTTCTAATTTAACACAATAAAATGAAAAAGTCGTATTTTCACATTGAATGTCTGAACATTAAATTAACACCTGTAAAGTACTCTGTTCCTCTTTTAAACAGAAAAAATTTAAGGCTAAGACAACACATTCCTTCAGCAAATATGAATCAAGCACCTACTAGAGGGCCAAATGCTATTTTGGCACAGTAGAAAACAAGAGAGACAAAGTCTTTTAATTTTAAATTAAAAGTTAGAATACAAAAATTATTAATTTTCAAACACACTCAAAAACTTTCAATTTCAACTCATCGTCATTCAATTTCAGATTCTTTCATTCACTATGAGATTATGTTTCTCAAAGAAAATAATATACATCACAGCTGCTGCTGCTGCTAAGTCGCTTCAGTCGTGTCCGACTCTGTGTGACCCCATAGACGGCAGCCCACCAGGCTCCCCTGTCCCTGGGATTCTCCAGGCAAGAACACTGGAGTGGGTTGCCATTTCCTTCTCCAATGCATGAAAGTGAAAAGTGAAAGTGAAGCCGTTCAGTCGTGTCCGACTCTTCACGACCCCATGGACTGAAGCCTACCAGGCTCCTCCACCCATGGGATTTTCCAGGCAAGAGTACTGGAGTGGGGTGCCATTGCCTTCTCTGATACATTACAGCAGAGTTTCTCAAATCTAGCATTGATGACATTTTGGGCTGAATGACTCATGAGGGTCTATCCCGTGCATTTGTAGGATACTTGCAGCATCCCGGGCCTCCACCCACTGGATGCACTTATACCCACCATCCACACATTTTCAAGACAACCAGAAATTTTCCCAGGCAACACCGAACACCTCCTGCAGGGCAAAATTACACCCAGTCTGAAATCACTAAAGTACAGGAATGACTGAGGATAATCTCTCAACTCCTTTCTCCCTTTGTCTTTTATATGAGTTATGATGCAAAGTCAGATATTAGAACTAAAAGGGTCAAAACAATTCTGACTTTGGGGGGACTTTCCCAGTAGTCCAGTGATTATGACTTTGGGCTTCCAATGCAGAGGTCGGGTAGTGGATTCAATCCCTTGTCAAGGAACTAAGATCCCACATGCCACATGGCACAGCCAAGCGATGGAAGTGGAGTGAACTGTGGGAATTTGCTCCCAGCCAAATCTCAACAAACTTTCATGATCAAGTGATTCCTGGACAAGAAACAAAAGTAGAAAATCGTCCCATTCCCCAGTGGATTTGAATAAAAACTGGTAATAAAATCAAGTGCAAACACAAAAGATGACACTGGAGAAGAACCAAACTGGATCTATAAGGCATCCTCCGATCAAAAGAATAAGACACAGCAAACTGAACCAGCAGCTGCTCTTTCAGTTTCAGTGTTGTCTCTCTCCTCCTTAATCTGAGAAGCCAAGTGCAGTCAATGGGGAGGACCATTACAAAGAGAAGTAAAGAGAACTTTGAAAGGAGACACAAGGGCAATGTTTACTGAAGACTGACAGGAAAAGCAGGCAGCAGGAAAAGCAGTCAATGTGAGAACTAAGACAAGCTTCAACCAGTCTAAGCTTTCCATATTCTGAAGGGCATCATCCTAAAACTAGGAGAAATTTGTAAGGTGAGATCACAGTGAGAAAAGAAGTTGTTTATTAATAATATCATTGATATTATTATTGATCATAGATTTTAAACACATGCCAACATCAATATAAATAAAACACTGATCATGGTTTTTAAAAAAGAGAGAAAGAATGAGAAGATAAGCCATAGACCAGGAGAAAATATTTGCAAAAGGCACACCTGATAAGGGCTGCTATCCAAAACATATAAAGAACACTTAAAATGCAATAAAAAGAGGGGACTCCCCTGGAGGTCCAGTGGTTAAGGCTCCAGTTTCCAATGCAGAAGGTGCGGGTTCAACCCCTGGTCAGGGAACTAAGATCCCACATGCCTCCCAGCACCACTAACAAATAAAAATGAATAAAATATTTTTTATCTCAATTAAAAAACAAATGGTCCAAAGACCTAAACAGATACCTAAGAAGATATACAGATGGCAAGTAAGCTTGTGAAAAGATGCTCTACATCATACATCAATGGGAAATGAAAACTAAAGACAGATACCACTATATATCTGACTGTGTGTCCAAAATCTGGAAAAATGACAATGCCAATTGTGGAACAATGCGAACTCTCATTTTGGAAGGCAAAACGGTACAGCCACTTTTCCGGTGGTTTCTTACAAAAGTAAACATACTCTTACCAAATGACCCAGCAACAGTGCATTTTTCTTTAGTCAACAGTATTAAAGTGTTGGTATAGACAGTACTTTTTACCATGAACACATGCATTATTTACATTATATATAATTGTCGGCTGAAAAAAATGCACAACTTGAAATTTATAATTTTTATTTGGTGACCTTACTTAGGACCATAGCTCAGGAGAAAACTCTCAGAGAGAACTACTCCAAAGAGGTAACGGAGGACCTAGGCTATACAGGAGTTTGGGCTGGGGGGCGGGGGCGGGGGGGGGGGGGGCGGGAATCAAGTATCAAAACTACTGCTAATCACGGAAAAAGACACCTCAAGCTAATGATTTTAGTACTTCTCTATAAATGCGAAGGCGCTAGAGTCCAGACTCACATAAGTCTCTTTATCTAGGGCCAGTAGCCTGTTTCCTCCATCCTGAAGTCCCCTCAGGCACACTTAGAGGCAGCTGCAGTTTCTGGTGGCCTGAAGGTGGGTTAGATTCTGTTTACTTAAGTGGAGGGCAATAATTTTTGTCCACAATAAACTTCTTTATGCATACAAGCATATATATACAATATAAATGGGAGTTCATCAATGCTGACGATCTTGAACGGGGAGATAAAGTAGAAACTAGGAATTTAGGATAGAGGCTGCTAAGGGTTGTATAACGTATAATAACCATAACAGGCTATGAGTTCGCCAATAGTCGGATACGAGACTCAGAGGCTAAAACAACAAAACCGTAAATCTAAACTACAGAAAAGGGAATACCAAGGAGTCCAGAAACTGTCCAATAAAAATGAGTTTCCGCCCCCTCAGTCATTCACCGCGTACACTTTTAACCAGTAGCTGCCTCTCAGAAACCTGTCAGAAACCTGCCTCTTTACACCAGCAATTCTGAAAGAAACGGTCAATTTCAAGGCTTTCCAACACTACCAAGGACAGAAAATTATTGGGAGGACTTGAACTGAAAGCTCAGTCGCTCAGTGGTGTCCGATTCTTTGCGACCTCATGGACTGTAGTCCGCCAGTCCCCTCTGTCCAGGGGATTCTCCAGGCAAGAATACTGTAGTGTGTTGCCATTTCTTCCTTCAGGGAATCTTCCCCACCCAAGGATCGAACCCTCCTCTCGTACAACTCCTTGCATTGGCAGGCAGATTCTTCACCACTGAACCACCTGCTGAATGCCTAGAAGTTAGGCTAAAAAGCAGAAATCACAAGATTCTCCAAAGAGAAAGTTACCCGTCACAACTGGATTACAAAAAGCCTGAGGAAACAACTGCAAGTAAAGTAACTCTGAATAGTGGCACCCGCTCACTTCCCAACTCAAAAAATTCGCGCAGCTTCCCATCGAAATCTCCAGAAGCGACGACGCTGGCCCGAAGCTTCATTCTCCCCGCCTCACCCGGTCCCAGGCCTGCACTTACCAGCCCCCATGCAGCCATGTTCCGGCCCGGCTTCGACCGGGCAGGGTTTTAGGGCGTAAGTCTACCCGGGTCAAAGCTCTGGGCAGCCCAGCGAGGATTCAATCACCCCAAAACCAGCCAGAAGGAAACCCAGCAGTGTCCTCAGGCGAGAGACAAAGGGAGAGGGCGGTCTCCGAGAGGCCCCAAGCTACCGAGCAAGCGCGCCCAGCCGCGCGCCGCTTACTACGCAATTTAAAACGGACTGCACATGCGCAAAATGGGCTTGCCGATTCCAAAGGAAGAAAACCGTTGTGTGCCCGCCCCCTCACTTGTACTCGCCCCTCCGCCTTTTCGTAGCCCCGCCCACCCGTAGTAGCCCCGCCCGCCCCACCCAGCAGCCCCACCCTATCCTCCCAAAGACTTAACGTCTCTTGCTCCCACAGCGTCCTTGTCACTTTCTGGCTCACTCTCACTCTTTCTCACGCGGAGGAGGTGTAAAACTTCTTGATAGTTACATTACAAAGTAAAAAGTAATATTTGGAAGGGTACAAGGTAAAAAAATTGCTGAAAACAGTTAAAGAGTAATGTTTTACTGTGCAGGTTCATTAGCCACACCCTAGCCCACTTATGCCTCATCTCTGAAAGGAATAATGGTATATTAATAATAGTGATGGATGATGTATTCCCCCCACCATTATGTGGGGGGAGAGGAATTACTATTTTTGTGAGGCAGTGCTAACAAAATGATCTATGTAAGTACATACCACTTAAGTATGATGTCCTGAAAAGAATCCTAAATTAGAAGTCTTGAAACCTGCTCAGTGAACTAGCTATGTCATGTATGACAAGCTCTGGCACCATTTTGGCAGGTTCCTTATTTACATAATGGAAAAGTTAAGTTAGATGCTCTGAAGACTGAATGCTGCTGCTGCTGCTGCTAAGTCGCTTCAGTCATGTCCGACTCTCTGCGACCCCATGGACTGCAGCGTACCAGGCTCCTGCGTCCATGGAATTTTCCAGGCAAGAGTACTGGAGTGGGGTGCCATTGCCTTCAGTCGCGTCAATCGTGTCCGACTCTGTGCGACCCCATAGACGGCAGCCCAACAGGCTCCTCTGTCTCTGGGATTCTCCAGGCAAGAGTACTGGAGTGGGTTGCCATTTCCTTCTCCAATGCATGAAAGTGAAAAGTGAAAGTGAAGTCGTTCAGTCGTGCCAGACTTTTAGCGACCCCATGGACTGTAGACTACCAGGCTCCTCCCTCCATGGGATTCTCCAGGCAAGAGTGCTGGAGTGGGGTGGCATTGCCTTCTACAAGACTGACTTAGACCTGACCATTTTATGATTTTGTGACCTTTTTTATTATTTAATAAAAAATGTATCAGGGAACTCAAATCAGAAAATGGATTACCTTCTCTTAGGCAAGGAAAACGAAAGCAAAAATGAATAAATGGGGCTTTATCAAGCTAAAAATATTTTGCATGTTGGAGGAAATTATCAACAAAATGAAAAGGCCACCTATTGAAGGGGAGAAGGTATTTGCAAGTGGTACATACAATAAAGAGTAAATACCCAAAATATACAAAGCGTTCATATAATTTAACATCAAAAAACTGAAGAACCCAATTAAGAGTGAGCAGAGGAGCTGAACAGACATTTTCTAAGGAGAGCCAACCAGTCCATTCTAAAGGAGATCAGTCCTGGGTGTTCTTTGGAAGGCCTGATGCTTAAGCTGAAACTCCAATACTTTGGCCACCTCATGTGAAGAGTCGACTCATTGGAAAAGACTCTGATGCTGGGAGGGATTGGGGACAGGAGGAGAAGGGGACAACAGAGGACGAGATGGCTGGATGGCATCACTGACTCGATGGACATGAGTTTGGGTGAACTCCGGGAGTTGGTGATGGACAGGAAGGCCTGGCGTGCTGCAGTTCATGGGGTTGCAAAGAGCCAGACATGACTGAGAGACTGAACTGAAAGAAGTCATACAGATAATTAATAGGTACATTAAAAGATGCTCAACATGAAAAGGGACCCCTCCTACATTGTTGGTAGAATGTAAACTGGCACAGCTTCTATGGAGAACAATATGGAGGTTCCTTAAAAAACTAAAAATAGAGCTCCTATATGATCCAACAATCACTCTCTTAGGCATATATATGGAGAAAGCCATAATTCAAAATGATATGTGCACCCCAATGTTTATTACAGTTCTGTTTATAGTAGCCAAGACATGGAAGCAATCTAAATGTCCATCAACAGAGGAATGGATAA
This sequence comes from Bos indicus, assembly GCF_029378745.1. Lineage (NCBI taxonomy): Eukaryota > Metazoa > Chordata > Mammalia > Artiodactyla > Bovidae > Bos > Bos indicus. Next base: position 83,991,778 of record NC_091765.1, read on the forward strand.
AGAAGGTGTGGTACATATATACAATGGAATATTACTCAGTAGTTAAAAAGATGAAATAATTCCATTTGGAGCAACATGGATAGATCTGGAAATTATCATACTAAGTGAATTAAGTCAGAGAAAGACAAATATCTTATGATATCACTTATAGATAGAATCTAAAAAAAAAGATACAAATGAACTTATTTACGAAACAGAAACAGACTCACTTAGAAAACTAACTTATAGTTACCAGAAGGGAAGAGGGGACAGGGGAGGAATAGATTGGAAGTTGGAAATTGACATGTACACACTGCTATATTTCAATTGGTAATCAACAAAGACCTACTGTATAGCACAGGGATGCTGCTCAATATTCTGTAGTAACCTAAATGGGAAAAGAATTGGAAAAAGAATAGGAAAAAAAATTGTTCAACATCTCTAATTATCAGAGAAGTGCAAATCAAAACCACAAAGACAAGTCACTTCATATGTTGGTCAGATGGCTATTATTAAAAAGACAACAAATAACATGTGTTGGCTAATATATGGAGAAAAGGAAACACTTGTGCACTGTTGGTAGAACTGTAGATAAGTATAGCCACTATGAAAAACAATATGGAGATAAATTTTAAATAGAACTATCATATGATTCAGCAGTTCCATTGCTGTGTATTTAATCCAAGGAAAACAAAATTCAAAAAAATACTAATTCATAAATATTTATGCATCTCTATATTCATAGCAGCACTGTTTACAACAGCCAAGAATGGACACTGCCTAAGTGTCCCTCAACAGATGAATGAATTAAGAATACCAGTAGCATCATTTATTGAATTCTTGCTATGTTTTAGGCATTTCAACTAGATCTCAAAACAAATTAATCCAGATTTCAACAATCGGATCATAAAAAAGAATAAAATCTTCCTATTTCTGACCACAGGGATGGACCTAGAGGGTAATATGCTATGTGAAATAAGTCTGACAAGAGAAAGGCAAATACTGTATGATTTCACTTTTATGTTTAGTCTAAGAAACAAAAGAACAAATGTAACAAGATCAAAACAGTTATAGATTCAGAGAACAAACAGGTGGTTATTGGGGGGATGGGGGAGGCAAGAAATAGGGGAGGAAGATTAAGAGGTACAAACTTCCAGTTTCAAAATAAATGAGTCACAGATATGAAATGTACAGCATAGGGAATATAGTCAGTAACTATGTAATAAAATATATTATTTATTGAATAAATTCATTAATCAAGAGTTGAACAAATTTTTTTAATATGTAACGTTTTAACAAATGTTGTTACCAGAAAAGACTTTTTTTTTATAGGAAAGAAGCACTGAAAAATCAGACAAGTCCGAGTTTCACTCTACTTCACTAATTCTACCGTCATGAACAAGTTAAACTGTAAGTTTCTCAATTCTCCTGTCTGTAAAATAGGAATAATGTTAAAGTTGTTGAAATCTGGATTAATTTGTTTTAAGATCTAGTTGAAATGCCTAAAACATAGCAAGAATTCAATAAATGAGGCTACTGGTATTATTATGGTGCTTTTTAGACTTGAGAATCCCAGGGACGGGGGAGCCTGGTGGGCTGCCGTCTATGGGGTCGCACAGAGTCGGACACGACTGAAGCAACTTAGCAGCAGCAGAAGCAGCAGCAGAAGTTTTGCCAACCAGACTATATTATATAATTTGGTCTCACACTTGAAATAGTAATACACACAATTATTTACTGAGTGCATACTGTATGGCAAGTTCTATCCTAAAAGTTCTCTGTGCAATAACTTATTTAATTCTTAGAACATTCCTATGAGAAAAGACAACTAATATTGACATTTTATAGTCAACAGAAACAGAACAGACTTTAAGTAACTGCCCAAGATCACACTACCATTAAACAGCAGAGCTGGGCATGAACCCATGTGCATAACTATGTAAAACTATGTGAACAGAATTGAGATCAGTGGTTACCAGAGGATGATGTCATGGGGGAAGAAGACACTGACTACAGAGAGTCAAGAGGGAAATTTTTCCAATGGTGGAAATAATAATTTATGTCTTGATTATAGTGGTGGTTATATGTAAAAATACATATACGACTATATGTATTTTTCAGAACTCTTAAAACTGTGCTCATTTTTAAAAGGATGAACTCTGTTGTAAATTATACCTCAATAGGGGTCACACAGAGTCGGAGGCGACTAAAGCGACTTTGCAGCAGCAGCAGCAGCAGCAGGGGTTTCTCTGATCGATCAATGGTAAAGAATCTGCCTGCAATCTCCCCTGGAGAAGGAAATGGCAACTCACTCCAGTATTCTTGCCTGGGAAATCTCATGGACAGAGGAGCCTGGCAGGCTACAGTCGTAAAACAGTGGGACACAACTTAGAGACTAAATAATACCTCAGTAAACTTAACTTGAAAAATTAAGAACATGAGAGAGAGACATACAAACCAAATGCAGTGTGTGAGCTTTGATCAGAGTCTTCAGATCAAAGAAGCTATATTAGAGCATTAAGCAACAGTGGAAAAGTAAAATATTGACCATTGTATGACCGAGAATTGTAAATTTTCTTAGATATTATAATGCTATTGTTAATGTAAGAGAATGTCCTTATCCCATTTGTTAAGTATATTCACTTAGGTTTTTCTGACAAAATTATTTTCAGATTCAAAGATTCTACCGGACTGTAACTGCCAAGTTAATAAAGTATGCTTGCAATATGCAGATAGATGGCAGCAATGTTCACCAAAAAATAAATAAATAAATAAATAATAATGTTATGCACTATGTCTTAAAGTCCTGCATTGAGCTGGTAATTTTAGAGTGCTGTATAAACTGATCCAGCATTAAGTTTCCTATGTTATTTTGGCACCAACCATTTGATTCTTAGTTGTAATTATACTTCATTATATAATACACTGCTTCTCTTAACAAGAACATAACAAATCTTTATTCTCTAGTCTCCATTTCTGTTGCCTCTAGTTTACTTCTACACAATATAACTCTTTTCTCATAAAACAGAGCTTTTGTAATTTAAAACACACTTAGATTTTCAAAAATTTAATACAGTTCTGCATTACAATTTTAACCTTGCAAAGACAAATTACTTTGATGGTACTAGGCAAAAACTTAAACAATGTACATTCATACTTGGGCTTCCTTGATGGCTCAGACGATAAAGAATCTGCTTGCAATTCTGGAGACCTGGGTTCGAACCCTGGGTTAGGAAGATCCCCTGGAGGACGGCATGGCAACCCACTCCAATATTCCTGCCTGGAGAATTCCCATGCACAGAGAGCCTGGTGGGCTACAGTCCACGGGGTCATGAAGAGTGGGACATGACTGAGCGACTAAGCACTATTGACATAAATGTGCTCTAGATACATTATTTGAATAGATCATGGGCTTCCCTGGTGGCTTGAAAGGTAAAGACTCTGCCTACAACTCTAGGAGATCAAGGTTCAATCCCTGGGTTGGGAAGATCTCCTGGAGAAGGAAATGGCAACCCACGCCTATTCTTGCCTGGAAAATTCCATAGACAGAGGAGCCTGGTTAGTTATAATCCATGGGGTAGCAAAGAGTAGGCACCACTGAGCGACTTTCACTTTCACTTTGAATAGATACATTATTTGAAAAATGCAGTTTATCAAAGAGCAGTACAGAATTTACCTGATTATATAAATATACACAAATAGAGAAAAAGTACCAAAAAAGTTATGATACCCATCCAAACAATGCTAATGGTATAGATAATGGAATAACATGTAATTTTCATTGTCTTCTTTGTGCCTTTTGCTTTTGTCTAAGACTTATGTAAGTTTACTTATAATTAGAAAAAATAAGAAATTATTTTAAATATGTATAGGAAATGATATATATTATAAACTCAAGTGCCTAAAGAAAGTTTAAACAACAAAATGCAAAAATTGTAGCTTGCTGGAAATACCTAACAGTAAGAAATTTACAAGCTGAAAGAAATAGAAAGATAAACTACAAGCAAAGTTGTAAGGCAGAAACGATGTGCTGTTTATATAGAGAAAATTTGTCAGACACTTAAAAACTGTTTTGCAAAATAGAGCTAGATCATAGAGCAACTCCAATGTTAGGATAACTTTTCCCTTATTCCTATAGACCTTGGAAAACTGTATTGATCTGGGATAAGTTACATAAATTCATGCTAGCTAATTTAGGTATTTGTCAGCTTACAGTATGGTTGGAAGGGATGGAAAAGTAATGTATTTTGGGCTTTTAGGAATGATTCCCAAACAAACACTACAGAACTGAATCACGAAGAGCCAATTGCATGAAGCAAAGAGAAAAACTGGGAAATCGATTTTAATGCTTAGTCTCCAGAAAGTCACCCTAATTACCAAACTGCCATGTCAAGGAAGCCACCAGAAGCAAGAAGTCTCCATGAGCAGGAAACATCCTTACTGCTTCTGGCTTCAGAAGCACATTGTACCTGCCCTGATCGTTATCAGAAAACCAGTGTTCCATGCCTTGACTATCAACACTCATGAAACTGGTGATCAGACACTGAGACTTCTGATAACATTGCCACAGAAAAATCAGATGCCTATAAACCATGCTCACCTACAGAAAAACCAAAGGACTGAGAAAGAATGAGTTCTGTCTCCCCTCCTCCTTGCCAATATTGAATGCAGGCCCTCTCTAATTGCAAAGAAGACTGAGAAATGTAGTTTTTAACTTTTAAGCCTCTGCAGTAAAGAATGGCACACTAGCAGGGGTTGGAATGGATGTAAAGCACCAGCCTATGGTTAACAAGGTTATTGAATTAAACCACTCTGACAGAGCAACTGTCACTTCTGTAACAGTGATTCCTTACATTTTTTTTTTTCCTTTCTGTCACAGAAGATCTAGTAGAAACCTTTTCTGAATAAAAATGACTTACTATGGCACAAAGTTTTCACCTAATCATTAAAATTAAAACTGTTTTCAGTTAGAATTAAAGTCGTGAAACATAAATGTATTCAGTTCACATATCTTCAAGATTTACTGCAATACATTGCGATACAAATGGCAATAAATTGTCAATAAACATTAAGTAAAACAAGGGTCAGAAATTAGGACGTACTAGAATGGCAACCCACTCCAGTACTCTTGCCTGGAGAATCCCATGGATGGAGGAGCCTGGTAGGCTACAGTCCATGGGGTCGTGAAGAGTCGGGCAAGATTGAGCGACTTCACTTTCACTTTTCACTTTCATGCATTGGAGAAGGAAATGGCAACCCACTCCAGTATTCTTGCCTGGAGAATCCCAGGGACAGAGGAGCCTGTTGGTGCCGGGGACCAGCCCCGGCTGATCCAGGGTATTCGAAGGAGAGATGGCGTAGGCAAAGATCAGGAGACAATTGCTTAATTAAATGTTAATTAAGGATATAAAGAGTAATAGAATGAGGATAGCTCAGTGAGGAAATTTAGTGGAGAAAAGCGGCTGAAATAAGGATAGCTCAGTAAGGAAATTCAGTGGAGAAAAGAGGCTGAATAATTCAGCCAGAAGGTAAGAGAAAGAACGACATGGTGAGACCAAGTTTCGGTGAACAAGGCCCTCACTTTATTTTCCAAAGTAGTTTTTATACCTTAAGTTATGCATAGAGGATAATGGGGGAAGGGGTAGAGTCAGGCAGCAAGCCAGGCTTTCTTCCTGCAAGCTTATCATATGCAAAAGCTTAGGTGATTTGCATCATCTTCTGGCCCGGAGGCCTGTTAACATTTTAAGACCTTTTCTTCAGAAAACTTATTTTTCTCTAAAGGTGATTGGTCAGGAGCCACCCTCCAAAAGCATTAGATAAAGTTGCATTCCTACAGCGCAAAGATGTGGTGGGCTATAACAAGAAAAAGAATTAACTCAAGGGTCCCAGGTTACAAACATTAAAGCTACTACTTACACCAATTATATTAATCAATACACTGCCAGGGACACAGCAGGTAAGGGATATGGAAACTTAGCAGCAAACATTGGCCCAACAAGTGAAAATCCCTTCACCAATACAATTTCTAATCAATCTTTTAACTACTCAAAAGAATCTGTGTTTAGACAGTTTAGAACATCTCCTGCCTCTCACAGTTGGGAGGCTCTGAACAATCACATGTGGCCGGAAAAACCTATTCAGGCAGGCTAGAGGATTTCCAAAGGAGTTTGTAGGTTGAAACACTGTCACACCCAGGAATTATTAACTGGAGCTGTAAGCTAACTCGTTTTTCAGAGAAGTAGTCGGGGACAGCCCCCCGTAAAGTCAGAGGTGTAGGTGAAAGCACAAAGCAGAAAGTAGGCAGACTCTGGTTTTGGGGGTATATGCTCGAGAATTTCCAGGGGGACTCCTGAAGCTCGATCCCGCCTTTGCGTATGCCGAGCCTCCTTCCTCATGACCTTTGTCATGGGCGGAGTTCCTCACGCTGTGATAGAATTCCAGTTGAGCTATTCCAGATCCTGAAAGATGATGCTGTGGAAAGTGCTGCACTCAATATGCAATATGCACTCAATATGCAATATGCCGGCTCCCAGCATGTTGGGCTGCCATCTATGGGGTCGCACAGAGTCGGACACGACTGACTCGACTTAGCAGCAGCAGCAGCAGAGAGGGATTGGAGACTCCTATTCAGATTTACAGACTGAATCAATTTCAATAAATTGGATAATAAAGTATTTTAGAGACCCTTACATATTGTAAAAATGTGCATTCATTCACTTTAATTGTATTATAACATAGATGACTTATAGATAACAAAGAACATTAAGATATTGGTTTTATGTGAGTTAATCCATATACTTCACTCAAAGCTGTTGAGTTATATTTTTCATATATCATGATTTAAAGCAAATTCCTGTGATGAAGATGGTGATGATGACTATACTAGTTGGCTTTTGAATATTTTCAAGAATTTTATAGTAATATAATTATGTTTGTTTATGTGCTCAGTTGATCAGTTGTGTTCAACTCTTTGTGACCCCACTGACTGTAGCCTGCCAGGTTCCATGGAATTTTCCAGGCAAGAATACTAGAGTGGGTTGCCATTTCTTACTCCAGGGGATCTTCCCAACTCAGGGATTGAACCTGTGTCTCTTGCATCTCCTGCATTGGCAGGCGGATTCTTTACCAACTCTGCCACCTGGGAAGTCCATGAATGTTATACAGGGCAACAAAAGAATCATACATCAACCAATGTTCACACATATCAGAAAAAAAGAAATTCCTGTCACAGTGGAGGCTAAGAACTAGAATCATAACGTTTTCTTCAGCTGGAAAAATTTAATAAATGGTTACCACAATCTATAATACTTCTTATTGACTTTGACTTCAACATAATCCCTGTATTGAAAAACTCAGTTTCCTGTTGATACAGAGGCTATATGAGTAACTAAAATACAATGGAACAAATACTATAATAAAAAAATTCATAAAATGCTATGGGAATGCAGGATGAGAGAGACAAATGTTCCTCTTGAGGATGGGGAAGGATTCAGAAAATCTTCACAACAAAGATATACTCAATCTGGGTCTTCAAGGGCAAGCAGGGAGTTGTATTAACAAGAGGGCAGAAGGGCACCAAAGCAAAATGTACAGTGATTGGAAAGGTATGAGGAGATGGGAAAGACCATGAGTATTAAGACAACTGGGAGTAAGCAAAGTTACTAGAAGAGAGAGTATTTTTAAGGAGTAGATTTAAAAGGGTTAGGAACGACCTTGTGATGTTTGAGCATTTTGTTGGTGCTCAATTAATATTTAGTGCTGATGAAAAAGATAAAAGAATTAAACTGGAAGGACTGAGACTTCATAAAATGTTTGAAGCAGGGAAATGACTGGCTTATACTGCATTTTAAATGGATCAGAGAGGCAAAGAGTGGAAAATAGGAGGATGCTAGAAAGAAGCCAACCCACTCCAGTACTCTTGCCTGACAAATCCCATGAACGGAGGAGCCTGGTAGGTTGCACTCCATGGGGTCACTAGGAGTCGGACACGACTGAGCGACTTCACTTTCACTTTCATGCATTGGAGAAGGAAATGGCAACCCACTCCAGTGTTCTTGCCTGGAGAATCCCAGGGACAGGGGAGCCTGGTGAGCTGCCGTCTATGGGGTCGCACAGAGTCAGACACGACTGAAGCGACTTAGCAGCAGCAGCAGCAGAAAGAAGCCAGGGCTTCCCAGGTGGTGCTAGTGGTAAAGAATCTGACTGGCTATGCAGGAACTTAAGAGATGTGGGTTCCATCCCTGGGTCAGGAAGATCCCCTGGAGAAGGGCATGGCAAGAGCCTGGTTGGCTATAGTCCGTGGGGTCGTACAGAGTCAGACGCAACTGAAGCAACTTGGCATGCATGCAGAAAGCAGCCTGTTGCAGCTCTTAAGGCAAGAAATGAGGAAGCTGTTATCCCAGAACTGGTTTGTTCAAGGTCTGGAGCTAGTTAGCAGCAAAACTGGCTTCTCTCCCTCTGCTCCAACACTTTTTCTTACCTACAAATGTATTATTCACCACTTAAAACTTGCAATATGTGTAAGAGGATTTCTATTGTAATGGTGCAGTGGTATAATGATGTTGAAAGTCGTGGACAGGTCCAACTGGATAATAATATTTCAGCAGGATTTTTGCATTTTGTCAGTTTTAGGGGGATATAATTTGAGCATTGTTATATTAAGGATCAATTTTACTTGCAAGTTGGCAAATCAAAGAAACTTACAGAAGTTGTTGAACTGGTTTTTCTTTAGTTTATTTTTTAAGTTAAGAAAGACATAATTAACTAGATGATTATTTCTCAGATATATTCCTATCTTTACATTTTTCTAGAGATATTCTTTCTCCCATGAAACTCTCTGGCCATAAGGCCAGTGACTACTTTTCTTCTATTCCAACCACTGATGATTACCAACATCCTGTCTCCTGCCCCTCTTCCTCATTTCTCAGTTCTCATCCCTCCTTTCACTTCCCCTTTGTATTATAGCTACCAGCTATCAAGAAGGTGGATTAGGTCATTTGTCAAATTAGATTTTCCTTTGCCACTCAAATCACTTCCTTAGTATACTGAAACTAAAAATTAATTATGGCTTTGTCTCAAAAAATGTACTTGGACTTATATTTTATCATTTAAAGTTTGGGGCAGCAAGAAACAGGTCTCAATATAAAGGCAAGGCAGTAACTCTGAATCTTCCTCTCCCAATTTCAGTTTCAAGCTGCTTTGAGGTCCTTTAATGGACTGGAACCTGGTGGTCTGGAGTCTGCCAATAAGAAAGTAAAGCAGAGATAAAGAGGCTGATATTCCTTGGTTTATGCAGAAAGCCAATAAAGCCCCTGCACGGGGCTTGCTCTGTTCACGAAGGCCTCAGGCGCTCTCTCAATGGGGTTAAAGAGCACAGCGCCTTCTCAAGAGGGTCTTAGATGCCCGGGCAAGAAAGTGAACTCAGCCTCTGCACTCCAGGGGATCAGCCTGAAAAAGAGAGAGAGGGGGAGAGAGAGAGAGAAAGACACGGGGACCAGAGCTCTGATGGAGCAAAGGTGTTTTAATCAACATGGTGTGGGCATATATACTGTCTTACAAGGTAGTTATTCTCAGCAAAGATAAAGATTAAAATTCCAGACTTACAAAACATAGGCGATCCATATTAGACAGAGAGAGTTGTAAACAATCACTTTTACCGTGAGATTCACAAGAAGGAAGAGGGTATTTATCACCGTATAGACTAATGAAGGAAATGCCTGGATTCCTCAGTCCTGGAGAGGCTTGCCTCTCAATTCCTGAATATTCAGGAATTAATAAGGAACAGAGGATTCCTGACAGATCCAAAACAGCACACAGAAGCCTCCTGTTAAATGCTTCCTGACAAAGCTGTTTTCATTTTCATAATGTATCTGAACACTCTTTAGTTTACTGATAATCAGTCTGTATTGCTCTACCTGAGAAGAACTTACTTGTAAATCTATGCAATTGCAATGGGTTTCTCTATAATTCCTTGCTCTATAGAACTTCTGTCACAATTAATCCTCAGACATTTCCTCTAGGTGCTCAGTCACCTAAGAATACTCTGTGGCCCAAAGGAACAATGTCTCTTTTTCTTTGAAGCTGAATAATTCAGTTTCTCATTTCACTAGAAATATTTTATTCAGACTATATATCAACTTTTTTTAAAAAACTTAAGCCAAATTTAATGGAAATCCAACCACTCATATTTCCTTGGGCCTCCTGCCCAGATTCCCCTAGATCTCGACCTAGGAAATGCACTAGTGCCCCTAAGACTCCAAGTCTTGAATAAAAACAGCTCAAATAAAAATTTCAGGCTTATCACTTAAAAGCAATGAGATCCAGATAACAGGAGAACTCACTGTTCTGAGGAGTTCTAAGAAGCCAGTGGGGCTCAGTGGACTCATACTCGTGTGGAGTGCCAGTCAGGGAAGATTCCAGGTATCTTCTGGTGGGTTATTGCTTGTATCTTGCCAACTATACCATGCATGTGAATGAAAAAGTTAATCAATAGTACATCTAAGAAAGAAATGGAAAACTTTATTCAAGCCAACCTGAGGATTATAACCTTGGGAACAACCTTTCAGAAAGTTCTAAGGACTGTTCTGCTTATTAGAGATCAAAACACCATTATATAAGTTTTTGAGACAAAGAGTTTTAGGTCAAAAACATATTGACAGTTTACACATGCCAGTACAAGCAAGTGGTGGGTCATCACACCTCCTTACCAGATTGAGAAGGAAGGTTATCTCCCAGGGAGGCCTGATTAATGCAGATACACAATATTGAACACACTGAAGGGGAGAGAAGAGGCCCAAGTGGGCAGAGAAAAATTTTATGTTTAAATTCTTCTTGTCTGGCTATAAAATAGGAATTTTATTTCATCATACCTCATTTTGTAGACAATCTGATTCCTCACACCTACAGCTAAAGGTACATTAGAACCATACTGGTGGGGAAAACCTCATGGTCTTTCCATTAGGAAAGGAGGCTCAGATTGGAGATTCCTGTATTGCTTTGACTGATGAGAATAGGCTAGTCTAACAGGGAAGAATGCTTAGGGCTGCATCCTAGACCTCAAGCAACTCTGTAATATTAAGGGTGAAATAGCAAATGGTGGAACCTCTCAAGCCCCCTGCAAAACAAATGAGATATCCTTCCTGTGTTCCTCTCTCCAATCATTCTTTGCACAGTGTTGTACCAAATCCAGTCTCTCAAGGACCATTTTCCACAAGCAAATAATGAATGCATTTGGGCCTCAGTGTAGCTCTATAAATCTTACTAGGTAGCAGTACCCCATCTATGCATCATACCATCGGTGATCCTCTGCTTAGAAAGCAAAAAAGAACAAAATATAAGCTTGAAAATTTACAGCTTTCTCTGCCAGAGATATTTTTCCAAATATCCACTGGTAAATGACCAACTCAAAATATTGATTGACAAAGAAGGGAAAAATATCACATTCCCATAACTGCAGTTTACATTTAGTGAACCATCAAAATGGGTGTGGGATAAATAGCACCATTCTTCTAAAAATTTAAACAAAGTTCAGTTCTGAAATGCGGTCCTCCCTTGCTATCAGTAGGTGATCAGTTCCAGGACCCCCACCGATACCAAAATCCTTGAATGCTCAAGTTTCTTATATAAAATAGCAGAGCATTTGCATATAACCTACAAAATCCTCTTGTATACTTTAAATCATCTCAGTTATTTATTATACTTAATACAATGTATGAAAATAGTTTTCAAAACATGGGAAATTCAAGTTTTGCCTTTTGGAAGTTTCTGAATTTTTTTTCTAAAATTTTCTATGCATAGTCAATTGAATCCATGTAGAATCTGGATAGAAGACCAGCTGTACCTAAAACAGAATAGTATTAATACAGTTATCCTATGAAGTAATTTTTAATGAAGTGGAACTAATTCAAGTCATGTCTTCTTGGGATAAAAATGGGCAGCAACAAACAAAAAAGGTGGGAGAAAACAAACATGACCTTGGTGTCTCCCTGAAAGTCCATAATCTCCACATCTGTTCTTTTCATCCTCTGGTGATATTACTTTTCTGTTTATTTTGCTATTGTAATTCTAAACACATGTAGTTTCCTGAGAGATTACCCTCTCAAAGTTGGTCTACGCCTGTTCTTTCTTACTTCACAAAAAGTAAAGAAAAAAAAGTATGCATGTGTCCTATTGGTGGTTTAAACTCTTAGCTGGCACTTCCTCTTTGAACAGTTGCCCTTTGCTCGCACACAAGGGAGATCTCATTTTGTCTGAAACTGGATAAAGTTGAAACAAACCACATATCAACGAGAGGGTATGATGGCTAAGAAGCCCCCGAAACCAGCCCCTCGCAGGATCTTCCAAGAAAGGTCAAAGATTACTGCTCTACCCTTGTACTTTGAAGGTTTTTTATCAGTTAAACGGTCAGAATACCAGGTAAGTCCACAGATGATCATATTAAGCTAAAAGCTTCTGATTTAATATAAAATTTATTTTATGGTGACATGATGAAACAAGGGCCTTCTTGTTTCTGCTAGAATTGAACCTTCTTTCCTGAGGTAAGAAATATGATCCCAATTTGCATAATTTAAATACAACATATGGCGTGAACTCATATGTGTGTATATATGAGTATTATGTATAATAAGGTTCTAATGTTAAGTCACTAATGTAAAAAAAATTCCTAAATTTCCAAAAAATGTATTTAAACATCACAGAAAAGTTTAGCTTAGAAGATGATATGTTTGGTATATATTTTCTCTGCAATGTACTACTATGCTTCCATGATGATATGTACTATTAAGATAAAATTATACTATTCCTGAAATTAAAACCGGCTCCTATTCTGTTTGATTGAAGTTTTCAAATAATGATCAAATTATTTTTTATGACAAACTTTTGAAAAAATTGGGACAATAATAAACTTGACAATGTTTAAGATTCTGTATAGTTAGTTATATGTTCTAAGACACTTTCAAGGTATTGATTTTAAAAGATGATACTTAGGGTGCTCTGTGGGTAGGTGTACACTAAACTACATAAATACATTCACTCTAAGAAAATTCACAAAGCACTCTGTATTTTTTAAACATAAAAATGAAAACTTATAATTAATTAAAATCAGTGCTTTTGAAATACTAATTGTGGATAATTTGAAATGAATAAGACATAAACACAGAAGTGTCTGTGACTAAAAAAAAAAGAAATAATTAACTTAGGTCAAATTTTATGAAATGTTAACATTAACTGAAGCTAGAAAAAAATTAGGTTTTTGAGAAATGCCTTAAGAAATGTTTAATTATAAAAATATATTTTCTGAGGATTTATTAATGCTTACAGAAAATTTGTGTACGTAAAAATATCTGTAGCAGCACAATCGCATTTCTTGTATACATAATCAGATCATTTAATATTGGAGAGGAAAGACATGGTAATTTGTATTCTGTTATGGGTGTTAAACATGAATTAGTAATATCTGTCAGTTACATGCCAGGAAAGGGGAGTTGGGAAAAAAATTTTTAGATTGTAATTTAAACTTGTCTATTTATTGAAATTTTTCCAAAGACTTTGTAATGACTGTTTCTGGTACTGGGTTCCCTTTAGTGTTTAAAAAGGGCATTCCATTGGTCTGGATAGTAGAAAAAACAAGGATTTTAGAGTGTCAGTAAAACATGTCTTTACCTAATGGTTTTGCCACTTATATTCTGTGACTTTATACAAGTTACTCAATTTCCTTGAGACTAAATTTCCTCAACTATAAAATGGAGAGAATATGACTTACCTCTCAAGGTATAATGCCTGGGATACAGTCAGTGCTTAATCAATTCATTCATTTAAGCAATGTTTATTTTGTGTTTCCTATGCACCAAACATCACACTCAGTTTCAGAGAATATGCATAAAATACAAAACCCCTACCTTCGTGAGGGTTAGGTTAGTCAGAAGTGATGACTCACTTACCCGAATGCCAGTCTAACTTTTCTTAGAAAGCATACTTTGAAACGGAAAGAATAAACTATAGGTGTAAATGTTTTGGAGGAAATCAACTTATGCTTCCAATTGAATTCATAGCAAAGTATCTTTTACTTATACATCAGAGAAAAGAGAGCAAGAGAATGACAGTAATGTCTACTAACAAGGTGGTTTCAAGGATTAAAGGGATAATAAATATAAAACACCTGCCTCATACTAGAGATTAGATTCATTCTCCTTCTATTTTATTATCTATCACATTCTTATTAACATATGAAAATCAGTCTTTAATCCCGCTCAAAGGAGGGCCATGGTGATAATTAGAGTGCTTGAAAACAGAAGCAATGAGAGAAAGTTAAGGAGAATACTGGGATTTCTAGACAAGTGGCAGCAAAGTGCCAAGGAATTTTTGAAAGGGAGGTGAACCAAAGGTATATAGGTCTTCTTTGACAGGGGCACTTTTAAGAATTAAGGAGATTTGCCCTTAAGAAAATGTGCCAACATATACCATTTTAACCGCAATTCCAAGAGGTCCATGAATCCGAGGTCAAGAATCCATAAAAATACATAATTTTTACGGTGAAAATGTGGGAAAATTTACTTAACCCACAACACTAGAATTCTGGATGATTAGATATATTAGGTAATAAAAGCCATTGCTGCTGCTGCTGCTAAGCCGCTTCAGTCGTGTCCGACTCTGTGCGACCCCATAGACGGCAGCCCACCAGGCTCCCGTGTCCCTGGGATCCTCCAGGCAAGAACACTGAAGTGGGTTGCCATTTCCTTCTCCAATGCATGAAAGTGAAAAGTGAAAGTGAAGTAACTCAGTCGTTTCCGACTCCCAGCAACCCCATGGACTGCAGCCTACCAGGCTCCTCTGTCCATGCGATTTGCTAGGCAAGAGTACTGGAATGGGTTGCCATTGCCTTCTCTGAATAAAAGCCATTAGGTGCTACAATGAGATACCCATGGCATCACAGCTTTTAGAAATTACAAAATTCTCATTTTTGGGGAACTATTTGAAAATAAGATAGAGTTTGGGTAACATCTCACAGTTTCTTCAAACTGTGATGTGTTCAAATTAAAAAAAATAGTATGTAATATGTCTTCTTATTAGCCTGAACATAGAATATGACCATTAAAATAGCTTCAAAGTAACAATTCTCTCACTAGTCCTCCAACTGCCACTAATTCATTTAGAAAAATTTTAGGACTTGGCTGTGCTCTCAAAAAGTTCTCTATGCTAGTGCTTTCCAAATTTTTAAAGTAACACATTCCTTTCAAGAAAATATTTTGAACATAGATCTCTAACATAAGAATATTAATTTGTTCAGAAATTATCATGTACTCCTGTACTAAGTCCAAAAAATGACTGACTATATGCAAGAAAAGAATTAAGAAAGATGAAATAAATGAAATATAAATAAATATTCTAAAAGTTTCTTCCCCAATGAGATCATCTTACATGCTTCCAGGGTTTAGTGCCACGGTTTGTAGACTACTATACAACGTCCTTCCTTAAGCAAAGAACCTTTATTCACTCAGAAGAGAAAAATAGGAAGGAACTTTTTATTGGGGACAGGGGATAGAGAGGAACTTTACTGGATTTGCACTGTCACCCATTTTTACTAGTTATATGAGTCAGAAAAGAGTCCTGGGTGCCAGGAGATTTATCAGTCCTCCTGTAGAACTTGGGCAATCCCTCGTATCTTTTCATCTGTTTCCTGTTTTGTAAAATGGACAGTTACTCTCTTGTATAACTGAATGGGTTGCTGTGATGATCGAATGGACTATATGAGTATATTTTCTTGAGGTGTTGACATGGGAGATAGGTTAGGCTCTTAATGTCCTGTCTCTCTGGTCCTTATAGTAATTCTTCTGGGTAGAAATAATTTTATCCACTTCAAGATGGGTGAATTGTTGCTCACAGAGTTTATGTTCAAAGTCCTTCACCATAAAGAACCCAGCTGGGATTTTATTGCAAGGCACTTGACATCATGCTGCCTTTCAAACTAAAGTTCTAATTCCATTTATTGGGTTTCTCAAGGTTGGGGATGTCTAATCACTAGATTCTTCATCAAACTGAGCTCAACAGTAAGCTCAGTAGACTTTCAAAAATAATTGCTTAAAGAATGAAAATAATAGTCACCTTAAACTCCAAAGAAGGTCATCTAATGATAATGAACCTAGTGATAAATTCAAAAGGCCCATTTCAGTATCTTTTCTTCAGCAACTGAACATTTAAGTGACTGCTTAAAATTTAAGTGACTGCTTAAAAATAAGATATCTTGTATTAAATGTATTTAATTCAAAAACAGGTCCTTCAAATTTAATTTTTAAAATATTTATGTTATCTCTGTAGATATAAATATATACCTATATGTTGGTCATTACAATTGATATTTATAGATGACTTAAATTATACTAGTTTCCAGGAGCACTTCTCAGAAACTAAATCAAGACTATGACCTGCAGGTCTCTGCATATTGAATGTAAATTAGAAGTATTCTTAGGTTTGTGGCTGTGGTTGGTGTTCACAGGGCCCACTGATATTTATAACCTTCCTTTTCCTCCTGGCTGCCTTTTTCTCAACTCAGTGTCTTTTGTTCTTGCTTCTTCCCTCATTTAATAAACCCTCCTTTATCCTTTCTAAAAATCTATATGTTTATTTATCAGTAATGCTCCCATGTATCCCTCATTAACTCTGTGCAATTCATACCATTCTCTCATGACTGAATACCTCTATAATTTTTCTCAGAAGCATAGATGCATGTATGCATGTATATATAAAGGGAATGCAATAAACTTTGACTGCTATTAGTGATTTTAGTTTTTCTATCTTATGGTAGGTTAATACTGATGAGGCTAATTAAGAAGATTAACAGAGTGGTACTACAGGCTTTTCTCTTGTTTTCTTTTCCTCCAGGAATCATAAAATTGGGTTTGGCCTTGATCTTAGATGCCATACTTCAGTAAAATTACACAACCTGTGATTCAATTCTCTAACCAATATGCCTATATTCCAAATTCCTCCCCACTTCCTCACCCCTGTCCTAGTTCCAAAATATCATGTATCCTTGACTTGCTCCTTGCATTGAGAGACTTCCTATTAGAGCAGAATGTAAAAGCCTTAAAAAGAGATATACGATTTTGTTTTAAAGCTCCACAATAAAACTGAATTGTTTTATTATTTAATCTTAAGTCAATTCTGAGAAAATTCAAGTACTTTTTCAACAGAGTGACAATATACTTTCACAGTGTTTACAGAACACTGGGCTGATCTTAGACTGTATAGGTTAGCAACTTTTGAAACCAAATTTCTCAATGCAGTTTTCTATCTCTTTACTTACTGCTACTGCTAAGTCACTTCAGTCGTGTCCGACTCTGTGCGACCCCATAGACAGCAGCTCACCAGGCTCCCCTCCCTGGGATTCTCCAGGCAAGAACACTGGAGTGGGTTGCCATTTCCCTCTCCAATGCATGAAAGTGAAAAGTGAAAGTGAAGTCGCTCAGTCGTATCGGACTCTTAGCGACCCCATGGAGTGCAGCCTACCAGGCTCCTCCATCCATGGGATTTTCCAGGCAAGAGTACTGGAGTGGGGTGCCATTGCCTTCTCCAATCTCTTTACTTAAGACCGTATGAAAGCATGATTTCATATAGGAATGACAATGAATTTCATTATTCTAGTTTACAAAATATCTTCTTCTTGTACAGAATCCCATTGAAAGAGATCTATTTTAGAGATTTTTAGATGCCACCATTGTCACACACCCATGCAAATTACCATGTGGAAAGAATGTTACTCTTATTAATAAATTCTATCAATATGTGGATTAGACTCAAGGCTAAAACTGTGTTGACACTTTACCCCAGATTTAAGTAGTCTTTATGATTTTTTTTTAATTGATTTGACTGTCTTGGGTCTTAGTTGCAGCATGTGGGATCTTCAATCTTCCTTCGGCATATGGGATTTTTTTTTAGTTGAAGCGTACAAACTCTTAGTTGCTGCATATGAGCTATTAGCTCCCCCACCACGGAACGAACCTCTGCCTATCCCTCTTGGAGACCCTCTGACACATGGCAGGAACAGAGCAGAACATCCTCTCTGTGTGGTAGGCCGAGTTAAGAGATGATGGCAAGGGACTGAGGTGAGGATCCTGTCTCCCAGGCTTAGCTCTTAGATACTCAGTCCTACTCTCTGCAGAGGGGGTAATTCTAGCCGTACCATGCAGGATAGACTGGAGGGCGAATGAAAGCAGCAGAGACACCAGGCAAAGGGTTATTTCAATGCCTTTAACTTTTTTTTTATCCTATGTGAAAATAAGGAAATAAAAGACTTCTGATGGGGGCTGAAATTAAGGTTTATTCTGTTGCCTTATTAAACTGCTTGACTCCAAGATGTGTCAGATATATATTGGCATCTGGATTTCAGACAAGAGGAAGAATCTCTTTGTTCAGTTTTATAATTGCTCCTTTGGGGACTATTTATTGGCTGATAACGTCAATCCTATGCCCTTTGGAATTGTTCTTTTCTCTGGTCATCAGTTATTGGTTGAGGAAGAACCAGCAGGTTCATTACATTATATTATAGCCCACTCTGTGTTGAGAGGTAGGATGAAGAAGAAAGAGCACAAGACTTGGACAGAGAAACTGTGCTCCAAGTTCTATCTCTGCCCCTGATGTAGGTTGCTGCAGGACTACCATCAATTTGTTCAATCCTCACTGTATGCACTCCTCTTGGAAATGTGACTTTTCTGCTCCTTCCATAAAGAGACTGAGTCTATTTTCCTGCTCCTTGAATCTAGATTAGGTCATGCTTTGATAAATGCGACAGAAGCAGAGAATCAGGCAGTACTTGCACTTTGGGTTTTGCCCTCTCTTGTCCCTGGCCATGGGGTCTCGAACAGTCAGACACTACTGAGCAACTTCCTTTTCACTTTTCACTTTCATGCACTGGAGAAGGAAATGGCAATCCACTCCAGTGTTCTTGCCTGGAGAATCCCAGGGACAGGGGAGCCTGGTGGGCTGCTGTCTATGGGGTTGCACAGAGTCAGACACGACTGAAGTGACTTAGCAGCAGCAGCAGCAATCCCTGGGCATTCCTTCTGCTAGCACGTGAACAAGTCTAGGCTGCTGACTGGAAGATGAGACTGCATGGAGTGTGATTCCACTTGTTTCAGTGGGGTGGTTTCTAGCACCAAAAACCAATTCTCTGATTCTCTTGGATATCAACTGGGTGTTCAATAATTCAGTTCAATTCTGATACTAATTACCTTCAAATTTAGTGAAGACCCCACAGCTTAATTAAGAGCTGAGTCCCACAAAACTATCTCCTACTTCAACCACTAGCCACAAGTCCCAGATCTCCTGTCCTTCTCACTGACTGGCTATAAATCAGGTTTCCCAGGGCCCTTTCCCAAGATTTGACAATTTACTAGAATGGCTCACAGAAATCAGGAAAAAACTTCTTACATTTACTGAAAAGGGAAACAAATGAACATCTAGATGAAGAGGTCAAGGTCTGGAAGGATCCTAAGCATGTGTTTTACTGTCTCTGTGGAGATGAGGTATACCACCCTTCTGGCATATGGAAGCTTATTAAATCTCATTGTTCAAGAGCTTTTATAAAGCTTAACTTCTTCCCTCTTGGAGGTTGGTAGGTGGGCCTGAAAGCTCCAACCCTCTAATTATTTGTTCTTTTGGTGACTAGACCCATCCTGAAGCTATCTAGGGGTCCCATCCTAAATTACCTCATTAGTAAAAATTCCGATACGACGTAAAGGCGTTCACTAGGAATAACAAAAACACTTCTATTAGGAAATTCCAAGTGTTTTAGGATCTCTATACCAGGAACTTGGGAACAAAGACTAAATATATTTCTATACTAACACACTCAGTCATTTTACAGTCCCAGCCAAGACCCCAAGCAAGTGAATGAGGGCATCCTAGACCATTAAGTCATAGCCAAGTATACCCAGATCCAAAGTATCATCAGTCAGCCACAGGATGACAAGAAATAGAAAATGCTTGCTGTTTTAGTCCACTAAGTTTTACGGTGGCTTGATATACAGGAAAAGCTAATATAGCACCTTATCAGCCATAAAGACAAAGTGAGAAAATAGTTGTATTAATACCATGAGAAAGGTGGTTGCTGTAATTCAGAATCAATTTAATCTTGAGCTTTCTGAGAGCCAAGGAAAATTAAAGCAAGATGGGTTATAGTGTTCCCATTATTTGAGAAAATTAAATATATAAATTCTGAAGAGGTGACCAACGTTTTGCTGATCAGAAAAAGGCAAATGCTATGTCATTATTAACGAGATACAAAATACCATAAACACGTAAGAATGTCTTCACATTTATAAGCAAAAGAAAAAAATTCCTCATTTGATTTTGTTACATTGATCCTCCATATAAGTCAAGAAAATCTAACATCTGAAAACCCAGCTTAGTAAACCCTAAAGGAAGGAAAGATCAACATGTTCATAAAACTAATTGGAATTTTTCAAAATATATTTTTGCAAAGAGCTGGGATAAAGGTAAGTGTTTAGATGTGGAAGGATTTTTTTTTTTTTAATTCTTTAACCACTCCCCACCAACTACCACCCTTGCCATTCTTTTGTAATACAGCCACTCTTCATAGAATGTTAAGTTTTCATCTAAATAGCCTTTCACTTGGTTAAGAGCCTTACTAGACTACTTAAATATTTTAAACTTAAAAAAAATTGTGTTCCTATAGAACTCACAATAAAGTGAATATGTTAATTATGAAATGTTAAGCACATGAATGAAATGTGAATTCAAATTTCAGCTTTGATTGTGTTATTTTTATCATTATCAATTGCTCATATTTCCTTGATCTATATATTCTATTTATTGAACCTAAACTACGAGCCATGTACTATGCTATGTGTTTTAATCCATTAAATCCTTTCAACTGTCTTGGAAGGTAGACATTAAATGCTTTATTCTAACCTGATCCTTTGATTACAGGTGCGAGCTTTCATTGAAACTGCACAGAAAGTTGAGTCTTGAATCAATGAGGAAAGTTTTGGAAAATAATGTATTTAAATACAAATCAAATTACAACCCTACTACATGCCACATACTAAAATTTGTAAAGGATTTATTGGAGGAATTAAATGTAAAATTAAGCCATAAAAAGTAGGTTATTTATCTCAGGATAAAGAAAAACCATATATCATATAGAAATTAAGAAAGTTACAAAGGGAAATATCAACAGGAAAATAGTTTAGTATACATAATGAAATAATGCTTACAATCTCTTTCCTGCAGGAGTATAAGCATTACTGGACAGAGTTGAGAGGAACTACACTTTTCTTTTATACTGACAAAAAAAGTACAACAGTAAGTAGACATGTTCAGCTGATTCAATTTTTTTTCCAATAAATACTTGTCATATAGTATTCTGTTATTCATTCTTGTCTGTTATTCATTTTCTGCCTTCTGAAAGTGAAGATGTTATAGTATAACCAATTGAAATAAGAACATCTATATCTGTGATTCATGATAAAATTTCCTGGGCAACTCAGAAGAAGGTATTAACTCATGTTTTTAACTTTGCATTCTTTTCTTTCTGAGCCTGATAACAAAAACTTAGTTGAGAAGTGAAAATTTTAGCTAAACATCTGGATTCAAATTGCCTACTACCAAGTGATGGCTTTAATTTCCCCTACTTTTGGTCTTGCTGTAGCATGTATTTATAATTTGAAGGGAACTAGATGATCCCAAAGCCTGGTAACATAGAGTATGTCACAATTTAAATTTTCTAGAAAGACACAAACAAACCCCGTGAGACAGGACTTTGAAGAGCTCAATCATGAGGATAACAATAAAGAAATTCTGAGATTATTTATTTGTATTAATTCTAAATAATTGATTTATATTTCAATTTATCCACAAAAAAATTGAAAATGGTGCATTTCATTTTTTCCACAAATAAAATGTAGCATTTAGTAGCAAATACATGCCTACCTTGGAATGCTATGCTTATGAGATTTTATAATCCAATAACTTAATATAAATATTTTAGACCATGGATGCAGTAGCCCACACTTCTAGAACATGGTTATCACATGACTAGATTGAATGAAAGATACATAAAAAGAGTGTGTGTGATGTATCTTATCTGCAGGCATTTCAGCACCATTAATAATAGTAAGCTAACCAGAAGTCATTTAAAAAAACAAACAGAAAACAAACTTAAAATGGTCATCTTTCACCATATTTCTGGATAGAGATAAGATTTATATAAAAGTGTTTTCAAATACCATAAAATAAATTTTAACAAAATTAATTTCTCTGTCTTGTCTCCAAATTCCCACTGATGTCAGTGAAAATAAAAGACCTTGGCCTAAACCTTGTACAATACATGTATGTGAGAGAGTTAATAGTCACTATTTACTTACTCCATGGCAAGAGAGGTGCAATTTCGTGATTGGGATATGGTCTTTAGGTAGACTACCGGGGTTTTGTCCCAGCCCTGCTCCTGTTCATGGTGCCATTTTGGGATCTTGGGCTATTTACCTAACCCCTCTGTGTCTCAGTGTATCAGATAGGGTACTGGTAGGAAACAGATGACCTCTCAAATTAGGTAATTCAAAGACAGTTTAATGACGATACTATATTCAAAGCAGTGGACAGGAAGTAGGAAAACCACAAAGGATAGTACAGAACCTGAGGCTCTGTAACAGTGCCCCATTACCACACCTATGAGGAGAGGAAAGAGAAGGAGAGTACTGAGAGAGCGGAAGACTGCCTTGAAAAGAATGTGATCTTTGACAGAGGAAGCAATTGTACAGAGTAATAAACATCCGACCTCACTCTCCTTGTTCCTTTGATCTCCTGCCAGTGTTCACCAGTGTTCCAGGCCAACAGAAGTCAGAGGTGAAGGAAGCCCTTCATCTTGTCCAGAGAGTTCCTGCTCCTGGTGCACAGTGTTAGATGGTGAAGGAATAAAAGTGACTCTAGAGGAACAAATGAAAGATCTCCAACATAATCAGTTTCAAATCAAAATTAGGATGGAAACAGTAGCCCATCTCATAAAGTCCCCCCACCCCCGCCCAAATTAAATGCAATAGTAAATAAAAGGACTAAAGAGAGTCTAAAGACTTAAGAACTTTAAGCTGGCAAATAGTAAGCATTTAAGCATTTTACATGTATTATCTCATCTAATTTTCACAACCACCCTGCAGAGTGGGTACTATTTTAATCCCAACTTTCTAGATGAGAACTGTCAAATTTAAGATTAAAAAACTTATACATGATCAGAAAGCTAATGCAAGGGGTATAACCCAGATCTTGTTCTTGAGCCAGCATTCTTAACCATGACCCATGAAGAGACTGTGGAATAATGAAATTCTGTGGAATCATTTGTTAAAAGAGGATACAGACTTTTGGGGAATTTTTTCAGTGATAGTTTAGGAGAAAGCACAGAGATAGAACAAATGAGACCTGTAGATACTTAGCCTGTAAGAAGGGAATAAAAGCAATGACAAACCTAGAAAGCGTATCAAAAAGCAGAGACATTACTTTGCCAACAAAGGTCCATATAGTGAACACTATGTTTTTTCCAGTAGTCATGTACAGATGTGAGTTGGACAATAAAAAAGGTTTAGTGCTGAATAACTGATGCCTTCAAACTGTGATGTTGGAGAAGACTCTGTAGAGTCCGTTGGACAGCAAGGAGATAAACCAGTCAATCCTAAAGTAAATCAGTCCTGAATATTCATTGGAAGGACTGATGCTGAAGCTGAAGCTCCAATACTTTGGCCACAAAGAGCTGATACAAAGAGCTGACTCAGTAGAAAACACCCTGATGCTGGGAAAGATTAAAGGCAGGAGGAGAAGGGGACAACAGAGGATGAGATAGTTGGATGGCATCATCGACTCAATTGACATGAGTTTGAGCAAGCTTCAGGAGATGGTGAAGGACAGGGAAGCCTGGCTTGTCCATGGGGTCACAGAGTCAGACACAACTGAGTGATTGAACAACAAGAAGGGAAGAATTTAAAGCTGCCTTTAAATATTTGAAAGACTGTCAGGGGTCATGTGAAAGAGTCACTGAATCTGTTTAGTATTATTCCAGGGGAGAGGGACTAATTCCTATGGATGGAAATTGTCTAGGGAAAAACTAGCTTAATACAAGAAAAACCTTGCCACAGGCAGAACTGTGGAGGATGTAAGTTTCATGTTGTTCAAGATGTTCCAACACAGGCTGGATGACTGCATGGAGGAATACCCTGGGGGAGATTCAAGCATCAGAGGGCAGCTAGATTAGACAGATGGCCACTAAGGCTTTTTCAATACTACAATTAAAAACAAAAGATAGACTCCTTTCTTCTAATCAGTAGATAAGCTTATGATACTTTA
Organism: Bos indicus; assembly: GCF_029378745.1. Lineage (NCBI taxonomy): Eukaryota > Metazoa > Chordata > Mammalia > Artiodactyla > Bovidae > Bos > Bos indicus. Next base: position 84,016,099 of record NC_091765.1, read on the forward strand.
TCTAACTGCACCATTTGTTCCTTTGTTGCTTCCTCCTTTAGCTTTAGATAATTTATCAGAAAAAGATTCTGTGTAATTTAAAAATTTTGTCCCCCTTCCCTTATACCTCCGCTTCTATTTTTAATTGTTCTTTGTTCATTGAAGATAAATAGATCAACCCAGACTTACCCTCAACCATATCAATACAGGAATAACTCTGGAAAAAAATTCATTTCCTTATTTTTATGCCTTACCTTAGTCAGAAAACTAGAATAAGTATACTTACAAGAATATAATAAAATAAGTTATATTGGGCACAACAGAGAGGAAAGTAAAGGAAATAAAAAGAAGTCAAGAATGAGGGGGATTTAGCAAAAAATATAACTAATGTAAGAATACCTAATAAGATTACAGATAGTAGTAATCTTTCAGATATTGCAGAGCACGTCTGGTCAGCTGCATACAGACCAGACCACATAGACCAACTATTCAGAAGGAAAGTTTTTATTATACTAGAGTAAGATAGAAATGTCTTAATAGGATCCTTATAACCAGCAGCATGTCAATCCTGAATATTCATTTGAAGACTGATGCTGAAGCTGAAGCTCCAACACTTTGGCCACCTGATGCAAAGAGTGACTCATTGGAAAAGATCCTGATACTGGGAAAGATTGAGGGCAGGGAGAGAAGGGAGTGACAAAGGATGAGATGGTTCAGTGGCGTTACTGACTCAGTGGACATGAGTTTGGGAAAACTCTGGTGAAGACAGTGAAGGACAGGGAAGCCTGGCATGCTGTAGTCCATGGGGTTGCAAAGGGTCTTAACACAACTGAGTGACCGAACTGAACTGAACCAGTAACATTTGGTAAATGCTGAACAATGGTTTTCCAGGAAAAATTATATATGAACATATATATTTATTATAGATATTACTGATACAGAGAATGTGTAATACATAGTTAAAAAGTAAAATACATACTCTTTACTAACTTCCATATAGGCAATTAATTCTCACAGAATACTTTCACTGATTTTTTTGAACCTGTATCTGTAGCCAATTATTATTCAATTATGATTTGACAAATGGAGTTGTTTTCCAATCTGCTGTTTCTCTAATATTTTTATTGTCATTAAATTATATTTGACATGAATTTTGGCCAATGTTTTTGTTTACATTAATGAGTATGAGGCAAGCAAAGCAATAATTATGTATGTAAGAATGTCACCCATTTGTCAGTGACGTGAGCAACATCTTTGTTGAGTGAGATAATGATTTTAGAATTATGGAAGAATATTTTGTCATTTTTTTGTTCTGTTTACAATGAAAAAGCTTGAGAGACAGCAAACTTTAAAATTTCATCTGCAGTACTGACATTTTCCCCTTCACTTTCTGAAGTTGAGATCAGCAAACTGTGGTCTTTGAGCTAAATTTAGCCTATGGCCTGTTTTTGTATAGTCTATGAGCTAAGAATATTTTTTACATTTTTAAAGTGTTTAAAAAAACAAGCGTTTGCGACAAAAACTGTATATGGACCTCAAAGCCTAAAACATATCCTATCTAGCCTTTGTAGAAAAAGTTTGTGGGCCCCTTGGACAATTAACAAAACAAAACCTAAATCAAACCTTAATTTGTTGTTGTTGTTTAGTCGCTCAGTTATGGCTGACTCTTTTGAAACACCATGGACTGTAGCCTACCAGTTCCTCTGTCCATGGGATTTTCCAGGCAAGAATACTATAGTGGGTTGCCATTTCCTCCTCCAGGAGATCTTCCCAACCCAGAATTGAACCTGAGTCTCCGGCACTGCAGGCAGATTCTTTACTGCTGAGCCACCAGTAAGGTTTGCCAATTTTCATGGTGTAAAAACTCCCACCATGACTAATTTCACCCTATCGATGTCATTTCACTGTACATGGGGTTGGAAAGAAAGGTTCAGCAGCACATCATCACAGTACGTTTATAGCATTTTCACTACATAGAAATGAAGATATAAATAAATGCAAGAGCACAGAGAATGCTATATATTAGGGTTGGCCAAAGAAGTTCTCTCACATTTTTCCATAAACATGAAAAACCTGAACAAACATTTTGGCCAAATGGATAGTAATATAACTAGGAAAACAGGAGTTTTGAATTTTAATTACCTTTGTTGCTAATATGATTTATTTAATTTTATATTTATATAATTTAATTTTTAATAATGGCTATGCTTAACAATTGGCTTGCAAAATTCCTGAAAACTTCTCAACTGGCTTTTGCAAGTATGAGCCAGTTGAGTCCACCACCACATAATACATTTTCCAGTGCCTTCTGGGTTGGGAAGGGGTGCCACGCACAGCTGAAAGCCAGGATACCATGGCAAGTACAAATAAGTTGAAATGAAGATATTATTTATTTTCCTTCCTGTTATAATTAATATCTATATAACTCATGAAGTAATTTAATGAGATTTCCCTTTATCTTTGCAGTATGTTGACAAGTTAGATATAATAGACCTTACATGCCTTACTGATCAGAATTCAACTGAAAAGAACTGTGTAAAATTCACCCTTGTTTTGCCAAAAGAGGACGTACAATTGAAGGTGAGTGAGAAGAAATTAGTCTAAAACAAGTCATAGTTATAAACAGCATTCACCTCTTCAAAATCTTAAAAGGAATTAAAGGAATTATGTGAGGAGCACCAAGTCCTATATTTTGTTAACATTTCTTGTCTTTTGCCAAGAACCATAGTTTTCTAAATAAGGATTTGAAAGGGCACATTCCCTGTTTAGTATACAAGCACACTGAAACCATATACTTCTGTCCTCTGGCAAAGTCAGAAATCCATCCCACCTGGTGTTTTTAGAAAGTTGTTCTTGAATTGGCATCCAAGAACTCAGCATTCACGGAGTTCCCAGATGATTCTGAGACATGTATAAACTCTACACAGGTAGAGATATGTTTGTTAAACTTACCACTGTATACCAGTACCTATATAGAAAAAGGTTTTATTCTTGAATTGACATTGAAAGTGAGCCAGTGAAAGTCAATCAACAACTGCAACATAGAGAATTAACTTGCAATTAAATAAGATGTAGTTGGATTTAATCTTGAAAGCACTGCTCCTTTAGCTTCAATGTACCAGAAATCACTTGTACTCAGGAAATGTGAGGTCCCATTCCCAAGCCTGGGCCTCTGAATCTGCATTTTAAGCAAGCTCCCTGGATAATTCTGATGTGGCATTTAGCGTATAACCTTGGAGTCAGATGCCCAGATTTGAACTCTGGTTGTTTTATTTGTTTGTGTGTAATTATAGGCAACTTACTTAACCTCTTTATTGCCTTGGTTTCTTCATCCAGAAGTCTTAACTGAGATGTAACCCTCTTACTGAGGCCTAGCTGGACCACTTTATTAAAATTGCTGCTGTTTTCGCTCTCCCCTCACCACTAATGGAGTTCCCAGTCTCTCTTAATCTTACTCTACTTTTTATTTTATTTATTTCCACTTGAAGTTAAAACATTTACTCACAATTATGTTTATTATTTATTCCTTACTAGATCCTAAACTCTATGAGAATAAGGAGTTTTGTTTTATTCTTAGGTGTAAACTAGTACATAAAAGTGCCTAGCACTTAAAGACACCCAGTGAGTATCTATTAAATGAATCTGTGAAATGAAATTTTTTTTAAAAGTCATTTTTTTGCACAATTGCCATGACTAAATCAGTTAATATAGCTGAAATGCTTAGAACAGTAGCTGCCACTTAATAATAAGCACTTAATAACGTTGGCTGTATCAGTAATATTTAGAGCTAAAAATTGGAAACTTTTAAGGTAACTTACTACTTGGTTACCTCAAACTTAAAGCCAGTCAGTGTTAAATATCAGTAGGGGAAGTAACTGTGAACTGACAACTGCAGAAATAAGTGTGTTAACACTGACATTTTTTCAAATTAAATAAATATGTGCAATTTTACTTGTTTAATAAGCAAACAGATTAAAGCTATGTACTTCTGTCTTCTGACAAAAGAAAATGGTATGGAAATATTTCATAACAAATACACAATAATAGTTCTAAGCAGAAAGAAAATTGAATTATTGCTTAACTGATTTTAAGTGGTTTAAAAAATACTTGACTTTTTAAAACTTTGTGCTTCAGTAGAAGACTATGCATTTTGTCAGTCTTGCTGGGTTTTGAGGGCTTACATATTTGGGGTCTTATAAAACAGTCATGTGAAATTCTAAAGTTATTCTAAGTTAATAAAAGTATTAATGTTCATAGTTATTCATGTCTTTCCCTCTTTGTCCTTATCTGTTTTTGTCTTCATCTTTAGATAGAGAATACAGAAAGTGGGGAAGAATGGAAAGGCTTCATTCTTACAGTAACAGAGGTAAGAAGGACATTTTTGATTGACTCACTCATTTGACAAATATTTACTGACTGAACACTTACTATGAGCCATGATGACTGAAGGGATTGATGTTATAGTAATTGAAAAGTACAGATATAAACCTTTACACTTACTCATGAAATTTTTATTTTTAGTGGGTGAATGAAAAGGAGAAAATAAGCAAGAAAACAAAACAAGAAAATTTAAAATTGCGATAACCATTATGAAGAAAATCAACAGGGCAATGATTCTAGCTGGTGAATAACAGGTGGTCAGGGAGATCTACTTTTCAGTTTTATCCTTTGGACACAGTGGTCCTTTGTGTATTCTGATATTCAGAGCTACATGGCATCTTCTAAAATATTTTCCATCTCCTTTTTATTCATTTAATACATATTTATGAAATGCAGAGGTGGATTTTATGAATGTGCTGTGCTTAGTTGCTCAGCTACATCTGACTTGCAGCCCCGAGGACTGTAGCCTGCCAGGCTCCTTTGTCCATGGAATTTTCCAGGCAAGAATACTAGAGTGGGGTGCCATTTCCTACTCCAGGGGATCTTCCCAATCTAGAGATGGAACCCGTGTCTCTGTTGTCTCCTGCATTGTCAGGCAGACTCTTTACCACTGGGAAGCCCCAGATTTTATGAATAACATAGGCAAATGACAAGGACAGACTATCAAAATGAAAAGTGACCTTTCAACATTTTTTTAGTGAGTCTTAAGACAAAGGGAAGCTTATCTGTTCAACTCTGTGGTATCTTATCTGAGACAAACAGTAAGATCTACCTATGAACAGTTAGAGTCAACTGTTGCAGCAAGATAAATACCATTATTTTAAATAAATCCACTAAGAAACATGAGGTACTTTGAAAACCAACTCCCTAAAGGGCACCATGTTTTCTAATACTCTTAGAGGATGTGAAAACTCCCCATGTTTGTTAGGGTCAGATAAAGACAGACTTTATCCAAAGTTAGTTTCTAAGTAAAGGCTTTACATTCACATGAAATAAGTACTGCACTTTCAGGCAAAAACAAATACAAGTTGGAGGTTCAACTACCACATAGGAAAGTCACAGGAAGCTAGAAGAGTAGGATTGTTAGAGATGTAAAAGGAGTATTGACTTGAGGGGAGGGAGAAGCTCTTTGGGGACATGCATTCCTTTCCTCTGTTATGGAAAGTCACTGTTGTGTGTGGTCTGGCACTTCTTATATTGGAGTACAATATCCCAAAGGTGTGTGGTTAGGCATCAAGGAATATACTAAAACTACTGGGAAAAAACTTGGGTTACATTTTTCCTAGAACACTATATTTGACGTTTTGGCACAAAATGTTTGTTTTTAGTTTCTCCCCTGGGGTAAGGATAAAAAGCATTGTTTTTTAATTAAAATGTGCAGAATTAAAATAAAATTCATGTGCACTTTCAAAAGGTGACAATTTGCCTCAAATGCTGTGCTAGTAGTGGTTTAGTTGCTAAGTCATGTCTGACTCTTGTGACCCCATGGACTGTAGCCCGCCAGGCTCTTCTGTCCATGGGATTTTCCAAGCAAGAATACTGGAGTGGGTTGCCATTTCCTCCTCCAGATCTTCCCAACCCAGGGATCAAACCTATGTCTCCTCCTATATTGCAAGTGGATTCTTTACCACTGAGCCACCAGTTGTGCACAATGTTCCCAGGTCACTCTGTGTATACATTCATACCATACTGTCGTTAGGGCAACTTTAGTAAAAGTTTCAGGAACATAGTCTATAGTTGAAAGTGCAGAGACATTGCTTTTGAATTAATTAAACTGGAGTTTGAATCCTGGCTCCTCAACTTTCTAGCTATGTGATCCTGGACTAGTTATTTAATCTTCTGAGCCTTTTTTTTTTTTTTTCCCTCTTTAATTTGTAAAGTAGGAATAGCAATGTCTATCTTGTAGCATTGCTGTGAGGATTTACAATAGCATGATGTTCGGGACATAACAGGCAGTTAATAAGGGACTGTTTTTCCTCATTTTTTTTCCTCATCAGTTTTTCCTCATTTTTTTTTTCTGAATGATATATAAGGGAATGCCTTACTGATTATTAGTTAGTTATTCAGAAGAATACTCTTTAAGATTCATTAGATAATGTGTAAACAGAAAATGAAGTTCTAGTGTTTTCTTCCCACATTCCAAAGAACTTTCTTATACACCCCCTGGAAAATGTATACCCTACTCTGGAGCTCAAAATGATAATCAGACACAGCTGATTATTTAAGCTAGGTAGTTTCACATAAAGAAAAATATTCTACCATTTAAATGATAACTTCCAAGAGTACATAGCTGGTCATAACGAAGTCTAAATCAGGGGTATGAATATAGCTAAGGTGAATATAGATGACTCAATCCAAACACATTTCTAGAAAAGCTATTAAAAACAAGTTATTAAAAAACCTTAGTAGGTAGAGCAGTATCATAATTCTAATGTGTGAGTGAAAATTCAAAATATAAACACAAATACATCAAAAGTATGGATCTCTGATTGCCGATTGTCATTTAACAAGTATTTCTCTCAACCCTATTTGCCATATGGCTGGGGGAACTTATTCCAGGTTACCTTTGGGACAGCTGGGCAACTTGCAGGTGCTCTGGGACTTCCCTGGCAGTGAGATCCAGTGAGCTCAGAATAAAAAAATGAGAGGTTTGTTGTTACTTGAAACAGCTTGTAAGGCCAGGTACACTTTGTTTTGGACCAAACCAAAAGGAGTGTTTCTTGGAGGAAGAAACTAGTTGGTTTAGAGGCAGATCTAAGACACTATGATCCTTTATTCATGATCCTCTCCTTCCACCTCTGTTAGGTAACTGAAGCTTCTTAGGACCAGAACAGGCTCATCTTTGCTAAAACCAGTTAGTTACTTGGCTCCCTTTCTTGTTTGCCTACTGCTTTAATTGGTTTCAGCTGTCAGTTCCCCTACATGTGTCACTCCTTCCTGGGCAAGTAATTAGACTGCATGAAGTTCTAGAGAAAGAAAAGAAAAGGAGGATTGAGACAGAGCGGACACCAAGCTCATCTCCAGAAAAAGGGAAGCAACCAGTTGAAGATTATGAGGATGTACTGAACCCTATGCCAGCGTAAGTGCACCATGAACTCCAGTTTACTTATTAGGTTGTTAAAAGTTTCTAGTTATCAAGGAGAGATAGTCACTGGACTCATTAAACCAGGAACAATAACTGTCTTGTGGATACACAGTATATCTCTGAGCTCTTGAGTTCAAGCCACATTTCCTCTTCTATGTTATATCAACAAAATGCAGACTTGAACTAAGTTTCTTACCACAAAGGAAATCCCCTTCCACCCACACCTTTAGACTAAATAGTTATTTTTTTCCCAAAGAACAAATCTAAATAAAAGTTCTATGTAGAAGGAAGGAAAAGATGTTTTTTCACCACGAAACTCTATGATTGACTGAGTTTCTATCAGGAAATTGGACCAAGTTACCTGAACGTTATCCTCAGTGGGTCAATCAGTGACTCGTCTTGAGCCTGTACTTTGAGGAAGACACCATGTGAAATGGGCAAAGTGTTATTGGAGATGAAAAGGCACGGAACATCCTAAAATCAGCAACAGTCTACATTAGTTTTTTAACTTCTTATATTGTTGAAAGTGTGACTAAGACTGTGAACTCTGGAGTCTAGGTTTTCTTGTCAATGAAACTTGTCCTGGTACCATCTTTGACATCAGGTTCTGACATGTACTCCATCTGTACTACAACCACTGAAAACTGCTAGCCACTCTCTTAGCTGAAACCAGGATTAATAGGTTAAAAGTCACATAGACTGCTTCTTTTTCTTTTTTTTTTTTTTTTGCTCAATGAAACAAATAATACATGTTTATTACAGATAAATAAAAAGAAGATTAAACTCACTCCTTGTCCCGCCTCTCAGAAACACTTTTTCAATATCTCGGCGTATTGCTATGAGTTAAATTTTTTTCTGTTGAAAAACCAGACTTTTCAGTGACTACAATATTTACTATAAGTGCAAAAGAACTGAAGTGCTTTCTACAAAATTTTACACATAAAAATGCTACCAATGCTGTTAAAAACCCATATTATACCAAAGGAGTGGATTCAGACAAACCCTTAAGTATGTTATTTAAAAGAGATCATACAACAAAACAAACTATATGTGTATATATATATATATATTTTTATAACTTTGAATTTTGTATTGGCGTACAGCTTATTAACAATGTTGTGATAGTTTCAGGTCGACAGCAAAGGGACTCAGGCATACATATACATGTATTCATTCTCCCTCAGACTCCCCTCCCATCCAGGCTGTCCTCAGCAGACATAGCAGTATAGCAGACTTCCTATACTATACTATATATATGTTTTGTATCCCTGTAAAGAAACCACGAACAATTATTATTTATCTAAGAGCTTATTATAAACTGAAACTGGAAATATATTGTTATCTTAGACCTTCAAGTGGTAATGGTAAATATATACTGATCAGTAGATAACTCTTCAGGTCGTCATTGTTTAAAAATAAAGCCTTTGGAGGAATGAAGGAAGCAGGGCCTTAAGTATTGTATCTGTATACTCCCAGTGGCACATGCTTGTAATAATAGTAATTATATCACATTAACTAATAATAAAACTGGAAATGGTAATAAAAGTTAATAACTGTAGTTCTTAAGAGTTATTTTAGTAGCATCTTTTCAAGTAATGAGCTTCATCAGTTAAAAATTTCTTTTTAATCTCACCTCTGTAGATGTTTTTACTCAGTGTCCCGGAAAGAAGCAACTGAAATGCTCGAGAAGAACCCTTCCATGGGAAATATGATCCTGAGGCCTGGCAGTGACAGCAGAAATTACTCCATCACCATCCGGCAGGAGATAGAGTATGTTTAATTTTAAAATGTATGGAATTGTTAAAAACATGATTATCACTTTAGAAAGTAGTCATACAAGTTCAGATCTGCATCTGCTGTGTGCTTCATTGGGGATAAACATGTGAACACAATAATAGGGAGGGAATGTTATATAAACAATGCTAGTCAAAACTAGTATTTGTAGTAGGGAAGAACAGTGAACAAATTACTTTGGTCCTGGATATAGTTCTATTATTCATTTGCTCACTCATTTCAATAAATATTGAGCAACTATAAGCCAAGTGATACTCTAGATACTGAGGATACAGCAGTGAACAAAATCCTTGGTTTAAGGGATGCCCTAAGTCACAAAGCTGAACCTGGGTCCATGGCGTGGTGGCTCCTGAGACTGTCTCTTACCTGTGTAGCATCTGATCAAGGCAGTGACTGGATGGAGCCACTCTTAGCTAGGAGCCAACTCTCAGGTTGGGGGTGTGGGAGAAAGTAGAGGCAGGTCCTGGCCCTTCTCCAGCAGTTCATGAACTTGGCATAGAGCTTAGAATTGTTAGCATCAAATCTGAAGCTGAGACTGAAACATTTCAAATCCTAGCTGTGACAAGCCAAACACTCCATATCAGTCCACCTCTCTCCAAATGCACTCCCCCCACCCAACCAGTCCTTGGAAGGTGCACACTCTGAGTTACTCTCTCCTTCTCCATGTGTTTGTCCCTCAATTATTACACAGCATTGTTTTATGTTTTTAAGTTTTATGGAAATGATGTATATATACTCACCAACCTACAGCTTCATGTTTACCCTGAGGACATGCTTTTGGATTAGTCCATATTGTTACTTGGAGATCTTGTCCTCTTGTAGGTCAATATTTAACTCGTCTTTAATGCTCTTCAATAATATTTTATAAATTTTTAATACAGTATTGCATATTTATTGTTGGATTTTATTCTAAGTCATCTTAAGGTTTTCTAAATAAAATATTAAAAATTTGAATAAAATAATTCTTATTTAGCAAAAAACTTTGTCTCACAGATTTTTTAAAAGAGAAATATAATCTAATTATTTGAAAGTTAAATTAGATCACATAAGTGATTTTTTCTTTCATACTCTTGGTTAGATTGAGTGTTTGAATCATTTACATATGAACCCTGTGCTGCCATTCTGCATGAAAGGAACAAAATCCTGAGATCTAATAGCTCTTCAAAGACAGTATATTTCCTTTACAATAGTAACAAGCTCTCTTTTAGTGTGGTCTAAATTAGTCCAACTTTCAATTTGCATTTTCCATATGAGTGAGCTATGAGAAAGAACAGAGTTTTCTGTTGTAAATATGGGTTGTGACCAAATGCAATGAGTTTGTATTCTTAGGATATGGATTTAATGTCACAGTTTTCATTCATATTATATTTAAGTTACATTTAACCTTATTAGAAAAAGTCTGGCAAAGGAGTTCATATCAAAATTACCTAAGTTTAATTTTAGTAAACATACTTCTAGTTTAAATTCATACAGAAATTCATGCTTGTATAGCTGATGGACGTAAGAACTTATAACATTTCATAAAACTGATTTTCTCTCCACTCTAAAGAAAAGTTGCTATCTAGAAAGCAAGGAGTAAGGTAGAATGGCCAAAGCACAGTATTTTAACATAAGAGTCAGTAAGTGGTTATTTAGGCTTTGGGAATAGTTTATACTTGATGAAAGTGCCTAGGAAAAATTTTAACTGTTTTTGCACAAGTATTCCTTAAGAGCCAGATATATCCATGATGTAAAGATTATTATATATGTTCTCTAATGTCTCAAAATAAGTCTTTTAGGATGCCTGGATTTAATATCTTGTTTAACAGGTCATCTAATTTTAAAGGATAGCAATTACAGAGCAGAAGTTAAGCCTGTTAGATCGTAGCGCTTAATGTAAAGACTTTGGCAGAAATCTAGACTATTAGGAAGCACCTGTGTTACCCACAAAACCAATTCACTCTCTTGCAGGTTGTAGGAGAAATGTTTCTTCAGCCATGCAAGTTTAGACCCCTGTGTCTGATAAAATGCTAGCTGAAAAGGACAAGTTGGTTTACAAAGCCATACTTGAAAGTAAAATTATCTCCATCTGTTAATAAATCAACTGTGGGGGGAAAGATATAGTTCTCAGGAACAAAAGTCATTCAATGGCAACTTATGAGGTGACTTCTCTTTGACATATCATCCACCTTCATTCAGCCCAGTGATGTGTGAATTCACAAGACATAAAGTTATTCTTACAAGTGTCACAATTTGGTTTTGTTTTCTTAGAATTGTTATGAGTACATGGCAAGTTAGAAGTATAAACTCTTTTGGAAGCCATTAGCAAGAAAGCAATAGAAAATATTTACCCCAAATTCATTCCTCTGCAAAATTTGGGGTCAGAAGCTAAGATTTTATAGCCACACTTAAGGCCACACATTCTTTTTTAAAAGACAGTTACTTCTTTTATGATGTTAAAATCAAGACACCTCAGTTGAGCAAATTTAACGATCTATTTTTTTTTTTCTTCCTATCCCTTTATTCCTTTGGAAAAACAAAATATGCAAGCAAAGCACAGGTCTGAAATGAGTAAAACCTCAAGTGACTTCAGTGGAATTTTTTTCCTATCTTATTTTTGGCCTTAGAACTTGGTCTTACTAGTTAAAAGTGCCAAGAGGCTCTTAACTTTTGCTGCTTTTCCTCCCACAACTTTACCAGGGATGAAAATGATGATGGTGATGATGCTATGATGGTTATTATTAGCAGCAACAATTGCTATCCCAACTTAATGGGGTACATTTGTGGGTGTTGAGTGTTTGACAAAAACTTCCTTCAAGCACAATAAAAACTGAGACAGTATTTTCCACGTTTTATAAGCGAAGAAGCTGAGACTGACAGAAACTAAGTTAAAACAATGCATTTTAAAAAGTAGTTAAAAAAAAAACAGCTATAATTTACTGAGTGTTTACATGTGACAGACACCGTACTAAGGATTTTTCAAACATTAATTCATAACAGCACTGTGAAGAAAGGCATTACCATTTCCATTATATAGACAAAGAAATGAGGCTCAGAGTTCACACAACTAGACCAGAATATGAATCTAGATCTTTCAGTTTATAAAGGCCATGCCCTTCAAGCTTTCTATCAGTCTTCCAAGAAATAATAATCACTTATTTCATAGGAATAAAGGAATTCCAGCTGGAATTGGTGAGGGTTTTCAGAAGTATTATTAAAAAGATCTTTCATGTAGGGATAAAGATAAAGCCAGAGTTAGACACCCCAAAAGATGGTATTTGTAGGATCTCCTCTGTCGAGAAGCTTCCTTCACCAGCCTGTGACTGATTCCTCCTGAAGGTTCAGCACTAGGGAATACACTTTTTCCCCCCTTAGGAGGGAAAAGGGTTAGGTTTTATCATATGTTTTTAGAATAAAGCTTTAGAATAAGCCATTGGAAACAACTGTTAGCTGTTTTCCAACATGATACTCAATTAAGAGAAGATCTGGATATTATAGTAGATGAGGGGATAGTTCCTTAAATAGAATTATAGATTAGTTCTAGAGGAATGTGATCTGGAAATGGAGAGAGGAGTGATGTAAAAGAACAAGGGAGGCTCTGTAGAAAAAAAATCTGAGGGATAATTTTGCTTGTGCAGCTTCTGTAAACTGGACAGATGTTGAATTAGTTTGTCTTTCAAACAAATGGAGGTATAATAAATGTTATTAACTTTTTAACATTAGAGAAGTCTTGGTTCTGACACTACTGCCATATCAATCAAGGGAAACATACTGACTTCTGCTTTCACTGGAAATTAGTTCTAGCAAACAGCACTATTATATGTGTTACTAATACTTTAAAATTCAGTTTTATAAATATTTATTGTGTGCCTAATGCTAGAGTACAGAAATGAATTGAATATCCCTTTTAATATAGAGAATATATATTTGATACGTGTATGCCTACATAGGATTTTATCCTGTTTTCTACTTTGTAAATTACTAGCATTAAAAAAAATAGTTTCAGCCTGAAAGATTTTCAGCTCTTGATTCCTTTTTTCATCTCAGTTATTCTTTCTCATTCATCCACTCAATGACCCAAGTTTCCTTTATCCCAAGTGTATAAATGGGCTTCCCAGGTGGTGCTAGTGCTAAGAACTCAGCTGCCAATGTAGGAGACATAAAAGATGTGGGTTCAACCCCTAGGTTGAGAAGATCTCCTGGAAGAGGGCATGGCAACCCACTCCAGTATTCTTGCCTGGAGAATCCCATGGATAGAGGAGCTTGGTGGGCTACAGTCCATAGGGTTGCAAAAAGTCAGACACAATTGAATCGGCTTAGCACACAGAACACTAGTGTATAACCCCCTAAAAAAGAGACACAGGAAATGGTGAATAAAACCCCCCACCCTTTTGGCCAAACTAGAATCATGGGAACATAGCTTTTTACTATACAGGTGATATTTTATACTCACTTTAGTTTGATTTGACTCTGTTGTGTACTCAAATGGAGATGAACTTCTTTTGGTTTTTCAGCCTGCCAAGAATCAAGCACTACAAAGTGATGAGTGCAGGGAAAAACTACACTATTGATTTGGAAAAGCCTGTAAGTAGCTATTTCCTTGTTGTTGATTTTCTTCTGCTCCCTCCCAAACACCTACCTTATAGAATTCAAAGTAAGGTGGAAAAGCAGACTCTCTGCCTAGGAGCATAGTGCTGCAAAAAACAGCCATGGTAAGAGGCCCTAAAGGTGGCACACATCCAGGGTGAGACGCGAGATGCAAGAGGAGGTGGAAGAGGCAGTGTAGAAGACCATCTTCTATCAATTCTTGCCACTTCCTTCTTTCTCTAAAAATCTTTTTCAATACAGTTGTCTCAAGGAGAGAAAAACATTTTTTACCATCTATTTTACATTCTCCAATTAGAAGTATATAGTATTCCAATATGCTTATTTCTAATGGGAAAAAAATCTTTCAGTGTCTGGTCCTTTAATACCTACCATGCAGAAGTTCAAAAATTCCCCTTTTAAAAGTAACAAGTAGTGAAGAAAGGATTGTTCCTTGTCTTCAACCCCCCTTCTACCCCAACTGACATATATAGTATTATCACCATTCAGTACTATGTTAGGCACAGAACCAAATACTCTACACACATTACCTAATTTAAGTTTGACCACTACCCAGAGTCAGCACCTATTATACAGGTGGAAAAACTGATATCTACACTGGTTTCAGCCAATGAGAATGAAGTAATGTGGCCTGCAGTCTAGGATGCTAGGGAAACAGAGTATCTCTGATGTTAGGCTGCAGTGGTGGGAATTACGCTGTTACAATGAGATATTAAAATACTAAGTTTTCTGGCTTCAAAGGGGTCTTTAGTTTCAAGGAGAAGAAACCAATTTTCTTAAGACTAACTTAAGCAAAAAAAAAAAAAAAAAAGAATATAGAAAACTCATAACATGACCAGAAGGCTAGGAAACCTTTAGGGACTAGGAAGCAGTTACTTGTATTAAGCATCATCTGATTAGGAATCTGCTTTCTTGTTCTTCTACTCAAGTTCAAATTTCAGGAGAGGAGCTTTTTGGGCGTAACTTGAGTCACACTCTCATGCAACAACTGGGAAGGATCAGAGTATCCAATTATTGGCCACCAAATTGTATATAACAGGAAAGAGGTAACTTAATAGGGAAGAAGATATGGTTGCATAGGAGAAATAAAATTCATGAATAGGTAAAATCTTGAACATTCAGTAAGCCACTGAAGTGAGGAACTGACATGATTTCCTGGAGGACAGGAAATACATAGTAATCTCCACTAAATTTCATTTGAGCTTTCTTTTACTCTATCATTAACACAGGCAACATTGAGACTTCTCTTCCTCTCTTTATACAGGTAACACTCCCAAATCTTTTCAGTGTCATTGATTATTTTGTGAAGGAGACGCGAGGAAATTTACGACCATTTATATATTCAACTGATGAAACCCTTGGTATGTTCTTCACTTCACTGTTGTATTAAAAAAAGGAAAACAAAATAATAAAAAACCAATATGATTTATAAGAGCCACCAGGTAGGATTATAATGTACTATAGTATAGTATTAATAATACAGTATCAATCCTATAACACTATAGGATTATAGTCTATGGTCTATTATATCCTGGTAGATACAGTATAGGCCCACTCTGGAGGAAAAAACCCTGAGGCATGTATTGTAACTACTAGCTTCACTCCATTGTTCTACTCAGCTTTATCAAGTAAGTTTGATAAGAAGAAAACCATACAGTCATGGAAACCGAATGGAATTTAAAGGTATGGTCTGTCAACAGTGTCAGATGCTTGAGACAGATGAAAATGAATGATGATTAAGACGAAACTTGGGATTGGTCATTAGACATAGATGACTTGAGAGAGAAGTCTTATTCCACTGTAAAGGCAGAAGGCTGAGTGCAAGATAACAAGGATTGAGTGGGTGGCGAGGAACTACAGATAAAGATTGTAGTTAGGATTGGCTACAGAATTTGTGGGGCCACTTGTTCATAAGGTATTAAGAATTTCAAAGCAGTGGCAGCGGACTGTTAAACCAAGCATGGGACCCAGTGCCAGTGCACAGTTCACGTGACCACAAGGCTGGCCCTGTTTGTAGTCCAGTTTTTGGCAACGCAGGGCAGACTGGATATGACAGTTTCTTTCCATCCTTTTAAACAATTCCTGGTACACATGATCACTTGACAAGCTGTAAGCAGCAGAGAAAAACATCAGCTCGTTTGGATTCAGTTATCAAAACAAACTCCTGTTCCTACAGATTATGAGGCAAAACAACTTGGTTTGGTTATTTGCATCAGGGCATATCTGGAAAGTCTACTAATTAAAAAGACAGCCAAGTTTAAAAGTCCAAGTTTTAAAACATGGGTATGACTCTTGTGATGACAAATAGTTTTAACAAACTCAGTCTTAAGGAACTTTAGAAAATTATCTAGTAGTGTCTCATTCTATATAGGAATCAATACAAAAAACATTTCTAAGATGTGACCATTCAACTTGTTTGCAAATTCCTAATGATAGCTGCCTCACTGATTTTTGAGGCAGCATAGTTCACTTTTGGTTAGCTCTCATTTTAAAGCATTTTTTCTGACTATTAAGTCTGAAACATTCTCCCTTTGACTTATACATATCCACTCCAAGACTATTGCCTGGAAATTCCCATGGACAGAGGAGCCTGGTAGGCTACAGTCCATGGGGTCGCAAAGAGTCGGACACGACTGAGCGACTTCACTTCAATCCGACTTTTGACTTTAAAACGACACATGGTTTTAAAAAGCCCATCAAATATTTAAAGACTATCACCATGTCCCAGTATCCCTCTGTCCTCTATAAATTATTGGTCCCGTTAGCTCTCTCCCCTCATCTTTGACTTTCTCTATCTTGCAATATAACCACAAATGATGAACATGTTATTATAGATATGATGGCATAATACATTACCTGGACTCTATATAAGAAAATACCACCTAGCAGAAATCTCTGGGAATGTATTAATGTGTTTTTCTTTCCTTTTTTTCCTCCAGAGACGAAAGGATTTCCTGTGACATCTTTAAAATAATTTTTTAAAAGTAGGGGGGAGGCTGGGGAATCCAAACTTTTTTTTCTCTATGGATGATATTGTGTCAGTTATCTAATGCTATGTAACAAACCACCCCTAAAACATGATTATATCAATGACCACTTTATTTACTCACAATTCTGCACATCAGCAACTTGGATTCAATTCCATTGGGCAGTTCTTCTGCTAGCATCTTGATGTCATTTGTAGGACTATAACCAGCTGGTGGCTTGACTGGAGCTGGATGGTCTAAGTTGGCTTCATTCACACATCTGGTGCTGGTGGTCACCTGGGCCTGGCTGAACCATTCTCTTCATGTGGTCTCTAATCCTGAAGGGTTAGCCCACATTCTCTTATGTGAGAACTCAGAGCATTTAAAGAGAGAAGGATAGCTGCATGTCCTTGGGCTAGGAATTCTTAGTGATAAGAATTAAGTATGGCTCTCTTGGAGCTTTCATTATAGGAAAAACTGTGAATTGAATAAATAATCCCAAGTGTGATATATCTTATATACAGGGATTATTTTTCTTCCTTTAAAAAATTTAATTTGCATGCAATAAAATTAAATTTTTGTTGTATAGTTCTGTGAATTCTATCATCACCACAATCAAGATATAGAAAGTTCCATCACCTCCTTTCTTTTTAGTCAATTCTTCTCAGACACAGTCCCTGGCAACTACCGATCTGTTTTCCATTCCTATAGTTCAGCATTTTTGCAGAATGTCATATAAATGGTACCACAGTCCAGAATCTTCTAGGACTTATTTCTTTCACTCATTATAATGTCTAGATTCACGCAAGTGTTGTGTATTATAGTTCACTCTGCTTTATTTATATACTATCTTATTTATATAGAATAGTATATAAATATGGGGGGAAATGTCACTATGTAGGGAGGTACCAGTTTGTTCATCCATTAACCAGCTTAAATATATTAGGATCATTTCCAGTTCTGGGCAAGTATTAAGCTACATAAATATTTGTACACAGATTTTTGTGTGAATATGTCTTTATTTCACTTTGGAAAAATATCTAGGAATGAAATTACTGGGTCAAATGATACATGTATGTCTAACTTTATAAGAAACTGTAAAACTCTTTTCACAGGTGGTCCTACCTTTTTACACCTCTACTATGAATGTCTGAGAGCTCTGGCTGCATCCTTGCCAGCACTTCATCTTATCTTTAAGTTTGTAGTGGTAACTCTGTGGTTATAATATGCATTTCCCTAATGATTAATGATGTTGAGTATTTTTTCATGTGCTATTTGCCATTCATGTAATCTAATTTGGCAAAATATACACTTAATTATTTTGACCATATTTTTATTGGGTTATTTGTTTTGACGGCTCTGTTCATATTCTAAATACAAGCCCTTTGTCAGATAAATGATATGCAAATATTTCATTTTGTTTTTCATTCCTTTAAAACCATCTTTTGCAGAGCAGAAGCCCATCAACTTTTGCTTCTGTGGATTGTACTTTTTTGTGTTATATCTGACACATTTTTGCCTAGCTTAAAATTACAGACCGTTTTCCTTCCAACTAACCTTGGAAGTTGTACAGTTACATATGCTGCCTTCTACTGCACTACTTGAGCCAGTCATAAATTCTTGTTTCAAAGTAACGGAAAATATTCTGTCTCTTGATGGTTGGTTGCAAGGTTCTAAGAGAAAAGCACATGAGCATGCAAATATCACTGTGGCCATCTTTGGAAATTATCATCTTCCAAAATGTAAATATGATGATTAACTCTAGTCTGACTTAATCTGAATATGCATGTTGCAATACAGAGTTAATCATTAAAAGATAAAATTTACTAAATTAGTAAAGAAAAAAAAATGTATAATTCACAAAAAGAAAAACCATATTATTTAAGAAAGAATTTAAGGGAAGGAATTGGTTAAATAGGTTTTGTGAGAATTGAAAATGTCAGCAATGGATACAACTACTACGGGGAAGAGGACAGGATTATTAGAGCCTGGAAATCTAGAAGAGATACCCTGAAGAGAGGCAGAAAAAAGGTAGAGCCTGGGAACCAACCACAACCACTGGAAGAAAAGCCATTACTGAGGTGATAAACTGATGACCAGCAACCAAATGCCAATAGTCAAAGTCTCGTCTCCCTTTCTCCAGCTTTCCAGTCTCCTGCTAGTGTCCCCTATTTGTGGAACCTAAGGGAAGCAAGATGATGAAGGACAAATAGGGTTTACAAAATTCTAGAATACAGAAGGATATCTAGATTTGACAGACAATGGTTTAATAATACCTGGCATACACAGAAATTTAAAAAGCAAACAAATTTTAAAAAGCAATAGAGAAAAACCATAGAACAAGCTAGACAAAAAATAAATCCCCCCAAAATAAAATGTCAGAAATAAATTAGTCATTATATTAAATGTAAGTAGCCCATAGTGTTCCACTTTAAAGACAAAGAATATCAAGTTGGATTACCCACACTTTATGCTGGAAATAAAGAAACACTCTCCTAAAAAACCTAAGAGTTGAAGAGGAACAACCCCTAATGAAAATTTTGAAATAAAGTGAGCTGAGTAATTTGGATTAACATTCTCACTTGAAAATATTTAGGAAAGTTGGACAAAATGTATTTGAAAAAGTATTGGATATCAGAAAGCTAAGTTAGTGAATAATTATCAGGCTAGTATCTGGGAGAAAACAGAAATTCATAAAGGAAATGAATTCTTCATCTGTGAGCACTTGTACCCTGGGAGCTTTCATAGATTTTCTAAAGGTCACCGAGAAGCTGAGCAAAGCTAAAACATTCAAAGGCTTCAAAGGTAGAATGTAGTACCAGCAAAGAGGTGGGGGCTCTGGCTCTGGTAACCCCAGTCCACAATACCAAGTTTGAAGAATTTTTGAACTAAGGATTAACAGGAAGTAAGGGTATCAGTACAGTCAGCTCAGCTCTGAGTCACACGAATGACTCAGAAAAATCCCAGTTCCTGAAATTGTGTCAAAAAGATCCTGAATTACTAGTGGCTAAGTGCTTACCAGAGCATATGAAAAGTCTTATGGAAGATGAACATATCAATCATGTTAGGAATCAAACTGCAGTTGATCTTTGAACAACATGGGAATTAGGCACCAACCCACTGCACAGTTGAAAATCTGCCTATGAGTTTACAGTCTGTCCTCTATAACTGAGGTTCCATTTCCATGGATCATAAGAGATTGTAGTATGTATTTTGTGGAGGGACTAAAGAGCCTCTTGATGAGAGTGAAAGAGGAGAGTGAAAAAGCTGGCTTAAAAGTCAACATTCAAAAAACTACGATCATAGTCCTAGTTCTATCACTTCATGGCAAATAGATGGGGAAGAAGTGGAAATGGGGAAAAAATTTTATTTTCTTGGGACCAAAATCACTGTGGACAGTGACTGCAGCCATGAAATTAAAAGATGTTTGCTCCTTGGAAGAAAAGCTATTAAAAATCTAGACAGTGTATTAAAAGGCAGAGATATCACCTTGCCAAAAAGATCTGTATAGTTAAAGCTATGGCTTTTCCAGTAGTCATGTATGGATATGAGAGTTGGACCATAAAGAAGGCTAAGTGCTGAAGAATTGATGCTTTCGAATTGTGGTGCTGGAGATCTTGACAGTCCCTTGGGCAGCAAGGAAATCAAACCAGTCAATCCTAAAGGAAATCAACCATGAATATTCACTGGAAGGACTGATGCTGAAGCTTCAACACTTTGGCCACCTGATGTGAAGAGCCGACTCACTGGAAAAGACTGATGCTGGAAAAAAAAAAAAAGACTGATGCTGGGAAAGACTGAGGGCAGGCGGAGATGGGGCAACAGAGGATGAGTTGGCTGGATGGCATCACTGACTCAATGGATCCAAGTTTGAGCAAACTCCGGGAGACAATGAAGGAAAGGGAAGCCTGGTATGCTGCAGTCTGCATGCTAAGTTGCTTCACTTGTGTCCGACTCTGCGCAATCCTATGGACTTAGCCCATCAGGCTCCTCTGTCCATGGGATTCTTCAGGCAAGAATAATGGAGTGGGTTGCCATGCCCTTCTCCAGGGGATCTTCCCAACCCAGGGTCTCCTGCATTGTAGGCAATTCTTTACCATCTAAGCCACTAGAGAAGCCCATGCTGCAGTCTAAGGGGTTGCAAAGAGCCAGACATGACTTAGTGACTAAACAACAAGATATATTTAGTGAAAAAAGTCTGCATTTCATTAAAGTGGGCCCATTCAGTTCAAATTGTCTTGTTCAAGACCTACAAGCAGGTGTTCAAATATAATATTGGCATAAAGGTAAAGATAACCACACATACAAGAACACAAGATAATGAGAATTGGCAGAAACAAACATAGAGCATGCAGGAGAGCTTCAGATTTGGGAATTATTAAACACAGACTATTAAATAATAATGCTTTTCATTATCAGATGAAAGATATAAAATTGCAGCAGGACAATTAGAAACTGTGACATGCTAGGTTTGCATATTTGAAATTAGAAATTTGAGAACAAAAATACAAAGGGCTAAAAATAAGCAAGATGCATTACAAAACATAAGTCAGGAAGATTTGTTCCACCAAGTATCAAAAATAATATATCAGCTATAGTGATGAAGACAGTATACCAGCACAGGGATAGAAAATGAACAAAAAATACAGCAAGATATGTATACATATACGGATATGACACGACTTTGGTGGCACTGCAGAAAAGAAGAGACTTCAGTAAATGGTGATGAGGCACTTCCTAGGATATAGAAAAGTAATTCCTCATACATTAAAAACTTAAAGTATGGAAGTCAAAACGAAAGCTTTAGAAGGTAATACAGAGGAGTATCTTCTGACTTTGTGGCTTCAGAGAACAATTTTTAAAAATTCACAAAAAACTCTAGCCTTAAAACAAAAAATTTGATACTTTCCAGTAAATAACCATTAAAAAATTCTTTATATCAAAGAACATCATAAAAGAGGGAAAGGCAAGCCAGAGTGGGAAAAAATATTTGCAGTTATATAGCCAACTAAGAGATGGGAATACCAGACCACCTGATCTGCCTCTTGAGAAACCTATATGCAGGTCAGGAAGCAACAGTTAGAACTGGACATGGAACGACAGACTAGTTCCAAATAGGAAAAGGAGTACGTCAAGGCTGTATATTGTCACCCTGCTTATTTAACTTCTATGCAGAGTACATCATGTGAAATACCAGGCTGGATGAAGCACAAGCTGGAATCAAGACTGCTGGGAGAAATATCAATAACCTCAGACATGCAGATGACACCACCCTTATGGCAGAAAGTGAAGAACTAAAGAGCCTCTTGATGAAAGTGAATGAGGAGAGTGAAAAAGTTGGCTTAAAGCTCAACATTCAGAAAACTAAGATCATGGCATGCGGTTCCATCACTTTATAGCAAATAGATGGGGAAACGGGCAGACTTTATTTTTTTGCGCTCCAAAATCACTGCAGATGGTGATTGCAGCCATGAAATTAAAAGATGCTTGCTCCTTGGAAGAAAAGTTATGGCCAACCTAGACAGCATATTAAAAAGCAGAGACATTACTTTGCTAACAACGATCCGTCTAGTCAAGGCTATGATTTTTCCAGTTGTCATGTATGGATGTGAGAGTTGGATTATAAAGAAAGCTGAGCACTGAATAATTGATGCTTTTGAACTGTGGTGTTGGAGAAGACTTCTGAGAGTTCCCTGGACTGCAAGAAGATCCAACCAGTCCATCCTAAAGGAGATCAGTCCTGAGTGTTCATTGGAAGGACTGATGTTGAAGCTGAAACTCCAATACTTTGGCCATCTGATGTGAAGAACTAACTCAGTGGAAAAGACCTTGATGCTGGGAAAAACTGAAGGCGGGAGGAGAGGGGGACAACAGAGGATGAAATGGTTGGATGGCATCACCAACTCAATGGACATAAGTTTGGGTAAACTCTGGGAGCTGGTGACAGACAGGGAGGCCTGGTGTGCTGCAGTCCATGGGGTTGCAAAGAGTCAGACGTGATTGAGCGACTGAACTGAACTGAGCCAACCAAGAACAGGATTTATAATGCTCTTTAATGAATCAAAGAAGAAAAAATCTGCCAACACAAGCAAAAAAATGGGCAAAAGAATTTAAAAGTCACTTCACAAAAAACAAAGAGTGGCCAGCAAACATATAAAAACGTACTCAATTTCACAAGTAACTAGGGAAATGCAGAGTAAAACTTCAATGAGATATAACTGCACATCCAAAAGATTGGCAAAATTAAAAAAACAAACAAACCTGTTAACACCAGAGTTGAGCAAAGTAGAAAAGCACAACATCTCTGTTGCTCAGGGAAAATTTTGTTTTAATCTCATAAAATTTAAGATGTAAATATCCTACAATCAAGGACTATTCCTAGGCATACATAGCTTAGTTGCACTAGGCGAAGGGATAGGCTACCCACTCCAGTATTCTTGGGCTTCTGTAGTGGCTCAGATGGTAAAGAATCTGCCTTGTAAGGCAGGAGACCTGGGTTTGAACCCTGAGTTGGGAAGATACACTGGAGAAGGGAATGGCTACCCACTCCAGTATTCTTGCCTGGGTAATTCCAAGGACAGAGGAGCCTGGCAGGCTACAAAAGAGTCGGACATGACTGAACGATTTTCACACATAAAATAACGTTCACTGTGCAACTGTGATCCTCCTTCTGCGAAAACCCACTGTCCACAGTCAACAGAATGAATGAAGTGTTACATTAATGCAAAGGTAAATTATACATCAATGATGATGAATAAAGTTGTTACAAGCAACAACATGGATGAATCCTATGTTGAATGAAAGAAGAATCCCATCTTGAAGGAAAATATAGTATAATTCTATTTACATAAAATTAAAAAACCATCAAAAGTACAGTATTGTTTAGGTACAAACATAGGAGGTAACATTATAAATAAAAACAAAGACAGTTATCACAAAAGGGAGAATAGTGCTAATGTGAGGGGAAGCTGGTTGTGAATGGGAAGCGACTATAAGGGGAGTTTCTGGGCTGCTGTCAATTTTGTATTGATTTGAGAGCTTGTTACACAACTAGTTACTTTAAAATTATTCCCAAAATTGTGTATTTGTATTTTATGTACTCTTTTGAATATGTATATACACACAAATGTGTATATATATGAATACATATATATTTCTTAAATAAAGAAAGCTAAGACATGGCAAGAAAAACAAATTATCGACTGGTTACTTACTGGGACACCCAAGACTGCAACTTCCTGGTTTATGTTTTGAATTTGTTAGAAGTAAAATAGTTAAAGCAATACCTAATGACTGTATACTAAATGGTTATGTATTTACAATCATAATGAAATTTCTGATAATATTTACTGCAGTTGAAAGGTATTAGGTAAAGAGATTTTTCTCCCCCCTTAAGATCTCACTTTACAATTACAAAATAGTGAACTCTAAACACTGCTAACATTTTTTTATGCCTTATCACTGGCGCCATCAGGGTGTATCATATTACACAAAAAATAAAAATACACATCTATATCCAAGTTCTACCCTTGGGACAATTTAAAGGAACTTATAAGTTAGTAACATACTGCTCTGAACTCTATAAAGTAATGAATGGGCTTTAGAAATCCCTGACCAGCAGTCTGGGATTTACCAGATCTTCCCCCTCAATTGTTTTAACAGTTTCCAGGAGCCAAAAGCACTTGGAAGTAATGTCCCTCCACATCCAGTGAGTGCTGTATCTCCATGACTGCACAACTTGAAAACTAGGAAACACCAAAGCAATACTACTCATAAAATGAATAGTAAAACTGGAATCTCCAGAGTCAACTTCAGAACAGGATTTACAAAGATAATGTCAAATTTCTTGATTTATTTTTAATAAGTAAAAAATCACTCAGTGGTACTGTACAAAATCAAATCATTAATTTTTGCACCTGGTATTTCAATCACCAGCAGTGATCTCATGGTACAGAAATAAAACAGACAATGAAAAAAAAACTGTCATTAAATTCATGCTGGCTTTCCAGTTTAGCAGAACTAAATAGAAGAAATAAACGGCAATACTGTTACCCATAGGAAAAAAAAAAAGCAATGACAAAATGGTTTCACATTTAATCATAAAATGAACTTAATCTTTGTTGATTCTGTTTAAATCTGCTAAAGCACTGATCTCCAGAAATAAGAACTGATAGCCAGGTTCTGTTCTAAATTTACTTCTGAAGAGATGTAGAGATTTATATAGAGTAAGTAAGATACTAGATCATAGTTGAGAATTATTGAATGGCTACTGAGAAAGTATCAGTTGCTGTCATAGAGTACAAAACAAAAAAGTGGAACAGACTTCTTATAGGAAAGTTCTTTTATTAGTGCTAGCCTCTAATGTTCCAAGCCACAGAGCTTTGATATTCCTGAATTCACTTTTAAGTAATATTAATTTTAAGCACTGTGTTTGCAATATACATGAAGTGAGAGGGAAGGATATGATGAACCAAAATTAATTGCTTATTTCAAAGGTAGTCAGTTCCTGTAGACTCATCCTGTCCACTTATCCTTGCCTCCAATGCAGATTACCCTTTAATCATACAAACTCAACCTCCATTCCTCCATGGGATGATGCTTTTACAAAAGAATGAAACAATATGCCTGGTTGACTAAACTATATACAGATGGAATAAAAGGAAAGTTAAGGAGGGAATAGAAAAAGATATCAAATTGTATTAATACTGATGTGAATCAGTTTTTAATTTATCAAAGTACTTATTAATGGTCTGAACAGAAAAATAGAGGAAAAGCAGCTAGAAGGAAATGACATTCTGTGGTTACGAAATGCCAATTGCTTTAGGACACATATCACTGGAAGTAAATGAAACACCTGCTGTTTTCACTGAGTTTACAGTGTTGAGTATACTTTATGTTATTTTAATGAAAGCATTTCTATGAATACCTGCAATAGCTCCTAGCAGAAAACAGAACGTTTCTATCAATAAAGATCTAAAAAAATAAATTTTTATCTTTGTCAACTCCCTTTCTGGGAATGTGGAATTAAATAATACATTTCCTTTAAAAAAAAAAAAATTGTTTTTCTGTCCATTTGTTTGCTGGAAGAAAAAAAAAATCAAGACTCAACTAGTGATAATTTTTTAATTTCTACTCTTCAACTTCTAAGGACACTCCATTTACAAAACTTTTTAGTCTTATATACTATGACAGTTAGGTTTAGAGTTCCAAATAAATAAAACAGCCACATTAGAAGGCATACTGATGAATCAAATGACCAACCATATTTATCTGTTTGCATTTGTGGATTCTCTAAGAGGGCTGTCAAGAGTTCATACAGTATTGTTAACATTTAGTTCCGGTTAACACCTGTCATCATGACTTATGACACTGATGCTGTCAACAAAGATCCTGATTTTGGAGAGACAGTGATATAGCAAACTCTGGTAAAATGAGCAGAGGTAACATTTGTACAATTCTAAATGTCTACTCTTTATCCACTGCTACTATCCCCCCACCTCCATTGATGTTAAATTCAAAGCCTCATCTTGAAAGGTGCAGGGAGCCAAATACTATTTGAAGAGAAAAATGGGCCTCAAATACTAAACAACAACAACAACAATTTATAAAATGAGATTAAATGTTTTGGATAATTACATTTGTAACTTTCAATTTCTTGATGTTTTAGCTCTTCTAGTCTTGGGTATGTAATTTTTCCTTCGTTTCATCCAAAGAAGTCAATATACAATTTTTTGGTAAGCATTATAAAATGGCATTCCAGTTCAAAGTTGCTTGTGATCACATCCACATATGAAGCACAACATGAGTGTATATACTATGCTTCAAAATCCTTTACAATTCTTCACTGTACTTCCTTTTTTTTTACTGATGGTTCCCTTAAATTAAGGCTTTATCAAAGAGAAATCCATAGCATTTTGAGCTGACTTTTTTAGTTCCTGAATTAAGTGCATTCTTTCCAAAATCAAGTAGTCTTAAATTTAAGACAACTTCTGTTCATCAGTGTCATGACTAAAGTAGTATCTTACTGGAGGTCCAGGTAAATCTTCGTCTCCATCAACATCTGGAGCAAATGACACAGTAAGATCCACATATCTCTTTTCAGCAGAAGGTTTCACAAGTTTATGCATTCTAAGAAAAATAAACAAGGACAAATAATTTGGTAAAGTCTGTAAAATTAAAAGAGTGATTCAATGATTATGTTGTCCAAAGAATCTGATCTTGTTTAAATTTACTTTTAAATGTAGTAATTCATCTGCTTTCATATAATTAAGGAAATGAATGATTTACCTAACAATTTTTACCTCTGTTGGTAATGATAAAGAATACAGACCACTTATTAAAAAACACCACCCCCCCGAAAAAAACCACATAGCAAAAAAACCCAAAATGTAAGCAATGCTTTTAAAAAATGAATATATAGATGGGAAATACAGATTCCTGCTCTTGTGAATGAAGCTTATTAGTGGGGGGAGATGATAATATAGTGATTATTAGTGACAAATGTTATGAGAAAGGGAACAAGTAGAGCAGAATAAAGGGGATTAGGAGTGCTAGGCTGGGAGATTGGACAGGATATAGTATTAGATGGGGTTCAGAGGGGCCTCTTTAGGAAGTGCAAAGACCAGAGGTGAGAGTTAGTCAGATGGCCATCTCAGAAAGAGTTGTAAGCAAAGGGAAAAACTAGATCAAAGGTCCCATGCTGGAGAATGGAATGTTCAAGGAAAAGGAGGGAGTTCACTGTAACTGGAATATTGTGAACAAGGACAGAGAAGTATGAAAGGAACTCAGAGGAGTAAGTGGGAACCAGATACTTTAGGGCCTTGCAGACCACTGTAAAGACTGGCTGATTTTGCTCCCTCCCTTCCTTTTTCTCTCTGCTCAAATGTCAGCTTATCAAATCAAAATATGACAGGCAGAGGGATTACCAAGATTATCTAACATACTAATATACTGTAGCAATTTAACACACCTTTATTCTGCTTTATTTTTCCATAGCACTTACCACCATCTGATATTCATGTCCCTCCTCAAGAAGGGTAGGGACTTTGCTTCACTCACTGCTGTATCCCTAATGCTCACAAAAGTACCTGGGATATAGTAGGCACTCTTCGAAAAAATATGCTGAATAAATGAATGACAATAACAATTGGCATTTTTTTTAATACTTCAGTTTCACCAGCCTAATCCTCAGTGCTTGCACATAAGAGGTGGATCTGCTTTTACTTAGTATATTGATCAAATCAGGTTTCTAAGCCCATTAGTTTCAAAGCTGACTCAGAACTACAAGAAATTCACAAGAATATTGTAATCCTATAAATCTCACTGGGAAGGTAGCCTATGAAGCTTGGTACATTCACTGTCTTTATTTCTGTCATTAGATAAGAGTAAATCATGTATTTTTATCTGAACTTTAATAATCTCTACACTTAATTTTCTAGTGTACATCCAACTTATATTTCAATTTCTAAGAATCTCTTGCATACAATGTTTGGTACTTACGTTAACTTCAATCTTTTTGCATGACCAGGCACTATAGGAACATAGAGCATTTTGACTCCCTGTACCACCATTGTTGGCTCAATTCCATACTTCTCCTAAAAATGAATATCAAAAAGAAAAACAATCAAAGCTCCATCCAAATAGAAAATGGTTGTGACAATGTTTTACAACCAGTAAAAAGAAAGCAAATTTGTGATAAATAATATTTATAAAAACCTCTAAGAGTCGGACATGACTAAACACTAATGAGATCATGTATAAAAACTAACAGACTCAAAGCAACTAATGAATAATTGTCTCACTTTGACTGCATTTATGAAGTCCAAGAGGGTGAAATCTTCTTTTCCATGTATAGTCCATCTGTCCCAAATTGTAAATGATATTCCATTTCTGTTGTAGAAAAATATTCAGAACAAAAACATTTACATTTTCTTCCCTTGAGTAATAATAAAAAAACCCCAGAAATCCACTATTTGTGATTTAACTAGATATTAATGTGTGAGTAAAAAAAAGGAAAATATAACTTAAAATATTCCAAAATCTTACTTCCCCAGTATACTACACAGGTAACCATTTTTATCAGTACCTTGTTATCTTTCCAATGTCTCATTATAAACCAGTATGTCTTAGCAAGAGAGTTTGGTTCTCAATAGCTGCATAAGTTTCACTGTGTGGATGTTTCAGTCTCCTATCATTGGACACTTAGGTTGTTCTAATCTTCGGCTATGATAAACAATGCCAGAATGAACATCCTATACGTGTATCATTTGAAATGAGTGAAACCCATGCAAGTTTGAAATATAGTGCTGTATATGTTTTAATATGGGTATTTTATATTCTCATCAATAATGTATGAGAGTAAAGCTTTCTCACACTATTGCCAAGATGGTAATTTTCAAATTTTTTGCTGTTACCAGTTTAAACTGTAAAAAATGAAAGTCCCAGGGAATTGTTCTGCTTTGTCATACAGCTTTTGGAACTAGATGCTTATTCTCATTATCCATTAGTCAGACACTAAGGGTGGCTTCTAATTCATCCGAGTTAGGCAAACATAGATGAAACATAAGAAAGTACAATGCTGAATAGTGTGGCAGATTAATAGTGTGCTGACTATACTATGGCTAGTTTAGTCAGAAATGCTTCATGCCAGATGCATAAGAATGAAACTGGACTTCTATCTTCCACCATACACAAAAATTATCGATTATCAGAATGAATCAAACACCTGAATTAAGACCTAAAACCATAAAATTCCTAGAAGAAACCTTAGGTGGTAAGCTCCTTGACACTAGGTTTTGGTGATGAGTTTTTAGATTTGACAGCAAAAGTAAAGGTGACAAAATAAAAATAAACAAGTGGGACTGTATCAAACTCAAAATCCACAAAGGAAAAAAAAAAATCAACAAAATGAAAAGGCAACCAACTAAATGGGAGAAAATATTTGCAAATCATATATCTGATAAGGATTTAATACACAAAATATATAACACACTCAGACAACTCAACAGCAAAAAATACATACAATCCAATAACAAAATGGGCAAATGACCTGAACAGTTTTCCAGAGCAAACATACAGATTGCCAATAGGTAGATAAAAAAGACGCTCATTATTACTACCAGAGAAATACAAATCAAAGCCACATTGAGGTATCATCACACACCTGTTAGGATGGTTATCATCAAAAAAAACAAAAGGTAGCAAATGCTGGCAAGGATGCGAAGCAATTCAACCTCTTGTACATTTCTAGCGGGAATGTAAAATGATACAGCCACTACGGAATGCAGTATTTAGGTTCTTCAAAAACAACAAAAATAGAAATACCATATGATCTAGCAAATCCACTTCTGGGTATTTATCCAAAGAAGATGCCAACACTAACTTGAAAAGGTATCTGTACTCCCATGTTCACTGAAGCTTTGTTTATATAATAGCCAAGACATGGAATCAATCTAAGTGTCCATTTTGGAGGAATCAATAAAAAAAGTATGGTGTCATATACAATGAAGTATTATTCAGCCGTAAAAAGAATGAAATCCTGCCTTTTGCAACAACAGAGATGGACCTTGAAGACATACTAAATAAGTCTGACAGAGAAAGATGGATACCTTATCACCTTATGTATATGTGGAATTTAAAACAAACAAACCATCTCTCTTCCCCAGAAAACTCAATCAACTAACTAGAAAAAAACCAAAAAAACCACAAGCTCATAGAAGAGGCAGGTGGTGAGGGTGAACAAAATGGATAAAGGGAATCAAAAGGTACAAACTTTTGGTTGTAAGGTAAGTCATGGATATATATAATGTGCAGCACAGTGACTATAGTTAATACTGTATTGCATATTTGAAAATTGCTGGGTGAGTAAATCCTGAATGTTCTCATCATAAGAAAAATTCTGTAACTATGTTTGATAACGGATGGTGACTGAACTTATTGTGGTAATCATTTCACAACATATACAGGTGTCGAATCATTGTGTTGTACACCTGAAAGTAAATTAATGTTGCATGTCAATTATATAATTTAAAAAAAAAGGAAAAAAATGCTACATGAAGATGGGGTTATGACCTTGTCTTGAAGTGACAGAAAAGATGTGTGTGTAGAGAGGAAAAGGAGTGATGAAGCTATTATTTTTCCCTTTTAAAAAGTAAAAAAAAAAACAAAACTATTTCATTCTCATTATGCAAGAGAAGCAGATCTTCATGCATACCTGATTTCAGTTTTTCTTACTTCAGATGTCTCTGTAAACACTATGATCGGAATGGCTAAGTTAAGGAAACAATTTTTGTAAGCTTCAAATGGATAGTCACCAGCTACTTTGATCATCTCCAATGCAACCTAGGTAAAAGAAGGTGATCTGATTATATAATAGCCTAAAACTAACTATGACTTTAATTGCACGTATATAATTTTCCTGACTTCTTCTCAAGAATTTCTGTGTAGAGAATAAAAGTAGTTATTAGACTAGAGTAATAAAAATTTCTGTAAGTCTAATTAATCTGACCATGTAATCTTCCTATTTTGAAAGCAGACACCAGCACTCAAGAAATACAGCTGTCTGAAATCATTTAATAATAGGAACAATAACTATATAGCGTCTATGAGTAACACTAAAGTATAATAACTAGCATGGTCCTAAAGATTCTAAATTGTTAAGGAATTGTTAAGAAAAGACTAAATCAAAAGAAATCCAAATCACTATTGAGAACAGCATTTTTTTAAGGCAAAGAACTAAAATCTAATATTATCAAAGTGCAAAGTCTAGGATAGTTCATTTTATTCAAGAAAAATAAGGCACATGGATTGTATGGAGGATACAAAGATGATTAAGAGGATTATTGCTTGTAAGAAAAATTATACTCTAACTCAAAGGAGCTTATTTAAAAATGTTTGCATTATCTGTAAAAGTTCAAAATACAAGATTACTGTATTTGCAGAAATACCTTACAATTTTAAATTATAAGGTCAATAAGTATCCTTCCTTCTCTAAGATCTCCGAGTGAATGGTTTAGGGGTGGTATAATAGGGAAGACAGGAAAGAAGTAATGATATAGCAACATTTTCACAGAATAATAATCTCACCAAGCCAGAGACTGCAGCAGTAGATGTTGCTATAGCAGGTATAATTCTACCTGCTATGCGCTTTGTTTTCAAACGGTCAGCGGGTTCAATACTATACATTTTGGCACGAAGATTTGATGCAGCTGTGATGAAATCTATGTGTCCATTATGATCATCATCTTTTTCAAATGAAAGCACTGCCATCTGAAGGTCACCTGATGATAACCAGAAAAACAAAGTTTGCTAGTAAGTAATAAAGGCTTTACTAAGTAAAAAGCAATGTGGGCTCACTACTGTTGAAGAATCTTTTCTGTGTTTTGTTTAGCTTTGTAAGTAACTGAAAAATACCAAAAAAGAAAAAAAGAAAGAAAAGTCAGAGAACTTAAGTTATTGAAGGACATGAAAATGATGGCTTTAATACCACTAAATTAGAGAAATTTTGATATTATAAAACTTTTCTAAAAAATATAAAAATAAAGCCGTGGCAGATTCATGTCAATGTATGATGAAACCAATACAATATTGTATAGTAATTAGCCTCCAAAAAAATAAATAAATAAAGTGGAAAAAAAAAAAGGCCATGTACATTTACTATTAAGCAGTTTACAATAAAAAAGTCAACACTGGCTACTGTTCAAAAACCGATTCCCTAAGTACTACTCTGAAAAATTTTACCTCTGATAACTAAGCATAGAGTCAACTGGTCAAATAAAAACAAGTATTTTGGGGGAAGTTTTTAAGATTAATTTGTGGTTCCCCAAATCATTCTGCAGACAGGTGTAGCTTGATCTGTGATGAAATAAAAAGTAAGAAATGGTAATAAGTTTTTTCTAGAATTCCAATTATTAACTTAGGATATCAACTGTTTACTTGCAAAATAAATAGTTGGCTGTAAATCACATAGTTGTGTCTGACTCTTTGCGACCCCATGAACTGTAGCTCACAGACTCTGTACATGGGATTCTTCAGGTAAGAACACTGAAGTGGGTTACCATTCTCTTCTCCAGGGTAACTTCCCAACACAGGGATTGAACCTGGGTCTTCCGCATTGCAGGGAGATTCTTTTACTGTCTGAGCCCACCAGGGACGCCCTAAATAGTTGGCTAATCTAGGGTTTTTTCTTGAATTTTACTGGTCTTTATGTAAAATCCCCGAAGTTTGGAAACTGCTGATTTATGTAGTTAAAGGATACTGAGGAGGTCTCAAAACAAGCTAGTACAGATCTGTTTTTCAGTAATTAAAAGTTCAGTTTTTTATATTTAAGATCATTTAGCAAGGGTGTACAAAGGTCAGATTTATATTACCTGTGTATAATTATGGAAGCCAAGAAGAAATCTGTCTATAATTTTTTTATCCTAAAGTGATTTAACTGGGTCTATGGGGTCGCACAGAGTCAGACATGACTGAAGCGACTTAGCAGCAGCAGCAGCAGGTTTAGTCTGGCTTCTCTGGTATCTCAGCCGGTCAAGCATCTGCCTGCAATGCAGGAGAGCTGGGTCCGATCTCTGGGTTAGGACATCCCCTGCAGGAGGGCATGGCAACCCACTCCAGTATTCTTGCGTGGGGAATCCCCATGAAGAGAGGAGCCTGGTGGGCTGCAGTCCATGGAGTTGCAAAAGTTGGACATGACTGAGCAACTAAGCACGCACACACACATGCAGGGTTAGTCTCCACAAGGACTCCATTTTTCATTCATTATGCTAGCGGTAAGTTATAAAGCAATGACACAACAGAATCTCAAGGATTAAAAGAATCAGAACAACAAAAACAAAGCAGACGTACATATCAGCCTTTAAGAGTAAGGAAATGGTGGAGAAAACTGGTGAATTTAGTTATAGTTCAAGATAACAGTGACTTTCATATGATCATGAAATCAAGTAATATCATTATTATTCCTGCTATTATTTAATTTCACAACCTTCTAAGTGTAGAGCTTAGTGAAAATAAAATATTTTTAGCTCAAAATAGTTTTATAAGGATTTCCCCTTACTTGTGGTAGCTTCATTAGATGCAATAGCCTTTTCTAGTTGGAAAATAGCATTTCTCTCATCTTCACTGCTCACAGGAACCTGGTCCGGTTTCCTTGCAGTTTCATCTGTTTGAACAACCTTTAAATATATGAATACATATTCATTAATGATATCACCTCTTACACATAAGCTTAACTAACATATCTGCTTTTATCAAACAAGTCATAAAGAGGAAACATTCTATCTAGTTTAATTAGATTATTAACCATTATGGTCAAAAGTATTTTATACCTTATATTGGTAAATAATATTATTTACATATTTATTGTCTACTGCCTCACAGTGACACATAAACTCTATGAGAAAAGGAGTTTTTATCTGAGAGAATCTCAATATATCTAAAATAAACCTGCCTAAGTTAAAAATACTTACTGAATACTTTATAAGATCTGAGTTCATACATATTCCTTTTAAAATTCCACATTAAAATCAAGTTAATATTAATCAATAGCTTGCAATTCTGAGAAATCAACTTCAAAACAAATTATGTATCTCTAACTAGTGCAAAGTTATTTTCTGTCTCAAAGAAATTGAAGAAATCCACAAATCACATAATATGGGCATGTAAAATATTTACTGAATGCTGACAAGAAGTTCTATACCAAAGAACATGTGTTCCTTCTTTATAGCTGCATGCTTAGGACAGCATATAAAAGTAATTTATCTTTAAGAAATTACTTATTAAACACAAGGTCAGAGAAGTTCAGATCAGTTCAGTTCAGTCACTCAATCATGTCCGACTCTTTATGATCCCATGGACTGCAGCACACCACGCCTCCCTGAGGCCTACTCAAACTCATGTCCATCAAGTTCGTGATACCATCCAACCATCTCATCCTGTGTTGTCCCCTTCTCCTCCTGCCTTCAATCTTTCCCAGCATCAGGGTCTTTTCTAGTCAGTCAATTCTTCGCATCAGGTGGCCAAAGTATTGGAGTTTCAGCATCAGTCCTTCCAATGAATACTCAGGACTGATTTCCTTTAGGATTGACAGGTTGGATCTTCCTGCAGTCCAAAGGACTCCCAAGAGTCTTCTCCAACACCGCAGTTCAAAAGCTTCAAGTCTTCAGTGCTTAGCTGTCTTTACAGTCCAACTCTCACATTCATACACAAGTACTAGAAAAACCATAGCTTGATTAGATGGACCTTTGTTGGCAAAGTAATGTTTCTGCTCTTTAATATGCTGTCTAGGTTGGCCATAACTTTTCTTCCAAGAAGCAAGCGTCTTTTAATTTCATGGCTGCAGTCACCATCTGCAGTGATTTTGGAGCCCTCCAAAATAAAGTCTGTCACTGTTCCCATTGTTTCCCCATCTACTTGCCATGAAGTGATGGGACCGGATGCCATGATCTTAGTTTTCTGAATGTTGAGCTTTAAGCCAACTTTTTCACTCTTCTCTTTCATCAAGTGGCTCTTTAGTTCTTCGCTTTCTGCCATTAGGGTGGTGTCATCTGCATATCTGAGGTTATGGTATTTCTCCCAGCAATCTTGATTCCAGCTTGTGCTTCTTCCAGCTCAGGGTTTCTCATGATGTACTCTGCATTTAAGTTAAATAAGCGGGGTGACAATATACAGCTTTGATGTACTCCTTTCCCGATCTGGAACCAGTCTGTTGTTCCATGTCTAGTTCTAACTGTTGCTTCTTGACCTGCACAGATTTCTCAGGAGGCAGGTCAGGTGGTCTAGTATTCCCATCTCTGTAAGATTCTTCCACAGTTTGTTGCGATCCACACAGTCAAAGGCTTTGGAGTAGTCAATAAAACAAAAGTAGATGTTCTTCTGGAACTGTCTTGCTTTTTCGATGATCCAGCAGATGTTGGTAATTTGATATTCTCAAACCAAGAAACTAGCTACATCATTACTAAAATACTACTTCTTTTTTAAAAAAACACATCCAACTCACATTTTACATATTAAATATTATTATAAGTATTTGAGAAATATTAAGGAGTCAAGGAAGCAGTAATTTTTATTTGCCAGGATGTGCTGTTGATATTTTTGGCTGTGGCATCTGTTAACTAGGAGTGCCAGACCCTGAAGCTTTGGGGAAGCTGCTTCAAGGAGTTTTAAGCTAATAAGTCCTGTTAAAATTGTGGCTTATTTGCTCAGGATAATATATTACCCCTAAACTTCAATACAGAAAGAAGCAATTCAAGCTAGAAAACACTGAAGAGCAGTAAAGACCTGCAAAGTTATTGATGCATATTTCCTTGGTGGCTGTCTAGCAGTTCTGTCCATTAAAACATGGGCTAGGAATTTTTATAAAGGAATTTTGTTTATCCTTTCTGTACTTTTGTGACTGCAAGTCACGAATATTTCATTCAGAAAGTCCATTTACTTGTACAAAATGAACTACCTACAAGTTTCCTTTTCTCTAAAATAAAAATGCAGAGTGGAAGACTGCAAAACCATTTCCTACTTGAATTTTGCATGGAGGAAGTCATTACTCCACATTTTCCAGTATAGTTAAAGGATAAGGGGAACAGAAGAGTTCTGTTTATTGTTAAGGGTTTACAGTTTATTGTTACTGTTAAGGGTTTTGTGGTTTGTTTATTTTTTTTAAAGTGCATACAAAATGGGGTATGATGAACTGAAAAAAATATTTAGTATTTCAGACTTTCCTATTTACCATGCATACATTTCATGTTCCACCTGTATTAATACTCCCTGTCTCTCTTTCCTTCCAACATATTTGCCTGGCAAAATTCCAACCCTTATTAAAATCCTGTTCCCAGCTATTCTACAATAGCATCCAAGCAGCTAAACTGCCTTTTCTCCAGACTCATTTGGTGGAATACATTATTGGAATTAACATTAAGTGGATCCTAAGTATTGTCTCAAAATTATATAACATTTTCTAATTTCTCACTTAGCCCATGGCAATTATTCATATCTTTCTTTTTTTGCTCAGGTCAAACACCCTCTCTCTTTTCCCTATCACTCAGAGCTATTAATGTTTCTTTTCTTCAACTAAGAAAACAACAATCTTTTTTTTCCCCTCTCATACTCAGAGCAATTCCTTATAAATCCTGTCAGGGCTACAGCAAAATATACACAAAATTCAACCTCTTAAAACTTCCCCTACTTCATTCAAATCACCATTATCTCTTGTCTATAATATCCTAATAACTTATTTTGCTTCCTCTCTCATGTCCCATATAATCCTTCTTAATACAAATGCCAAGGTCCTCCTTTTAAATATGTCAGATTGTACCCTGTGTTTTAAATCTTCAACTGGCTTATTCCATAATAAAACATAAAGTACTTATCATAACCCTCACTACCTCTGCAATCTCACTGTCTACCACTCTTCTCTTGCATAGTCTCCTCCAGAAAAATTCCAGCGTTCAAAGTCTTTGAAGGCCTTTCTCTCATTTTCTTGCTCTGCTGTTTGCACCGCTTTTCCACCAGATAATAGTATGGCTCACGCCTCATTTCCTTCAGGCTTCTGTTTAGACATAACCATATCAGAGAAGCTGTCCTCTTTTAGCTCACATCAAATGACACCAGCTCCATCACCTTTGTTTTACCTGCTTTGCCTTTTCTTATTAACTCTTCTGCCCATAATGCAATATTACATAATCATTGGCACTTTAAAAAAAACAGTCTATCTTTGGTCCCTTAGAATATAACTCCTAAAAGAACAAGAATTTTGTTCATTATGGGCTTTTCCAGGTTTAGAATGAAACTTGACACAAGAAGTAGTTCAATGACTATTTGCTGAATGAATGAACTTGTACACGTACCTTGTCGGATGGTTTGAATTCCTGAATCTTTACTTCAGAAAGAATATTCAACAGGGTATCTGCTGATAAGTCCTGATTTTTAAAACAGTAATTTTTATCAGCATATTCTTAAAATTCTAAATTCTAAACACAACCAAAAAATGGTACTTTAACATGCTAAAATATTTGAGTAATTTATAACTGTTTAGACCACATCTGTTTGTGACATTTACTTTTATTTCTATAGAAATATCATCCATAAAGGCTGGGAGGTGCGGGTGGTGCATGTAAAAAAGTACTTAATAGTCAACATATTAGTTGACCAAAATCTTAGTCTTTCCACAAATTCTTAAAAAGTTAGTTTTAGGACTGCTTGTGAGTATCACACAGAGTGCCCTCTGAGATCAGGAACTATCTCTTCAATGTTTTACAAAGTTCCCTGCAGAAAGTTTTACTCAATATACGGTGACTCAATAAACAAATGAATAAATAAGTAAATGGAATTCATATCTCCAGAAACTGGAAAATATTTATATGGTTCAAGATAAACTTAGATGAATTTAAAGCTATATACGTTTTTATTATTAAGAATCTGCTTAGGAAAAACTGAGACATAGTGCTTTTGAGGTCACCTACAACTCTAATCACAAATTACCACTTTTTTCACAAGAAGAATAACTAACTGAATACCACTATCTTTACCAGACATTTATGGTATATTTTACTGTGTTTTAACCCCAAAAGGGATTAATCTACATTTTTATGTAGATTCAAAAGAGCCAGTGCTAGTTATGAATCTGGCTGATGTTCTCCCATTCAGCCTAGTACCTAAAAGTATAACCAGTTATTTAGCTCTGTTATGCATTTGAGGATGAAGATTCACTAATACAGACCTCCCTTTCAAATAAAACTGCATTAGATCCTTTATATATTAGTCAATGAAGGTAATGTCTAAGAAAAAATGTATAAATGATAAACGTTAAGAAATGTTAATATGGGAGAGCATTTTCAGGTCTCCTGAGATGCACATAGATTAATTTCACAAAATAAACCAAACAAATGTTAATAAAGAGAACCACTAAGTAATATTTAAAATTTGTTATGATATAGGTCACCTTCGGTTTTAAAAGTAATTATAATAGTTAAAGTTATGTTGGTCACAAACATTTTAAAAATAAAGATAAGATTTCTCTTACAAATATTTGTTTCACTATTTAAATTCAGAAAGAAAAATTCAACTTTCTTCTACTTAGTAATGCTGCAATGAGGTGTTTAACTTCTGCTATATTAGAAAGGGAAACACTACAACAAAATTAAAAGTTTATATCAAAGAATGATTCTTATAAAACACGTTCTGATGATACAATTAAGCTAGGTCTTCTAATTCTAATTATTTCTATCTGTTAGGGTTTGAAGAATATCTTACCTCTTCTGTAAATGGAATGCAATAGATTGTAGCATATAATTTTGCAGCATTTAGAAGAAAACTGAAGTGCCTTTTGAAATTAAAAAAATAAAGTGTGAGTGTACAATTTCAAAGATGTTTAATTCATCATAAACTATAGCCTTTAAAATGTTGAAGGCAAGTAATGTTCAGGATTATGTGTTTTATTTTGTTTTTTGTTTTTTTAATTAAGCAATGAAATTCTGGTCTAGATCAAGGCATTGACAAAGCTATAAAAAAGAAAACATTAGATGTTTATTTTCATAAGCACTATTATTCAGGTAGTGATCAAGACTACTCTGGGGAGAGAAGTGGCCAGAAGTAGAAAATTAAAGTATTGAAAGAAAATTCATTTTAATTCATAAGAAAATATTGCAAATTTGGTTTTAAAAGGTGTATAATAATATCAAACTAAGCAAATGAGTATGTTTAAAAGCAAAAAGGCAAGTTTTACAGAAGCAGCAGCAGGATAAGGTGACTAGAATAAGCACCAGAGGAAAAAATAAAGCACAGAGTTACTTGTTGAAAGTGCTTAATTAAGCTAAGTGCTTAATTAAAATGTGCACATAAAAGTGAGTGTGTGTGTGTTTATAAATGTGTATCTAATATAGACAGGATATACAGGTATTTACTCAAAGATCAACTCCTTTGAAAATTAATCTGAGAATATTTAGGCAGTTATTTAGTAATAATCATTCTCCCCCATATAAACAAAGTTTCTTATATACTGAGTTCATTAAATAGGAGAACATTAGTTTTCATTTTACATTTTTCATAAATAAAGTCAAAGAGATGACACTTTGGTTGCACTTTAGAAAAGATAAAAATAATGAGGTTATTTACCATGTAAATAAACAGATTTATCTATGTGGGGAGAGAATTGTGGCTTGTTTTCTTGGCCAAAATGCTATGATAATTCTTAGATTAAGATGGATGCAATATTTTAACACTAAAATGTTTGAAGTTTTTACCCTGCAATGTAAACCTGAACAGTTAAGAAGTTTACAATGAAGGATATATATAAAACTGGATATATATACTTACAAAGGTTCATTCAGATCAAATTTTAATGGAGAGGGGGGTCTCTTTGGTGACTGCCAAAACAAACCTAACAAAATGAAAAAATACATTATTTTCAATTTCAACAGTCAATAATAAATCACATTAAACTTTCTTCTCAATACTTACTGCCATCTTTTAATCGTGTGTCCAGAGGGAAACAGTGAAGCAGCTGAAGAGCCTAAAGAAAAAAACTGAATTAAAAACAATCACTACTCATTATTAACTGAAATAAAAAAAAAACATAAAAAGATATACAGTAAAGTCTCCCAATGACCCTGTACATCATCTGTCCATTCTCCTGTCACTGACCCTGACCCTCACTTGGAATAACCTCTACCTATTTCTTTATTAACATTTACATATATATTTTTTGCATCTATGACAAACATAAATATAGATTATTTTATCCCTTTTACACAAATGGTGGCATACTTTACATCTCATTCTGCCCCTTTTGGAGAAGGAAATGGCAATCCACTCCAGTATTTTTGCCTGGATAATCCCGTGGACAGAGGAGCCTGGTGGGCTACTACTGTCCACTGGATTGCAAAGAGTCAGACATGACTGAGCAACTAAACAGCAAACTGTTCCTTTTGAAGAGCTAATTCTTAAACAAACCAACCAAAAAATCCCGTAAAAATACATTGCATTTTTTATTTTGAAATGATACGATGTTTGAGATTTGCTTCAAAACCATCTAGGCGGAGGGTATACTAGGCGGCATATACATGAAACAGGATTTCTATGAGTTCTGTGATTCTGTGCATGCATGCCCAGTCATGTCTGACTCTTTGTGACTCCATGGACTGTAGCCTGCCAAGCTCCTCTGTTCATGGGACTTTCCAGGCAAGAATGATGGAGTGGGTTGCCATTTCTTCCTCCAGGGGATCTTCCCAACCCAGAGATAGAACTCACATCTCCTGAGTCTCCTGAATTGGTAGGCAGATTCTTTACCACTGAGCCACCTGGGGTTCTATGAGTTGGTAATTGTTAAACCTGGGTGAACAATTTATGAAGAGTACATGGAGATTCATTACATGCTACTTCCTCTATTATTTCTGTGGTTGAATTTTTCCATAATAAAAAAAGTTAAAAAACCCACAGACGATAAGGACACACACACACAAAAAAGAGTTCTTTAGATTTTGAGACATGACGTCACTGATAGTCATGGTAAGAATAATTTCAATGGCTGTGGGGAAAGAAGACACATATTGGGTAGAGATATGGAAACAGTGAGTACAGACCACTTCTCCACTCAGCAGAGCAAAAAAGAGGAAGTGAAAAGTAGGGTTAACTATAATTAAAAAATGTTTTAAAACAGATGAACTTATTTTATATTTCAATAGGTAAGAGCCTAAAAAGAGGGAGAGATGAAAGACAGTGATGGACACATTTCAGGAACTGTATGTAACTGGAGAAAGAATAACATCTAACATTTCACTAAATATTTATGGGCATTTATTTATGGGCCAGGTTCTATGGTAAATACTTCGCATAAATTAACTCACTTAATCCTCACCACTATACTATGAGTCAGGTACCAATTTATTACCCACATTTTACAATAAGGAAACAGACAAAATGTGATTGTTAGATTTAGATGGAGAAGGCAAAATTCCAACAAAATTTCTGATGGATCTCTATTCTCTCAATGTCTTGTTTTAATTTGAACAAAAAACTTCTTTTAAGACTGATTAAATGTATTCCTTCTCTAGAAGGAATCTGTATTTTAAAACCCATTTTGTACACAGACAAGAACTACTTAAATGCACAACTGACAAGCCAAGGAGTGGAGTTTAAACACATTCTACCTAGTGACTCAGATGGTAAAGAATCTGCCTGCAATTCAGGAGACCAGGATTTGATCCCTGGGTCAGGAAGATCTCCTGGAGAAGGGAATGGTACCCACTCCAGTTCTTGCCTGGACAATTCCATGGACACAGGAGTTGGTAGCTACAGTCCATGGAATTACAAAGAGCTGGAATGACTTAGTGACTAACACTTTCACACTTGCATCAGTAACATTCAGAAAGAAATTGGTTGTGTGTCCATCACTTGTTCTCAGTTAACTTATTCATTTCTGAAAAGGTTCCAAAAAGAAAGAGTAGACATTTCAGGTCAATTAAATGAATGTCATAGTAATTAAATGAGCCAAGTTTAGACTTTTTCTAAATGTTTTACAGTATACACATACCTTATGGTTAAAATATTTTTCAAACTTTAATCTTGCTAATTCTACACACTGGGACCAATTTCTAGGTCTTCTGCTAAGTAACTTAATCACTTGAAAACAGCCTTCTAAACTGTGTCCGGTTTGTATCTTCTAGAGTGA
This sequence comes from Bos indicus, assembly GCF_029378745.1. NCBI lineage: Eukaryota > Metazoa > Chordata > Mammalia > Artiodactyla > Bovidae > Bos > Bos indicus. The sequence goes on from NC_091765.1 coordinate 84,058,544, forward strand.
GGAAAAAACAAAACAAATACATGTCCAATTAATCACACAAACATACACATGCATTTCCCAGGAATTATTAGCCAACTTTTGAAGTGCTAGCTCATGTGCCTTAATTTATTATTTTCATATCAAGCTCCCTGTCTCTGTCTTTCTCCTTTCCCTCTTTCTTTTCTTTTTTGAGGGGGGAATGGGTAAATACCGCATGTAAAATTTTGACTCTCAAACTGTTTCTTATTTCACAAGTCATCCTCATGTCTGGCTAGCAACAAGTTAATACTATATATGTACTTATTATAAGAAGTGCTATGAATAATATTTTACACTAAAAAGTTGGCCTTTTTAGTGCAGAATTGAAGGAAAGTAAGAATGCAGCTTTGAAGCCGTCCTCACCGTGAGACTAATAAAATCTGAAACCTCGGCCTATTTCTGAAATTTTCACTAGAACTTACCTCAGTTTTTTCCAAAGAGCTTAACGATATTGTTTTATTATTTGTAGCTGTCTCATCATTATCACACCCTTAATTAGGCTGAACCATATGAACTGCTGTTCTGTGAGTCTAACACGGTAAAATAGTGGTAAAATTTTGGTAAAATTTTATAGTGGTGAACTATATGGTAAAATTCCATATAGTTTGACCAAACTAAAAAAAGAAGGGTTATTTGTGATCTGCTAACTTCAAGATTCCTCAAATACTTACTTACTATATAAATAATAACGCATAATCTATTTAAGAACATAAAATAAATTATTTACAGGCAACTTGAAAGTAAGATTACAATGACAAGATGTTGGGGTTAGCAGATACAAACTATTATATACGGAATGGATAAACAACAAGGTCCTACTGTACAAAACAGGGAACTACATTCAGTACCCTGTGATAAACCATAATGGAAAAGAATATGAAAAAGAATGTGTGTGTGTGTGTATATTTGTATATATAGAAAATGGAAGCATCTTACTATACTGCAGAAATCAACACTATACTGTAAATTAACTGTAATTCAAAATAAAGTGTATTGATTTTTACCTGTAAGACTTCTTCTGCAGATGGATATGTTTGCCAAAATTTGTTAAACAATGAAGGCTTCTGGGAAAAGGAACTTTCAAACTATAACAGAAAAGAGGAAAAAAATATAATAAATAGGAGTCTGCTTAAAAGATAGAAATACCATCTTTTCTACTTCAGAGAAAAATTTCTTATACAATATCTTTATTACCTTATCTCTTGCCCATTGTATAGTGTGTTCAATAGCAGCTGGAAAGGATTTTAGGGTACAAAATGGTATTTCTTCTTCTGGGGGATCCCGCTAATTTATAAAATATGACAACAGTTAGCAGCAATGACAATTTTTGATGGATTAAATTTACTTGAGTGTTTTAAGACCATTGAAAAATAAAATTAAAAAATGAAACAAATCCAACTTTTAAAAAATCTTTTTCCTAGGCATTAAGAGGAAACATTGATTCTTTTGACACGCAACAGACTTGTTCATATGGCAAGGTAACAACAAACTCCTCTGGTATCATGTAGTACCATAACAGACTACCATATGTAATTATTTTATTTTTCTCAAAGCATAAAGGTAACATTTAAAACTTTATAACATTGTTTATTTTGAAAAGTAATTAGAGAATTGCTAATACAGTGCTCAGCATACCATGAGTTTCTTTCTCCAGGGAGAAACAATATTTGCAAACAGGAATCATGTGCTCTTGATGCTTGGTATGGTCTCTTACAGAAAGCATGTATTAAATAAATGACAGATGTCTTTGTTGTGTCATGTGAAAATGAAGAAATCCATATTTATTACAGGGTACTTTTGTACGTTTAGTCTTACTGGCTTACCCAATCTAAAACAACTAACTTTGTCTCTTTTTACTTGGGGATTTTTTTGTTGTTATTATAAAGAATTGTGCTTATTATTTTTTAATTTTTTATTTCATGGCTGTGCTGGGTCCAGCATGCAGGCTTTTTCTACTTGTAGCAGGAGGGGGCCGTTCTTTATTTGCTGTGTGCAGGTTTCTCTTGTTATGCAGCACAGGCTCTAGGGCACACAAGCTTCAGCAGTAGCAGAGTACAGGTTCAGTAGCTGTGGCCCATGGGCTCTAGAGAACGGGCTCAGCAGTTGTGGCACACAGCCTCTGCTGCCCCACGGCATGTGGAATCTTCCTGGACCAGAGATCAAACCCATGTTCCCTGCCCTGGCAGGTGGACTGTTAACCACTGGGCCACCAGGGAAGTCCTTACTTAGAGATTTGTATTTTACTTTGTTGATCTGTAAATACCACGAAATATTTTATAAGCCGAGAGGAAAGTCAGAAGGAACATTTAATTCTAGTTTTCTTGAATATGAAGGCACAGTCTATAAATCAATAGGAGAAGGTTTGGGAAAGATGTGGTAGTATGAGAGAATCAGGACTTTCAGAAATTTGCAACATCCTCTATTTTGAAAATCTTCCACAATGACCCCGGCATATCATGATTTTCTCCATCTATTTTACTTCAAATCAAACTTATCAACTTTGTCTCTTATCATGTCTTTACTACATAAACTTCTGATTTCATGAGAGTAGAGGGGGAAACAAATTTTATTAAAATTTAAAAATTTTGCTAAACCATATATATCCATTAAATAAAGGGAATGTTTATGCTTAAAAAATAATATTCTTTCAATTTTACAAATAGGGCTAACCTTTTAAAAATTCTTTTTAAAGCCTACAATTATTTCCTAGACTAGTGATTTTTAAATTTAGTAGTATCTCAATATCACTTGTAGAGGTTAAAAAAAAAGTTACATCTATATCATTTATATAAAATACATGGGTATAAATGGCTTGGTTCCTCATATGGAGAAACTGAGTCTTCAGTAAGATTTTGGATGGGTCACTAAGGTTGTTAGGAAACTAATCAAGCAGCAATAAGAAACAGTAAACTCATAAGAATAATATTCCACAAAGACCAGAAACAAAATTCTGATGATTAAAAAATACATTTAGGGCTTCCAGGTGGCTCAGTGGTAAAGAACCCGTCTCCCAATGCAGGAGGCACAGGTTCAATCCCTGAGCCGGGAAGATCACCTGCAGTAGGAAATGGCAACTCACTCCAGTGAGTATTCTTGCCTGGGAAATCCCATGGACAGAGGAGCCTGGTGGGCTATAGTCCATGGGGTAAGTAAAAGAGTCAGACATGACTTGGCAAACAAAACAACAACAAGAAAGTAAGTTTAACTACATTTAAAAAAATGTCTACACATATATGCACAAACACCGTTGGCAGATCAAAATCAGAACAGATTAAGGATGCTTAACCAAATGTGCTGACTGATAAAGAGAAACAGATCATGAGACAGAAAAATGATAAGATATAAAGAATAAACATTTACTTAAAAAACTGGTTCACTTACATGACTATTATAGGATTCAGTTAAATGAGGTACAATAACTTCAGTGTGTCCCTTAGTGCCCATCGTTCCAGAATCTAAGAGGGGCCGTAGATTTGCTAAGCATCGGCTAAGTGAAAAGAAGATAGATAACAAACAGAAGTTAGCAATAACAACGTTAAGCAGAGGACACTCTACCAATGTTTACTGACCATTACACATGCTGATCACTTCTTGGATATAATATTTTAGGAAACAGATACATTTCCACCAAAAACCCATTATTTCCATCCCCTTCCTCCCATAAACTTTGCTGCTCAATGTAGCAACTTTTGCCTCTACCTTCCATTACCAAAATTTAGTAGTTTTAGCATAAGATACACTATATTTATCTTGTTCTAAAATGCCTACAAAATTGTGGGCTTTTTTCCTTCTGGGTTAACTCTTAATTAATGTATTACTCTTTCTTGTCTTGCTTTCTATTTCTTCTTTGGTTATTTTCTGTATTTTCTGACTCTCTCTCTAACTATATATATATAAATAAAACTCTCTCTGTATATATCTATCTTACTATAGGCTTCCCTGGTGCTCAGAGGTAAAGAATCTGCCTGCAATGCAGAAGCCACAGGTTCTATCCCTGGGTTGGGAAGATCCCCTAGAGAAGGGCATGGTAACCCACTCCAGTACTCTTGCCTGGAAAAAATCCCATAGACAGAGCAGCCTGGCAGGCTACAGTCCGTAGCGTCACAAAGAGCTGGGACACAACTGAAGTAACTGAGCACAAATACACCTTACTATATCTTTTCAACATTTTCTTTATCCCAAACCTTCTTTCTAAAGAGTTACAATATCTATATTCTATATACTTTCATTTCTTAAAGTTTCTTTTTGTTTTTTTGCTGGCCAAGATTACAAACTTTCCACTATAATCTCAACTGGTAAATATTCCTGCTAATAAATCTGCTCTAGCACTCTAACATTAAAGAGTCATATAAACATGTAAGAAAGATTATATAAGGTATGTACATCACAGTCATTTATTCATCTACTTATTTAAAAAATATTTACTGAATGACATCATGTATTGGGCACTGAAGATAGAGTGATGGGAAAATAAATAATAACAGGATAAATGATTTAGTGAGGAAACAAACATTAAATAAATATGCATGTCAATAAAAATAAGTGCTATGAAGGAAGAAAACAGTATTGTGAAAGATTATCAGAGAAAGATCTAATTTAGAATTTAGGGGTTAAAGAAAGTCTGTTTCAATAAAGACATTCAGGCTGAAACTAAAAGGATGAGGGGAAAAAAACTAAAGGAAGTGAAGAGTAAGTAGGTAGATTTGGGCTTGACTTTTAGAATATAAACACAATTTCTTGAGATTGAAGCAGAGTTATGTGCAAGTCCCTGAGGTGAAATGTGTTAGATGTTCCCCTGTAAGAACGCAAACAAAGAACATATAGCTAGAATAAAGAGAGCCAGGGAAAAATTGCAAATTTTAAGCTGGAGTCATGGACAGGTGGCAGATACTCTATGAAAAAAATTTAGGTCATTTTAAAGATTTACAATTTTATCCTATCTATAATGGAAATCACCAGAAGTTTTGGGTTCAAGAACTATAATTGGAATATAAAGAATAATCAGAAAATTCAGTAATTGTTCAATAAATAGGTATAAAAAGTGAAGTAAAAACAAAACAAAGACAATCTCTATGAACCTGAATTTTAAGAACATACCTGTCTACATATCTCCTGGCTTCCACATTATCTAATGCTGTAATAATTATATCCTGCTTAGTATAGAACTCATCATTGTAAATTGCCTCAGTGGCTGAACATACTTTGTTCAAATGTGCATCTATTTTTAACTGAGGATTTATTTTCAGGGTTGCATCAGCAGCAGTACAGCTTTTAGGCTTCTAAACAATATATAAAAACAGAGGAAATAAATGTTAACAGGAAAAATAGACCATGATTGAACATATACAATTTACATATGAAGAATAATGTAATGAGACTGGTTTTCATTTTTAGTTTGTGAAAATTATATTCGTTGTGGTCATGCTACATTTAATACTGCATATTAGAATTAATAATTCACACATTATTATGAAAAATATAAACAACCTCTATTTTATAGTTATGTGCTTTAGAATTCTTAAAATATTAGTTACAAGTAAAATTAAAAGAACATTTTTCTCTATTAATGAGATTTGAATTGGTTAAGTGCCTACAAAAAGTTTTGAACACGTTCAGCAAAATATCAGAAATGTAAGTTCTGCAGAAAATGAGCTCAGAGGTATGGTAATTTAGTATTTTGGTACTATAATCTTTTGAAAAATTTTACCATTTCTGGATGGATATATTTAATAAATTGTTTCAGTTATTTTTTAAAATCACTGGTGTCATTTCAAGTGTTACAAACTGTAAAATTAGAAGTTTAAAGCAAACAGGCCTTAATAGTTCTTCTATAAGTAAAATGCACAAAGTTCAGTGGATGAATATTATGACATAAATTTTAGTTCATTAAAGACCCTGTTACTTAGTTCTTTATATTTGGATAGGTGAGCCATTTGGTTAACTATGCCACTTATACAACTATATAAAAGTATGCTTTATCTTTCTGTTTATGACATTTCTAAGCTTATTTACTAAGACCCTCAATGAGCTGTAAAACAATAAAGTGAAAAAACATTTCTAAAGTCAGAGCAAAGTTACTTGACTGTTTCTTTTCCTGACGAATATTTTGACCTCTATAAAAAAAGACAGAAAATAAGCACTGGTTTACAATCAAAATGGATTATTAAATAATCAAACAAGATCAAAAGAGCAAAAAATTCTTTTAAACTTTATCTGTTTTGTAATAAAACTTAAAAAAAAAACAGTGTCAAATCTGTCACCTATAAAAAACTTCAAATCAGGGAACCTGTTTTTATATTCTTAGATGTTTCTAAAATTAAATATATGATACATCTTGATTATAAAATGAAAAAATATTGCCCATGATTCACAACTCAGATTTTAACATCCAGAATACAAAAATAATTTTTATATTAAAATAAAATTATGTATTTTTCCCTGTTATTCCCATTATTTGATAATTTGAGAGATTCTAATAAAATAAAGATACTACGCTTGTTCAAGCACCATTTTCTATTTTTCTATTTAACACAACAGAGGATTTAAATTTGAATCAGTATAACAACACACCTGTATGTGATGAGGACGAAATAGGAACTGTCTATTCAAGTTGGATTTTTCTATCAAGTCAGGATCTGTTACTGTAACCTAATATCAAAGAAAAAAAAAATGCCTGAAATTACATAAGAGATACGTTTAAATTGACTTCGTTTTCCTCTGAATGACTAACTCCCACAAGTTATAAATTATTTTGCCTGGTAGAAGTTATAATAAAAAATACTCAAAACTGGTTACCAATACTACTGTTTTTATACTTATATTTAAAGATAATATTTTGGAAAAGGCAATGGCACCCCATTCCAGTACTGTTGCCTGGAAAATCCCATGGATGGAAGAGCCTGGTAGACTGCAGTCCATGGGGTCGCCAAGAGTCGGACATGACTGAGCGACTTCACTTTCACTTTCCACTTTCATGCATTGGAGAAGGAAATGGCAATCCACTCCAGTGTTCTTGCCTGGAGAATCCCTTGGACGGAGAAGCCTGGTAGGCTGCAGTCCATGGGGTCAAACAGAGTTGGACACGACTGAAGCGACTTAGCAATTAAAGATAATATTTAGCATAGGAACATGTCAAACAAAATAGCTAAAATCAGTCGCAGATCCTGATCAAAACAACTTTTTTCTTCATAACAAAATAGAGGCTAAATATCACTATCACATTTTAGAAACACGTAATGGGTTAGTCATAGAAGATTCGGCTCTTTTTTTTCTATACATGTTTATTTTCAATCTCGACTGAAAAGAACACTTACATGTTTCAATTTGAAAGGAACTCTTGCTAAAGCAGAGGTATACAAACTAGAGTGCAGGCAGCTGTTTTTGTAAATAATTTTTACTGGAACACCATCACACCATTTGTTTAAGTATTGGTTATGGCTGTTTTTATACTGCAATGGCAGAGCTCAGTAGCTATGACAGACTTAACATCACAAACCTAGAACAGTTACAGTCCGGTTAAGGAAAAATTTGCATACCTCCATTTTAAAGGATGCAAGATGAAAGTAAACAGAGCCAAGACAATTTTAAAAGTAGTCATAATTCATTTGTCACTTAAGCTAGTATTTGTAGATTTCACTAGAAGCAGAGTGTGTTCCAGATGTTAGATGTTTACTGGTATTCAAACACATTTTCTTTTAGCTATTTCCCTGATATATACAGATTTTTGCTTTCAATGCTGCTGCTGCTAAGTCACTTCAGTTGTGTCAGACTCTGTGCGACCCCAGAGACGGCAGCCCACCAGGCTCCCCCGTCCCTGGGATTCTCCAGGCCAGAACACTGGAGTGGGTTGCCATTTCCTTCTCCAACGCATGAAAGTGAAAAGTGAAAGTGAAGGCGCTCAGTCATGTCCGACTATTAGCGACCCCATGGACTGCAGCCCACCAGGCTCCTCCGTCCATGGGATTTTCCAGGCAAGAGTACTGGAGTGGGTTGCCATTGCCTTCTCTGTTGTTTTCAATAGTTCTATGTTATTATGTGTTAGGTGTTTCCTTGAAATAGGAGGAAGAAAACCACAGAAAATGTCTTTTAACAGAAAGTTTAACCATAATTAATAAATATATATATAATAATTCTAATTATTGTGATTACTGATTAAAAGGGTTTTTCTTCCACTTCCCCCAAGCCCACTTTTTAATCCACCCTGTGTTTGTGGGGGTTTTTTTTTGTCTTCTACTGAATTGATCAAGTATTCTTGACCTGAACCCTCCTTTAACCACTCACCAACTGGTATGGAAGTTAAATCTCTGTTTTTATGCAGTGATATTCAAAATTTTAACATGTACATGTGACTTAAGATCTAAAATGAAACTCTTCATTTCCTCTAGAACAGTGGAAGATATCTGAACTCTCCCTTCTATTTTCTGTGATATCAAGGAACATTTTACTTATTTTTAGCCATTTCATTCCAAAATGTCAACATTTTAATTAAAGGTTTTAAAAATCAATGCTTATCTAAACCTAAGACTGTTGTCAAATGCTTCTACTTACCCTTGGCTTCACACACTGCCTGTATTAATCCCACAGTTCACTCACTGAGAACTAGTGATAATCTTTTATCATTTTACTTATCAGTTATCTTTAATTCTCTCAAAAGATAATTTAGTTGGATATAGAAATCTAGGTTGATAAGTCACTTGTACTATGAAGATATGCTTCCCTATCTTCAGGTGTGTACTTATTGCTGGTTAAGAAGTCCACCAAATAATCGTTTTTTGTAATCTTTTTCATTTCTGCATTTGATTTGTTTGGGATTAATTTAGCTTTTTAATCAGAACACACTTGTCTCTTCAATTTTGCAAACTTCTTGTCATTATCCTTACTTCTTCCTTATCTTTACTCTCTGGAAATTCTACATTTATGTTAGACCGTGCATATGTATCCTCTTTCATTAAAAAAGAAAAAGACTCTCTCTACACTACATTCTAGGAATTTTATTTATCTCTTAGTCATCAGTTCTCACTTCAGCTACATTTGAATTTTAAGTTCACTGACTATACAGAAATTCTTCCTTGGCTTTTGGTAAAAATTTCCTTCCCCATCTCATGTTTTCATTACTCTATGTCTTTGGTCATTTTTAACTTTAGAGTCTGTATGTTACATTATTTGTAGCACTTCTATTTTCTGTATTTCTTGGAGAACTAATTCTTCTATTTTCATTGGCTGATTCTTTCAGGTGGTGGGCTTCCCTTGTGGCTCAGCTGGTAAAGAATCTGCCTGCAATGTGGGAGACCTGAGTTTGATCGCTGGGTTGGGAAGATCCCCTGGAGAAGGGAAGGCTACCCACTCAGTATTCTGGCCTGGAGAATTCCATGGACTACATAGTCCATGGGTCACAGAGCAGGACACAGTTGAGTGACTTTCACTTTTCAGGTGGTACCTTTTTCTAGAGATTTGTCATTTTCCATTGTGGACTGTCTTGAATGGATGTTGATTTTGCTGTATAGTCCTATGTACACTCAGTATGTATCACCATAACACAGTTTTGCCATTGTTTAATCTAGAGGTTTCAACACCCCCAAATTTGTTGTATTCTTTTATCTACTTAAAAATTTTATATGATAAAATTTTGGACCCATACACCAGCATGGTGCATGCTGAGCTGCAATTTCTCACAAATGACTTCCCTTTCTATTAATAGTTAATGTACCAGAACACTTGTGAATTACCACAGCTTTTAGGTCAGGGACTAATTTCCCTCTTGGTTCCTGGAACCCAGGGATTTCTCTTTACCTCCTTCTAGTTAAGTTTGGATACACATGTAAATATTTTATAAAAGACTAATTTACACAGTAAGAATAATTTATATAATATTTGCAGTAGGTTCAAGACTGCCCGATTAACTTATCTTGTTTTATTACTTAAAGTAAGTTGGTTTATTTACTATAGCTCTTTTCCTGACTTTTTATATGCTGATATGTATTATGAATTTCTAAGGAGTAAAGTAGGTGTTATTCAAACTTAACACAACCAAGGATTTTCTTTTCTTTTTTAGAAATATTTTAAAAGTCAGCAGAACTAATAGTGATTTGTGGAAAACAATTTAGGAAATGTTGAGCAAGAATGCTATGTGGATTACAACAAACTGTGGAAAATCTTAGAGATGGGAATACCAGACTACCTGACCTGCCTCCTGAGAAATCTGTATGCATATCTAGAAGCAACAGTTAGAACTGGACATGCAACAACAGACTGGTTCCATATCAAGAAAGGAGTACGTCAAGGCTGTATACTGTCACCTGCTTATTTAACTTATATGCAGAGTATATCATGAGACAAGCTGGGCTGGATGAGATATAAGCTGGGATCAAGATTGCTGAGAAAAATATCAGTAACCTCAGATACGCAGATGACACCACCCTCATGGCAGAAAGGGAAGAACTAAAGAGCCTCTTGATAAAAGTGAAAGAGGAGAGTGAAGAAGTTGGCTTAAAGCTCAACATTCAGAAAACCAAGATCCTGGCATCCGGTCCCATCACTTCATGGCAAATAGATGGGGAAACAATGGAAACAGTGACAGACTTAATTGTTTTGGGCTCCAAAATCACTGCAGATGGTGACTGCAGCCATGAAATTAAAAGATGCTTGCTCCTTGGAAGAAAAGTTATGACCAACCTAGACAGCATATTAAAAAGCAGAGACATTACTTTGCCAACAAAGGTCCATCTAGTCAAGGATATGGTTTTTCCTATAGTCATGTATGGACAGACTATAAAGAAAGCTGAGAGCAGAAGAATTGATGCTTTTGAACTGTGGAGTTGGAAAAGACTCTTGAGAGTCCTTTGGACTGCAAAGAGATCCAACCAGTCCGTCCTAAAGGAAATCAGTCCTGAATATTCATTGGAAGGACTGATGCTGGAGCTGAAACTCCCAATACTGTGGCCACCTGATGTAAAGAACTGATTCATTTGAAAAGATCTTGATGCTGGGAAAGATTGAAGGTGGGAGGAGAAAGGGATGACAGAGGATGAGATGGTTGGATGGCATCACCCATCGATGAGTCCATGGCATCACCAACTCAATGGACATGAGTTTGAGTAAGCTCTGGGAGTTGGTGATGGACAGGGAAGCCTGGCAGGCTGCAGTCAACGGGAGTCGCAAAGAGTCAGACGTGACTGAGTGACTGAACTGAACTGAGCAAGAATAACAAACTGTAGGAGGTCTGCCTATGACTGTAATAGTAAGCTTAATAAGCTATAAAACATGAACTATTCCACAAATTTTAGTCATTTAATTACTAGTAAGCACCATGGTAAATCTATGATATCACTACTGCAGGTACTACTACATTTTAAAGGCAAGCAGCATCAATGAAATATATTTTTATTTAAATATATGACATGATTTTCCAATTAACTCATATATATCATCTTAATTTATAATATATACCAATGTTTTTATTACTCATTCTTCTTTGATCACCAATTGAAATAATATCTGAGTACTCTGCAACTTTCTAATGTTAACTTCTCTCATCTTAAATATTTATTTAATAAGAAGTAGTATCTAATGAAATAACAATATTAATGTGCTTTTTTATTTGAAAAGCCCATTCATATTTGATCTTCATAATTATGAGGCAAGTAGTACAATAACAGTTTCACAGTAAATTAAGAAAGAAAGTGAGGAGCAGAAAACTCAAATAATTTGCCACAAAGTTACATGAATTTTGAAAAATGATCAGGGTAGAATTATCCAAGTTGTAGCCTAATACCCTACCCTCAAAATCAATGCTTTGGACCCAGGCAGTCAAATATGGTTCAAAAACGGGCAGCCAGAGAAATATAACTTTTTAAGTCTCAAGGATTTATAACTTACCATTCCCTTCTGTTTGCCTGTGCCAACACCAAGCAAAGCAAAATTTTTTAACATTTCACAGCCTATGGCTCCACATCCTACCTGTGAAGAAGAAAAAATGTATCAGATTAAATAATATTAAAACTTCTACTTACTAAAGAGCAATTTCATCATAATTTTCTTCAAATGCTGTTATAATAACATACTTTTAAAAATAATGTGAATATTTAAAATAATTTTAAAATTATTTTATTTTAAAATATTTAATGGTTCATGGTATCATGAGTGTTTCAGCTAAAGAAAAAAAAGTATAAATCATAGAAGGAAAAGCATAGTATTTACAATTCTTTTAAACAGAAGACATTTTAATATTCCAAACAAAAGCCAAACATTGAACTCATTTTTTTATATAACATGGAAACAGCCAGCATGAAAGAGTGTAACATTCTAATTAAAAAGATTACTTGTTTGCAGAAATTTTTCTAAATTAATTTGATGAATATAACTATTCTAAGACTTTTAAATAAAAACTAACAATAGTTCTACATGTAAGTAAAAGCTCAGCAATAACTGCTGACTTTCAAAATGTTACTTAAAAAAGGAATATTAAAAATCAGCAGTATTTTTAGGACCAATTATAATAATTATGGCAGTAGAAGAAGTTTTATGCTACTGAGGAGCTTCCCTGCCCAATGCACTGATCCACCTACATATTCTTACATTTGACAAGAAAAAACAAAGAACCTCCAACCACCCACAATTTTTAATATATTTCTAGAAAATCATTTAATGTTCAAAACTATTATATTTTAATTTTACATGTATTAATTCTTTAGATGATGGGTTGGTAAACTCTTTCTATAAAGGGCCAGACAGTGAATGTTACAACTACACAACTGCCACTTTTAAAGTATAAAAGAAGCCATAGACAATCTATGAATACATGGACTTAGCTGTGTTCTCACGAAAAACAGGCAGTAGGATGGATTTGGCCTGCAAGCTACAGTTTAAAAATTCCTGTTTTAAAAATTTCCTGAATATCTACTATATTATTTAGAAATGGTACTCCTTTAACAAATTAATGTGACGCACTATAGCAGTTTGACTGTACTGTTTATTCTCATCATTATTCCCACTTACTAAAAAGATATTCAAATTTTGTAGCTTCTGACATAAAGTGTCTCCAATGCAGGCTCGTAAGGCATCATATCTATCTCCTCTGGAGAAAACAACACAAACCAAAAAAATAGAAAGGCATAAAAAAATTAAGGTTAGTTTCATTACTACTGGTACCAATTTAATGTTTTACTTTAAATAGAATACTCTTTAGGAGCGTCTTCCAAACTAACAGATAATTAATTTTATTTGAAAAAGAAAAAAAACCTCATAAAGAAATCAGGCTTTTCTTTCTTCCATTTGAACTAATATAACTCCTCATGACTTGAATGAAGGTGACTTAAGTTTATCTAGAAAAACATTTTTAAGGCAGGGATTTTACAAAGGTTCATAGAGAAGACTATGGATGGGCTTTGAAGTTGTTAACCGACTTAAATTGAAAGCAGAACTTTGGGTTACATGTATTTTTCGGAGAAAGAATTAATAAGCTTTGATCAGATTCTCAAAGAGATCTGTAACCCAAATAAGTGAAGAATGACTGACATAAATAAAAAATGCAGGTATCAACTGTTTTCATCTAAAATCAGAATGGTGTTTTGAAACTTAACCACTCTCATGATACACAATTTAAAACTTTATATTCAATATTAATAAAATGTTTATGAGAAACTGCATTATTATGACAATCTATACATGTAGAGGAGAAAAGACTGCAGAAGTGAGTGAATTAGGAGAAAACACATCTAAAACAAATCCATGTTTATACAAAAATTCTTTAATTTTGGTGCTGCTTATAAATATAGAACTAAGGAAAAAGCAAAAAAATGTCAGTATTACCGTGGGAGAAATTCTTGTCGTTCAGGTTTGCTGAGGGATTCGACAAGATCTGCTGCTTCAATGTATAACTTAAAGTAGAATATAAAAACACAGCTTACTATGTAGAAAACTAAACTGCTAGAAAAAGTAATTCTCTTCTCTAGTATGGTTAAATCTGGAGGAATTATAAAAAGATAATATTTGATTCAGGTCATTTTAGCCATCTTACGGATGATACATCTAAATCTTAAAAGGAAATTTCACCTCCAAATCTATTTTCTATAACTACATAAACTTAGGAAGCATCATTCAATTTCAATTACATTTGAATAAATAATTTGATTTCTTAAAATAGGAAACTACCTATCCTGTACTATTTTCAAACTTGGGTATATTCTTTGTCACTTATAATTACTACATATACTATGAGGAAGTGATCTATGGAGTCACAATCTCAGCATCTAAAATAACATCAGACAGAATTTGTTTAAGTTAATGAAAAAAACTTGACCAGATGTTCAACACCGAAATCAGACTGATTATATTCTTTGCAGCCAAAGATGGAGAAGCTCTATACAGTCAGCAAAAACAAGACCGGGAGCTGATTGTGGTTCAGATCATGAACTCCTTATTGCCAAATTCAGACTGAAATTGAAGAAAATGGGGAAAACCATTAGACCATTCAGGTATGACCTAAATCAAATCCCTTATTATTGTACAGTGGAAGTGAGAAATAGATTTAAGGGACTAGATCTGATAGACAAGAGTGCCTGATGAACTATGGACTGAGGTTTGTGACACTGTACAAGAGACAGGAAACAAGACCATCCCCATGGGAAAGAAACGCAAATAAGCAAAATGGCTGTCTGAGGAGTCCTTACTAATAGCTGTGAAAAGAAGAGAAGCGAAAAGCAAAGGAGAAAAGGAAAGATATAAGCATCTGAATGCAGATTTCCAAAGAATATCAAGAAGAGATAAAAAACCCTTCCTCAGTGATCAATGCAAAGAAATAGAGGGAAACAACAGAATGGGAAAGACTAGAGATCTCTTCAAGAAAATTAGAGATACCAAGGGACACTTCATGCAAAGATGGGCTCAATAAAGGACAGAAATGGTATGAACCTAACAGAAGCAAAAGATATTAAGAAGAGGTGGCAAGAATACACAGAAGAACTGTACAAAAAAGATCTTCACAACCCAGATAATCATGATGGCGTGATCACTGACCTAGAGCCAGACATCCTGGAATGTGAAGTCAAGTGGGCCTTAGAAAGCATCACTACGAACAAAGCTAGTGGAGGAGATGGAATTCCAGTTGAGCTATTTCAAATCGCAAAAGATGATGCTGTGAAAGTGCTGCACTCAATATGCCAGCAATATGCCAGGAAAACTCAGCAGTGGCCACAGGATAGGAAAAGGTCAGTTTTCATTCCAATCCCAAAGAAAGGCAATGCCAAAGAATGCTCAAACTACCGCACAATTGCACGCATCTCACAGGCCAGTAAAGTAATGCTCAATATTTTCCAAGCCAGGCTTCAGCAATAACATGAACTGTGAAATTCCAGATGTTCAAGCTGGTTTTAGAAAAGGCAGAGGACCCAGAGATCAAACTGACAACATGCGCTGAATCATGGAAAAAGCAAGAGAGTTCCAGAAAAACATCTATTTCTGCTTTATCGACTATGCCAAAGCCTTTGACTGTGTGGATCACAATAAACTGTGGAAAATTCTTCAAGAGATGGGAATACCAGACCACCTGACCTGCCTTGAAAAACCTATATGCAGGTCAGGAAGCAACAGTTAGAACTGGACATGCAACAACAGACTGGTTCCAAATAAGAAAAGGAGTACGTCAAAGCTGTATATTGTCACCCTGCTTATTTAACTTATGTGCAGAGTACATCATGAGAAACACTGGGCTGGAAGAAGCAGGAGCTGGAATCAAGATTGCCGGGAGAAATATCAATAACCTCAGATATGCAGATGACACCACCCTTATGGCAGAAAGTGAAGAGGAACTAAAAAGCCTCTTGATGAAAGTGAAAGAGGAGAGTGAAAAAGTTGGCTTAAAGCTCAGCATTCAGAAAACGAAGATCATGGCATCTGGTCCCATCACTTCATGGGAAATAGATGGGGAAACAGTGGAAACAGTGTCAGACTTTATTTTTGGGGGCTCCAAAAACACTGCAGATGGTGACTGCAGCCATGAGATTAAAAGACGCTTACTCCCTGGAAGGGAAGTTATGACCAACCTGTATAGCATATTGAAAAGCAGAGACATTACCAACAAAGGTGTGTCTAGTCAAGGCTATGTTTTTTCCCGTGGTCATGTATGGATGTGAGAGTTGGAATGTGAAGAAAGCTGAGCGCTGAAGAACTGATGCTTTTGAAGTGTGGTGTTGGAGAAGACTCTTGAGAGTCCCTTGGACTGCAAAGAGATCCAACCAGTCCATACTAAAGGAGATCAGTCCTGGGTGTTCATTGGAGGGACTGATGCTGAAGCTCAAACTCCAGTGCTTTGGCCACCTCATGCGAAGAGTTGACTCACTGGAAAAGACCCTGATTCTGGAGGGATTGGGGGCAGGAGGAGAAGGGGACGACAGAGGATGAGATGGCTGGATGGCATCACCAACTTGACGGACATGAGTCTGAGTAAACTCCGGGAGTTGTTGATGGACAGGAAGGCCTGGCATGCTGTGATTCATGGGGTTGCAAAGAGTCGGACATGACTGAGCAACTGAACTGAACTGAACTGATGGCTTAATTTGAACGTGATTATGAACACGAATAAATGATTATTTATTTAAAGATAGACTCTATGTTAAAAACACAATTTACATTTCTTATGCTGCTAACAGATGACACCACCCTTATGGCAGAAAGTGAAGAGGAACTAAAAAGCCTCTTGATGAAAGTGAAAGTGGAGAGTGAAAAAGTTGGCTTAAAGCTCAACATTCAGAAAACGAAGATCATGGCATCCGGTCCCATCACTTCATGGGAAATAGATGGGGAAACAGTGTCAGACTTTATTTTTCTGGGCTCCAAAATCACTACAGATGGTGACTGCAGCCATGAAATTAAAAGACGCTTACTCCTTGGAAGGAAAGTTATGACCAAGCTAGATAGCATATTGAAAAGCAGAAACATTACTTTGCCAACAAAGGTTCGTCTAGTCAAGGCTATGGTTTTTCCTGTGGTCATGTATGGTTGTGAGAGTTGGACTGTGAAGAAGGCTGAGCACCGAAGAATTGATGCTTTTGAACTGTGGTGTTGGAGAAGACTCTTGAGAGTCCCTTGGACTGCAAGGAGATCCAACCAGTCCATTCTGAAGGAGATCAGCCCTGGGATTTCTTTGGAAGGACTGACGCTAAAGCTGAAACTCCAGTACTTTGGCCACCTCATGTGAAGAGTTAACTCACTGGAAAAGACTCTGATGCTGGGAGGGATTGGGGGCAGGAGGAGAAGGGGACGACAGAGGATGAAATGGCTGGATGGCATCACTGACTCGATGGACGTGAGTCTGAGTGAACTCTGGGAGTTGGTGATGGACAGGGAGGCCTGGCGTGCTGCGATTCATGCGGTCACAAAGAATCGGACACGACTGAGAGACTGAACTAAACTGACTGAATAGCATTTGTCAAATTTAAATTATAAATTTACAAATTTTAATTATTAAAACTATTTGAAACTTTTAAAAACAATATGTTCAAAGTTTTTCAAAAAATAAAGGGCCTGAAAAGTGTCCTTTGATACACTCTTGCCAATTATTCTTTCTGATAACAGAAACCAAGGGTTTTTCATCCTGTGATGCTTTTACGCTATACAGTTCTCAAACTTTTATCATTGCTATGCTTTCTACCTTTAGAAGTTTATACTTAGATGCTAGGGAATCTGAAGATTCATGATGCCAATGTAACTCCATGGGACAATTTAAGAGTCCTGAAAGTGCATGACTGCTAAGCGAACAGTAGTGGAAATCAAATAAAAGGAGGGAAAATTCACCCCCTTACTCTCACAAACGAGAGAAATACATCCTAGAATGCAACTCTGGGTTAAATACCAATATCTTCAACAAATGATCTTGTCAGTTTCTATTATAGAATTAAATTGTGGTCGCACATCACACCCAATTCATGCATGAAAATATATTTTTGCTTTTATATTGATCAATACTATGTTGTAACTTAGAATGTGTTTATATGGGTAACGAATTCAGCCTTAAGTATAAAAAATATTAAAATAGAGAACTAACCCACTGGCACAAAGGAGAAAACTTTCCTGTTACAGCTTTCAGTACTTCTTGGCTGGCAACGCCTCCTACTGCTGCAGCAAGTGGGGGTAAAAAGCCTTGGGCAGTCCAAGAAAGCCAACGCACGATGTCATAATTTACTTCAGGCTGAAACACAAGCCACAAGAGACAGTAATTTTAATAGTATTCTTATGGTATATGCAAAACTGCAATGACTTGATGTGAGAATATTTGTAGTTTAACTTTTAAAAGAGCTACTCAATTTCCAGAATAGTTTTTAAATCCTAAAAAAAGTCCCAATCTCATAACAAAAGATCCAACTGCATGTCAGTTAACTTAAACAGTATTTTTCTTGACCAGTACCCATGCATTTTTGTTTTTTGACTCTCCACGTTACACTAGGGAACAACTTAGAATTAACTAGATTATCAACCATTTATAGTTCTTGTTAGAGAACAGTTCTGTGATGTTAATTAGCCAGAATTTTTAAAGACACATTTTAATGAAAAACATGGTAAAACCTTGAACCAGATAAATAAAAATAAAATGGTCCAAGGATAAGAAGGGATAAGGAGCTATCATTTTACGTTAAGTGGTACATAAAAAGTAAAACAGTAACAAAATGAGGCAGTGTATTGTTAGAAAAGGCAGTTTACAGAAGCAACTAAGCTGGTGTATCACAACTGTTGAGCCTGTACTCTAGAGCCTGGGAGCTGCAACTACTGAGCCCACGTGTTGCAGCTGCTAAAGCCTGTGTACCCTCGATAGTCCGCATTCTGCAACAAGGGAAGCTACCAAGATGAGAAGCCTGCATACTGCAACTACAGAGTAGCCCCCATGTGGTGTAACTAGAGAAAAACCCACGCAGCAAAGAAGACCCAGCACAGTCAAAAAATAAATAAACAGAACTCTAAAAAAAAAAAAATCTTAAAAGAAAAGGCAGTTTAGAAAAAAAATCAAAAGAGTAATGGCACTTTTACGTACTAATCTAAGGGCCACTCATCACAAAGTTCTCATTATCATACTTAAAGATGATGTTTTTCAAAATATAATTTATTAGTATTTTTAAGGAAAAAATGGAGATCTGGATTTTAGAGCTATTATTTTAGCACAATTTCTTATTTGTCACAAAGATCTCTTCATGAGCTCTGGCTTCTCTTTTCTCTTCTTATTCTTTCAATATCAGTAACTGTAATCTTAATTTAAGATTCAAGTAGGGATCAATTAATCTCTTGAAATTCTACATGAAATAACAGTATTTGTGTATTTAGAGGGGAATACTGTTAATTCTAAACTCCTTCTGAGAAATGCTTCCCTGGTGGTTCAGATCTGCAGATGCAGGAGACCTGGGTTCAATCCCTGAGTCGGGAAGATCCCCTGGAGAAGGGAATGGCTACCCACTCCATTATTCTTGCCTGGAGAATCCACGGACAGAGAAATCAGACAGGCTACATTCCATGGGGTTGCAAAGAGTTGGACATGACAGAGTGACTAACACTTTCACTTTCTTTCTGAGAAATGCACCAGAGAGCACATGTGATTTCAAGTCTTATTTAAAAGCTACAGTAGTCAAGAAAGGATGGTACTAGTAGAAAGACAGAAACAACCAATGGAAGACAATACTGAATTCAGAAAGAGCCGTGCACATATGTGGTCAATGAATTTCTGACAAAGAAGCCAAAAAAACAATGAAGAAAAAACTGTCTTTTCAATAAACAGTCTAGAATTACTGGGTATTCTGATACAAAAAATTAACTTAGTTCTATGCCTGACAAGGTAGAAAAAGATGAATTCATAAATTTACAAAACTGTACACAATGAGTTCAAAATGTATAATGATGTACACTGTGCAAGGTCTATAAACACAAACTCACAACACAATCAATCTTCTAGAAGAAAATAAAGGAGAAAAGCTTTGTGATTTTGGCTTAACAAAGGCACAAACCGTAAAAAAGAAAAAACTG
The DNA here is from genome assembly GCF_029378745.1 of Bos indicus. Lineage (NCBI taxonomy): Eukaryota > Metazoa > Chordata > Mammalia > Artiodactyla > Bovidae > Bos > Bos indicus. Next base: position 84,078,560 of record NC_091765.1, read on the forward strand.
ATGAATTAAACTTTATCAATATTAAAAACTTCTGTTCCTTGAAAGACATTGTAATAACATGAAAAGACAACCCACCGACTGGAAGAGAATACCTATAAAATGTGTATCTGATAAAAAACTGATTTCTATATATAAAGAACTCAATCAATAAGAAAACGATCTAATTAAAAGAGGCAAAAGTTTGAAAAACTCAAGTTGAATTTAATGTCAAGTAACTTGCCTACTGTCAAAGAGTCAATAAATAGCAAAACTGGAATTTGAAGGCTAAGAGAACATTAATATATAGAAAATTTCTATGTTATACAATTTTTGACACCCAAACTGAATATTCACCTTCTCTTCCAAGGTTTCACTTATAGATGTTGCTAGTTTCAACAGTTCTTCTGAATCTTGTTGGCACCTAGAATTCAAAATAAAGTACCTCAATGTCAATTTTCTCAATAGCTAATTGAAATTTAAGAAATATGTTAAAAAACTGGACTTTTGCCAACCATGTAACACGAAGTATTTACTGACTTTAAAGACAGCTGGTTTATAAATCCATTCCTTCAAAATCAGGCTCATTTAAGAACAGTTTATAAGTAAGAATTTAGTTTTAAATGTACAAAGCAAAAACTTTTTATAACAATATGTAGAAGGTAAAAATTATATAATGGATTTATAATTCAATAGTTCTCAGATTTTTTTAAGTTGTAGCTTTTGAAGACTTCAAAATAGGAAAAATTTTATTTAGTATAACTCCATTTTTATAAATTGATCTTTCCACTTCTAGGAGAAAAACAGGCTAGGTCAGAAGTGTTTACACAATTTGGTGTATCTAGTAGTATTACAATAAGAAAAAAGGTTGTTTCAAAGAAAGAACATTACCCAATATTTGGCTTGCGACTATAGTTCTCCTGAAACTGGTCCAAGGCAAGCATGGCTAAGTGAATCTCTAAAGGTGCCTATTGAGAACATTAAAAATTGGTCAGTATTTATTGAGTGTATAATATGTGTCAGGCACTGTGCTAACACTTTTAAGACATTATTTAACTTAATAGACGAATTAGCTTATTACTATTATCTTTATTTAACAGATGAGGAAGCTGAGGCTTGAGAAGTTAAAGGACTTGACTTCAATCTATAGTTAAGTAACAGATCCAAGTTTTAATCCCAGGCTGTATGACTAGTTTTCATTAGGTTATCCAATGAAACAAAGTAGTATCAGCTAAACAAAGGAAACAAAATGTTGGTATGAGAATTCCTTTTTCTTTCCTTATCAATTATTTATAAATTTGGAAACTGTTATTATAATTCTTTACTTATCACAAATACATTCACCAATATAAAACTGATCCAGTGATTTCAAAAAGCAAAATAAATGCTTCCAAGATTTTTAGGGAAGAAATATTATATAAAACTCTACATGATTCAGAAAATCTCTTAATAAGATTTTTGCATAATTAATGAAACCACCTTTTAACTATCAAACCTGGCATATCATAAAAGAAAACCTTTTCCTTATTATTCAAACATTTTCCATTATATAAAATCCTATTTTTAATCTAGGAGTCAGCCTGATACATGAATACAACCTTTATTTTTAAAGAAGCTAATGATCTGACAGAAAAGTGTATGTGTATATACACACACACACACACACACACACTATAAATATATATATAGTGGCTCTCTCTATATAGTTGCACTATATATATATATATACACACACAGTTGCACTATATATATATATAGTTGCACTATATATATTTATATATACATATAGTTGGTCTGTTTTAAATTTATAATTGCTTATCATTCCCATCCCCCACTGCACTGCGTCTCTCAAATCTACAGTGTTTGTTTACCTCAGGTTTGCTAAAATCCACAATAAGGTACTTTGGATGTTTTAGTTGCATCTCTAATGATTCCTAATAGAAAAAAAACAAAACAAACAATAGAAAAAAATCCACTATTACTTCAGAGCAAGCAAGTGACTACTTGATAAATGACACAGAACACTAAAAGCAACGGCTCCTTCTAAGAGGTCTGATATAAGTAAGGTTGGGCTAATACGTTTTAACTGAAATGTAAAGTAGCTATCATTCCCTGGTTACTCAGTTTCTTACTACCTCACTTTATATTTTTAATGTTAAATGCAACTGGACAACCTACTCCACATAATAAATTTGGAAAACTTAAACATGTGTGTGTGCACTCGGAAAAATCTATTATCTTAATCGAAGAGCTACATTATGTTTTCTGATACCAAGTTTCAAGACTTGTTATATCTGACAAGACTTGAATATTACCCAGTTAAAATTTTTTGTGTGGAGCAAAGAACACACGAAGGCCAAAAAACTCAACAAACAAGACAATAAACCACCCCCTCTGAAAAAAACCCCACCAAACCCAATCTTAAATTTATTGAGGCATAAGTTGAAGCATAATTAAAAACTAGGGACAATAGGAAGAGGAAGCAATGCTGGGGCAGATTTGACAAGATGCAGTATTTTAATCTGTTGTTTTGCTCTAACTCTGGGCTGAACAAAACCTTGCAGAGGACTTCAGTTAATAATTGTTCTGGAAAAGAAGTTAGTCAAGTCAACACCTTGAGAACTTTCAAGAAAAAAGAGATATATTAGACTACTTATAATGAGAAGTGGCCTAAGGATTTAAGAAGTTAGCCTCTCAGCAAGAGGCTCCTTAATTCCTTGATAAAAGTAGTCTCTACATTCTCTTTAAACAGATACATACATTTCCTTTCAATCTCAGTTTATAGGAATTATTTAACATATCTAACATACACCTTCGTGAAACCCCAAAAAATTAAAATCTAAAAACCTGGAATAACAAATATGATAAATAAAAGAAATATTTCTTCTGCTTTAAAAATGTAACTGAATAATAAAACAAAATATATACTGAATCAATGCTTGTTAAACTTTTCAAATACATATTAGTTACATCTTCTGTCTTAGGAAGTAATTATAAGAAGTATGATCAACTCCCTGAATTTTTTTTGTTAATGTCGGTTTATTTCCATTGATTTCATTTTCCTCAAAGTGGGTACAGATTAAAAAACAAAATCCCTTCAACGAGTAATTTTATTGTTTTTTTTTTCTCTCTTGCCATTCTTCCGTAAAGAAATATATTTAAGAAAAAAAAATACTTACAAAGCAGAATGTTTTAGAAGTCTTAACTTGAATAGCTATGCCTCCATGTAAATAAGGTTCCAGTTCTGTAGTATCACCAATGCTAAAAGAAAATGGTGATACCACTACAAGAAGGGAAAAAAGAAAACCATTATCTACTGATATGAGTATTTAATTTGAAAGTTTATGATCAAAAAGATGTTAATTTTTCCTAATTTAAAAAATTAAGAAGATTTCAGTATAAATCTTTTCTATTTCAGGGGGTGTGTGGGTAGGTGGAAGTTGGGTAGCTAGACAGATTATCTTTCCAATATGAATATAAGGACTTAAACGTGAAAACACCCAAGAAAACTTGGAAGGAAAAAAGGAAATGAGAGGTGCTTATTATTAGGTATTAAAATACTTTATGAAGCCTCAATAATTAATATTCTGGTATGTGTTATATACATAGTAGATAATAATACAACTGTGATACTGGCTCATGAATAGAAAGGCAGAAAGATTTATTATTCAGTAACAGACCCGCAAAAGACAAAATTAAGGTGGTACCACAAACCAGTAAAGAAAAGATGACTCAATAAATTTTGGGGGAAAAAAGTCACGTGGGGAAGTACTCCAAATGGACATAAGTTTTAAATGTCAAAAAGATTATTAGATAAGAGTAAGGGATAAAAATTTCTTTAAAACTTTGCAGTAAGGAAGGCATTTCTAATTATGACTCAAAAACATCTAAGAAAAAATAGAAAACTTTCACATCATATACACACAGTAAAAGCCATCACAAAGTCAAATTCCACATTACAAAAAAGTGTTTGTGACTCATATTAAAAAAAAAAACAACCCTTAGCAAATATGCCCCATATATTAGGAGTTTGGGGGAAAATGATCAATAATACTCATTAAGAAAATGGGTAAAGGATAGGTGACTCACATTAAAGGAAAATGAAACAGCTCTAAAGCTTAAGAAAAGATACTTAACCTCATTCATAATACATAAAATGCAAATCAAAATTATACTATACCATATTCAAGAGACCATGAAATACTATGAGCCATAAAGGGGAGAGGAGGAGACTATTCTACACTAATGATATGAAAAGACCATCGAGATCTTTAGTTTAATGGACACGCAAAGGGTTTCTATTCATAAGATGCTACCTTGTATGTAAAAATGCCTAAGGAAAGCCTGGAAGGGCATCTAATAAACTAAGAAGAATGAACAGATAAGAATGAGAGGGAGCCAAAGGTGGGCAGTAAAGTTTTTCATTGTAAACATCTGCCTTCTTTTTCTTTTGAATGATTTGCTTATTCCAAAAATTTAATTAAATAAAAAAGCCTTATATATTAACTAGACAGAAAAGACCAGCAGAGTAAACATTGAACTTAGTTGCCGTTAATTCTGGAGTAGAGGGGAGAGGTCTGAAACAGTACTCGTTTTTAACTCTATTTAAACATATATATATACACACACATATACACATATATATACACACACACATATATAAAGAATGAGTTCAATTCAGTCGCTCAGGTGTGTCCGATTCTTTGTGACCCCATGAACCGTAGCACGCCAGGCCTCCCTGTCCATAACCAACTACCGGAGTCCACCCAAACCCATGTCCATTGAGTCGGTGATGCCATCCAACCATTTCATCCTCTGTCGTCCGCTTCTCCTCCTGCTCTCAATCTTTCCCAGCCATCAGGGTCTTTTCAAATGAGTCAGCTCTTCGCATCAGGTGGCCAAAGTACTGGAGTTTCAGCTTTAGCATCAGTCCTTCCAATGAACACCCAGGACTGATCTCCTTTAGGATGGACTGGTTGCATCTCCTTGCAGTCCAAGGGACTCTCAAGAGCCTTCTCCAACACTACAGTTTAAAAGCATCTATTCTTCGGCGCTCAGCTTTCTTCACAGTCCAACTCTCACATCCATACATGACCACTGGAAAAACCATAGCCTTGACTAGACAGACCTTTGTTGGCAAAGTAATGTCTCTGCTTTTCAATATGCCATCTAGGTTGGTCATAACTTTCCTTCCAAGGAGTAAGTGTCTTTTAATTTCATGGCTGCAATCACCATCTGCAGTGATTTTGGAGCCCCCCAAAATAAAGTCTGACACTGTTTCCCCATCTATTTGCTATGAAGTGATGGGACCGGATGCCAGGATCTTAGTTTTCTGAATGTTGAGCTTTAAGTCAACTTTTTCACTCTCTTCTTTCACTTTCATCAAGAGGCTCTTTAGTTCTTTTTCACTTTCTGCCATAAGGGTGGTGTCATCTGCATATCTGAGGTTATTGGTATTTCTCCCAGCGATCTTGATTCCAGCTTGTGCTTCCTTCAGCCCAGCGGTTCTCATGATGTACTCTGCATAGAAGTTAAATAAGCAGGGTGACAATATACAACCTTGACATACTCCTTTTCTTATTTGGAACCAGTCTGTTGTTGCATGTCGGTTTCTCAAGAGGCAGGTCAGGTGGTCTGGTATTCCCATCTCAAGAAGAATTTTCCACAGTTTATTGTGACCCACACAGTCAAAGGCTTTGGCATAGTCAATAAAGCAGAAATAGGATGTTTTTCTGGAACTCTCTTGCTTTTTCAATGATCCACTGGATGTTAGCAATTTATATCAAGAATAAACATATACTATTTTAGTCATTTAAAAATGCTTTTCAAGTAACAGGAAAATTACTTTAAAGCAGTAAAGTATCAATTAATAAATATCAGGGGACAAAAAGACTTATCAATTGCTCCTCTACTTAAATATTCTTTCTCTGCTCAAAGAATTTTTCATGCAAAATGTGGGTTTTCTTTATTTTCATTTCTTGTTATCCAGTGATTTCTCCTTTCATAAATATAGCCCCAAGATTTGGATCCAGCACCACAGTCCACCACTGAATGGACCCCAAAACAAAAAAGGATACTCTTAAATAACTGAGTCAATTTATGCAAAAATAGACACAAAATTTTTAACATCAATAATCTGAACCTATATTTTACATATTTAGATACAGTCTGAGAAACAAAATACAATAGATTTATTACCAAAGCTTCTTAAAAATAGATTCAAAATTGTTTTGCTATGAAGAGCTCATAACAGGGACTGACTTTTTTCTCCCCTAAGGATCCATTTTTGTAGTCATTAAAAGAAAAAAAGGTAATCAGTTTACCACCAGTCTATACACTAATCACATAATTACATGTTCAGATGCCCTAAAGATAAAACTGAGTCACTCTCAGCTGAACAGGTGTAAACATGCTGTCAGTGAGTTACACAATGTAAAGCAATGTCTTTACCTCTTTTACACATGGCTGGAGGAAAATCATAAACTATGAAACTAATGATGCCATACATTTATTCTCTTCAATTTCAAATGGCCTTAAATGAAACCTGGTAACTTTTGGATTTTTAAAACTGTTTATTCTCTTCAGATCTCTGCCCTTGACACCTTATCTCTCCTTTGGGTCATGATTTCACCTTAGTCTACTAACAAAACAGACTCCTTCAGTTTCCTGCCAATAAGTCCACAAATCTGCCTGCAGTTAACATTCATTCATCCCTTTTTTCCAAGTCACTGAACAAAAAAGTATCTTCACTTGAATACTTCACTGTCACTTCCCCTAAACAGCCTAGACTGTACTCATCTTCTCTCCAAAATTTGCTCCCTTTTTTGCACTCCCTAATGTGTGAATAAATAAGGTGTCAGAATCTTCACTTATCTACCATGAGATAACAGTATGTCTCTTGCTATCTCAACTCCCACTGTAGAGCTGCTATATCTGTAAGTTCCTTGAATTCTGTCTTGTTTCTTATTGCTTGCTTCTGTACAGAATACTCTTATCACCATCTTCCTAAGCGAACACAACCAGTTATAATCAAGATACCCCAACTCTACTGCTGCTACACCAAAACTGGCAGGGATCCTTGCTAAGGTTAGAGTTCTCAGAATGCCTTTTCTCTGTAACACCACTGCCTAATGTTAGTATCTCCTTACATTGTGTGGATAACAATAAACTGTGGAAAATTCTTAAAAAATGGGAATACCAGACCACCTTACCTGCCTCCTGAGAAATCTGTATGCAAGTCAAGAACCAATAGTTAGAACCAGACATGGAACAATGGACTGGTTACAAATTGGGAAAGGAGTACATCAAGGCTGTATGTCGTCACCCTGCTTATTTAAGTTATATGCAGACTACATTGTGTGAAATGCTGGATTGGAGGAAGCACAAGCTGGAATCAAGATTGTTGGGAGAAATATCAATAACCTCAGATACGCAGATGATACCACCCTTATGGCAGAGAGGAAAGAGGAATTAAAGAGCCTCTTGATGAAGGTGAAAGAGGAGGGAGAAAAAGCTGGCTTAACACTAAATATTCCCTAAATGTCCACCGGCAGACGAATGGATAACGAAGTTGTGGTACATATACACAATGAAATATTACATAGCTATAAGAAGGAATGCATCTGAGTCAGTTCTAATGAGGTGGATGAAACTGGAGCCTATTATACAGAGTGAAGTAAGTCAGGAAGAGAAACACGAATACTGTATGTTAACACACATACATGGAATTTATAAAGACAGTAATAACGACCCTATATTCAAGGCAGCAAACGAGACACAGATATAAAGAACAGACTTTTGGACTCTGTGGGAGAAGGCGAGGGTGGGAAGATTTGAGAGAATAGCACTGAAACATGTATATTACCATACGTAAAATAGACGTCCAATGCAAGTTTGATGCATGAAGCAGGGAATTCAAAGCTGGTGCTCTGGGACAACCCAGAGGGATGGGGTGGGGGGTTTGGGATGAGGGTAAACATGTGCACCTGTAGATATCTACCTGTGGCTGATGGCAAAATCATCACAATATTGTAAACTAATTATCCTCCAATTAAATAATTAAGAAAAAAAACTCAACATCCAAAAAACTAACATCATGGCATCCAGTCCCATTACTTCATGGCAAATAGATGGGAAAACAATGGGAACAGTGACAGACTTTGTTTTCTTGGGCTCCAAAATCACTGCAGATGGTGACTGAAGCCATGATATTAAAAGACGCTTGTTCCTTGGAAGAAAAGTTATGACAGACCTAGAGAGCATGTTAAAAAGCAGAAAGATTACTTTGCTGACAATGGTCCATATAGTCAAAGCTAGGTTTTTTCCAGTAGTCATGTATGCATGTGAGAGTTGGACTATAAAGAAAGCTGAACGCCAAAGAATTGAGGCTTCTGAACTGTCGTGTCGGACAAGACTCTTGAGAGTCCCTTGGACTGCAAGGAGATCAAACCAGTCAATCCAAAAGGAAATCAACCTTGAATATTCATTGGAAGAACTGATGCTGAAGCTGAAGCTCCAATACATGGCTACCTGATGTGAAGCATTGACTCATTAGAAAAGACCCTGACACTGGGAAAGACTGAAGGCAGGAGAAGTGTCGACAGAGGACGAGATGGTTGGATGGCATCACCAACTCAATGGACATAAATTTGAGCAAGCTCAAGGAGATGATGAAGGACAGGGAAACCTAGTGTGCTGCAGTTCATGGGGTTGCAAAGAGTTGCACACGACTGAGCAACTAAACAACAAGTTGGATTGAATGTCTTAAGGTGAAGAACTGGATCACCCCTTTTGAGTTGATGGTGTGTTCTCAAAAAGTAGAGTTCTGAACTATAAATGCACTGAATAATGAATAAGTATAAACAAATTAATAAACATAAACTTACCAGTTATTTGTTGTGTGGATCCATTTAAGCCTGTCATTCCATTAATTTCTCGAAATGTTAGGAACTGTCCTGTTTCAAGTTTGTGAGGATGATTTTCAAGGCAAGTGACAATGCCAGGATTAGCCTAGAAATAAAGAGCAAAAACAAGTTCACATAGTCCTTTTTTATACAAATTCCAAATCTCACATAAAAAGGACCATGTTGTCATAAAATTCTCAAAACAACCAAAATTGCAAGCCATTCCTCTCCTTCCATCATAAACACAAATATTTAAAGAACTGTCACAAAACAGTGACAGCCGTATCATTTTTTATGAATGTTTATAACTTCTTGGTTCAGCAGAAATATATATCACAAGCAGTTCAAATATTTCACAAATTCAAGGATTCCTGTGATTTATAAAAAATACTCAAAGTGACTGAATTCAAGTTTTAAAGTCATTTATGAAAGACTCATCACTTCATGGCAAATAGAAGGGGGAAAAGTAGAAGCAGTGACAGATTTTCTCTTCTTGGGCTCCAAAATCACTGTGAATGGTGACTGCAGCCATGAAATTAGAAGACACTGGTTTCTTAGAAGGAAAGCAATGACAAACCTAGACAGTATATTCAAAATCAAAGACATCACTTTGCCAACAAGGGGCTGTACAGTCACAACTATGGTCTCACATGTGCGGATGTGAGAGCTGAATCACAGAGAAGGCTGAGCACCAAAGAATTAATGTTTTCAAATTGTGGTGTTACAGAAGACTCTTGAGAGTTCCTTGGACACTGATGAGATCAAACCAGTCAGTCATAAAGGAAATCAACCCTGAATACTCATCAGAAGGACTGATGCTGAAGCTGAAGCTCCAGTACTTTGGCCACTTGATACCAAAAGCCAACTCACTGGAAAAGACCCTAAGGCTAGGAAAGATTGAGGGCAAGAGGAGAAGAGAGCAGCAGAGGATGAGATAGTTGGACAGTATCACTGATGCAGTGGACGTGAACCTGGGCAAACTCTGGGTAATACTGAAGGACAGGGAGGCCTGGTGTGCTGCGGTCCATGGGGTCATGAAGAGTCAGACATGACTTACTGACTGAACAACAATAACAACAACATGAAAGACTGTGTACATAAAAGATGAGTCTAAGTTTGAAAATCAAAGAAATCTAAGAATGAAGGATGGAAATTTAATGCTAGGAAAGTGATATTAACAGTATAAAGCTGCAACACTTTAAATCAAAGAAATAGTATATAGTCCTGCATATCAGGTAAAAATAGAAGAAATTAGCTTATCTCATCTAAGAGGGTGCATGAGATACAGCAGACAAATAGAAATTTCCTAACTGCATATAAGCCAACCATTGCTTAAATAAGGTGATAATGATTTAATTTATATAAAACCTAATAAAATTATTATTATCTCATAATTGTGTAGATTCTAAAAATTCTCTTGCTGTTTAATGATTTGAGAAATACAATTAAGACCAAAAACATGTAGAAAAAATTAATGTAATGTGGGTTTACTATTAATACTATCTCAAGAATAATAGAATTCATAAGGACCTTAAGGAGAAATGACTTGCAGATAAGTTAAATGAAGACTATAGGATATTTTTCTGATTTTTTATGGCTAGTTTCCATATTTACTGCACTGTTTAATAAAAGAAAATATCAGTGCAATACAAGATTCCTTGGAGCTTATTCTAACTCTATAATATTCTCAGGGACAAACTAACAATAACTAGAGAAGGTAAAAGGCTGAACAACAAACTATTCTGTAAGCAAACAGATACAAAAAATGACTTTTTAATGAATTTGCCTTAAAAAGTGGTGAGAATGCCAACATTAACACTGGGTTTAAAAACAAAGCAAAAAGACAGAAGCACAAATACTACTGAAAGTATATTTTCACCCTTTGTACTTGGCTTCTTTTGAGCTTTAATGGAAACTGATTATAAAGAGTGCAAATAAAGTTAGTGATTTAGGCTAAAAGGAAACAGTAGTAAAAGTGGATCATAATAGTTTCTCCAATTGTTTTAGGTAATAAAAAATTAAGCTTGCATGACATTAAGAGAACACAGTTAGAAAATTCAGACCTTTTGATTTGACGGTTAATTAACTCTTAAGGTTTCATCCTCCTCCAAATTTTTAGAAATATTTCAAATTAGAAAAGCTTTTGTCTGTGATGACTTAAGTGTCCATCTTCCTGGAGTCAAGAGTGTCGGGCCAAGTGACTTATGGCACACCTAATACATCTATGATCTGACACAATAAATTGTTCAGTAAACACTGATTCACAATTAATGTCCCATAGGAACATGACATAAAACAAAATTAAAATTAATGATATCAGCAAATGCTGATCTATCAATTATTAAATGTTAGATGGAAACCAGAATACTTTCTTAATATTCCAACTTCAATTTTAATCAAATAAAAAAGACTGTGTATTACAATATTTTGCTAATATTACCTTTTAAAAACATCAACTTAAAAATCAATCATAAACAATAATACACATATATAATCATACTTGCGTTATATCTGAAATGAAAATTTCTTTTGGTTCTTCTCCTGTTGTATCTAAAACTTCAAATTCATCACCAAAATCACAAAACAACCGTGACCAAATTCCATGTACATCTGCACTGATGAACTGTGAAATGAAAAAACAAGTTCAAGCTTAATACATTTATATAAAGAAAAAAACTCAACTATCTTTGGACCCTCTGGTGACCATTTTATTTATAATTAAGCATATTCTTTGAGATATAAAGTGATCACAAATATGATAAATTATTTGTAAAGTGGTTTCAGAATCGAGAGTTTAGGTATTTAGGATTGGATATTAGTGTCACAAAACTAGACGCAACATCAGCACATCATTGGATTTACATCATTCTGTAATTTTACAGAATTACATCATTCTGTTATTTTTAAATAACAAAAACTCCTGCCTTATCCTAAAAATCAAGCACAGAATATAAGAAAGAGATACCTTGGTTTAATAGTCTAGCAGTGAATTCTTGTTTTTCATTTTAGAAAAGCAGAATGGAGTGTCCATTCACCAAAAGCGGTAGAGTTAGAGGAAAACAAAAGAGAGCTAAAAGCTAAGAGTGAGTCATCAGAAAAGGGACTGAGGAACAGAGCACATCGAAGTCAGGAAAGGTAAAAACCAAATTCTTAAACACAGTCATAAATGTGTTCTTGAAAGTGATTTTTATTCCATACACACACACAGACACATACTCTGTTCTAAGAAAATATAAAGAAATTGTTCTTGTGCTTATTTTTAGATACTGATAATAAAGAAAAATTCTTAATCTGTAACACACATGATACTGTATAAACTGATATTTTTCCAAGAAAAACTAGCCTATTCATATTTAGGCATAAGAATGTAGCTCATTAAAATGACTTATACTCCCTATCAAATAAAGTCATAAAACGGTTAACAGATTACCTTCTACTTGATCATGCACTGCCTTTACTATTGAAATAGCTATTTACAGCATTCTTTATGAGTCATGAAACAGAAGAAAGTTAGAAACTTTTAAGTTTGCAAATTGAAAAACAATTTCTTTGCAAAACTTTAAAGTATGGATAAATGTATCCATCACACAAACAAAAATTTTAGTTTATAAACTAGTATAATTGGAGAAGGCAATGGCACCCTACTCCAGTACTCTTGCCTGGAAAATCCCATGGACAGAGGAGCCTGGTGGGCTAGAGTTCATGGGGTTGCCCAGGGACAAGGGAGCCTGGTGGGCTGCCATCTATGGAGTCGCACAGATTCAGACACGACTGAAGTGACTTAGCAGCAGCATAATTACTTTATAAAACTTCTCTCCCCTGTTCGAAGTTTAATGACTACTATATATCTTATTCATCTTAATAATTTATGAACTATGGCACAAATGTTCTATAAGGTATATATATGCTATGTAAATACCACAGTCCAAAAATTTTCAGCACATCTATCTGATACAGAATGATGATAGTTCAGTGCCTATCTCAAAGGAACAAATAGCATTTTTCTTTTTTCAAAGGAATAAAGGACTCCAATAAAGAAGTGCAGTTAGTAGTATGTATTCAACTGCAGGGGATGAATTATGATTTGTCCCATCTAGACCTCTTTCCAGTCTTCTGAGTATCATCACTACTTATCTAATTATTTTGGACAAAAATTTCAGAGTCATTCTTGATCATTCTTTCCTTCACAACTCTCATTTATCCATGCTCAATCCATTAGTCTTTTTTACAAAGGATACTTCAAATTCAACAACTTTTCACAATCTCTATTTTCATCTCTTTTGAAAAAGGCACCAGCATCTCTCACTTGGACTACTTACTGCATTAGCCCCTAACAGGTCTGGCCACCTCTATTCTACTTTTACAATTCAACAGTTCTTTCTTTTTGGTCTCATGATCCCTTCATGTTCTTAAAAATTATTGACAATCAAATGAGCTTTTGTTTATGTGGGTTAAATCTACTGATAATCACTGCGTTAGAAAGAAAAGCCAACATAAACACACATTCCTTCAGCTGTTAGAGCAATGATATCACCATCAAGTAGACTCTGGAAACTCTACTGCACCCCATAAGAGAATCAAAGTGAAAAAGGCAAATAACATTTCAATAATATTTTAAAAATAGTTTGACTTTGCAGACCCTAAGAAAGGATCTCAGGGACCCTCAGTGTCCTTGGATCACACTTTGAAAATCAAAATTAAAAATATTACTCATGTAAGAAGTTTCTTGTGCAATTCACTGAAAAGCTACAAATTCTAATAGTGAAAGTGCATTTTCTTTGGTAAACTATGTGTCATTATTAAGTGATATTATCACCTTAATTGGAGGGCACTGAGAGCGGCAGAAGTCATTGATCTTCTTCTGCACTGAAAGTTTCATCTCCGTCAATACTACACACTGTTAAGAAGGATACAAGAAATTAAAGGTTAAAAAATAAACAATTATTTTGGTAGTGCACAACTTCTAACTCAGAAGCATCCCAGTTTGCACTCTGCTAAAAATACATTGTTTTCTTTGGAAAAAATACTAACCTACTGTATTCCATTTTAAGGTTAACACCTTCACAGATATAGAACAGCAAAAGTGAAAGTAACATACACTGACATCTCTAGGTATCTACAGTGGGATTGGTTCCAGAACCAAAACCTGTGGACATTCAAGTCCCTTACATAAAATGGCATAGTACATACAGGGAAAAACCTGCCCACACTGAATTCAATTGCCAGTACAGACTTCACAATTAGAAGCAAACCTTAACATTCTCTATGGTATATATGCATCCAAAATGATTGGAGATTTTACTTTATCTGTTACTGCCATGGAGCTGCTAAGCTACTCATCAGAGTGTAAATTAAATGCTAGTTTAAAAGGATAACAATTACATTTTTAAAAAGACACATTAGTTGGCTTAAGTTCAGTTCAGTCGCTCAGTTGTGTCTGACTCTTTGCGACCCCATGAATTGCAGCACACCAGGCCTCCCTGTCCATCACCAACTCCCAGAGTTCACTCAGACTCACGTCAAGTCAGTGATGCCATCCAGCCATCTCATTCTATGTCGTCCCCTTCTCCTCCTGCCCCCAATCCCTCCCAGCATCAGAGTCTTTTCCTATGAGTCAACTCTTCGCATGAGCTGGCCAAAGTACTGGAGTTTCAGCTTCAGCATCATTCCCTCCAAAGAAATCCCAGGGCTGATCTCCTTCAGAATGGACTGGTTGGATCTCCTTGCAGTCCAAGGGACTCTCAAGAGTCTTCTCCAACACCACACTTCAAAAGCATCAATTCTTCGGCGCTCAGCCTTCTTCACAGTCCAACTCTCACATCCATACATGACCAATGGAAAAACCATAGCCTTGACTAGACGGACTTTTGTTGGCAAAGTATTGTCTCTACTTTTGAATATGCTATCTAGGTTGGTCATAACTTTCCTTCCAAGGAGTAAGCGTCTTTTAATTTCATGGCTGCAGTCACCATCTACAGTGATTTTGGAGCCCCCCCAAAAAAGTCTGACACTGTTTCCACTGTTTCCCCATCTATTTCCCATGAAGTGATGGGACCGGATGCCATGATCTTCGTTTTCTGAATGTTGAGCTTTAAGCCAACTTCTTCACTCTCCTCTTTCACTTTCATCAAGAGGCTTTTGAGTTCCTCTTCACTTTCTGCCATAAGGGTGGAGTCATCTGCATATCTGAGGTTATTGATATTTCTCCCGGCAATCTTGATTCTAGCTTGTGCTTCTTCCAATCCAGCGTTTCTCATGATGTACTCTGCATATAAGTTAAATAAGCAGGGTGACAATACACAGACTTGACATACTCCTTTTCCTATTTGGAACCAGTCTGTTGTTCCATGTCCAGTTCTAACTGTTGCTTCGAGATTCGACAGATATACATCACATCTTTGTTTTACGACAGTGTTACTAGTCAAACAACCAAGTTCTGTTATTTAAGATAGCAAATTATCATTTTCAATGCTTACTTTTTTATCAAAACCCAGTGAGATAAGCAAATTAAGTTTTATAATCAGATTTTATCATATCTGAAAAACTCATGAAAGGCCAAAATATTTTATTACGGTCAATTATCAATCAAAAATGTCAAAAGCAGGTCAAATCTCACAGTCTGGAGCTTTCCTTGATGCTGCTTCCAGGAAATGAATAACTCACTTTCACTACCAATATCTATCTGGGTGTGGATTTAGTTTTATCTAGCTTAGAACACGATGTGCTTCCTACAGAGAGGTAATTCTCCATAGCTCTCCCACTTGGTATTGCCATGAATGCAAGGCTCTGACCATTCTTTACGTGGGTTGTTTCTCAGGACTGCATTCGCCTGGTGCAAACTTGAGAAATGAGATAATGTCTCCCCTGGGACAAAGAACAAGCTTATTCATTGCTTGCTATAAAAAGGCAGGTTCCCCAAGCTCAATGTTCCTTTCTTCTAAAGGAACCCACCACATGTGCAGGCATCCACTGAGCCCTCTGCACAGCACGGGGGAGATGTGGAGGAAGGCAGGAGGAAACAAGGCAAATGTCATGCTCACACTTACCAGCTCAGGAGTAATTAAGTCCTTAGTCTCTGACCCAGGAATCTCATGTTTTCTGCTAGCATCCATGAAACTGTAACAAGCTAACTTATTAGCTTTCAAATTCGGTAAAATCAAATCTTATTAGACTCAGTACATACTGAGTCTAACAGTACTTACTGAGCCTGGTCTGTGTTTCACCAATGCTGGAAAATTCCCAAGCACCGTTTATTTGAATAAGCCTTTCTCTAGAAGTCCAACCCCATGAATTAGAGCTTTTTACTCAAGCTATCATTTTTTAAAATTTCTCTTTCATATATTCTTTCTGTATGCTGTAGTCTCAAAAATATCCTCAGCTCTATCCTTCAGTCCATTAATTCTTACATGCACTGTTTAATCTACTCATTAAGTTTTAACTTTTAGGACTATTTTTTCCATTTCAAAAAGTTCTATTTGTTATATCTGCCTAACTGCTTTCACTAGTATCTTATTTTCATATTGTATATTTAATCTCTTCTTATAAGATTTAGTTTGAACATTTTATAGTCCCCATCCAATAATTCTATTATCTGAAATTCTTGGAGGTTTAGCTCTATTGTTTGCTATATCCACTGACTCTTGATCATGCTGAACTTTTTCCTGTCTTATTATTTTGTATTATGAACACAGCCTCATAGGGGCTTTACACATTAGAATAAACTGTGGCTTGGTTGAGGATATATGCTGCTACATCTTTGAGTTTTGTTTCTTTCTGGCATTACAGTGTATCACCAGCTCAGTACTACGTTTTAACGTTAAGTTCTCAGCTTGGAAAATTTAAATTCATATCAAACTTATGTGAGGGCATGCCTATGGTTAAGAAGTCCCAGAGAAGATCTTTTTTTTTTTTTTTTTAATCCAGAGTTCCAGAGAGCTCTGTGTGAATCACAACAAACCGTGGAAATTCTTAGAGATGGGAGCTTCAGACCACCTTCCCTGTCTTCTGAGAAACCTGTATGTGGGTCAAGATGCAACAGTTTAAATTGGACATGGAACAACTGACTGGTTCCAAACTGTGAAAGGTGTATGATAAGGCTGTATACTGTCACCTTATTTATTTAACTTCTATGCAGAGTATGTGCTGTGCTCATGTGCTGAGTTGTGTCTGACTCTTTAAGACATTATGGACTGTAGCCTGTTAGGATCTTCTGTCCATGGAATTTTCCAGGCAAAAATACTAGAGTGGGTTGTCATTTCCTACTCCAAGGGAATATTCCTGACCCAGGGATCAAATCTGCATCTCTGGTGTCCTCTGCATTGCTAGGAGAATTCTTTACCACTGCACCACTTGGAGGAGAAGGCAATGGCAACCCACTCCAGTACTCTTGCCTGGAAAATCCCATGGACGGAGGAGCCTGGTAGGCTGCAGTCCATGGGGTCACTAGGAGTGGGACACAACTGAGAGACTTCACTTTCACTTTCATGCACTGGAAAAGGAAATGACAACCCACTCCGGTGTTCTTGCCTGGAGAATCCCAGGGGGAGCCTGGTGGGTTGCCATCTCTGGGGTCACACAGAGTTGGACATGACTGAAGTGACTTAGCAGCAAGAGCAGCACCACCACTTGGGAAACCCATATGTAGAGTACATCAAGTGAAATGTCGGGCTGGATGAATCACAAGCTGGAATCAAGATTGCCAGGAGAAACATCAACAACCTCATATATGCAGATGATACTGCCCTAATGGCAAAAAGTGTAGAGTAACTAAAAAGCTTCTTGACAAGTGGGAAAGAGCAGAGTGAAAAAGCTGGCATGGAATTAAACATTCAAAAAACTAAGATCATGGCATCTGGCCCCATCATTTCATGGCAAACAGAAGGGGAAAAAGTAGAAGCAGAGACAGATTTTCTCTTCCTAGGCTCCAAAATCACTGCAGTTGGTGACTGCAGCCATGAAATTAAGACACTTACTCCTTGGAAGGAATACTATGACAAGCCTAGACAGCATATTAAAAAGCAGAGACATCACAAAGATCCTTATAATCAAAGCTATGGTTTTTCCAGTAGTCATGTATGGATGTGAGAGCTGGACCATAAAGAAGGCTGAGTGCCAAAGAACTGTTGCTTTCAAACTGTGGCGCTAGAGAGGAGTCTTGAGAGTCCCTTGGACGACAAGATCATCAAACCAGTCAATCCTAAAGGAAATCAAACTTGAATATTCTTTGGAAGGACTGATGCTGAAGCTGTAGCTCCAATACTTTGGCCACCTGATGCAAAGAGCCAATTCAATGGGAAAGACATTGATGCTGGCAAAGACTGAAAGCTAAAGAAGAAGGGGGCAGCAGAGGATGAGATGGTTAGATACAATCACTGACTCAGTGAACATGAATTTGAGCAAACCCTGGGACATAGTAGAAGATAAGAGGAATCTGGCGTGCTGCAGTCCATGAGGTTTTAAAGAGCTGGACACGACCGAGTGACTAAACAACACCAACAAGAGAAAATAGACAAATTTTCTATTCTGATGGTCAAAGATTGTTCTAATACACCTTTTCATTAAGGGTGTAGCTTTCTGAGGTTCCAGAGAGTTACAAAGAGGTGGTAGGCCTCAATTATATATTGTATCTCATACAGACAAATTTTTATCTAGTTTCTGTGTGACCATTCCCAATTCCCAAGAAACGTGGTAACTGAGACAAGCAAACTCTGTCCAGAAAGTGAACACAGCCACAGTTAACTGGTTTCCTTTTAATTATCTATTCAATTTTGGTCTCTGAGCATTTCCCTTATACCATTTTGACCTCATGCAATCACTGAAAAAGAAGTCTATTAAGTAATTCTACTGTAGACAGTCTATTAAATATCTCTAGCAGGATGGATTTCAAGTTATCCAGTTAAGAATGGACAATTACAATAATCTTTAAGTGGGTGTGATACTGTCATTATCATAAGAAATACATATTTTGTCTTCATTCAAGGTTCCTAGCACATAGTTGTTACTGCTCTCGTGATTTCCTATGTAAGAGCTCAGGGGCATCTTTCATTATAATATTTAGTTTTGTTCTTTGGGACATATCTTCACAGTGAAAAAGGTGAAGTAAATGTCTTGTTTTTCATAACAAGTCCTTTCAGACACACCTGAGTTTATGTTAATGAGTTACTTTTGGAAAGCCCCTAAGGATGGGGGCTGGTTGTTAGGGGAATCAACCTTGGGCTGTAAGGTTCAGAACCTTCAGCCCTATCTCCCAGACCTCTTGCGCTGGAAACTGACTTAATCACCAATGGCCAATGTATACTATTATACATTTTTATATAAGTATACATTATATATAAGTCATTTTTGCTTACATAATAAAGCCTCCATAAAAATCCTTGAACCAGGGGCTTCAACATTTGGAGGTACTGGGAAGGTGGCGTACTGGAGAGGCCATGGAAACATGGCACCCATCCCCCCATCCCCTGACCTAGGCATCTCTTCTATCTGGCTGTTCCTGAGTCATAGTCTTTTATAATACAATAAACTCATAATCTAGTAAGTAAACTGTTTTTCTGAGTTTGTGTGCCGCTCTACTAAACTAACTGAACCTAAGGAGGGGGTTGTGAAAACATCTGATTCATAGCCAGCTCTGAGAAGCACATGTAACAACCTGAATTTGCAACTGGCATCAGAATAGGGCTCGAGGATGTGGGTTCTTATAGCACTGAGTCCTTAACCTGTGGGATCTGACACCATCTTCTCCAGGCAGAGTGTCAAGACAGAATTGAAGGACACCAAGCTAGGTGTCCAGAGTTGGAAAATTGCCTGGTGTACGGGGAAAAGGCATAAACATATAGTCACACAAGTGTCAGAAGTATTGAGATCTTAAGAAACACAGGAGTGCTTTATCCTAGACAATGGGTATCATAATATCACAGGAAAAAATGCAGTCACTTTCAGAACATCCCAGGCGTTGGGAATTTTTGTTTTTATTTGTTACCTAACGAAGACTGAACTGTTGATCCACATTATTTACTTCTGTGTACCTGGGCTATATATTACTCTTTGCCTATGGCCTTAGGACTTTTGCCTGGAAAATCCCATGGATGGAGGAGCCTGGTGGGCTGCAGTCCATGGAGTCGCTAACAGTCGAGCACGACTGAGCAACTTCACTTTCACTTTTCACTTTCATACACTGGAGAAGGAAATGGCAACCCACTCCAGTATTCTTGCCTGGAGAATCCCAGGGACAGAGGAGCCTAGTGGGCTGCCGTCTATGGGGTCGCACAGAGTCGGACATGACTGAAGCAACTTAGCAGCAGCAGCATGGCTTTAGGAAGAGTACAGTGTGCTTTCCTGCTCCTTTACTTTGGACTTGACGATGTGACCTGCTCTGGTCAACAAAATATTAATGGAAGTAACACAAAGAGAGGTTTGAAATGTGCTTGGAACGTGGCACTTGCTCCTTTGTATTTCTGCTACTGGTATGAGACCATGTCTCAGGTAGCCTCCTGGTCCCAGAAGAGAGGTTCATAGACCAGGACTCAGACTGTGGAGTTCAAGTATAGCTAGAACAGCTGAATTCCAACTGACATCCAGAAGCATGAGAAAGAAACGCATGTTGCTATAAACCACTGAATTTGCAGTTTCTCATGCACGTTACTGTGAAAATAGCTGACTGATATAATTGCTTTGTAATTCTTAGGTCCTTGCCCTAAAACAAAGCACTTTAAAGGTATTATTCTAAGTCTTTTAACCTGAATTTTTTGATCTACTTAATAGACTATATTAAATCAGTACTTTACTAATACTTAATGATTTGCCTTCAGTTCAGTTCAGTCGCTCAGTCATGTCTGACTCTTTGCGACCCCATGGACTGCAGCATGCCAGGCCTCCCTGTCCATCACCAACTCCCGGAGTTTACGCAAACTCATGTCCATTGAGTCGGTGATGCCATCCAACCATCTCATCCTCTGTTGTCCCCTTCTCCTGACTTCAATCTTTCCCAGCATCAGGGTCTTTTCAAATGAGTCAGTTCTTCACATCAGGTGGCCAAAGTATTGGAGTTTCAGCTTCAACATCAGTCCTTCCAATGAACACTCAGGACTGATTTCCTTTAGGATGGACTGGTTGGATCTCCTTGCAGTCCAAGGGAGTCTCAAGAGTCTTCTCCAACACCACAGTTCAAAAGCATCAATTCTTTGGTGCTCAGCTTTCTTCACAGTCCAACTCTCACATCCAAACATGATTACTGGAAAAATCATAGCCTTGACTAGACAGACCTTTGTTGGCAAAGTAATGTCTCTGCTTTTTAATATGCTGTCTAGGTTGGTCATAACTTTCCTTCCAAGGAGTAAGTGTCTTTTAATTTCATGGCTGCAATCACCATCTGTAGTGATTTTGGAGCCCCCAAAAATAAAGTCTGACACTGTTTCCACTGGTTCTCCATCTATTTGCCATGAAGTGAGGGGACCGGATGCCATGATCTTCGTTTTCTGAATGTTGAGCTTTAAGCCAACTTTTAACCTTGGAATCTGTCAATAACATCTAATATAAAATGGAGTACTAACCTGGTATTTATCTAAGAAGGAGAGATCTGTGGTTTCATTTAAAGGAATAGAAGATGATGTAACATTAACATATGGATTTAATTCTGCAATATGTTGAAGTACAGCTTCAGCCCTAAAAAAACAAACACATACATACAAAAAAGAAAAAAGACTTTTACTACTCTTTTGTTCAAGAAACACATTCAATTCTTCAAATCTGGACACTTTGAAGACATTAGAGAAACCTAAATGTTACAAAATTTCAATGGGAATTTTAAACTAGAGAGGAAGAAAAGAAGCTAGACTTATTTTTACTATACAATCTTAAGATGTAGCACACTGTCATATTCCAGAGTAAGTCACACAATCTCAAAATATACATACCCTTATAGGCCAATGCTCCTTCATTTTCTTAAGAACAAAGCAATAATAAAGACCTACTTTAACAATCTCAAAGAAATTCATTCCTAAGTAGCAATGTGACAATATTAAAATTTTGAGAAACATAAATATTTACATGTCAGTACTTATTTGTCTGTGGTAGAGTGAATTTATGGTGATGAGTTAAATAGCTAAAACTGAATTGGTATTCTAGATTCAGAAAATGTTCTAAGTAACTGCAACATTAAAAAAAAAATCCTATGATAACACAACAAAATATCTATCTTCACCTGTTTCTTATATTAACAACATCATCTTCACAGAGAAAGAAGTTTGTTCCTAGATCCCATGCTTGGCATTTTTCTGTATCATGAATTGTAAGTGCCTTCAAAAAGGAGAAAAATATCTGTTAAAGTCAGGAGTAAATCAAGGATGTTCACTATCTCCAATATTATTTACACTGGGTTGGAACTATTAGCCTGTGTAATTAGACAACAGAAAGTAATTAAAATCCAGTTAGATCCATTCACAGATAATATGACTATAGACATCTAGAAATCCAGAAAAGATCACGGAAAAACTATTTTATTAGTATTATTTCTTTTATAAACACAACATATTTTTTAATGCCAGTATATTATTTTTTTGCAGAGATCAATGTTGTATTAACTTGAACATACCTTCATTATTCAACTGTGAAATGAGCTAAGATAAATCTTAAAAGCAGGGTTTTGATTACTTAAAATAGTAAAACTGTAATTCCAAGTTACAAAGACATTTATATAACCATATTTCTAGCTATTAATAGCTGTATACTAATGACAGTAAGAATTAACAATACTTTCCACTTATGACAGTTATCAATAACAATTCTCAATTAATTAAGTCAATAATAATTAACATGATGGTCATATTGTAATTCCATATAAACTTACTATATTTTGCTGTGGGTGTGTATGTATGTATTTTACAGATAGTACTGAACCCTAGTTGACTTTAAAAAATGAATACATTAGGCACATTACCATGCACTTACATTATTATGGCACCTTTGTATTATGAGAAAAGCTACTTTAAAAAACAGTAAGAGAATTTAAGTTTAGGAAAGTAGCATGTCATATAAATCAACATACATACAAAATTTTTAAAATTCACATAAACAAACTTTTCCAAATGGTCATGTTTAAAGTAAGAAAGATACTAACTGGAAAAAAGATATTTTTAACTTATATTACAAGCCACAAATATGGACACAGGGTATACCAAAATAGAAATATGTAGGGGCCGTCAAAATATTTAAGCATGTTCAACTTTGCTCAAGAATGAAATACCTTTTCTCATTCATCAGCATGGCATAAATCTAAAAGTTTAACAATATGCTCTATTGGTGGGAGTGAAGTGAATCAGGCATTATTGGTGGGCATGTGAAACTGCAAGGAAGAAAACAAAATCAGGGAAGGGAGATCTACTGATTAAAAGAAACCAAGTTCAGTATATGGGCTTTACCTGGATACGGATTAGAACAAATCAAATAAAAGAAAGGAAAATATGAACTTTAACTAGATACTTGATAGTTATGGTAGGCAGTCTTCTATGATAGCCCCAATGATTCATACCTCTTGATATTCAGGCTTTTGTGTTATCTCATCTCCTAAGTGACTATAATGACTTTAATGACTATGGCATATGTGATGGAATGTCACTTCAGAGATTAGGTTACAAAAGACCTGGCACATTACCCTTCTTATCTTTTGCTTGCTTACTCTGATGAAACAAGCTGCCATACTGTGAGCTGCCCTCTGGCAAGGGCCACATGGGAAGGAATTGAGGGTGACCTCCAATCAATAGCCAGCAAGGAACTGAGGTGGGAATGTGAACTGGCACATCCTTGCCACTGAATCCTACCAATAACTACATGAGTGAGCTTGGGAAGCAGACCCTTTCCCCAGCCTCAAGATGACTGCAGGCCCTGCCAATATGTTGACTGGAGCTTTGTGAGAGACGCTTAACCAGAGGAATTAGCAAAGTTACATCTAATTCCTGACCCAAAGAAAGTGATATAAATGCTGTATTTCAAATTGCTAAGTTTTGTTTGACGATAACAATGATATTTTTAAAATGTTAACGTTTTTAGGTATGAAAGTGATAATGTAGCTGTTTTCAAAAAACACCCTTATATTTTAGAGCTATATACTAAAATAACTTAAGAACAACGTAATAGGATTTCTGAAATTTATATCAAATAACTGGGCAGTTAGGGGGCAGTGGGGAATGAGATACATGAAACAAATTTCTCTATGAGCTGATAGCTGCACGCATGAGATGTGTACATGGGGTTTGCTAAAACTATTCGGTTTTTTTTAGTATAATTTTGAAATTTTCTATAATAAAAAGTATTATTAAAAAAGGAAAATAGAGAATTAAGACAATTTTTCTACTAAATGAAGAAGCAATAATTAAGCCAAAGTATAAATAATATTATCACTACCGATGAGGGGAAAAAGAGTTCATAAAAGTAATTCTTCTTATGAAGGACATTTACCCACTTACCTTAATCCCTGCAAGAACAAGATTCTTTGCTATAAAGGGGGAAAAAAAAATAGCTTAATATTAGGAATTGTATATTAGATATGTTTTCATGGAGTCTGTTCATATCTCTGACTAATTTTAACTCTTTTACTACTTTAAAAATATCAGTTTCTTAGAAAATAGAGATGAACAAAAAGGAATAAAAATAAAATTTGATTTCCATAATCAAACCACACTGAGATAATCACTCTTAAAATTTCAGTGTACACTTCCAGACATGCTGTTATGAATATGTGTGTGCTCTCTACCATAATTAATGGATACAGAAAAAGATCATTTACAGCTATTAACAACACCAAAAGAGAAGCAAGAGAGTCATAACTGGTTTCTCATGGAATAACGTGAAATAGTCTTGCCAAAAAAATAAATAATAAATAAAAATTGAATCTGATCAAGATTTTGGATCTAACTTCTTTTATAGAAAATAATACAAGGGAAAGGAATTAAATTATTTAAATTATGTTGCTCAAAAGCATCATATAAAATTATGAACAAAAATATTGCTTACCAATTTCCAAACCAAGACCACCCATACCACTTAAGAAAACATGGGACTTGGCCATCTTCTGCATTGCTGTGTCTCCAAGAACATACCTCTGTCGACTACATGTAAAACACAACAAAAATAAATTATTTCACCAAAGTTGTATATCTTTTCCAGTTATTTGCAAGCTAATACCCTGGTGGCTAGATTCTGCCCACAGACTTTTTTTGGATCACTTGCACAGTACTTAAAATTCCTCAATTAACTGCCAAATATATGACATATTTTGAAAAATTAGATTTGGCACCATAACCCATATTCCCTCATGGCTACGGGGTTGAGTAGGAGCTGCCTGTTCAGTGAGGGAGGACCATGTGCTCTGGACTTGGCAAAGTTCCCATCCTTCTTCTCTCATTTATCACCTCTGTGGCCACTACAAGCATTTGAGTTTGTCACTTTCACTTGAAGCCTTTCACCACGAAAAGGATTTATCAGGCAAAAAATTGTTTCCCTCCTTGGAATTTAGATGACTTAAAGTTGAGCAGTTTTTAAACATTATTTTAAATATAAAAGCTGACAAATTATTTAAAGGACTTTATTAAGTCATCCATCCTAATAGCCACAGGCTAATATCAGAATGCTACTGCTGCTGCTATGTAGTCACTAAGTTGTGTTTGACTCTTTGCAACCCTTTGGACTGTTGCCTTCCAGGCTCCTCTGTCCATGGTATTTTTTAGGCAAGAATACTGGAGTGAGTTGCCATTTCCTTTTCCAGGGGATCTTCCTGACCCAGGGACTGAACCCATCTCGCCGGCATTAGCAAGCAAATTCTTTACCAATGAGCCACCTGGGAAGCCCCTAGAGTCAAAATGGGAATTTCAAAAAATACACGTTGGCAATTAAAAAAATGTCAGATATAGTAATAAAGTCAATAGTAAGAGTTTATTTCAAAGAACACTGATAAACGATGTTATACTAGATTCTGAAGACAGGAGCATGCCAATGGATTCTTACCAGAATCATTCTGAAAGATGAGTTCAGTGTAAGTAAATAATTCCAGAACTCCTTGGGTTTTAAGTATTTCTTTTGGAATTCACACCCACACACACACACACATGCTGGTTTAAGATATGTTCGTTTAATATCTATATTTAGCTACTGATATTCAATATAAATGCCTGAAAAGGGGTCACCTGTCTAGTAGAAAGAAACTTTATAAACACAAGCTATTATTATTATTATTTTCATCCTTATTCCCTACAATGAATGATAAAATCTACTAGACTTTTCTTTTTAAAAGTTTATTTTATTGAAATATAGTTAATTTACAATGTTAGTTTCTGCTATACAGCAAAGTGATTCAGTTATATATTCTTTTCCATTATGCTTTATTACAGGATACTGAATATAGTTCCCTGTGCTCTACAGTATGAACTTGTGGTTTAACCATTCTGTATGTAATAGTTTGCATCTACTAATCCCAAACTTCCAATCCATCCCTTCATCATGGTAATCACAGTCTGTTCTCTATTAGACTTTTTAAATTGATAGTCACCATTTTTGCTTCAGAGATAAAACTGATTCATTTATTTATGAAATACTTGCTGAACATTTACATAGTATATATGGAAAAGATACTATAAAGTCTTACAACCTTTACTTCTGTACCCCTAAACAATATATTTAAGGTTTGTCTGTTTTGGAACTTTACATAAACTGGGTCATTTTGAATACTTCTGAGAGTTATTCATATCAAGGCAACTGTTTATTTTCACTTCATATTGCATTCTTTGTATTATACTATTCTATTGTGATATACCATAATTTAGCAATTCCACAGTTTTGGATGGTTACCAATAAGAAGACTATGAGTACACTTATATATGTCTCATGGTACACATGTAGTAGTTTCTATAGCATATACTGATGAAAGAAAATGCAAAGTTAACTATTAGGTAATACCAGAATAATTTCCAAAGTGGATGTATCAGTTGACATCCTGCTTGGCAGTGTAAAAAAGTCCCCAAATTTTCACATCCTTAGTGTGCTGAAACTCAATATGAAAATTCAATGTGAAACTCAATGTGAAAGTGCTGCACTCAATTTGCCAGCAAATTTGGAAAACTCAGCAGTGGCCACAGGACTGGAAAAGGTCAGTTTTCATTCCAATCCCAAAGAAAGGCAATACCAAAAAATGCTCAAACTACTGCACAATTGCACTCATCTCACACACTAGCAAAGTAACGCTCAAAATTCTCCAATCCAGACTTCAACAGTACATGAACCGTGAACTTCCAGATGTTCAAACTGGATTAGAAAAGGCAGAGGAACCAGAGATCAAATTGCCAACATCCGCTGGATCATGGAAAAAGCAAGAGAGTACCAGAAAAACATCTGTGTTTGCTTTACTGACTATGCCAAAGTCTTTGACTGTGTAGATCACAATAAACTGTGAAAAATTCTTCAATAGATGGGAATACCAGACCACCTGACCTGCCTCCTGAGAAATCGGTATGCAAGTCAAGAAGCAACAGTTAGAACTGGACACGGAACAACAGACTGGTTCCAAACCAAAAAAGGAGTACTTCAAGGCTGTATATTGTCACCCTGTTTATTTTACTTACATGCAGAGTACATCATAAAAAACGCTGGGCTGGATGAAGCACAAGCTGGAATCGAAACTGCTGGGAGAAATATCAATAACCTCAGATATGCAGATAACACCACCCTTATGGCAGAAAGTGAAGAGGAACTAAAAAGCCTCTTGATGAAAGTCAAAGAGGAGAGTGGAAAAAGTTGGCTTAAAACTCAACATTCAGAAAACTAAAATCATGGCATCTGGTCCCATCATTCCATGGCAAATAGATGGGGAAACAGTGAGAGACTACTTTTCTGGGCTGCAAAGTCACTGCAGATGGTGACTGCAGCCATGAAATTAAAAGACACTTGTTTCTTGGAAGAAAGCTATGACCAACACAGACAGCAGATTGAAAAGCAGAGACATTACTTTGCCAACAAAGGTCCATATAATCAAAGATATGGTTTTTCCAGTAGTCATGTAGGGATGTCAGAGTTGGACTATAAAGAAAGCTGAGTGCCAAAGAACTGATGCTTTCGAACTGTGGTGCTGGAGAAGACTCTTAAGTCTCTTGGATAGCAAGGAGATCCAACCAGTCCATCCTAAAGGAAATCAGTCCTGAATATTCATTGGAAGGACTGATGCTGAAGCTGAAACTCCAATACTCTGGCCACCTGCTGTGAAGAACTGACTCATTTGAAAAGACCCTGATTCTGGCAAAGATCGAAGGCAGGAGGCAAAGGGAAGGACAGAGGATTTGATGGTTGGACAGCATCACTGACTCAACGTATATGCGTTGGAGTAAGCTCCGGAAGTTGGTGATGGACAGGGAAGCCTGGAGTGCTGCATTCCATGGGGTCACAAAGAGTCGGACACAACTGAGCAACACAACTGAGCGACTGAACTGAACTGAATGTGCTGAAAAAAGTTAACACAGTAGGCCTGATCTTTACCCTGCTTTGGGGGCTAGCCCCTGGCTGCTGCCTGTGCACTTGGCTTTTGAAATGTTTCCTATACTAATAATTCTACTTCTCTTTTTCCTTGAGTTTCTCGAAATAAAAACTCCTTTAGCTTTAGATATTCTTTTCTAAAGTACACATGTAAAACTTTAAATGATTTTAAAAAGCATACCAAATTTTGATCCATAGTACTTTAAATGATTATTCTTAATTTTTATTATGATTCTTTTTTCGACTTATGGATTCACCTGAAGTGTATTTTTAAATTTCTAACTTTATGAGGAATTTTACAATTATTTTTTGTATTGACTTCTAGCTTAAATACACTGTGA
Organism: Bos indicus; assembly: GCF_029378745.1. Lineage (NCBI taxonomy): Eukaryota > Metazoa > Chordata > Mammalia > Artiodactyla > Bovidae > Bos > Bos indicus. Next base: position 84,107,289 of record NC_091765.1, read on the forward strand.
ACAGACATCACAATCTACAAAATTTTACACTTTAATATTTGAGAATTTCTTTGGTCAATTTTACAAATGTTCCATTCTTGAAAGGAATGTGTACTCTACAGTTGTTAACATATAACATTCCTTACATGTGCATTAGAGTAATCTTAATAATCATGTTGATGAACTCTATATTTGTTCAGACTTTGTTTGCCTGTTTTCTTGATTACTAAAAGTAACATTTAAAAAATGCCCACTATGATTGCAAATTTGTCTATTCTCCTTATGTGAGAATAACATGCTAACATGTGAGAATAACAGCTAACACTCAGTGTTTATTACACACCACAGTTTTATTTGTATTAACTCATTAATCCTCACAAAATTACAAAAATTCTATTATTATTCCCATTTTTACGGAGAGGAAAACCTAAGCACAGAGAAATTAAGCAACTGATAAATAGTGGAAGCAAGATTCAGCCCAGGCAGTCTGGCCTTAGCATCCATATTCTTAACCACTATGCTACACCGAATGTAGATTAAGAAAGGCAAATCATTCTACAAGTCTTACAGGGAGGGAAAAAAATCAGTTCCTGGCCTAACTCTTCCATAACCCAATTCCCAAGCCCTAAGAACAGCCATCCTCAATTCTTTCAGTTATTTCTTCTAATATTTACCCCTATATTTCTCAATAAACATGTTTGTACTTTATTTCTTGATTTTTCAGTTTTAAGTATTATCTATCAACTTCCAACTAAAAAAGATGGCATGAATTTCAATTTTTGAATACAAATCCAGTCAAATCATTTCCCTGCTTTAAAAACTCTGGTTGGTTTTGTATTTCCCTTATGATAAAGTCGAGACTCCATTTATCACAAAGCTGTTTATAATCTAGTCTCTGCTCAGCTCTCGAGTCTCATTTTTTGTCACTCTACCATCACACTCCATGTTCCAGGTGTACTAAAGGCTTTCAGTTCTCCAAACATGGTATACTCTCTTCGGGTGCTAAGACACTTTTCTGGAATATTCCTCTTTCCCAATATTTTATGCCTGAATAACTCCTTGTCCTCAGGTCTCAAACTGCATGTTACTTTCCCCATGATGCTTTCCCTGATGCCCCTAAGTTTCTTAAGACAGTGTTGGATCATCTTTCTGTGCATCGTAACACTATACATTCAATTTATCATAACAATTATCACAGTGTATTTTCACTATTTATTTGCCTATTTTTCCTAGGAGATTGTAGATTCCTTAAGACAGAGCCTGCCTTATGTGCTACTGTATCCCCAGTGACTAACAGGGCCTGGCACATAATAGACACACAAAACCTATCTGCTAAGTTAATGAAAGAAATGAACTGGCAACAAGAACAACACTTTTATGCTCTACTAAGCAGAGGGCATGAATTCTTTTTTTGTGTTCACAGTCAAAGAACTGCATTAAAAAAATATGTTTTTCACACTTGTCTTCATCAATTATTTTTAAGACTACTTAGGCAAATAATGAATAGCCAAGACATAAACATGGTTACAAATGACCCAGAACATCCAGACAAAGGAAAACAATTAAAATACACGAGCTAAAGTTGTTCAAAGAATCATAAAATCTCAAATTCTCAACAGGTAACTAAATTACCTGCCTTTTCAATGTTTGGCTACCAAGGGGAAGTATACTGAGTAAGTGCCTACTCCATGTTAGTTAATGTCAGGTACTCTGCAGTTGACACTTAAATCTATGAAGTGGGATTTAAAGAGCTGAGAGTGTAACTTCAAGCCCACCATTGTTATACTAAACCTGACTGTATTAAGCGGACATGCATATATCAATAACTGTATCAGGAAAGAAAGAAATTTCCAAGGCTATTGACTTGACTTTTAGAGAACCCTATTTATTAAAGATTCTCCCTTTTACAAAGGTACTATATCTCCCTATAGTTTTCACCACTAATCCTAATTTTACCTCTTGGGGTCATAGGGAACTTGTCTAATCCCTCTTCAATGTGACAGCCCTCCAAACGTTTGAAGATGGTATTCAGGTTCCAGAGTCTTCTTTCTCTAGGCTAAACATCTCCAGTTCCTTAAACAATTCCAAACATGACATCATTTTGAGTCCCCATCAACACTCTAATCACTTTCTTTTGGATATACTTCAGTTACCTTCAGGCATTCATAGATTTATTAAAATATCTATTTCAAGCCAAGCACTGGCATGGTGTGGGGATCACAACAGCAACATCATCATGAGGTAATGTGAGGATTAAATTAAATAAGATAAAATAAGTAAAATACCTAGCAGGATGCCTGTGACATTATTGGGAGAGAGGAATAATCAAATAATCCACTATTAAGTACTACATACAGAAGCATCAGAAGCTAAGGGAACCTGAAAGAATAGGAAGTGAGTATCTATCAATGGAGGCTATGGCAAGTTTACAAATGAAGTTCATCCAAGTTGAAATCTGAAGACTTGAGTCAAAAATTAATCAAAGAAGGAAAAGCATTCTATGCTAGGAAAAAGAAAAGCATGAAAAAGAATGATAGATAAGAGATACATGGTACATATATAAAACTTCCACTTCTGGCCTTAGTTAAATAAGGGGGAACAGATTTATCCTCTTCCTGCCTTAAAGAACTGAAAAATGGACAATATAAATGAAACAATTCAGACACCGGACAATAGGCAACTCAGGACAATAATCTCAGAGAAGAAAAACAATTGAGGTGAGCTTTATGATTGCCCTAGCCACTGCCCAGAGTTTTCAGAAGGTAGAGCAGGAAGGGAAACTCAAAAAAAGCTTGGTGGTCTTCTTGAACTGAAGAGAACAGGGTGTGAATTCAAGGCTAGAATTTGTGAGCAGATGCACAGAGAGAATGCCGGACAGGCTGTTCTCGATTCTTCAGCCAAGTTAGGGGAGGAAACAACCTCAAGCTAGGGAAAGAACCAGATGAAAAGTCCAACTGAAACAATCACTGTTTAAACAGGGCCAAGACAGTTTGTGTTCCTCTTCAGCCAAATGGAAAACCTTTTAATACAGAGAGCGCTGGATAAAATAGAAAAGAGTATTACATCAGTACTGGGGGGCAAGTAGCCTCAAAATTGAGTCTTCTCTGGTCTTACCTAGCAAAGCTTAAAAGTAAGCCTTGAAAAAAATAAACTTGTTTTCAAGTAATTTAACTGTGTCCTTGAAAAAGCTCAAGAATATTTAAAGGAATTCTAGATAATTCAACACCCAAAAAGGTAAAATTCATAATGTCTAACATACACTAAAAAAAAAAAAACTAGATATGCAAAAAAAGCAGGAAATACAACTCTAGATAGAAAAATCAATAGAAGAGACTTAGAAATGACATATGATAGAATGTGTGGACAAAAACTAAAACAGTCAAAAATATAATTCATATGCTCAAGAAGCAGCAAAACTTCCAGAGATGAAAACTATAAAATGTAAGATGAAAAACACTTTGAGTGGAATTAACAACAGATTCAACACTGCAGAAGTGAACCTGAAGACACAGCAACAGACTTTAAAAAATGAAAAACAGAAATGAAACAAAACAAAACTGGAGGATAAAAACCTTCCAAAACCAAAAAAGCTTAAGTGAGCTGTGGGACAACTTCAGTTGGTCTATGTGAAACTGAGGTCCCTTGAAGAACTAAGCAGTTAAAATTTTTCTATGAGCACAACAAACTCACAGACCATGATGCAAACAAAGAACAAAACGTAAAGAGAAAACTACACTAAGGGATATCATAATTGTTTAAAACCAGGGATGAAGAGAAAATATTAAAAATAATCAGAGAAAACAGATCATGCAATTTACAGAGGAAAGGTAAGAATGACAACTGATTTTCTCCCAGGAAGCAGTACAAACTGGATGACAATGGCACATTTTTAAAATATTGAAAGGAAGACACTGTCAACCTAAATTTCTATACTCAGTTTCAAAAAAAGGAAATAAAGACGTCATCAGACATATAACAACTGAAAGAATTCATTGCTGGCAGACTTTCACTATAAGAAATGTCAAAGTAAATCCTCAGGCAGAAGAAAACGATATTAGATGGAAATCTTAATTTACACAAAGGAATAGAGAACATCAGAAATGACAAAACCCTGTTTCCTTTATTTTTAAAATATCTTGTAGAGATAATTGACTGGTTAAGCCAAAAACAGTAATGTATTGTGAGTTTACGCTGCTGCTGCTAAGTTGCTTCAGTCGTGTCCGACTCTGTGCGACCCCATAGACGGCAGCCCACCAGGCTCCCCCGTCCCTGGGATTCTCCAGGCAGGAACACTGGAGTGGTTGCCATCTCCTTCTCCAATTGTGAGTTTATAGCATTATGTAAAAGTAAAATTTTAAGACAATGATAACTCAAATCCTGGAAAAAGAGAAACAGAAGAACACTGGTGTAACTTTCTTATACCATACAGAACGTGATGTTAGATCTGAATACACACTGTAGAGATTTATACTATAAACCATAAAGTAATTACTTTCCATCTAGTCAAAGCTATGATTTTGCAGTAGTCATGTATGGATGTGAGAACTGGACTATACAGAAAGCTAGTTCAGTTCAGTTCAGTCGCTCAGTCATGTCCGAATCTTTGTGACCCCGTGAATCGCAAGCACACTAGGCCTCCCTGTCCATGACCAACTCCAGGAGTTTACGCAAACTCATGTCCATCGAGTCGGTGATGCCAGCCAGCCATCTCATCCTTTAGAGCACCGAAGAATTGATGCTTTTGAACTGAGGCGTTGGAGAAGATTCTTGAGAGTCCCTTGGACTACAAAGAGATCAAACCAGTCAATCCTGAAGAAAATCAGTTCTGAATAATCATTGGAAGGACAGATGCTGAAGCTGAAACTCCAATACTTTGGCCACCTGATGCGAAGAACTGACTCACTGGAAAAGACCCTGATACTGGGAAAGACTGAAGGCAGGAGGAGAAGCAGACGACAGAGGATGAGATGGATGGATGGCATCACTGACTCGATGCACATGAGTTTGATTAGGTTCCTGGAGTTGGTGATGGACAGGGAAGCCTGGCATGCTGTAGTCCATGGGGTCACAGAGTCGGGCACACCTGAGAGACTGAACTGAATCACTAAACAAAGCAAAAGAAAGTACAGCTGACTCTCAAACATAGGTTTGAACTGTGTGGGTCCACTTATATGTGGATTTTTTTTTTTTTCCAAAAAATATATACTCAGCCCCAAAGACATGGATGTTAGTCAAAGTCGCTCAGCTATGTCTGAGTCTGTGACCCCATGGACTATACAGTCCATGGAATTCTCCAGGCTAGAATACTGGAGTGGATAGCTTTTCCCTTCTCCAGGGGATCTTCCCAACCCAGGGATCGAACCCAGGTCTCCCACACTGCAGGCGACCTCTTTACCAGCTGAGTCACAGGGAAGCCCGAGGACATGGACAGCCAACTGTATTCATTATATCATACCACTTGATGCAAAAGGCTTGAGCATTCATATATTTTGGTACACATGGAGGCTCCTGGAATGGATACCCCATGGATACTGAGGGATAAGATGTTACAACTGCAACATGTCAGTAAAGAAGATAAAATATAACTTAAATGCTCAATTATTCAACAAAAAGAGAGAGAGAAAAGGTATACCAGTAACAGACAAATTAGGCAATTAGAAAACAAATAGCAGAAATAGTGTCAATAGAACTTTCTTGGTGGTCCAGTGATTAAGACTCTGCATTTCTGCTGGGGGGGGAAGTTGGGGAACTAAGATCTCCCATGTCACATGTTAAATATACATGGTGCAACCATGCCTCTAAAAGAGTGTCATGCTGAATAAAGAGAAAAACCCAACTATATTCTATCTACAAGGAGGCCCACTTAAATAAACACAAAAAAGGAAAGTAAAAGGGTGGAAAAAGATATCATGATACCAATAATCAAGGGAAAAGCAGACTATTTTAATACCAGACAAACAGATTTCAGAGCAAACAAAACTACCAGGATAAAGAGGCACTTCATAATGATAAAAGGGTCAATACATCAAGGAGACATAACAATTCTAAATGTTTATGCACTAATAACACAGCAACAAACTATGTGATACAAAAACTGGTAGAACTGAAGTATGAAATACACAAATAGGAAATTATGGACAATATCCATCTCTTAACAATTGGTATAAAGAATAGACAGAAAATCAGTAATGTTTCAGAACAGCTGAACAACACTATTAATCAATTTGATCTAATTGACATTGATAGGACAATCCAGTACATCACAAAATACATATTCTTTCCAAATGTACACAGAACATTGACCAAGATAGACCATATTCTCCACTAAAAAAACTTTAAAAAATTTAAGTCACACAAAGTATGTTTCCTGATAACACTGGAATGATTACAGATCAGCAACAGAAAGATCTCTGAAAAAAAATTCCTTAATATCTGGAAACTAAGTAAGACACTTAAGGTCTCAAAAATCAACGATCTCAACTTCTACTTTAAGAAATAAGAAAAAGATCACGAGGTACCATTTCACGCCAGTCAGAATGGCTGCGATCCAAAAGTCTACAAGCAATAAATGCTGGAGAGGGTGTGGAGAAAAGGGAACCCTCTTACACTGTTGGTGGGAATGCAAACTAGTAGAGCCACTGTGGAGAACAGTGTGGAGATTCCTTAAAAAACTGGAAATAGAACTGCCTTATGATCCAGCAATCCCACTGCTGGGCATACACACTGAGGAAACCAGAAGGGGAAGAGACACGTGTACCCCAATGTTCATCGCAGCACTGTTTATAATAGCCAGGACATGGAAGCAACCTAGATGTCCATCAGCAGATGAATGGATAAGAAAGCTGTAGTACATATATACAATGGAGTATTACTCAGCCATTAAAAAGAATACATCTGAATCAGTTCTAATGAGGTGGATGAAACTGGAGCCTATTATACAGAGTGAAGTAAGCCAGAAAGAAAAACACCAATACAGTATACTAACACATATATATGGAATTTAGAAAGATGGTAACAATAAACCTGTATACGAGACAGCAAAAGAGACACTGATATATAGAACAGTCTTTTGGACTCTGTGGGAGAGGGAGAGGATGGGATGATTTGGGAGAATGGCATTGAAATATGTATAATATCAGATATGAAACGAGTCACCAGTCCAGGTTTGATGCACGATACTGGATGCTTGGGGCTGGTGCACTGGGACGACCCCGAGGGATGGTATGGGGAGGGAAGAGGGAGGAGGGTTCAGGATGCGGAACACATGTATACCTGTGGCAGATTCATTTCGATATTTGGCAAAACCAATACAATATTGTAAAGTTTAAAAATAAAATAAAATTTAAAAAAAATAGAAAAAAAAAAGAAATAAGAAAAAGATCAAATTAAACTAAAAATAAGGAGGGAAAAAACCCTTTAAAGCACAGAAATTACTGAAATACAAAATAAAAAATATTTAAAAAATCAATTTAACTGCTGGTTCTTTGAGAAGAAAATATTTAAAAAAACAACAAACCTCTAGTCAGAATGATCAGGAAAAAAAAAGAAGACAGAATTATCTTCTCTTACCGTTATCTGATAATTATCCTGATAATTACCATTATCAGGAATGAGCAGGGAATATTGTTCAGATTCTACAGACACTAAAAAAGGATATTCAAGGAATATTACAAACAACTTCAAGCCACTAAATTCAACCAATGAGACAAATGAACATACTCTTTGAAAGACCCAAACTATTAAAGCTCACTCAAGAAGAAACATATCATCTGAATATCCCAGTATCTATTAGCTATTTAATATGTATTAATAGTTTAAAACTTTCCCACAAAGAAAACTCCAAAGACAGCTTCCCTATGAATTCTACCAAAAATATGAGAAAAAATAATACTGACTCTACACAAGCTTTCTAGAATCTGAAGAAAAAATAATTCTCAGCTTATTCTGTGAGGTCAGAGTCACTCTAATACCAAAACCAGGCAAAATCATTCAGCTTAAAAAATACTCAAACCAATATCCCTCATGTAACATAAGACGCAAAAATTCTTAATAGAATTTCTGTAACAATACATCATGTGAGTTTAATTCCAGAAACAGAATGCAAGGGTGGTATAATACTCTAAAAGACATCACTGTGATTCATAAAATCAAAAGACTACAGTGGAAAAGCCATATAATCACTTTCATGAATACAGAAAAAGTATTTGACAATTACAATACCCCATTTCTGATTTAAAAAAACAACAAAACTCTAAGCAAACTAGTGACAGAAGGGCACTTCCTCAACCTAATAAAGGGTAACTATGAAAAACCTATAGCTAACATTACACTCTGCTATGGAGAGATGAATGTTTTCCATCAAAGATCGTCAGGAAGGAAGAGAGGTTGCCTGTCTTTATCTCCTCAACTCTACCCTGTATTGGAGGTTCTAGCCACAGTAATAAAGACAAAGAAACAAAAGGCACTCAGATTGAAAAGGAGGACGGAAAATGTCTTACTTTCAAACAACACAACTGACTAGAAAATTCAATGGAATTTACAAAAAATTTTACTAGAACTAATAAGAGAAAGATGCACAGAGTCAAAGCTATGGTTTTTCCAATAGTCAGGTACGGATGTGAGAGCTGGACCATAAAGAAGGCTGAACACCGAAGAAGTGATGTTTTAGAGTTGTGCTGGAGAAGACTCTTGAGAGTCCCTTGGACTGCAATGAGATTAAAGTAGCCAATCTTAAAGGAAATCAACCCTGAATATTCATTGGAAAGGCTGTTGCTGAAGCTCCAATACTTGGCCACCTGATGCAAAGAACTGACTCCTTGGAAAAGACCCTGATGCTGGGAATGATTGAAGGCAAAAGGAGAAGGGGATGGTAGAGGATGAGACATATCATCACTGACTCAATGGATATGAATTTGAGCAAACTCTGGGAGAGAGTGAAGGACAAGGGTGCCTGCTGTGCTACAGTCCACGGGTTCAAAATGAGTCGGACACAACTTTAATGTGGTATGTCTGTCAATATTGCTGTACTCTCTTTAGTAATGTTATATAGTTACCAGTGTAAAGATCTTGCATGCTGCTAAGTCACTTCAGTCGTGTTCCACTCTGTGCGACCCCATAGATGGCAGCCCACCAGGCTCCCCCATCCCTGGGATTCTCCAGGCAGTAACACTGGAGTGGGTTGCCATTTCCTTCTCCAATGCATGAAAGTGAAAAGTGAAAGTGAAGTCACTCAGTCGTGTCCGACCCTTAGCAACCCCATGGACTGCAGCCTTCCATGCTCCTCCGTCCATGGGATTTTCCAGGCAAGAGTACTGGAGTGGGGTGCCATTAAACTTTTGTCAAATTTTTGTATTTTTTATATTATTGTAAATAGTAATTTTTAAGTTTCAGTTTCCAGTTACTCATTACTCTTAAATTGGAGAACAAATGATTTTTGCATATTAACTTATCTTACAATCTTACTAATCTAACTGACAGCTATTGTTCACTCTGAGTTGTGTCCGAAACAACTGCATAACCTTATTAAATAGAGTACAGCAATATTGACAGACATACCATATTAAAGGTTCCTAAAGTTCAATAGTTAAAACATCAGTATTCCCAAAATTGTATATAAATTCTCATGACAGCCTTATTTGTAATAGCCAAAACCTGGAAACAACCCAAAGGCCCATCAACAATTATTAAGTGATTAAATAAATTGTGAAAGTGAAAGTTGCTGAGTCTGACTCTTTATGACCCCATGGACTATACAGTCCATGGAATTCTCCAAGCCAGAATACTGGAGTGGGTAGCCATTCCCTTCTCCAGGGGATCTTCCCAACCCAGGGATCGAACCCAGGTCTCCCACATTGCAGGTGGATTTTTTACCAGCTGAGCCACCAGTGAAGCCTAGATTTGTACAATTACAAATACTGTACAATTTTGTAAGCCTATATTTGTACAACTGCAAAAATTATAGGGAAGCCAATAAACTGTAGTATAGCCATAAAATAGAAAACTCAGCAATAAAAAAGAACAAATTACTGATACAAAATCATATATGAATCTCAAACTCATTACACTGAGTGAAAGAAGCCAAACTTCCCAAAGGTGTTGTACATACTGTATGATTCCATATATACAAAATTCTAGAAAATGAAAACTATTCTACAGTACAAAAAGCAGATGAGTGGTTGCCTGGGGAAAATGACAGCTGGAGTGAGAAGAAAGGTAGAAATTACCAACGGGCGCAGAGAAAATGTTTAGTTGTGATTGATATTATCTAAATTGTGGAGATGATTTCATGAGTATATACACATGTCAAAACATATCAATTTGTACACTTTAAATATGCTTGATCTACTTTATACTAATTTATATCTCAGTGAAACTGTGGGAAAATATGTATTTATGATGGGAGATACTCTTTCATGGGTCTTTCAACTCCAAGATGTCTCTCTAGATATGCCTAGAAGGCAATGTCTTAACTGCTCTTTACTTGGCCTTTTCTCAAGGTTGTATTTAACTCTGAGATATGAAGTAGGACTTGGGAGTAAGGAGAACCAATATTAGGATGATGCCCATGCTCTTTGCTGTATCATTAGGAGCGAAACACTTTGTCTCTGACCCAGATGTTCCACATTTTCTGTTAGCATCCACTAAATAATAGGCTAGCTTTTAGCTTTTAAGTGGGGCAAAATCAAATCCTAGATTTTGACAATATTAATATAAATTTTGGCAAAGATAAACAATAGGATGTCAGAGGGTAAAGGGGTGAGAAGTGACATGGAAGCTAAAAACAAAGACAGGACCATAACTCATGGCATATTAGAAGTTATTGAACTCATAGGTACCATTCTTCATGATGAATTTTTTTCATCATGTGCACATTTTCTCATTAAATATGTTGAATAAGTGAGTGGATGAAAAAAAATTAATAAATGAAAGAAACGATGACACTTAAAAGGTTGCTGCTGCTGCTGCTGCTAAGTCGCTTCAGTCGTGTCCAACTCTGTGCGACCCCATAGACGGCAGCCCACCAGGCTCCCCCGTCCCTGGGATTCTCCAGGCATGAACACTGGAGTGGGTTGCCATCTCCTTCTCCAATGCATGAAAGTGAAAAGTGAAAGTGAAATCGCTCAGTTGTGTCGGACTCCTAGCGACCCCATGGACTGAAGCCTACCAGGCTCCTCCATCCATGGGATTTTCCAGGCAAGAGTACTGGAGTGGGGTGCCATTGCCTTCTCCGCTTAAAAGGTTAAGTAACCTAATATCATACACTCACAAACAATGGAGAATGATTCAAATTCAGATCTAACACCAAAGTTCAAACTCTTGCCACTGCTACACTATATCCAAAGAGGGCTTAAATGTATATTATACTATTTGGCTGGAGAAGGAAATGGCACCCAGGATTTTAAACTGAGAAGCCATGGACTGTGAGATAAGTGCCAAAAATACAACTTTGAACAACTTATGAAAGATGGATTAGAAACAAGAATAGTTCTAAAGAGATCACGTATGAGAAAATTACAATAGTTCAATTGAGAAATTCCAAAGCAGGGAGAGAAAATGAAAAAAAAAATGGAATTAAGAGTTGCTTAAAAGGAACTGAAAGGATTTAAAGAATTGAATTTGGAAGATGATAAATAAGGAAAGATCTAGGATGACACCAAGGTTTCTAGCTTAGGTTACTGAATAGGTCTGGCACACCATTTAATTAAGCTTGGGAATGGGAAGAGAGAAGGAAAAGCTTTCCAGTGGTGTTGAGATACTTCATGCTGAAAAATTATATTAATAGTTTTTTCATGAAATCTTTAAGGCTAAGATATTATTCTTAAGAGGTATTATTCTTCTCATTTACACATGAGAAGTATGAGAGGTATAAAGATTAAATAACTAGTTTTGGTTCATATAAATGTCAGGATTGGATGTGAACATTCTCTTCTAAAGTCAAAGACCTTATTCACTTCTCTCTACAAAGTGTTTCTCAAAAAGTAGATATTATAACACAACACTGAAAATCAACTATATGTCAAATTTTTTTTTTAAACAAGCTATCTGCTGAACATCTGCCTGGTTTACATTTAAACCATCTTGTATGCATTTTAAAAAGAAGGTACTGAGCTTGGAAGAAGAAAGCTGAAGAAAGAGACTTAAGCATCACTGCTGCTAAGCTGCTGCTGCTAAGTCACTTCAGTCGTGTCTGACTCTGTGCGATCCCATAGACGGCAGCCCACCAGGCTCCCCCGTCCCTAGAATTCTTCAGGCAAGAACACTGGAGTGGGTTGCCATCTCCTTCTCCAATGCAGGAAAGTGAAAAGCGAAAGTGAAGTCGCCCAGTCACGTCCGACTCTTAGGGACCCCACGGACTACAGCCTACCAGGCTCCTCCGTCCATGGGATTTTCCAGGCAAGAGTACTGGAGTGGGGTGCCATTGCCTCATCACTAGCTTAGAGAAATAGCTAAAATCGTGGAAATGGACATGAACCAAAGAATAAACTGAGATAAAAATCCTAAAGTTGGAACCTGGCTTTACATAAGAGAAGTCTGAGAAATCTAGGAATACAAGCAAATTCAAGAAAACTGTTATCTCAAAAGCCAGAAGAACTTCCTCTAGTATTCCACTAGAATATGCACAGTATTGATACTACTATGATTGTACTAATCCAGAACCTAAGAATGCCCTGATGCTGCTCTTATATTCATTCACCCCTTCTTCATATAGTGACCTCTCCATAGGAACCTATATACAAGAAACATTAAGAAAAAAAGAGAGAGACAGCAAAGTACAGCAAAGTAATAATTTTATCATTATCTGAATTAGTTTTAATTTCCTCCAATGGTGTCCCCTGGTGTGGGATGGTAAAGAATCTGCCTGCAATGTGGAAGACCTGGCCCTGGGTCAGGAAGATACCCTGAAGAAGGGAATGGCAACTCAGTCCAGTGTTCTTACCTGGAGAACGTGGACAGAGGAGCCTGGCAGGCTAGTCCATGGTATCAGAGAGTCGGAATGACTGAGTGAATAACACATATATAGATACCTCCAATGGAGCATCTTTTGGTAAAAGCAAAGTTAGAAAACCAAGTCTTGAGTACTAAATTGGGACTCATTCATTGTTTTTAGATAAATCACTGGATTAGCAGGCTCAGGCATATCTTTGGAGAAAAAGAAATGGGCAAATCTATAGAACTGGCCAAGTCTGCCTAACTTACCTGACAATGCACGGTAATAAAGATGCAAAACTAAATAGAGACGTGGCTCTGAATGCTGTCAGAAGTGCTCCTCCAGCCCCCCAAAAACCTTTAGATTCTGAGAATAATTGCAGGTTTAGTTGATCAGAAACTATGAGGTGATTTAAGATTGAGTAAAAAGAAAAAAGTGAAATATATTTAGCAAGACACTTTGTTAAAGTAGGTATTGAAAATGCCCTAAAAATATTTTCTACTTAAATATATATATTGGATTGGGCAAAAGGTTCCTTCTATTTTTAAGTAAAAATAAAAGATATACTTTTCATTTTCACGTAAAGACTGAGGAACTTTATTGAACAATGTATTCACCGTTTTGTTCCACTACCTTCTGCCATTTTTCAGGCAACTTCATAATTCTATGTTCCCAAAACTTTTTATCTTTTTGAGCAAAGAACTGTTCCAGGTGTCTTTTACAGTCTCCAGGGAACAGTACTTGTTGGAGATGTTTCATTTTCCAGAAGGACCTTATAATAGAGGACTCCCTTCTAACCCCAGGGCTTCCCTGGTGGCTCAGACAGTGAAGAATCTGCCCGCAATGCAGGAGACCCAGGTTTGATTCCTGTGTTGGGAAGATCCCCTGGAGAAGGGCATGGCTACACACCCCAGTATTCTTGCCTGGGAAATCCCTGGGAAATCCCATGGACAGAGGAGCCTGGTGGGCTACAGTCCATGGGGTCACAGAATCAGACACAACTGAGTGACTAGCACTTTCACTTTCCAACACTATCACATACACATCACCTTCTCTGGATGAAGAATGGCCTTTGGTGTGGTTGGTGGTAGTTCATTTGGCTTGCCCCATAATCTCTTTCATTCCATATTACTGTACAGTATCTACTTTTCGCCACTCATCACAATTTGTTTTAAAAATAGAAAGTTTTCATTACAGATTTGCATGCAGAAATGTAATCAAGAAGGTTTTTTTTCCCCCCTTAACTTACATGGAACGCAAACATCAATGCAATTAACATAACCAAGCTGGTACAAATGATTTTTAACACTTGATTTGGATATTTTGAGTATGTCACCTATCTCCTGTGTGATAGAATGTTGATTGTTCTCAATTAATGTCTTGATTTGACTGCTTTCAACTTCATCTGGTCTACCAGACTGTGGAACATCATCCAACAAGAAATCTCCAGCACGAAGCTTCGCAAATCACTTGTGACATGTTCAATCAGTCACAGCACCTTCTGCATACACTGTACCAAATCTTTTTTTTTTTTTTTGCATTTCAGTTGCATTTTTACCTTTCTTGAACTAATACAGCATAATACACCAAAAATGCTTTCTTTCTTCCATCTTCAATAATACTGAAATGACCATATAAAAATCTACCAATTTTAATAAGTTTTTTCAAAACACACACTGACACAACAGCTGTCATAATACCACCTAATAAAACTGTTTTGAATGAACTAAAAGACAACTAAGCACTACTAGAGCCTCCTTACAAAAAAAAAAGAACGAACCTTTTGGCCAACCCAATATAATTATAGCTAGGATATCATATGGTAAAACAGTTTTCACATAAGCAAAATCAAGTTAGTCTTTTTCTTCCAAGGGTCTAGGACAAAATAGGACTTGAAATCAACATATCAGCTCCTCCTAAGCTGCTTAAAACTGACTCTGCATCCCACATAAAATAATATAAAAAGAAATCCAAAATACATAAAAAGCCTATTGTTCCAAATTCTACCTACATAAAATCTTTTTTTCATGATTACATATACAGAAAAATCTAAAAACTTTTAAATGGTGATTATACTATCTTCCATGCAAACATCTCAAAGTATTTAAGAAATTTACTAGAAATGACAGCAATTTATGTGTTTTTAAGTGAAGTGAAGTTGCTCAGTCATGTCGTTTACAACTCTTTGCAACCCCATGGACTGTAGCCTACCAGGCTCCACCATCCATGGAATTTTCCAGGCAAGAGTACTGGAGTAGGTTGCCATTTCCTTCTTCAGGGAATCTTCCTGACTCAGGGATCTAACCCAGGTCTCCCACATTACAGGCAGACGCTTAACCGTCTGAGCCACCAGGGAAGCCTTATGTGTTTTTAAGTTCTCTTTAATTTTGAAAAAAGTATCCTGATTTCATGAAAAAAATATGGTAAAAAAAAGTCCCACTAAATTCCATTCAAACCACCGCTCTTCAATCACTTCTCCACTGTCTATGCAGTGCAAACATGGATTGTTGTTAATGAGCTTACACTGAAGTAAACATATTCTCTAGATGCTGCTGTATCACTAACTAAAGTGAAATGAATTGTCTTTCATGAGACTCACTCCTGCAATATCAGGAAATTAAATATGTACTCCTGTCCAGAAATAAGAGGTATATTTGGTAGTGGATAGCAAAATCATTCTTAGTCACACCAATTAAACCTAAAGCAACCAAGATTTAAATATTATTCAAGCTTTCAGACTATAGTAAAAGAAAGAAAGAAACTGTAATTTTTACTTGAGCAGAACTCTTACAACACATTTTACAAAATTCTGCAAAGGCCTAATGGTGTCTTCGAACAGACTACCTATACTCCATTACGGGAGAAGAACTATTGGAAAAAACATTTGCTTCCATAAGGTTCTTACCTGTATAATGCATCATCAATCTCCACAGATTCTGTTGGCATGATGGAGAAATTTGTATTTGCACTGAAAAAAGAAAACAAAAGAGCAAGTATAGCTATTTAATATTCATATTTTGTAATGTAAAATATGTGAAATCAGATTCACCAGGTACTAAAAGAGATCTTACAAACCAGACATATATTTTATTATTTACCAGTTTATTTCAATTGTAAAAATAGGTCAAAATTAAATTCATTCACTGCTTGCTGTGTGTGTAAATTAGAGCCCATAGTTGTTTTATTCTCAGGTGTTATCATTGCTGTAATTGCTATAAATATCATTGCTATAATATATATTCTGATGGATTTATATTTTAGCAATACTGAGTGGCCCATAAACCTTCTATAATATACATACCCAGAATTTAACATATAATTATGATATCTAGGGCTTCCCTGGTAGCTCAGCTGATAAAGAATCTACCTGCAATGCAGGAGACCCCAGCTTGATTCCTGGGTCAGGAACATCCCCTGGGGACGGGATGGGCTACCCACTCCAGTATTCTTGGGCTTCTCTGGTGGCTCAGATGGTAAAGAATCCTCCAGCAATGAGGGAGACCTGGGTTCGATCCCTGGTTGGGAAGACACCCTGGAGAAGGGAACAGCCACCCATTCCAGCAGTCAAATAAGACAAAATAATAATAGTTTAGCCATAAGACAAAGTCAAGGACTTTAGTTGTCTTGCAGATGCTAACATCCCTACCAAGCGGAAGAAGTTAACTGACCAGCAGCAGGTAGACCTCAGATTAGTTGGAACCAGAAGGGTGATGACCAAGGTTCCAAAAACATTACCCTGTTATCTCACCATCAAGCAATCAGAGAACTGAGCATGGATCACATACCCTATGACCCTCTCCCTCAGACTGTCTTTAAAAACCCTTCCCTGAAAGCCAATGGGGCAGTTTTTGTCTTTGGAGCATGAGCTGCCAGTGTTCTTTGCTAAATCCTGCAATAAACTGTACTTTCTTCACTACAACCTGGTGTCAGTAGATTGGCTTTGCTGCACATTCAGTGAGTGGACCCAAGTTTGGTAACACAATCAACTAAATGGTCTCGTTCTGCTCAGGCGGCTCACTGCTGTATTTTTTTCAAATCACATATCCTTAACTATTTATTATCTGCCTTCCCCTATAGAAAGGGGAAGGCAGATGTGCTCCATTAGGAATTTACTACCATATTTCAAATCTCTAAAACAGTACCTGGCATTTAATAACAAGAACAAACATTGTGTCACACAGTTTTAAGTGTTTACCTCAAACTACCGCACAATTGCACTCATCTCACACGCTAGTAAAGTAATGCTCAAAATTCTACAAGCCAGGCTTCAGCAATATGTGGACCGTGAACTTCCAGATGTTCAAGCCGGTTTTAGAAAAGGCAGAGGAACCAGAGATAAAATTGCTAACATCTGCTGGATCATCGAAAAAGCAAGAGAGTTCTAGAAAACATCTATTTCTGCTTTATTGACTATGCCAAAGCCTTTGACTGTGTGGACAATAAACTGTGGAAAATTCTGAAAGAGATGGGAATACCAGACCACCTGACCTGCCTCTTGAGAAACCTATATGCAGGTCAGGAAGCAACAGTTAGAACTGGACATGCAACAACAGACTGGTTCCAAATAGGAAAAGGAGTACGTCAAGGCTGTATATTGTCACCCTGCTTATTTAACTTCTATGCAGAGTACATCATGAGAAACGCTGGGCTGGAAGAAGCACAAGCTGGAATCAAGATTGCCAGGAGAAATATCAATAACCTCAGATATGCAGATGACTCCACCCTTATGGCAAAGTGAAGAGGAACTAAAAAGCCTCTTGATGAAAGTGAAAGAGGAGAGTGAAAAAGTTGGCTTAAAGCTCAACATTCAGAAAACGAAGATCATGGCATCCGGTCCCATCACTTTATGGGAAATAGATGGGGAAACAGTGCAAACAGTGTCAGACTTTATTTTTGGGGGCTCCAAAATCACTGCAGATGGTGTCTGCAGCCATGAAATTAAAAGACGCTTCCTCCTTGGAAGTTATGACCAACCTAGACAGCATATTCAAAAGCAGAGACATTACTTTGCCAACAAAGGTCCGTCTAGTCAAGGCTATGGTTTTTCCAGTGGTCATATATGGATGTGAGAGTTGGACTGTGAAGAAAGCTGAGCACTGAAGAATTGATGCTTTTGAACTGTGGTGTTGGAGAAGACTCTTGAGAGTCCCTTGGACTGCAAGATCCAACCAGTCCATTCTAAAGGAGATCAGCCCTGGGTGTTCTTTGGAAGGAATGATGCTAAAGCTGAAACTCCAGTACTTTGGCCACCTCATGCGAAGAGTTGACTCATTGGAAAAGACTCGGATGCTGGGAGGGATTGGGGGCAGGAGGAGAAGGGAATGACAGAGGATGAGATGGCTAGATGGCATCACTGACTCAATGGACGTGAGTTTGAGTGAACTCCGGGAGATGGTGATGGACAGGGAGGCCTGGCGTGCTGTGATGCACGGGGTCGAAGAGTCAGACACGACTGAGCAACTGAACTGAACTGAACTCAGTTAACCCTTTCAACAACTTTAGGAGATAGACACTATTACTATATCCATTGAACAGAGGAAAAAACCTGAGATTGACAGAGATTAACCTAAATAACCTGCCCAAGGTCACGGAGCAGGTAAATGGCAAGCCCTGCAACTAATCAGTCTAGGTTCCTACAACCACACTATATTGTCTACTACCTCTCACAGTGGGGGATTCCAAGGTGGCTCAGTGGTAAAGAATCCACCTGCCAATTAAGGAGACACAGGTTCCATCCCTGGGTCTGGAAGATCTCCCGGAGTAGGAAATGGCAACCCACTACAGTATTCTTGCCTGGACATTTCCATGGACTGGCAGGCTACAGTCCATGGGTTCAGGTGGAGACGACTGAACACGCACACACACACACACACACACACACACACACACACCTCTCATAGAAGGCATGAAGAAGCACTAAAAAAAATCTGTTAAATGAATTTTAAAAATTAAAAAACTGTGATGTTGGAAAAGTCTTTTGGGGAGTCTCTTGGATTGCAAAGAGATCAAACCAGTCAATCCAAAGGAAATCAACCCTGAATATTCATTGGAAGGACTGATGCTGAAGCTAAAGCTCCAATACTTTGGCCACCTGATGTGAAGAGCCAACTCATTAGAAAAGACCTTGATGCTGGGAAAGATTGAAGGCAGGAGTAAAAGGGGACGACAGAGGATGAGATGGTTGGATGGCATCACCGACTCAATGGTCATTAGTTTGAGCAAGCTCCAGGAGCTGGTGATGGATAGGAAAGCCTGGCATGCTGCAGTCCATGGGGTCGCAAAGAGTCGGACATGACTGAGCAACTGAACTGAACTGAACCATACTGGTGTGACAAGATCAGAGTGATATATCAATTACTGCAGCTCATTTCAATTTTTTCACAGTGTGGCACAGAAAGAAAAATGATAATTGGGAAACACAGATGGTTCATGGGCAGAGGGAACCACCAGGACAATTTGAGCCTGAGCTAAAATCAATACCATCTTGGCAAAAGTGTAATTCATTCTAGGTTTTGGGAAGCTCTATATATCAGTTTCAGGATTCTAAAAACAACGTGATAACACAAAATTCAATTTCAGGATCCAATTTTATAGGCCTGGTATATTGATATATAGGCAAAGAATTTGAAAACATATGGTCGAAAATGTTATTATTTCTCTTATCATTGTGATATCACCTTCCAGCTAACTAATAAAAACACATACACAATATTCCCTGGCACTCCAACAAAATACAAAACTCAAGAAAAAGTCTTCTTACAACTTTCTTACTGTTAGTACACTTTCTCTAGCTGTCTTCCTTGCATGGTGAGCAACAGTCTAAGATGGTAAAGCTCTTAAGTAAAAATCAGAAAAGCTACATTCTAACCAGTTCTGTCTCTTAGTGATTATGACTGACATCCACTTTTCAGAAAGTGCTGCCTTACTGGAATCTTTCAAATATTCTTCTTCTGATAAGGTCTTAAATGGCAAACGAAAATGCTTTAAATAAGAGGAGGTTTTATTTGTATTACATAATATCCCCCACGTAAGTCTGGCAGTGCTGGCAATGGCAGGCAATACCATGGTATCAAAGCATCCTTTCGGTCTAAGGCTGGTGAAAAAGCCATAGGCTTGTGAATATTCATATTAGCTCAAAATCAAATATCCACCACTTCTGTCTTCGGCACATCATATTCTGGTAGTGGGCAGAATGTAACTATCCGCTTTATTAATTATGAAATGACAAATAGGAACTACATAAATGTTTCCACTCTATTTCTGCAGGAACACCAACTGCGAAATAAGAATGGGTAACTCGTGGTTTTCTTCCCTGCGTTTTTCTTTCTTTTTTCTCTCTTGTTTTAAAGGGCAATCAACAGGCCTCAGGGTGTTCTGACTACTACTGATTCATTATTACCGAGTTCCCTCTGGTAATAGTTTTCAAAGGAGAATCTCAGCGGAGGATCGTGCACCATGGAGCTCGGCTTTCACTTTATCGAAAGGAAGGAAGGTGTACGGCACCGGGGCAGGGAAGCTCGCACCGAAAGCCCCTCCCTCCCTCCTACGTCCGGTGACTGGAAGGAAGAAGGATGGCAGACCCCAACCAGAACTGAGAAAGCGATGAAAGGGGCAACGAGTGGATTTCCTCCTCAGCAAAGCCGGGAGTCGCAGAGGCCGGAGCCCGCGCCGCCACACCTACCCCGCGCGCTACCCTCGCCGCCCAAGGCCGGCTCTGCCCTGCCCCGCGGCCTCTCGCGCGCTCCCTGCCCGTCCGAGTGGGAGATGCAGAAAGTCGGACCCCGGGTTCTGCCCGCCACGCCTCACTTCGCGCCCACATTCGTTCTCTCACCGGCTGGTTCTCCAGGAGGAGCAAGATGCCTCTTCCCCGGGACGTGCTGCCACCGGCAGGGATCCCTCCATCGCCTCCAGAGACGCAGCCTCAGCGGACCACTGGGAGGCAGGGAAGAGGGCGGGACGCGAGGTCAAGGGGCGGGCAATGACGTCACAGGAGGGGGCCGGCCTCAGAAGCCAGCAGCCAGGCGGCGCCTTCCCGTCAACCCTAGGGGCATCCTGGCTTCCGGTTTGGGTGTGGTCCGGGGGAGGGCTTTGCCGCAGGTAGTTGAAGCGCGCAGCTGGGTGGGTGTGTGTCTCTCTGTCTGTGTTGGGGGGCGGGGTGGTGGTGGGAACGGGGAGTGTGTGTGTGTGTGTGTGTGTCTGTCTGTCTGTCTGTCTGTCTGTCTGTCTGTCTATCTGTCAGAGTCTTACCGTCTGACCCATCAGGGAAGCCTGAAGTGGCACTGTAGCGACTTGGTTCTGGCGGATTTAAGCTGAACCAAAACTCATCGCAAGCCAAGCACAGGATTTCAATGGCCAGCGAAGTCATGGAATTCCATAGCAAAATCCTTAAGAGTTTTCCGGCAAGAAGAAACGCTTCATTTTATTAAAAATAGAAAAAACCGAAAGGCTAGTAATAAGTAGCTCCGGATTTCCCGTCTGGAATTCCAGTTTAAGACGTTATACGTGTAACATCTAATTTTGGACATGTATTACATGTCAAGCACTGTCACAAATTTGGTAGAATCATGTGATTTTCTTGAACGATGAATGGCATATGTCATCCAGGTGGCCTTTAGTTTGTGAGTGAGGGACAAATTTACAATCAATGTAAGTGACTTCCCAGATTAAGTACCAAAATATACGTCTAAGAACCTCTCAACTAATTTTTTTTTTTGGAAGTTCCAGAGTGAAAGTAAACGGGGGATATGTCCACAAACTCCTTTTCTGAAGTTCTGGAAATAGAGACTGTTTCACATAACTTAGGTCATCTAGCCAAGAATGGGATATTTCAATTTTAATGAAAGATTTCAAAGAGCAAGTTTTTTTTTTTGTTTGACAATCTATGATTTTAGAGAAAAGAGTTCTTTGTGAGTAAAAAAAGTAGCAGTTACTCGAAGTGGATTCTTTTGGTGATGCTTTACAGCATATTCTTGGGAGAAATAGTATTTTCTGTTAACTTTACAGCTGGCTTTATCTGTCTTTATGCCTGATGAATGGCAAAGCAGATGTTTACTTTTCTTAGTTCAGGCTCATGTTTCTTTCCTCTCAGGTTTCAGGAAAACTCTTCCAGCACTAGAAAGCTCCTTTCTTGCTTTAGTGTAGTGCTGAAAAGTATGGTGGCTGATTTCTATAATTTCCGTCGTTTCAGTTGTCCCTGTGTTGCACGTGTGTTTATAGGTATTATGTATGTTTGTATGTTTGAATACTAAAAAGCCTCTTGATGAAAGTGAAAGAGGAGAGTGAAAAAGTTGGCTTAAAGCTCAACATTCAGAAAATGAAGATTATGGCATCTGGTCCCATCACTTCATGGGAAATAGATGGGAAAACAGTGGAAACAGTGTCAGACTTTATTTTGGGGGGCTCCAAAATACTGCAGATGGTGATTGTAACCATGAAATTAAAAGACGCTTACTCTTTGGAAAGAAAGTTATGATCAACCTAGATAGCATATTCAAAAGCAGAGACATTACTTTGCCAACAAAGGTCCGTCTAGTCAAGGCTATGGTTTTTCCAGTGGTCATGTATGGATGTGAGAGTTGGACTGTGAAGAAAGCTGAGCGCCAGAGAATTGCTGCTTTTGAACTGTGGTGTTGGAGAAGACTCTTGAGAGTCCCTTGGACTGCAAGGAGATCCAACCAGTCCATTCTGAAGGAGATCAGTCCTGAGTGTTCATTGGAAGGACTGATGCTGAAGCTGAAACTCCAGTAGTTTGGCCCCCTCATGCAAAGAGTTGACTCATTGGAAAGGACTCTGATGCTGGGAGGGATGGGGGGCAGGAGGAGAAGGGGACGACAGAGGATGAGATGGCTGGATGGCATCACCGACTCGATGGATGTGAGTTTGAGTAAACTCCGGGAGTTGGTGATAGACAGGGAGACCTGGCGTGCTGCGATACATGGGGTCGCAAAGAGTCGGACCTGACTGAGCGACTGAACTGAACTGAACAGGGCATAATACAATAGCTTTGTTTTAAAATCTTTATTTGGGATAATTTTAGATTTACAGAAAATTTGCAAAGGTAAAACAATTTCTGTATATGCTTCACTCAGTTTCTTCTAATGATAACATCTTACATAACTGTGGTCCATTTGTCAAGGCTGAGAAATTAATATTGGTACAATACTATTCACTAGCTACATACTTTATTTGGATTCCACCAGTTTTTCACTAATGTCCTCTTTTTGGTACGTGTCCAATCCAGGATACGATATATTTAGAATTGCCCTGTCTTGATCATCATGTAAGTGTACATTTTAATGAATATCTTCTTGAAATTTTATGTGCAAATTGGATTTCTGAAATAGTTTATATCATAAATTATAAAGATAATAACATCTATATTGTGTTTTATAATTATAGAGGCTATTTACATGTATTTTCCACTTCATCGGAGAAGGCAATGGCAACCCACACCAGTACTCTTGCCTGGAAAAATCCCATGGATGGAGGAGCATGGAAGGCTGCAGTCCATGGGGTCGCTAGGAGTCTGACACGACTGAGTGACTTCACTTTCACTTTTCACTTTCATGCATTGGAGAAGGAAATGGCAACCCACTCCGGTGTTCTTACCTGGAGAATCCCAGGGACAGGGGACCCTGGTGGGCTGCCATCTCTGGGGCCGCATAGAGTTGGACACGACTGAACCGACTTAGCAGTAGCAGCAGTAGCAGTCCACTTCATACTCCTAAATTATTGACTGTTAGGTCAGAAATGATACTGAGCAGTCACCTAAATATACAACGCCATTGCTTTACAGAGGATGACTCAAAAAGATGAAGAGCTTAAATGTTTTGGATAAATTCACATCATTGTAGATTCAGAGCCATGACTAGTTTCATCCCTTGTTGTGTATTTCTCTAATATATTATACCCAGATGCCCCAAATTGGAACATCTGTTCTGTGACTGTCATAAAGACTAGGAAGTACTGAGTCCTGAGGTCAGGCGTTCATGACCATGGTTGGAAAGCAGCCAACCTTCTGAGTTTTGGAGCAGACTTCACTGTCCAAAGCTGCTGCAGTAACATTTGAACTGTCTTCAAGCTGGCCATTTGAAAGAACTCGAGAGAATTCTTTTGTGAAGGAAATAAGCCTTTCCAAAATGTGAATAATTATCCTCTTAAGTGGTCTATGGATTGAGATGTATGCTTATAATGTTTTCCTGAAATATTTTTTTAATTGCCCATACAACAGTACAAAGACAAATTACTGTAGATTAAAAATTGAAATAAAATTTTCCAAGACACTTTATTATTTCATTTATCGACTTATGCATCAGTGACTAGAGATCAGTTCAGTTGCTCAGTCACGTCTGACTCTTTGCAACCCCACGGACTGCAGCATGCTAGGCTTCCCTGTCCAACATCACCTCCAGGAGCTTACTCAAACTCGTCCATCAAGTTGGTGATGCCCTCCAACCATCTCATCCTCTGTCGTCCCCTTCACCTCCTGCCTTCAGTCTTTTCCAACATCAGGGTCTTTTCCAGTGAGTCAGCTCTTCCCATCAGGTGGCCAAAGTATTGGAGTTTCACCTTCAGCATCAGTCCTTCCAATGGATATTCAGGACTGATTTCCTTAAGGATTGTCTGATTGGATCTCCCTACAGTCCAAGGGAGTCTCGAAAATCTTCTCCAATGCCACAGTTCAAAAGCATCAATTCTTCAGTGCCCAGCTTTCTTTATAGTCCACTTCTCACATCCTTACATGACTACTGGAAAAACTATAGCTTTGACTTTGTTGGCAAAGTAATGTCTGCTTTTTGATATGCTGTCTAGGTTGATCATAGCTTTTCTTCCAAGGAGCAAACGTCTTTTAATTTTATGGCTGCAGTCACCATCTGCAGTGTTTTTGGAGCCCCTCAAAATAAAGTCTGTCACTGTTTATATTGATTCCCTGTCTATTTGCCATGAAGTGATGGGACCGAATGCCATAATCTTAATTTTCTGATGTTGAGTTTTAAACCAGCTTTTTCAGTGACTAGAGATAAAATATAATAAATCATGCTCCTAAGTTTAACCTTCTTCTAATATTGGTGGAAAACAGATAACAAATCTGAAAATCCCTAAGGTGGGACTTTGTATTTTTGTGGCTTTCTAGGCAATATGCTGTAAATGCATTAGAATATGCCCTAATTTCACGGTAGAGACACTTCAACCCCTTTATGAGGGAGGCTGTTCAGCGCGCTATTCCAGAGATCCAAATTCAGCCACAGTCACTATTCAACATAGACACAAACTATTGAATTTTACCTCTTTGTCTTGACTGAAACAATATTCAGATCATGTCCCTTCCCATGGATGGCTTGTTTTCTAGTCTTTAGTTTGACAACCAGCACCTCTAGCTGGTCTGTATAGCCAAAGCTATGGTTTTTTCCAACAGCTTTTGTACAGATATGTGATGTTGCTCAGAAGACTGAGCACTGAAGAACTGATGCTTTTGAATTGAGGTTCTGGGGAAAACTCTTGAGAGTCCCTTGGACTGCAATGAGATCAAACCAGTCAATCCTAAAGGAAATCAACCCAGAGTATTCATTGGAAGGACTGATGCTGAAGCTGAAGCTCCAATACTGTGGCAGACTCTTTGGAAAAGGCCCTGATGCTAGAAAAGATTGAGGGCAGGAGGGGAAGAGTGTGGCAGAGGATCAGGTGCTTAGATAGCATCACCAGCTCAATGAATCTGAATTTGAACAAAGGTCGGGAGATAGTGAAGGACAGAGGAGGCTGGCATGCTGCAGTCCATGAGGTTGTAAAGAGTCAGACAGTTGTAAAGAGACAGACTTAGTGATTGATCAACAACAACAAAACCTGTAGCCTGGAGGCATCAACCTTCAGCACGGCAGGATCTCCTGGCCTGCAGGTTAAAGCGGATTGTAGCATTTCTGCTTCGCTATGCTAGGTTGGAGGGCTGAGCATTTGCATTTCTAAAAAGTTCCCTGGTGAAATCTGTTCTGCTAGACCTAGGCCTTTGTTTTCAAAGTGCCTTGTGTTGCCCTCAGTCGCTTCCTCTATCTCATTCTGTGGGCTACCTCTGAACCTCTTTTCCGTACAGCTTTCCTTATTAAATTCTGGGCTGTACTTATCTTTGCATTAGTCTTTTAATTCTATTGCTTGGTTTATTTGCAGTCCCATTCCTCTTGGGTCTGATGTCATTTTGTACTCTGGATCCTACCTTTCCTTAGACATGCCTTATGTTTACCATTGCAAGGGTCACAGGGTTGGTTAACTCATAACAAGCACTAGTACAGAAAATGTTTGTAATTGGGCTTTTTTTTTTTAAAGCAAAGGTAACTGGAATATATGTGGACAGCGGGAGTAGGTATGGAAACAGAGAAGAAGTTGGTTGGAAGTCTATCATATAGATATGCATGGTATCATAAAATTTGAGGGAAGTGTTGATGGAGAATAGAATCCTGTTGAAATATGGTTAAAGCTTATTGCATATTGATTGCTTGTTATCAGGGTTTCAACACAAATGTAAATAGTTCCATTAGC
The DNA here is from genome assembly GCF_029378745.1 of Bos indicus. Taxonomy (NCBI): domain Eukaryota; kingdom Metazoa; phylum Chordata; class Mammalia; order Artiodactyla; family Bovidae; genus Bos; species Bos indicus. Next base: position 84,133,723 of record NC_091765.1, read on the forward strand.
TCATATAAAAGCACAATCATAATGCTATATAGTAGATGAAGACTTTAGTGACAGCTAAGAAAAACAGTTGGGTAAATGAACTGTGTTCCTATAATCAACTATCAGCAGAAATGTGAAATAGAAACTGGCTTTACAAACACTCAGCAGGAATCCAAGAAAGCCTGAACCTACACTTTGGTCAGCTAGCTCCTGAACCCTGTCTAACACTAGCTCATTGATTTCCTTTTCAGTGGTGTAGTGCCTAGGGGCATAGGTATTTGCAACATCTTCTTTGCCCATGGTGTCATTCTAGAGAGACCTTCATCACTTACGATCCATTGTAGGTCTAGAAACACTAGTGTGGGGACATACTTAAGAACACTAATCTCACTGAAGAAGGTATGGAAGGTGTCATCTCTCACAGTCCTCTTTTCACTGGGCTTTGGGTGGGAGGCTGGAATTTATATTCCAGCAAGTAGAGCTCCCAGGAGCTCTTTCTAATCTGTACAATAACCTTCACCGTGCAGTTAGCGATGCTTTAATGCTAGATGATTTAATGCTTTAATGATAGAGATAGGAAGCAAAGGTGTGGAAATACATACTGAGTCTAGGTTATCATCTCCAATAAGACAGGAAGAGAGATATCTATCTTTAATAATTAGTGAAATTTGACGATTTTAGGATAAACATACTCTAAAGATTCTTTATTACCAATTAAGATAATATTAAATAGCAACAACAACAATGACAAATTACTCTCATGAATCCTCACCCCGCTGCTGGTAAGATTTCATATTTAGTTCCAAATGTTGGGCAATTCTGGATGAAGGGGATAGGCAAGAAATAGATTTGCCTACCACCAAGCTCCCCTTGATAGTGGAGGACAGAGGAGCCTGGCATGAGAGTGGGACAGGACTTAGCAACTGAACAACAGGTTCCCCTTGGCTGGATCCCAAAGCTACCCATGGTCATTCCACCACCACCTCATCTGATAAAGGAATGTGACAGAGGGGAAGTTAAAGTGAAAAGAGGTGGTCTTAACTCATTACAATTATAATATCTTATTTTTGTGATTCTATAAAAGCATATAACCATAGGAAGACTTCTTTTCCAGGGCTCATGAGGGGGATGAACGAGGAGATTTGAAGTAAAGTTTCATTAGTTTCCTAGGAAATCCACTTCAGGTTGCCACATTTTAAAATTATTAATTTACTTGACAATTATTCTCCTGATCTAAAATGATTGTTAGAATTTTAAAAACTCATGCGAATTTCTTACTCAATGGACTAGTTATGAGAGAAATTCAATAATTAGGTAGAAGCTACCTTCTATGCATCAGATGAAGATTCCAGCCACTAGAGTTTAGATATTTGGATTTTGTTTTTTTTCTCTGTTTCGTTTTTTAGTGTTTATTTTGTTTGTTTTTATTTTAACTGGAGGCTAATTACTGTACAATATTGTAGTGGTTTTTGCCATACATTGACATGAATCAGCCATGGGTGTACATGTGTTCCCTATCCTGAACCCCCCTCCCACTTCCCTCCCCACCCATCTCTCAGGGTCATCCCAGTGCACCAATCCTGAGCACCCTGTCCCCTGCATCAATCCTGAACTGGCAATCTAGTTCATATATATATTAATATACATGTATCAATGCTATCCTCTTAAACCATCCCACCCTCACCTTCTCCCACAGAGTCCAAAAGTCTGTTCTTTACATCTGTGTTTCTTTTGCTATCTATCTTTTTAAATTCCATATATATGCGTTAGTCTACTGTATTGGTGTTTTTCTTTCTGACTTACTTCCCTGTATAATAGGCTCCAGTTTCATCCTCCTCATTAGAACTGATTTAAATGCATTCTTTTTAATACCTGAGTAATATTCCATTATGTATATGTAACACAGCTTTCTTATCCATTCGTCTGCTGATGGACATCTAGGTTGCTTCCATGTCCTGGCTATTTTAAACAGTGCTATGATGAACACTGGGGTACACATGTCTTCAATTCTGGTTTCCTCAGTTTGTATGCCCAGCAGTGGGATTGCTGGGTCGTATGGCAGTTCTATTTCCAGTTTTTTAAGGAATCTCCACACTGTTCACCATAGTGGTTGTACTAGTTTGCATTTGCACCAACAGTGTAAAAGGATTCCCTTTCCTCTGAACACTCTCCAGTGTTTATTGTTTGTAGACTTTTTGATAGCAGTCATTCTGACCAGCGTGAAATGGTACATCATTATGGTTTTGATTTGCATTTCTCTGATAATGAGTGATGTTGAGCATCTTTTCATGTGTTCATTAGCCATCTCTATGTCTTCTTTGGAGAAATGTCTGTTTAGTTCTTTGGCCCATTTATTGATTGGGTCATTTATTTTTCTGGAATTGAGCTGCAGGAGCTGCTTGTATTGGAGAAGGTAATGGCACCCCACTCCAGTACTCTTGCCTGGAAAATCCCATGGACAGAGGAGCCTGGTAGGCTGTAGTCCATGGGGTTGCTAGGAGTCGGACACGACTAAGCGACTTCACTTTCACTTTTCACTCTCATGCATTGGAGAAGGAAATGGCAACCCACTCCAGTGTTCTTGCCTGGAGAATCCCAGGGACGGGGAAGTATGTTGGGCTGCCGTCTATGGGGTCACACAGGGTCAGACATGACTGAAGCGACTTAGCAGCAGCAGCAGCAGCAGCTGCTTGTATATTTTTGAGATTAATTCTTTGTCAGTTGTTTTGTTTGCTATTCTCCCATTCTGAAGGCTGTATTTTTATGTTGCTTATAGTTTCCTTTGTTGTGCAAAAGCTTTTAAGTTTAATTAGGTCCCATTTGTTTAGTTTTGCTTTTATTTCCATTACTCCGGGAGGTGGGTCATAGAGGATCCTGCTGTGATTTATGTCGGAGAGTGTTTTGCCTATGTTCTCCTCTAGGAGTTTTATAGTTTCTGGTCTTACATTTAGATCTTTAATCCATTTTGAGTTTATTTTTGTGTATGGTGTTAGAAAGGGTTCTAGTTTCATTCTTTTACAAGTGGTTGACCAGTTTTCCCAGCACCAATTGTTAAAGAGATTGTTTTTTCTCCATTGTATAATCTTGCCTTCTTTGTCAAAGATAAGGTGTCCATAGGTGTGTGGATTTATCTCTGGGCTTTCTATTTTATTCCATTAATCTATATTTCTATCTTTGTGCCAGTACCATACTGTCTTGATGACTGTAGCTTTGTAGTATAGTCTGAAGTCAGGCAGGTTGATTCCTCCAGTTCCATTCTTCTTTCTCAAGACTGCTTTGGCTATTCGAGGTTGTTTGTATTTCCATACAAATTGTGAAATTATTTGTTCTAGTTCTCTGAAAAATACTGTTGGTAGCTTGATAGGGATTGCATTGAACCTATAGATTGCTTTGGGTAGTATACTCATCTTCACTATATTGATTCTTCCTATCCATGAACATGGTATATTTCTCCATCTATTTGTATCATCTTTTATTTCTTTCATCAGTGTTTTATAGTTTTCTATATATAGGTCTTTTGTTTCTTTAGGTAAATTTATCTCTAAGTATTTTATTCTTTTCATTGCAATGGTGAATGGAATTGTTTCCTTAATTTCTCTTCTGTTCTCTCAGTGTATAGGAATGCAAGGGATTTCTGTGTGTTAATTTTACATCTGGAAACTTTACTATATTCATTGATTAGCTCTAGTAATTTTCTGGTGGAGTCTTTAGGGTTTTCCATGTAGAGGATCATGTCATCTGCAAAGAGTGAGAGTTTTATTTCTTCTTTTCCAATCTGGATTCCTTTTATTTATTTTTCTTCTCTGATTGCTGTGGCTAAAACTTCCAAAACTATAGTAGTGGTGAGAGTGGGCACCCTTATCTTGTTCCTGACTTTAGGGGAAATGCTTTCAATTTTTCACCATTGAGGATAATGTTTGCTATGGGTTTGTCATATATAGCTTTTATTATGTTGAGGTATGTTCCTTCTATGCCTGCTTTCTGGAGGGTTTTTATCATAAATGGATGTTGAATTTTGTCAAAGGCTTTCTCTGCATCTATTGAGATAACCGTATGGTTTTTATCTTTCAATTTGTTAATGTGGTGTATCACATTGATTGATTTGTGAATGTTAAAGAATCCTTGCATCCCTGGGATAAAGCCCACTTGGTCATGATGTATGATCTTTTTAATATATTGTTGGATTCTGTTTGCTAGAATTTTGTTAATTCTAATTAAGGATTTTTGCATGTAAGATTTTTGCATGTTAAGGATTTTGGCCTGTAGTTTTCTTTTTTTGTGGCGTGTTTGTCTGGTTTTGGTATTAGGGTGATGGTGGCCTGATAGAATGAGTTTGGAAGTTTACCTTCCTCTGCAATTTTCTGGAAGAGTTTGAGTAGGATAGGTGTTAGCTCCTCTCTAAATTTTTGGTAGAATTCAGCTGTGAAAGCATCAGGTCCTGGGCTTTTGTTTGCTGGAAGATTTCTGATTACAGTTTAGATTTCTGTGCTTGTGATGAGTCTGTTAAGATTTTCTATTTCTTTCTGGTTCAGTTTTGGAAAGTTATACTTTTCTAAGAATTTTTCCATTTCTTCCAAGTTGTCCATTTTATTGGCATATAGTTGCTGATAGTAGTCTCTTATGATCCTTTGTATTTCTGTGTTGTCTGTTGTGATTTCTCCATTTTCATTTCTAATTTTTTTGATTTGATTCTTATCACTTTTTTCCTTGATGAGTCTGGGTAATGGTTTGTCTATTTTGTTTATCTTTTCAAAGAACCAGCTTTTAGCTTTGATGATTGTTACTATGGTCTCCTTTGTTTCTTTTTCATTTATTTTTGCCCTGATTTTTATGATTTCTTTCCTTCTACTAACCCTGGGGTGCTTCATTTCTTCTTTTTCTGGTTGCTTTACGTGTAAGTAAGGTTATTAATTTGATTTTTCTCTTGTTTCTTGAGGTAACCTGGTACTGCTATGAACCTTTCTCTTACCACTGCTTTTACTGAATCCCATAGATTTGGGATTGTTGTTTTCATTTTCTTTCATTTCTATGCATATTTTGATTTCATCTTTGGTTTCTTCGGTGATTTTTTGGTTATTCAGAAGCATGTTTTTTAGCCTCCATATGTTTGTATTTCTAATTTTTTTTTTTTTCCTGTAGTTGACATCTAATCTTACCGCATTGTGATCAGAAAAGAGGCTTGGAATGATTTCAATTTTTTTGAATTTACCAAGGCTAGATTTATGGCCCAGGATGTGATCTGTCCTGGAGAAGATTCCATGTGCACTTGAGAAAAAGGTGAAATTCATTGTTTTGGGGTGAAATATCCTATGGATATCAACTAGGTGTAACTGGTCCATTGTATCATTTAAAGTTTGTGCTTCCTTGCTAATTTTCTGTTTAGTTGATCGATCCATAGGTGTCAGTGGGGTATTCAAGTTTCCCACTATTATTGTGTTACTGTTAATTTCCCCTTTCATATTTGTTAGCATTTGCCTTACATGTTGCAGTGCTCCTATGTTTGGTGCATATATATTTATAATTGTTATAACTTCTTCTTGGATTGATCCTGTGATCATTGTATAGTGTTCTTCTCTGTCTCTTTTCACTGCCTTTATTTCAAAGTCTATTTTATCTGATATGAGTATTGCTACTCCTGCCTTCTTTTGGTCTCTGTTTACAGGAAATGTCTTTTTCCAGCCCTTCACTTACTGTTTGTATGTGTCCCTTGTTTTGAGGTGGGGCTCTTGTAGACAGCCTATATGGGGGTCTTGTTTTTGTATCCATTCAGCTGGTCTTTGTCTTTTGGTTGGGGCATTCAACCCATTTATGTTTAAGGTAATTACTGATAAGTATGATCCCGTTGCCATTTACTTTATTGTTTTGGGTTTGAGTTTACAAACCTTTTCTGTGTTTCCTGTCTAGAGAAGATCCTTTAGCATTTGTTGAAGAGCTGGTTTGGTGGTGCTGAATTTTCTGAGCGTTTGCTTGTCTTTAAAGCTTTTGATATCTCCTTCATATTTGAGTGAGATCCTTGCTGGATACAGTAATCTGTGTTGTGGTTTTTCTCTTTCGTCACTTTAAGTATGTTCTGCCATTCTCTTCTGGCTTGAAGAGTTTCTACTGAAAGATCAGCTGTTATCCTTATGGGAATCCCCTTGTGTGTTATTTGTTGTTTTTCCCTGCTGCTTTTAATATTTGTTCTTTGTGTTTGATCTTCGTTAATTTGGTTAATATGTGTCTTGCGATATTTCGCCTTGGGTTTATCCTGTTTGGGACTCTCTGGGTTTCTTGGACTTGGGTGGCTATTTCCTTCCTCATTTTAGGGAAGTTTGCAACTATTATCTCTTTAAGTATTTTCTCATGGCCTTTCTTTTTGTCTTCTTCTTCTAGAACTCCTATGATTCAAATGTTGGGGCGTTTGACATTGTCCCAGAGGTCTCTGAGGTTGTCTTCATTTCTTTTAATTATTTTTTCTTTTTTTGTCTCTGCTTTATTTTATTTCCACCATTCTATCTTCCATCTACTTTGTCCTATCTTCTGCCTCAGTTATTCTACTGTTGGTCCCCTCCAGAGTGTTTTTGATCTCAGTTATTGCATTATTCATTATTGATTGACTCTTCTTTATTTCTTCTAGGTCCTTGTTAAACATTTCTTGCATCTTCTCAATTCTTGTCTCCAGACTGTTTATCTGTAACTCCATTTTGTTTTCAAGATTTTGGATCATTTTTACTATCATTATTCTGTATTCTTTTTTCAGGTAGAGTCCCTATCTTCTCCTCTTTTGTTTGGATTTGTGGGCATTTATCATGTTCCTTTACCGGCTTAATATTTCTCTACCTTTTCATCTTATTTAGATTGCTGTGTTTGGGGTGGCCTTCTGTATGCTGGAAGTTTGTGGTTCCTCTTTATTGTGGAGCCTGCTCTCTGTGGGTGGGGTTGGATAAGTGGCTTGTCAAGGTTTTTCCTGGTTAGGGAAGCTTGTGTCCGTGTTCTGGTGGGTGGGGCTTGATCTCCTCTCTCTGGACTGCAATGAAGTGTTCAGGAGTGAGTTTTGAGGTTTCTATGGGTTTGGGTGCCCAGAACACCCAAAAAGATTCACAGAGTCGGGCAGAGAAGAAAAGAGGGAGGGAGGAGATAGAGTTGACCTGGGGAGAAAAAGAAAGATCAAAAAGGGGACAGAGCAATCAAGCCAGTAATCACACTCCTAAGTAAAAATAGGTACTGAAGATTGGATTCGTAAAGGTACAAAATTGATAACAAAAAACAAAAAGCAAAGATTAAAAATCTAGAATAGAAATTAAAATCTTGAAAATACAATATGAAAAAAACTAAACAAAATCACAAAAATTATAAAAAATATGTATGAAATTTGCTTTAAAAAGAGGGTCTTTTTTTGGAAAAGGCATTAGGTTATAAAAATGACAAAGGAATAATAAAGAACTTAAAAATTCAAAAAATTAAAAAATGATAATAGTAAAATATATCTAGGAATTTCTCTGGAGCTGTTGAGGGCAATGTAGGGTCAGTTCAGTTCAATTCAGTCACTCAGTCGTGTCCGACTCTTTGCGACCCCATGAACCGCAGCACGCCAGGCCTCCCTGTCCATCACCAACTCCTGGAGTCCACCCAAACCCATGTCCATCGAGTCGGTGATGCCATACAACCATCTCATCCTCTGTCGTCCCCTTCTCCTCCCGCCCTCAATCTTTCCCAGCATCAGGGTCTTTTCAAATGGGTCAGTTCAGTTTCAAATAATTCCTTCTTCTCAAGGTTATACTTCTTCTCAAGGTCTATAGGCCCCTTCCAATGTAGTCAGTGCTAACTACAGGGTTTTAATCTGTTGCACCTGTCACTTCCAGAGCAGTTCCCTCTTCTTTGCTTATTTTGGCTTCCTCTCTTTACAAGTCTCTTCAGTGTCTAATTTCTGCCCTGACACTAGGGGGCGAAGTTATTTAGGTTATTTAGGCTAACTTGTTCGGAGAAGGCAATGGCACCCCACTCCAGTACTCTTGCCTGGTAAATCCCATGGATGGAGGAGCCTGGTGGGGTGCAGTCCATGGGGTCTTGAAGAGTCGGACACAACTGAGCAACTTCCCTTTCACTTTTCACTTTCATGCATTGGAGAAGGAAATGGCAACCCACTCCAGTGTTCTTGCCTGGAGAATTCCAGGGACGGCGGAGCCTGGTGGGCTGCTGTCTATGGGGTCACACAGAGTCAGACACGACTGAAGCGACGTAGCAGCAGCAGCAGGCTAACTTGTTCAGTTGTGCTGTGAAGAGGGAGGAACATTGCAAACAAATATCATGGTGTGTAGGGGGAGTGCTCACAGTGTCTGGGCCACACTGGGTTTGCCCCTGCTAATGGAGTGTATGCTTTCCTGGTCTACAGTGCTCAGGCTCCAGGTTGCTCTGCAGGGGAACTGTCTAAGGTGGGCCTTGGGTTGGCATGCACTTCCCAGGTCTAAGCCGCTCAGGTTCAGGTTCTCAGGTACTCCACAAAGGGACAGACTCGGCTGGGCCTGCGTTTTGTGCTCTTCCCAGGTCCGAACAGCTCAGGCAACCAGGTGATCGGGGAGTGCACTCTCCCAGCTGGGCGGTGCATCTTATCACCTCCCTGGTCCCAGCCCCTCGGTTTCCTGGGTATGCCATGAGAGCGCAGTCTCAGATGTGTCATGTGGCTCCTCTGGGGAGCTGATCTCTGACTGCGACCCTCATGGCAGATGTCAACCCTCCAGGATCACAGCAAGACTTCGTTAGTAACTGGGGACTTGCTCACAGTTCGGTAGAGGGTGCCATCTCTGGGGCCAAGACTGCCCCTTGCCTTCTGGCTCTGGCTGTCGCTCGCCTGCGTCTCTGCCTCCAGTGGGGGGAGGGGCTGGTCTGCAGCCGGCTAGCTCTCCTCTAGTGTTTGCACAATCCTTTGTTTTGTGAGCAGGCCAGGCTGTGCCTCAGAGCTTTTCATGGGCAAGTTCTCTCTCTCTCTCTCTTTTTTTTTCTTTCTGGCTATCCTTCAGTTTGGATTGCTATCTCATGTTAGCTCCCTCAGACTGTCTTCAGGGCTTTCAGGCCGGGTCCCTACCCTATGCATGCAGCCGGCGCCTCCCTGTTCAGCCCCCCGCTAGCTGCTGGCGGATGCAAGCCTCTGGGCTACCTCTCTGCTGGGAGTTGCAGCTAGACACGTAATCTGTGGGTTCTCTCTTTTTTTTCCTCCCAGTTATGTTGCCCTCCCAGATTCCAAACCTTTCCACAGACCCACCGGTAAGAGGGTTTCCTGGTATTTGGAAACTTCTCCTCCTTCATGACTCCCTCCCCAGGACAGGTCTCTGTCCCTAACTCTTTTGTCTCTCTTTTTATTTTTTATATTTTGCCCTACCTCCTTTCGAAGAGAATGGGCTGCCTTTCTGGGTGCCTGGTGTCCTCCCCCAGCATTCAGAAGTTGTTCTGTGGAATTTGCTCAGAGTTCAAATGATCTTTTGGTGAATTTGTAGGGGAGAAAGTGTTCTCCATGTCCTATTCCTCCACCATCTTAGGACCGCCCTTGGATTTTGATTTTGAAAATAATAAAATCTGTTCCCTTAGGGCTACATTTATTATTTAATTGCTATCGTGTAATTACTATATTTAGCCTTTATTCTTTTTGTTTAAATTGTGTGCTATTTAAACTTTGTGGTATACCTAGTTATGATTTTGAGAAGGTAATTGGTGATTATAGCTGGCACTTCTGCCTTCTGATCCCCAAAACATTCCCCTCTTGTTCTCATAAAACAAGACAAAAGAAAAACAGAGAGAGACAGAGAGGGTCGGGGGGAGAGAACTGATTAAAAAAAAAAAATTATCAGGTGACTAAATGTTCAGGGAAACCTAGTGCTGCTCTCTGTAAGATAAATCATATCCTTAAGGTGTTTAGGGTAATCCTTTTCTCCGTTGGTAGTGATTAGTTTAGGGGTGGTCATGTGCTCCAATTCTAGCCAGTTTAAGAGGAAGTGCTGAGGGTTCTCGCAAGGAGAGAAGCACAGTGAGAAGCCACCCTTTCTTTATGCCTTTGAGACTCCTAGTTGGTGACAACTAACTTCTAATAAATAAAGTAAAACCTAGAGGAAGTAAAGAAAATGACTCAAAGCTCTGAGCTAACCAACTCTGCATGCTTTCTTCTGGACTTCCTGTAGTATGAAATGAAAACTCACCATTTCTAGTCTGACATTTCTATTACAACAGAAAACACTCTAACAGAAACAGCATAAAACGAAAGTCATACAAACACACACATATAGTATTTATTTTACCCTTTTCTCATTACAAAAGCAATATATGTCTATTTTGGAAATTTGGGATATAGATATTCACAAGAAAGAAAATTTTTTAAAAATGAGAGATAACTATGTCAACACTTTTTGTGTATATTCTGTTGTTCCTATGCATGCACTTTGTATATTATATAATTTAAAAATTAAAGTAATTGTCTTATACCTAATTTTTAAACTTAATAACCAAAAGAACTAAATTAAAGATTTAAAACAATTAATCCTAATTAGAGATTAAATTGAATCTTAATTTTATTTAGTTTCCTATGAACACAAATTATAGCAGTCAGACAAGCTTTAGGAATTGGTTTGACATTGAAACTAGGCTAAAGATAAAACATGAAATTCAGATGTATTTTGACAGATGAAGTTTAAATGTATTTTAACACAAATATTATCTCTTTGAGACTACCAAGTAAGTTCTGAGAGCAGGGCACTTAAAATTTTTTTCTAGTTCATTTACATTGAGTTATGCTCCTGGGAAGATAATGTTTGTGGTACCTCAACAATTTTAGGTTTGCTTATTTTTAGCTATGATACCTCTGTTTTTTAGACTGAAGTTGAATTTGTGCAATCTTTGTTTAATTCAGTGTTGTTTGTTCATGTTATGTATAACTAAATTGAATTGCAAGCAGAAATCCATTTTTTAACCTGTTTTACGAGCGACTTCACTTTCACTTTTCACTTTCATGCATTGGAGAAGGAACTGGCAACCCACTTCAGTGTTCTTGCCTGGAGAATCCCAGGGATGGGGGAGCCTGATGGGCTGCCGTCTATGGGGTCGCACAGAGTCGGACACGACTGAAGCGACTTAGCAGCAGCAGCAGCATATGCTAAATAGAAGAAAAGACAGCCAAGATAGACTCTTAATTATCTGATAGATTTGATTACAGAAGATACAAGGAATCCTCATTTTTTGTTATGCCTGAAAATAGAGTAAATGATTATAATATCAAATATTAAATACTCTTTGTTGAGTGATGTACTTTTAACTTAAAAGTTACATTTACCTTTTGCACTATTAATTTTGGTTTGTATCCATATTCATATCATAATTTACATACCACAATATTTTATATAATATAGTTATTTCTGCAAAGTTTTTCATATATTTGGACCCTTAAGAGAGTTTCCAAGGTTAAAATGGTGAGTGATCAAATTGAAATCCAGTTTCAATATTATTATGTATATATAAACACAGTCCATGGGGTTGTGACTATGCACAAATAGATGAATACATTCTGATACATTTTTATTATAATAAACTTCTTTATAAATATACAAAATCAGTTGGCAATTCTTAATTTTTGTGTGACGTTGCTCCTTTGGCAGCCTGATTTGGCCTGTAAATTCCTCTCAGGATAATGTTTTTAAGTGCATAAAATAATAGAAATAAGAATCAAAGAAAAGTTGTTCCATCGAAATAGTTTTGTGCATAGAGCACAGGTTAAAAACACCTGCATAAAGATTTTGAATAGCCCTTTAGTTAATATATTTTTTAAAAATGCCTGAGAACATATCTAAATAAAACAGTTCCATGAACAAAGCCAAACTGACATACGTTTTATAAATATATCTACTAAAGCCCTTAGATTGAATCCCATATATTTTTGCTTTTAAATCCACACATCAAAATTGTTATAGTTTAGCAGTAAGAATATGCATGATAAAGAGACAAAGGAGAAGAATGATTTTGTTGTGACTTATCTTTATATTCCTGTGTCATCTAGCAGAACTATATATTCTTGGTATCAATATACACACCTTTAAAGTTAACTTTGAGTATTTTAGCACTTTACAAATTTTGAGTCCAGCCCAATTCAGTTGTGGAGTTGGGTCATTGATTGGCTAACTAAAGGTATGAGTTTAGTAAAAAGGAGATGTGTATGAAAAAAAAGTAGAAAGAAGGAATTCAATTAATGAAGACAGAATTGGAAAATAATATAGAATGTGGGAAAAAAACCCACCACACCCTACAAAACTAAAAGACAAAGTATGAGGAGAGAAAAATAAGGAAAGCAAAGACCTACCATTAGTTTAATTAGCAATTTACTTTCCACGGTTCCATAAGGTCTGGAATATGTGGAAATTACATTTCATCTTCAATGTGGCACTGCATATCACATGTGAATATAGTAATATTTTACCTATTTAAAAAAATGAATAGTGGTTGAGTTTCTTTTAAGTCCCTTATATAGTTTTCTTATTTAGTGGATACTAAAGAACCTTTTTATCCTATTCCCCTTTTCATGGAATGTGTGGAAACAGGCCTGAATTAAAAGAGGTATTGTGCCAACATATTTTGGAAACCACACCATTTAATGCAAATATCAGTGGATGTTAGTTACACATTTACAGAGAGTTTTCTTTTCCTTTTTCTAACACTCTTCTGTCTCTTTTGACTTGTAATAGTGAGATTGAGGTTTTCAGAGTTCATTTTACATATCAAATAATATTTTGCTTGTGCATTTGCTTGATCTCTCTCTCTCTCTCTTTTTTTTAGTGATTTGTGGATTATGGATTTAGAAAAATCAGAAGACAGAAAAAATCCATCATCTTAAAAGACAGGGTAGACTATTTATAAAACATAATCACTATAGATTTTTTCTTGATTGTATATTAAAACAGTGTTGTTATTACTGCACTTAATTACCACAAACTCCATAGACCACATAGCTGACAGGAATGTTCTATCCCCCAGTCCAAATCTGAACCCCTCTGAAACTCCCTTTTATATGGAGGTACTTCACAACCTGTACCAGGTGAAGAATGGGATGAAGGAGAACTTGTCAAGTTGAAGGAGTGGATAGTGGGTTGGTTGCTGAATACTCCAAATATCAGAATGCTTTTGAAGCCAAGGAAAAAATTAGATTCATTGCATTTTTTCTTAATCCACAGGAGGAAAAACTGATCATATGGGCAGGGGAAATACTATCTGTGCTTTATGTATTTTTATCTTAGCATAAGATTGTAATTGTTGCTAAGCCCCTTTGCAGAAAAAGGTCTGTGTTTCTCAGTGTTAATTTTTGGCATTTGTTTGCCTTAGGCCATGGCTATTTTAAATATTTATATATTATTATACAAGAATAAAGTGACTAAAAAACCCATATAATGTGTTATAGGGGTTCAGAAAGCAAAGAGATTAATTCAGAAACGTGATTAAGTGAAAATATTTCATTATTTTTCCTGAAAAAAATCTTTTCCTTGTAATTGAGTTTCTGTGATTTCTAAAGGAAGAAGCGTAACATTACCTTAAACTCTACTTTATTCATATGTAAATATGTCACACTATGCTTTGTGTTTCTCATTCCCAAAAGGGGAAATTCATTACTTTGCCTTTCTTTGACTTTCTATGCAGTCTAACAATTATAGAGAGAAATATCCATATATAAGTGGATCAAAGCATGGATTTAAAAAAGCAAAGAGAAAGAAGAAGTGATTTACTGGATCTGACACCCTGTTTACCATGTCAGGATCAAACCAATACCAAATTCCAAGGACATAGTAGGGCGTCCAGCAGACAGTAAATGAAGTGGCAAATGCAACCGTCATCTTTAGGGTCCTCAGCCGAGCTCGTGGTATATTGTTCTTGGACTGATTCAGTTGTAGTTCTTTTAAACAGAGAAAATAGAAGGTGTTTTTAATAACCAGTTTTATTACAAAGCCAAAATAGAAAAAAAGGAACAGAGAATCATAATTCAACCTGGTGAATATAATGGAGGCAAATTGCTAATAATTTTAATAATGACAATATGCTTGCAAAGCATGTTTATATTTCAAGTTTTCCACTCAGCTACATAATAAATAGAAATATTAAAGATAGTAATGCTCTTAAAATAAATTTTCCATCAAACTAATAAGGATTTGAAATAGGAGGTTACTCAAATTCTTCAAATAAAATTTTAAGAGAGTAGACTGAGGTTGAACTGAATTTAATTCTCTGCCCTTTGGTTGTCATACCAACATAGCCACATTTATTTTATAAATTTATAATTTTTCACCTTTCCTGACTGACCAAACAGGAAGCCCTGTTGCCATCATAGGAGGTGATGTAAGCTTGGTGCAGGCAAGAAACACATGCACTGGATTGGTGTCAGAATACTAGTTGGCATTAAGGAGATTTAAGGAATAATACACGATGGAGGAGTTGAAGGACATTAGCTCACCTCTTCTTATAGAAACACCAAAATCAGAACTAACTGCTGAACAGCTGTCAACAAAAAAAACCCCACTAGAACCTAACAAAAAAGATACCCTACATCATGTATGGATATGAGAGTTGGACTGTGAGGAAGGCTGAGCGCCGAAGAATTGATGCTTTTGAACTGTGGTGTTGGAGAAGACTCTTGAGAGTCCCTTGGACTGCAAGGAGATCCAACCAGTCCATTCTAAAGGAAATCAGTCCTGGGTATTCATTGGAAGGACTGATGCTGAGGCTGAAACTCCAATACTTTGGCCACCTCATGCGAAGAGTTGACTCACTGGAAAAGACCCTGATGCTGGGAGGGATTGGGGACAGGTGGAAAAGGGGACGACAGAGTATGAGATTGTTGGATGGTATCACCGACTCAATGGACATGAATTTGAGTAAGCTCCGGGAGTTGGTGATGGACAGGGAGGCCTGGAGTGCTGTGATTCATGGGGTCGCAAAGAGTCGGACATGACTGAGCGACTGAACTGAACTGAACTGAACATCCAAAGATAAAGAAGGAGACATAATGAGATGGTAGGAGGGGTGCAATAGTGATAAAATCAAATTACATACATACCAGGTGGGTAACCCACAAACTGTAAAATAATTAGACCACAGGAATTCTCCCACAGGAGTGAAAGTTCTGAGTCCCACATCAAGCTCCCCAGCTTGGGGATCTGGCAATAGGAGAGCCCCCAGAGAATCTGTCCTTGAAGACCAGCAGGGTTTGATCTTAGGAGTTAAACAGGACTGGAGGAAACAGAAACTCCACTATTGGAGGGCACCCACAAGGTCTTGTGAATACTAGGACCCAAGTTAAAAATGGGGACCTCATAAAAGACTGAGTTAGATTTACCTGCTAGTGTTGGAGGGTCTCCTATGGAGGCAGGGGGTGGTTGTGGCTCACTATGAGGACTCATTGGTGTAGCCCTCTTGAAGGCTGCCATTTTAACACACTAGACACATGAACTGACTTATGTGATTGGACATGTGAAGGCACATTCATATCTTTGAAAGTTCACAACTTTAAGGTTTGTATATAGAGGATTTACTGTATTTAAAGTGATGAGAGAACCCATAACCAAAAACACTCTGCTCAGCAAGGCTCTCATTCAGATTTGATGGAAAAATCAAAAGCTTTACAGACAAGCAAAAGCTAGGAGAATTCAGCACCACAAGACCAGCTTTGGAGCAAATGCTAAAAGTTCTCCAGGGGGAGAAGAAAAGGTCACAACTAGAAACAGGAAAATTATGAATGGAAATGCTTACTGGTGAAGGCAAACATACAATAAAGGTAGGAAATCATCTGTAGACAAATACAAAATCAAAACGATTAACTGTGAGGAGAGCATAAATGCAAGATATTGGAAAGGCATTTGAAATTAAAAGACCTGCAACTTAAAACAGTCTTGTTTACATATAGGCTGCTATATCAAAACCTCATGGTAACCAGAAACCAAAAATATACAATAGATACACACACACACACAAGAAAAAGGAGTCCAAACACAAAACTAAAGTGAATCTTACAGGAAATCAGTCCTAAATATTCATTGGAAAGACTGATGCTGAAACTGAAGCTCCAATATTTTGGCCACCTGATGCGAAGAACTGACTCATTGGAAAAAACCCTGATGCTGGGAAAGATTGAAGGCAGGAAGAGAAGGGTTGGATGAGATGAGATGAGGATGAGATGAGATGAGATGAGATAAGATGGTTGGATAGCCTCACCAACACGATGGACATGAATTTGAGCAAGCTCCGGGAGTTGGTGACGAACAGGGAAGCCTGGTGTGCTGCAGTCCATGGGGTCCCAAAGAGCCAGACATGACTGAGTGAACTGAACTGAAAGTGAGTCATCAATCACAAGAGAAGAGAACGAAATAGGAAGGGAAGGAAAAAACTTACAAAAACAAATCCAAAAAAATGGCAATAAGAACATTCATGTCTATAATTATCTTAAGTGTAAACAGATTAAACAGTCCAACCAAAAGACAGAGACTGGCTGAGTAGATACCAAAACAAGACCTATATATATATGCTGTCTACAAGAGACACACTTCAGATCTAGGGATACATAGAGACCACAAAAGAGCCAGATAAGATTTAGCAATCACCACCACCGACTGAACGTGAGGGGATGGAAAAAGGTATTCATTCAAAAAATAGATAACCAACAAGGGACTACTGTATAGCACAGGGAACTCTATTCTGTTATTAGGTTATTCTAAAATAACCTAAATGGGAAAAGAATTTAAAAATAAATAAATATGTGTATATGTATGACTGAATCATTTTGCTGTACATCAGGACTTAATACCATATTGCTAATCAACGATACTCCAATATAAAATTTTAAAAATTCATACATTTGTTTTTGAGAATGCAACAGATTATTGAAGCAAAAAAGATACAACCATGTGCCTGAAGTGAAAGATCAAATAGTCAATTGCATGTTCCATAATATTTAGCACACTCAACACACACACCGAAATGTGCATAGTGTGTGGATACACTGTGTAGATACAGGAGATTTGAATGTGATACAGAACAACTTAACTTTAACAGGTCTATTGGCAACTATATTATGAGTTGTACTTTGCTATATTCTAGGCATCAGGTGTTTGATAAAGTGTTATGATGAACCAGCAGGAACAATTTGCCCATGTTTCTACTGGGTAAATGAAGTAATTGTCCTTTTAGCTTTAATTCCATGCTGTAAATTTATAATATGGGGAGATATTAAATTACCTCATCTCTAAATTGGGGATAATAAAAGTATTGCCTCATAGGGTGATTTTGAATACTGAAAGAGTTAATTAATGTATGTTAGTTGCTCATAATAATATCACAATACTATTACAATACAACACTATTACAGATAAAATAGTACCTGGCACAGCAAGTGCCACTCTGATTCTCTGGTTGGGGTATTGCCGTTAACAACTGTCCATCCACAATTAATCTGAGAAATACATACTGTGGGGATCCTGATGAAGGACCCTTGTTAGGGTAAAGATGATTTTTGCATTGCAGATCACCATGATGAGAAGAGGGATGATGAAGAGGCAGCTGAAGGTGAAAAAGTTATAAAAGGCTTGATGCCACCACTGTGGAAAACTGCAGTGTGTTACACACTGAGAGAAACCTTCAGTCTGTCCAGAGTCATCTGCTAAATGGATCATCCCAAAGATGTATAGCTGTAGGAGAAAATTTAAAACATTAAAAAGGGATATTGCTTATTTTCAAACAATATTTGCAAGTTTTCTCGAAAGTTTTCTCTTCTGTATTATACTAATCTTCTAACATGTTGTTGCCCAAAGCAACTGCTAAGCTTCTTGACATTTGGCTTTTGGCTTTTCTACAAAAAGTTGTAAGTGGATCTTTAGTTTAAATATGTTTGGGTAATGTGAATGGATCTGTAGGATTTTGAATTTCTTCCAAAATTATTTCAGCCTTGCCGAATAATCACCAACCAAAGATTTAAACCTCCTCTGTATTTCAATTTCATATGCTATTATGATGAGTAAACTTTTTGCAAGTGATTTTATTGTTAAATCTGCAGCACAAAAAAACTGTCTGGCATTTAGAATATGCCCTCAAAATAAATATTTAAATTTTATTTTTGTGACATAAGATCTCATTAAAATGGCCAGAAACATGTACAGACAGTTCATTAAAAAAGGGTGTAACAGTGACCCTTAAGTATATAAAAACATAGTTTCAACCTCACTTATGATAAGAGCAGTGTCAATCAATTAAGGCTACACTGATATGCCATTTCGCACTATCAAGTCTGGCAAAATTAAAAAACAAAAACAAAACAGTAGCACACTCTCATGGGAAGGCTATAGGGAAACAGAAACTCTCATACATTGCTAATGGGCACACAAATTGGTACAATCATTAAGGAGAGGAATTTGGCAATAATTAGTATACATTTGTACTTACCTTTGACTCAGCAATCTGACATTCAGGAGTTTTCCATGAAGATACACCCCTACTTCCATTATATGAACATACATGTGCACAAGATTATTCACTGATGCATTGTTTATACGTGAAAAACATTGAAAATAATCTAAATATTAATTCATAGAACACCAGCTGAATAAACTATGGTGGACCACACAATGGAGTCCTATAGAGTAGTAAAAAAAGAGGGAGGGAAATTTCTATCTGAAGGTGTGTGTGTATACATGTACATACATTTATTCTAGCTCTGTGTGGAGAGAGGCTAAGAACAATGTCATCTAAGTAGCAGTGAGCATACCCCGCTCTCCAGTACCCAGATCTTATTTTTATTTTTTTTTTAATTTTTATTTTATTTTTAAACTTTACATAATTGTATTAGTTTTGCCAAATATCAAAATGAATCCGCCACAGGTATACATGTGTTCCCCATCCTGAACCCTCCTCCCTCCTCCCTCCCCATACCATCCCTCTGGGTCGTCCCAGTGCACTAGCCCCAAGCATCCAGTATTGTGCATCGAACCTGGACTGGCAACTCGTTTCTTACATGATATTTTACATGTTTCAATGTCATTCTCCCAAATCTTCCCACCCTCTCCCTCTCCCACAGAGTCCATAAGACTGTTCTGTACATCAGTGTCTCTTTTGCTGTCTCGTACACAGGGTTATTGTTACCATCTTTCTAAATTCCATATATATGCGTTAGTATACTGTATTTATGTTTTTCCTTCTGGCTTACTTCACTCTGTATAATAGGCTCCAGTTTCATCCACCTCATTAGAACTGATTCAAATGTATTCTTTTTAATGGCTGAGTAATACTCCATTGTGTATATGTGCCATAGCTTTCTTATCCATTCATCTGCTGATGGACATCTAGGTTGCTTCCATGTCCTGGCTATTATAAACAGTGCTGCGATGAACATTGGGGTACACGTGTCTCTTTCCCTTCTGGTTTCCTCAGTGTGTATGCAGATCTTATTTTTAGTATCATTCTCTACCAAAAGGAATCAGAGCTCATTGGCGAAGTGCGTAATCCCAAGGTTGGGGCAATCAAAGCACAATAAGTCGTTGGAACACCTGCTGTGCCAAAAAGTCTGGAAATGCCCAGAGAATGATGGAGCATGTGAAAACATTTCAGGCACCAGCTTGAAAGAGGTCCCATTGGCCAAATTTGGGATAGTTTAAGCATGAAAACAAACAAACAAACCCCGATAGAAAAGAATAAGAGTTCAAATAAAGAAACCATGACTCCATGCTGATGTAAATGACAAAACCAGAATAACAAATACATGGGGAAAGGAAAAAGCTCTTTACTATACAGAAAGTCAGCTAGTAAATGTAAAAGATACAATGGAAGTAGTGATTACCATTTTGTAGTTACTATAATAATAATTGATTCAGGCAAGATCACCAATGAATGGCAAAACATTATAAACAGTAAAGTAATAACTTTACAGTAGAGAAATAACCAAATAATTAAGCTAACATTGCCAATAATGGGACAGATTGACAGCATCTGCTTCCTTCTAGAAAGCATTGAGAAGAACTGAGTCACCTCTTTCATGTTTTTGTTAAAAATCAAATCAGTCAATCCTAAAGGATATCAATCCTGAGTATTCATTGGAAGGACTGAAGCTGAAGCTCCAATACTTGGGCCACCTGATGGAAAGAACTGACTCATTAGAAAAGACCTGATGCTGGGAAAGATAGAAGGTGGGAGGACAAGGGGATGACAGAGGATGAGATGGTTGGATGGCATCACTGACTCAATGGACATGATTTTAAGCAAGCTCTGGGAGATAGTGAAGGACAGGAAAGCCTGGTGTGCTGCATCCCATGGGGTTGCCAAAAGTTGGATACGACTGAGTGACTGAAGAACAACAATGTAGACAAAGAATGTCGCTTACACAGTAAACAAAGGATGTTGTGGCCATCAAGTTATTAGCCACTGTACTTACCCTCAGGAGTGCTCCCTAAGGAGTGGATTCAGGATGGAGAAAAGTAGAAACATGGCCCTAGATAGTTAAGATGATGTATCAAAGGAATGATCTCAATAAGCCCAAACTCTTGCATTTTTCTGTACTTAGAAAAGCGCTACATTCATTAACCTGAGATGTATGGTTTTTCTTTAATTAGCAACAATCTTCTGATGTTCTGACTACCAGGTTTTTGTTGCAAAGAAGCCTCCTATTAAAAACTCCTGGCTCCTCTGTTGCCTCTTATGAATTGGGAGCAATCTGAGAGACTGTCTTCTAGGCTTAAGTTCTCAAAAGTCTACTGAATAAAACATATTTCTCAACTTTTAGGTCATAGATTTTTTTTCAGTTGACAAGTGCACAACCTGAATCTACCCCCAAGAAAATATCAATCAAACTCAAATTGAGGGGCATTCTACAAAACAACTTGTCTGCACTCTTCAAAAATGTCAGTGTCATGAAATACAAAGAAAGACCAAGGAACTGTTCTAGTTTAAAGGAGACTAAAGAGACAAAGGGTCTTACCAGGTGACTCAGTGGTAAAGGATCTCCCTGTCAATGCAGAAGACACAGGTTTGATCCCTGGGTTGGGAAGATCCCCTGGAGTAGGAAATGGCTACCCACTCCAGTATTCTTGCCTGAAAAATTCTGTGGATAGAAGAGCCTGACAGGCTACAGTCCATGGGGTCAGAAAGAGTTGGACACGACTGAACACGCAAGCAAAGAGACAAGGCGACTGAACCTCTCGCATAATCTTGAATTTTCTTTATTAAAGGGGATATTATTGAGACAGCTGAGAGATGAATAGGGCATATAGATTAAATGGTAGTACTTCAGTTCAGTTCAGTCACTCAGTTGTGTCTGACTCTTTGCAACCCCATGGAATGCAGCACGCCAGGCTTCCCTGTCCATCACCAACTCCTGGAGCTTGATCAAATTCATGTCCATCGAGTCAGTAATGCCATCCAACCATCTCATCCTCTGTCATCCCCTTCTCCTCCTGCCTTCAGTCTTTTCCAGCATCAGGGTCTTTTCCAAGGAATCAGTTCTTCACATTAGGTGGCCAAAGTATTGGAGCTTCAGCTTCAGCATCATTCCTTCCAATGAATATTCAGGACTGATTTCCTTTAGGGTTGACTGGTTTGATCTTGCAGTCCAAGGAACTCTCAAGAGTCTTCTCCAACACCACAGTTCAAAAGCATCAATTCTTTGGCAGTCAGTAGTACTGTATTGGAGAAGGCAATGGCAACCCACTCCAGTACTTTTGCCTGGCAAATCCCATGGACGGAGGAGCCTGGTAGGCTGCAGTCCATGGGGTCGCTAGGAGTCGGACACGACTGAGTGACTTCACTTTCACTTTTCACTTTTATGCATTGAAGAAGGAAATGGCAACCCACTCCAGTGTTCTTGCCTGGAGAATCCCAGGGACAGGGGAGCCTGGTAGGCTGCAGTGTATGGGGTCGCACAGAGTCGGACACGACTGAGGCGACTTAGCAGCAGCAGCAGCAGTACTGTATTAATGTTAATTTCCCGATTTTGATACTTTATACTGCGCTTATGTGCTAGAAAAAATACACTGAGGTATCGAGAGAGGCATCATGTCTGAACTTTTAAACAATCCATAAAAACATGCATACAAGAGAGAGAATAAGCAATGTAGCAACATGTTAATATTTGGGGAATCTGAGGGAAAAGTATCCTAGAAATCTTTGTATGATTCTTGCAGCCTTTCCCTAAGTGTGAAATTATTTTAAAAAAAGAACTTGTTGAGTCAACAAGGAAACAATGCAAGTGGTTTTCACAAACAAGTTTTAGTTGACATTTATTCATTCTTTCCCAATTTGTCAAGCACACTTCTTACTTCATAATTTCCAAAATTTTCTACTGAAAAACTTCATTTTACCACAAAATATCATTAAAATGAAGAGATAAGAGTGCCCAAGAGCTTTAAAACTGATAAGTTAATTCAAACAAAAATGTTGCAGGTTTGTTTGTTTGTTTGTTTTTTTTAAGTTTTAAGCAAGTGAGGGGCAGTATTCATTTTTATTTAGTTGTTGACTGAATTAGTAAACTTAAATTCCATTTAGTTAATTTAATAAGCTCAGAATTTCTTTCCTTTTGGGGGTGGCAGAGTGGAAAGAGTATACCTTAAAAAAATACTGTTTTCCTCTTTGCTTGTAGAGTAGAAAAGTTTTAATAAATATAAAATATAATAAACAAAATAAATACATATATAATAAGATCTAAGTACATATAATATAAAATACAAGCCTATTTTATTTGTAATTAAAATGCTGATTTTCAGTTTGTGATCTTTTCAGCTTCAAGGGCAAACAAGAATTTTTAGGTTAATCCACTAGAGGGCGCCCAATGACAATATTATCAATCTTAAAGTCAAGAAAAGCAAGTTCAGCTAATTCTGTTTTATGATCCAGATCAATTTTTTCCATGTTACAAAGTGACCCTTTCAGTTTTTCCATACTTCTTTGCAAACTGCCCTTATTTAAAGTTGAGTTTTGAATTTGACCCAACAGGTGTTGTGAATTGAAATCTTTGGAAGGGTTTTTCACATGACCCTGAGAGTCTTCTAACTCTTAAAAATCGTTTTTTCTTCCCATCTCCCTAGTCAGCCTTGGAACCATATAATCTGAATTTGATTTTCTGCTCTGCACAGGGTCACATTTTCACTTTAATAGTTCATATTTTTAAGTTATAATGATGAGTCTTTCAATGAAAAGGACTTTATAGTACTATGGTTTGAATTTGGTTTTCATCTTTATGTAATGAATGCTTGTTTTTAAAGCAACTCCTTGGTCATAAAACTATACTTGGTACACTCTGTCATGAAAGATGAACTAAATATATTGTGCTATCAAGAAATTAAATATTTCTTAGGGGAGATACAGCATGTATGTGACAACTATAATACTCAATAGACTGTGACAAGTTCCGAAGGAGAGTTATAGTGTTATGAAAATTCAGAATTTTACTCACCCACAAACTAATTTGTTTTAGGCTTCATTCAGTTTATTTTCAACTCCAAGACCATGTTCATTTGAATGATTAATATAGGGATATACTTTACTTCCAGTGATTCTTTCATACTTGGATGATATTTCAAAAGTTTCTTTGTTTCTCCTCTCTCATGCCTGGCCCCAGTTCTCATCAGTGTTTACTTTATTTTGCCCTAAACAATAGCAGTTTGTTCTCCACCTTTACAGTCACTTGCAGATGCTATTCCTCTTAGCACATAATTTTTAACCTTCGCCTTACCCCATATTAGTGACACCATGACTTAATCTTTCTGAAGGTGATTATCTTTAGATGCTATGCTTTAGGTTCCTCTTGGGATTCCCTGCTAAGACAGTAATGAATCCGTCTGCAAAGTAGGAAACCCGGGTTCGATCCCTGGGTTGGGAAGATGCCCTAAAGAAAAGAATGGCTTCCCACTCCAGTATTCTTGCCTGGAGAATTCCATGGACAGAGGAACCTAGTGGGCTAGGGAGATATAAATAGTATTTAACTCTAGGGACTGTCATGACAGTTAACAAGCGAATACTTGCAAAGCACCTAGAGTAATGCCTGGCCCACAGTTAGCACTATATAAATCATAGCCATTATTAAACATTTTTTTGAGGCACACAATATATAAATATATATTGCATATGTTTACATATTTATAAACTTATACCATATTTTTCCTGATATCACTTAACTATTTATTCTCACCTTAAGATTTTCCTGCCTTTTCCTTCTCTAGCCTCTTACAGGAAAAAAGAGACAGTATTGCACACTGTGATACAATGATATGCATGCATGCTCAGTCGCTCAGTCATGCCAACTCTTTGTGACCACATGGACTATAGCCCACCAGGCTCTTCTGTTCATGTAATTTTCCAAGCGGGTTGGAAATCCTGGCGGTTAGGATTCTGGGCTTTCACTGCTGAAGCCCGATTACAATCCTGCTAGGGGAACTGAGATCCTGCAAGTCGCACAGCATGACCAGAGACAAATAAAAAAACAAAAAGCAACACAGAAGCATTTAACACAATTCCTGGCACATATTT
This sequence comes from Bos indicus, assembly GCF_029378745.1. Classification (NCBI taxonomy): domain Eukaryota; kingdom Metazoa; phylum Chordata; class Mammalia; order Artiodactyla; family Bovidae; genus Bos; species Bos indicus. The sequence goes on from NC_091765.1 coordinate 84,158,194, forward strand.
ATGTACTGAATAACTATTATTTATCAAAATAATCATCACCATTATTGTTATTTCTGCTACTAGTATGCTGTTACTATATTCCAGTAACATTTTTTGGCATATTGTACACATGTAGTGAGTATTTATTGAATTTAAGCTGCTTGTGGGTCTTCCCAGGTGACACTAGTGGTAAAGAACCCTCCTGCCAATGCAGGAGACATAAGTGATGCCACTTTGATCCCTGGGTCGGGAAGATCCCCTGGAGGAGGGCATGGCAACCCACTCCAGTATTCTGGCCTGGAAAATTCCATGGACAGAGGAGCCTGGCAGCCTACAGTCAGTCCATAGGATTGCAAAGAGTCAGACATGACTGAAGTGACAGCATGTATAGAGCATGCACAAGCTGCTTGTCAAGTTCAGAAGAGCCTGCTAGCATTGTAAATTTATGTTTGTAACAGGCAAGCCTCCACATTTATTCAGACCACACATCTTCACACCAAAGAATAAAGGAATACTCATATACAACAGACCCTCCAAATCTTTGGGTTCCACATCTGCAGATTCAACTAACCAGAGATGGAAAAATATTCAGAAAAAAATTTTTAGAAAGTTCCAAAGAGTAAGACGTGAACTTGGAAAGCTCCAGAAACTGTCTATATAATATTATATTGTATTTACAATTATTTACACAGCATTTACATTGTATTAGGTATTATAAGTAATCTAGAGATGATTTAAAGTATATAGGAGGGTGTACATAGGTTACAGGCAAATAGTATATCGTATTTTATAGAAGGGACTTGAACATCTGGGAAATTTCTTATCTGAGGCCACCACGGTGGGGAAGGAGGATGTCTAGGAACCAATCCCCTGGGGATATCAAGGGTGACTGCATTTTCTCTTCAGGCCTGGGTTACCTACAGAATTAAAAAGCTGTCAACATATAATTCTCCCTAGTAACACAGAGAAACCAGTGATGTGAACTCTATCTGCAAATAATCTGCTGCTCTGGAATTTTTGTGGTCTTAGATGACAGTCATCAGAAACCTTGCGTTTTTTAATTGGAAATGGACACACCAGATTCAGGAAATGTTTTCTGCTTAACATGTACCTACTAGCCTGACCACAGTCAGTCTTAAGTCAGATATCCTTTCAAGTCCTGTTGGCTGTCTTGCCTTGCCTTCCTCTCCCTTCCGCCTTTTCTTCCTTTCTTATCCTATGTTTAGAAACAATACCTCCAAGACTTGAATCATTATGCTCTGGCATATAAATCTTTTAGAGTGAATAAGACAGCTTAGTGACTAGGGAGGACATTGGCCAAATTTACTTATCAGTCAGAATAAATGTCATAATTTTTTGAAGCAATCTTTACATAAGCAATTTTGTTTGCTGTTTCTTAAATAATTATTTTATTTTCATACTCATATTTCCCTAATACTTTTTTCTCCTGACTTCAAAAATCCTATTATGAAGGAAGTAATTAAGGTAGGAAAAGGGGAAGAAATGAATAGTAATGCATTTTTAAGACTTTATACTTAAAGTCTTATATATGATTGTGTATATCTTACTCTTTATAGCACTTTTTACAATGACCCTTTTAAACTTGGTTAAGTAAATTACTCAGATAGCTGGTAAAAGACAGCACTGAGATTTGAAACCAGCTTTGTTTAAATCCCACTGCCTTTCAGACTTGCAGGGATATCTGAGGTCTTCTGAGACTAGGACTGGAGCTGGTGAATGGTCAAACAGAGGACTGGGGCTCCCTTATCCCTATTTGACCAGAGCAACTCCACTTATATCTGCTTCATTTATTGAAGCTCCACACGGAATTTCATTTTAAATAAAATTCAATTACAAGCAAAAGTATAAAATTGTGGTCACAGGACACTGAAAGTTTTGGAAATATATCCCCAAACCATCACAGAACTCTGAGGTGATCAACAAGGTGGAAAAGCAAGGTGGTCAGTTTGAAAGTTGGTCATTCTGAACTCTAGCAAAATGTCATAAATTCTCAGGTTCCTGGGAACATGACAACTAGCTTGTTAATTTTTTTTTCTTTTTCCAACCTAGCATGAATTAATCAAGTGATAGAATATCCATATATATACCAAAGGATGAATACAATCCTAAAGGAAATCAATCCTGAATATTCATTGGAAGGACTGCTGCTGAAGCTGAAGCTCCACCTGATGTGAAGAGCTGACTCATTAGAAAAGACCTTGATGCTGGGAAAGATTGAGGGCAGGAAGAGAAGGGGACGACAGAGGATGAGATGGTTGGATGGCATCACTCACTGACTCAGTGGACATCAGTTTGAGCAAACTCTGGGAGATGGTGAAGGACAGGGAAGTCTGGTGTCCTGCAGTTCATGGGGTCACAAAGAGTTGAACATGACTGAGCAATTGAATAACAACAAACACAGGATGAAAATTAAAAGTCATCCTTTCAAACGCCTTTTAAATTAGCCACAACAGGATGTGCTTTTGTCAATGGGCTTTGTGGGGCGTGGTGAAGCGTGAGCTGTACTCACTGCATCACACAGCCTGGAAATCAAAAGCCTTTCCTATCTCTTGTCTTCCCCATCACGCACACATTACATTACTCACAGGGTTGAAGCCTCTTTTATTCAGAGAGAAAGAGCAGAGAGCTATAATAAAAAGATAAACTGGACTTAACAAAAAGACAGGAATACAACAGGTCAAGTGGCATTGGGCAAACAATTAATCCTTTTAAGTGAATACTTTTCAAACTGCGGGTTGTACCCATCAGTTAGTTGTAATCAGTAATAAAAAATGATTTGGAACAGAATAGAGTATTTATTTTATGAAAACTTTTCTCAGTTATAGGTCTATGAGAGATAGATTAAGTCTTCATGTAGTCTGTATTTCTTTCTTTCCATTACTGTCAAGAAGGTTTGAAGGACATTGATTTCAAAGGTTCTCTTTGAATGGTCTTTTTTATGTGAAATGGGGATAATAGCATAACCTTTAGGTACCTCACAGAGTCCGTGTAAATACCAAATAAGATTATGAATGTGAGGTCTTTCAGGAAACTTCAGCAAAGTGCTTTATCAATTTAAAGTGCTGCTGAAAGCAAGAATGAGTCATTTGTTTTACAAAATGAAATAGCGTCAATACTACCATATTCTGTGACCCATATGTAAATTTTCTTAGGTACATCATTTTAATAATGTACAACATGATGGCCACAGTTAACACTGATGTATGATGTTTAGAAAAGTTGTTAAGAGAGTAAATCCTAAGAGTGCTCATCACAAGGAAAGAAAACTTTTTTCTTTTCATTGTGTCAATATGAGATGATGTAAGAAGTTAGCTGAAACTATTGTGTTAATCATTTCACATTATATGTAAATCAAGATATCATGCTGTACACGTTAAACCTACATGGTGATGTATACAGACTGTTTTTCAAAAAATTGAAAATGAAGAAAAACAAAAAAATCATTTAATCCTTGTGTAAGACTCATGAAAGTTATATGGCGTCCACATTGTTCTCAGAGTTTCCCCCAGCTTTCTTCTGTTATATACATCCATTCCACCTCCATTTATTGATTCATCTATCCAAACTTTGTTTTCATTTTAGTAAAAGGTGAAAGGTTTATTTGATCTGAAGAGGAATCAGAGTATCCAAACATTTAAAATTTATATTTTTGTTGGGTGTCTCATTAAGTACTGTGAATATGAATTAAATTGAACACAACAGTTTTCACTGTTGTAGCAGCACATATCATAATGGCAAAGACAAACAAGTACATAATTACAATGTTTTCTGACAAAGAAACAGTGTGCTATGAGGTCAAAGGAAAGGCAGCAACCATGAAATCTAATTTCCTGCTACTGTCAATCTGTCACTTGAGCCAAACAAGTCTCCTTTGAAAATTAATCACTTTACAACTTTTGCTGAAAAATACATGTGATCCTTGGCTTTTTTTTTTCCATTCAAATACATTCATCTTTAAAAACTCAGTTTAGGGCTTCCCTTGTGGCTTAGCGGGTAAAGAATCTGCCTACAGTGAGGGAGACCTGGATTCGATCCCTGGATTGGGAAGATCCCCTGGGGGAGGGCATGGCAACCCACTCCAGTATTTTTGCCTGGAGAATCCCCAGAGGAGCCTGACAGGCTACAGTCCACCGGGTCGCAATGAGTCAGACATGACTGAGCAACTAAGCATAAGACCTATTATATAAGCATTAATAAAATTGTTAAAGACCTTTAAAAAAAAAAACTCAGTTTATCCTACTTTTACCCTTCCTTCACCATTTTAACTTTAATAATTCATCTCTCTCTCTTCTTACACTGGTAATAGACTTGAAAACTTTTTTGTACATAGTTGTATTCATTTTGTATAAGTTTTATTTCTATAACTGAATGACATTTTTTTGTCTCTTTGTTTCATCAGTAGCTGGTTCAGTGTTAGGAACCCAACTTGTGTTTATCTTCTCTAAGAAAATTGAACAATATATAAATACACATCACTCATAGTTCAAAGAAATAAAATGGAAAATTTCAGAGCATAAACCTTTGCTAAGTAACCTCATTTAAGTAACATATTTGCTAAATTAATTCTTGTATATGCAGTCACTGTGAGAATAATTTTAATATACTTTTCTCCAGGGAAATCAAAGCATTTTGTTTTTTTTCTGCCATAAAACACACACTGATATACAAAAAATGTCAAGTGAGGAATTGGTGGGAGAATATAGTTATCTAACTTTCTAGTGTCCTGAACTATTTAGTGCATCTTGTGTGGCAGCTTTTGTTTGTTTGTTTGTTTTTATGCCAGCTGGCTAGTTTAGAATCTCTAGATAAATTTCTATTTGTAGTGACAAGTTTTTGGAGGATCATGGTAAACTCTGACTTCCTGACACATCCCTGTACCCTGGATTCATCACAGGGTACATTCACAAACATAGAGACAATTTGGTCATCTTTGCCATTTTCAAGAATGCATCGTCTTCTTCAGAGATTTGGCTGTTGAAGAGGCAGATTCTGAAGATCCATCAGCTGGGGTGCCTCTGATAAAGACAGTCTGGAGGGCTATCTACTTTCTGAAGGAGAGGGCCTTGCCTGCACCAACAGTCATAGAGTTTTGCTAACAGCCTGTTACAGTCTCATCTACCTCCAGATAAAGCTCAAGTCAACCTCAGGGAAATGTTCAAATATCCAAACGTCTAAGATGTCCCACATTTCCTTTTATTCAATCCCACCCAGCTGCAAACTGCAGAACATACTAATTAAGGCTAGTTCTTTCTATGCTGCAATGACAGAAGACTCAAGAAGTTCCAAATAAAACAAGTTATGCATACTTTCTACCTATGCAAATTTTATTATTCCTAAAGATTCCCCCAATTTACCATGTCAACCAGAGTAAAAGAAAATGTAGATGAAAGAATCAAATGAGGATGAGTTCAAATTTGAGAATAGCTTCATTTTGAGGGAGCATTTACTATGTACCAGATAGTATGATAGAAAACTTAACAAATGATTTGTTTAATCATTACAAAGGTGCATCAAGTAGACGTTACCTCCATTTTATAAATGCAAGACCTGAAACCCAGAGAGGTTAAGATATTTGCCAAAGGTAACAGAGCAGAGTCAGGATTAAATTCCACACTCTGACTTCCAGAGCCCAAGCTCTTAGAGATAATACAATACTACCTTTGACAAGACCTTCATTCAGATTTAGATAGGAAATCTGTAATCTCCATAAAAAGTTTGCAATGTTGGTTTACCTGTGGTCCAGCAAAGATGCTACTGAGAAGCCAGGCCAAGCCAATCATGAACTGTCCAAGCTTGCTGTTGCTTTTCACTGCTAGAGGCTTGGTGATCGCCAGCGAGCGGTCAAGGCTGATCACCACCATCATGAAGGCGGGGGCGTACATGGAGAAAAGCTTCAGATAGCTGAGGACTTTACAAAGGAGCTCTCCAGCATACCATTGAACAGTTATGTTCCACATTCCATCCAGTGGCATAACAATCAGAGTCTCCAGCAGGTTGGCTAAAGTCAAATGTTTTAAAAGCAACTTCATTCTCGAGAGTTTTTTCCTCTTCTCTTTCCTTTGAGTCCAATTCTGAAGTTTCAACAAGAAAGAAGTGTTGAAAATTGTGGAGAGTAGAAAAAGGAAGAAAGTAACTGTCACTCGGATCTTTCCAGATAGGGTCAGGGTGGGGAGGCTGCCTGGTGTTAGAGGGATGCTGCTGTTGATCGCTGAACAGAGGTTTTCATTCTGTTCAGGAGAGTCACTGTTTGCCATCCTTTATGGCTGATGCAGCTTCAAGACTCGTGTTTCTGGCACTTCTGATATTTTATTGTAATTGCACTTGGAGTCCTGTTTTATTTCAGCCTTCTTTGGCTGATAACGTCACAGGTTTATATTTATGTCAAATTTTGTCCCTGAGATATTTTGTATTTAAAGTGAAAGATCAAGGTGAACTTGTTTTGTGGGCTTGTAATCCAGCAGGGTGCTAAAGCAAAGCAGACAAACACTTTCTGAGGGCCAAATGTAACTGTAGTATCTCAGCAGATGGCCTGGTTTTCACAACATTTTTCCTAAGTGAAGAAGGACGTTTGAAACTTAATTTTGTAATTAAAATTCTCTTAGGATATTATTCAAGTAAATTTAGTGAAGATGTTTTCTAAAAAAAAAACCTTAAGTGTTCTGTTCAATACATGCAAAATGAAAAAGAAGAAAATACTAAAAAAAAACTTGATCCAGTTAAGATTTGTAATTTAAAGAATCACAAATTTGTAATTTCTCAAAAAATTTGTTTTCTTTTCAATCACACAATGCTGAGCATCCAAACACTAGATAAATATATTTATTCAGAACTGTCCTCTATGAAACATCAAACTAATACCTTAACAGTTAGAATCAATTTGATATAATATTGAGATGCATTCAAATTTATCAGTCTTAATGTTTAGATAAAATCATTAACTTCATGAAAAATTTTTGTTATTGCTTTGATTTTATAATTGTCTAATTATTGTACTTGCCGTTTTTGCACATTATTTCATAGGGTAGCTTGGTATTAGAGGGAATACTGTATAAATGTCTTAACCACGTCTATGCATGCTTACGGAGAAGGCAATGGCACCCTACTCCAGCACTCTTGCCTGGAAAATCCCACGGACGGAGGAGCCTCGTGGGCTGCAGTCCATGGGGTCGCTAAGAGTCGGACACGACTGAGTGACTTCACTTTCACTTTTCACTTTCATGCATTGGAGAAGGAAATGGCAACCCACTCCAGTGTTCTTGCCTGGAGAATCCCAGGGACGGGGGAGCCTGGTGGGCTGCGGTCTATGGGGTCGCACAGAGTCGGACACTACTGAATCGAATTAGCAGAAGCATGCATGTTTATATACAATATACATCCCTTTATATTGTAATTGGACCATTTCACACTAGGGCCACTTAGAAACTTTCTCTGTGTTGTTGCTGTATCTTACACATTGAGTGTTGGATGATGTTTCCTACTACTGGTATGATTTAGATTGGAATTTATTAAATTACCAGATTGATTTGTCTCATCAGCTAGTTTGCTTCTATAGCAGCCAAAGAAAGAATAATGTTAAAAGTAAGGGTGGTTATTTTAATTTAGATGGCCCATTCTTGTAGTTTCATTTATTTGTTTGTTGTCTTACATTCATTTATTAAATAAATAATTACTAAATACGTGCTATATATACTCTCTTGGCAGGTGAATGAAATATGAATATAGCATCATTTGGGCTTCCTTGGTGTCTTAGTGGTAAAGAATCCACCTGTCATTGCAGGAGACATTGGTTCAATCCCTGGATTGGGAAGATCCCCTGGAGAAGGAACCGGCAACCCACTCCAGTATTCTAGCCTGGGAAATCCTATGGACAGAAGATCCTTGTGGGCTATAGTCCATGGGGTCACAAGACAGTCAGACATGACTCAGAGACTAACCACCACCAACAACATTGCATCACCGAGGCCCTGAAGGAGTCTATTCAGTACTATATAAGGATAGATAAGCATATTGGACTTACCTTATGTACCTCGTCAGTTTCTTCTGTGCTAGCTCCTGGGTTTTGAGCAGCTTAGACCAGTTGCTTACCTGGGTTCCGTTTTGGTTGTCACCACGTGCTCAGAAATACTGGCTTCCTTCCTACTTCTAGACCTGGGTGAAATATTATACCACAGGACATGGAATCTACTTCATAAGTGCCTTCCTGAAGGGTCTGGAAATATTTTCTAATGGATTGTTTTGGTTCTGAAATAGACTGCTTTAGAAAAATCAGTGGTAGAAATAGATGAGTTAGAAATCAAGAGAAGTGTGTTTTTTTAGAAAAATGTAACACATGCATTTTTAAACAAAAATATAGTATAGATATACAGTTCATTTTACTTGTTTGGGTAGTTATATTCTATAAAGTTGCCATGAACTCTGAATTAGTGAATACTGAGCCACTGATTCTAGTGAAAATACACTGTTAGGTTTCTGCAAGCCAAAAATATCACTTGCATCACACAGGTTCATTTGTCAACATCCTTATAAAAACAAGCCAAAGTCATCAGTGTTGAACACCTGCTCTTCACATAAGCCTTTTCCTGTATAATATATAGCAGATGTTTTTAAAAAATTCTTTAACATAATATTATAAATCAACTGTACTTCTTTACAAATTCTTCCCCAAATCCCTGATATGCAGAAACTGTCTCACCTGCAAGCTCGACATTTTCCACACTATAACACTATATCACTATATCACAATATCACACTATAACTAGTTTGAAACGTGCAAACTAGTTACCATGAGTTTCTTTGACTTTCAGCTGCACAACAATGCTGTCCGCTATACTTTAAAAAATCAGCCCTTAAGATCGAACTACATCTCTAAAAATGACCCAATTTCATTCCTTTTATGGCTGTCATACAGAGTGAAGTAAGTCAGAAGGAGAAAAACAGATATTGTATATTAATACATGTACATATAATTTAGAAAAATGGTACAGATGAACCTAGTTCCAGGGCAGGAATAGAGACATAGATGTGGAGAGCAGACGTGCGGACACAGCGTGAGAAGGGGAGGGTGGGATGAATTGGGTGATTGCATTTGACATAAATATATGTGTAAAATAGACGGCTGGTGGGAACCTGTGGTATAGCACAGGGAGCTCAGCTCGGTGCTCTGCGATGACCTAGTGGGTGGGATGGAGAGGGTGGGAGTGAAGTCCAAAAGGGATACATGTATATATAAAGGTAATTTACTTTGTTGTACGGCAGAAGCTAGCACAACATTGTAAAGCAATTATACTCCAATAAAAAATACTAATAATTGACCCTTGGCCTAGAACTTCTGATATTTGGGATGCTTGTTAGAAAGAAAGACTCAATCTATCATTTAGCTTCGACTTGAGTTGGTGAAATGGATGAGACATGGGTTTGTCCAGCACTATAGCCATCAACCAGAGGGGGCAATTGACCATCTGAAGTTTGGCTTAGCTGAACTGAGATGTGCTTTGAGTGTAAAATGCACAATGAATTCTGAAGATGGAATAAGAAAAAGCAAATTTAAACTATTTCATTAAGATCTTTTAGACAATGTTTGTGTTGTCAGTGTAAATACCATTTGAAGTTATAACATTTTGCCGATTAAAATTATTTTGATGATTAAAATTTTGACTTGTTTAAAAAAAAATCAGCCCTCATCTCATGAATCCACAATTTTCACCATTGTGCAGCTTTCCTATGGTTTTGTCATATACTATGAGTTTCAGCTTAGCACTCTCTGAAGCAGCCTCACGTACAGATCAGAAAATTTCCTCTTCCCTTTTCTGGATGTGCAAGGTTTTTGATTCATTAACATTGAACTCATGGACACAGGACTATAACTTATGCCTGAGAATGCTCATCTAACATGTACATTTTCTACATAAAGCACGTTACAGCCTTCTTGTGCTTAGGAACACTGGCCAGGACTTCAGCACTACTTTGGCGGGGCGTAGAAATGTTAATTTTTACACATTTATGTCTCAAGATATAGCAGAATATTTTAAGACCAATCAAATAATAAACCTACTGTGTTAACTCATGCAAAAATTTTACGGCAAAAGTTTCATTTTAGAGTACTGTGTTAGGCAGATACTTAGTTACAACTATATCATATAACTGTATAGTAGGGACATCAGAATTTGTCAAGGGATCTATTGACTTGGGATAGTTCATGGGATTATCATGCTATTGTGTGTCACTCAAGGTAAGGAAGCCATCAATAGGGGATTGGCATTAGTACAAAAACTGGAAAGAAAATAAGTAGACAAATTTTCCTGAAAAAAATTTTTATAGGCAGTATTATTGCAACTCGGTAGCTTACAACCCACTGATATGTGGATCTGGAGGAGTCCATGTGATTCAGGAGAAGATTGTTTATATGCAATAGAAGGGAGTTTATTGATAACACCTAATCTGTGACTTCCCAAGGGACCTGGATCTACAAATCAACAGAGAAAATCTCCTTAGTAAACTGCAATCCATATTTACTCAAATAATTTCCTTCAGTCTAGAGAGGGGTGAAAGGAGATTTCTATGTCCTGGTCCATTGCTATCACTAAATATTTGTCAAAATCTAATACATAAAAAGTTTTCATAATTCTAAAATTATACAAATATGTTTAAATTTGAAACATTAAATGTGCATAAAGAGAGGTGATACTAAGTTAAATATGGTTTGGAATTACAAACATATTTAACAAGGGTATAATTTTTGAACTTTAATGTACTTCTGCATTAGAGACCAGTTTTGGACATGATCCAGTCTCTGTAGTGTGTCACTCGAGTGTAGACTCCAGGCTTGTTTGGAAGGGCACACTCATCTCCCCAGCTTACAATACCAGCAAGGAACCAAGTGCCTTTATAATCTTCACCAACCAGAGGTCCACCAGAGTCACCCTAGAGAGAAAAGGATATATATAATGACTATAATTTAAGTATGAATATTGCTTATTTTTTTCTCCTGTAGTAAAGACAGAAGAAACAGAAGGAAAATAGCTAAATATTTCAATATTAAAATGATTCTAGTCAAGAACACTTTTAAATTCTATAATCATTTATTTAAATCAAAGACATCAATATATGTCTTTGGATACAACAATATAATAATAGGAAATACATTTGAAAAATTTCAACTCAATTATTACCCAAAAGAGATAGTTAAGATATTGTTGCTTATACCATCATCAGTATGCTGAGGAATTCTCTGATTATCTCCCTAAACGCTTTTTCACACAGATATTGAAAAAGAAGTAGTTTATATTTACTCCCTAGCAGCACTGGGCTATTGCTCTTCCAATCTTGGGGGAACACCTGGATCTGCTCCACCTTTGAAATGCTATTACCAGCATTATACTTGCAGTTTTTTCACTCCATTCCTTTTCAGTCTACATCTGCTCTTCAACTTCTTGAGAAAGCTAATTTTTGACTCCTCCCTTTTCTCCTAGTGTATTAACTTACCTCCTACTTTCTATCTTTCTTATGTGACCATAGTGCATGATTTATCCATATGACTACTCTGCCAACAAGATTCTTAGCTTCTTACCCTCCTCCCCACCACAATCTGGGCCAACTATACACTGTGAAAGAAAATCTTTCACAAATTTACATCCTTAAACCAACATCTTCTCCCCTGTAGTTAGGGGTCCCTAGACATATTTCATTCTCATTGTTAAGAAAAGCCAGTAAAATCTCTTCTCATTTCATAATTTAAAAAAAGTATTATTTTTTTTCAGTTGTATAAAATACACATAAAATTACCATTTTAACCATTTTAAGTATGCAATTCAATGGCATTAAGTACATTCATATTGTGTGATCATCATCACCACCCATCTCCAGAACTTTTCCATCTTGGACAACTGAAACTCTGTACCCAGCACTGAATGATTACTCCTCATTGTCCCCCTTCTCCAGGTCCTGGCAGTCACCATTCTACTTTCTGTCTCTATGAATCTAACTATTTCAAGTGCCTCACATGAATGGAGTTGTATAGTATTTGTACTTCTGCGACTGGCTTATTTCAGTTAGCATAATGTCTTAAGTTTCATCTATGTTGTAGAGTGTCTCAGAATTTTCGTCTTTTTAGGGCTGAATAATATGTAATGTTATGCATATATCACATTTTGTTTATCAATTTTTCCATCAATGGAAAGTTGTGCTGCTTCAGTCTTTTGGCTCTTGTGAATAACGCTGCTATGAATATAGATGTACAAATATCTGTGTTCCTGCTTTTAATTCTTTTGGGTGAATACTGGGAAATGGAAATGCTGGAATGTATGGTTAATATATTTTTATATGTTTTTGAAAAATTATTACCATGCTGCTTTCCATATAGGCTTACCATTTTATGTTCCCACCAGCAACATACAAGATTCATTTTGGAATTTTTAAAAATTTGATTTTCTCACTTGGAACCTAGTATCTTACTTAGCTTCAAAGTGATGGAATAAGTAGAGAGCAACAGATAGCAATCTCTGTTTCCTGTCCTTGTCCCTTTTGATTTCCCAGCTCACCTACATCAGCCCGCATCTATGTTTACTCTCCTTTTCAGGCAAATGGATGTATTTGGTTCTTTTCAGGGTTAATCCCCTCATCTGTTCTTTGAATCAAAACTTTGTTCTCTCAGTAATTGTTTTGTGTGTTTTTTTCCAATATGTCTTCATTTCCTTCACTGCCTTTTCTCTGTAGGCATATATACTTTTTGGTCTGCCTGTTTTGGTTTGTCTACCTGAAAAAATCACAATATTTCTGGATATTAGAAGCTCTTCTATTGTCCTAATTATCTTCGTTTCATAAAAGGGACTTAACGTAGTAATAGTGTTAATCGGTCAGTCATGTCTGACTCTTTGCAACCTCATACACTGTAGTCTACTAGGCTCCTCTCTCCATGGGATTTCCCAGGCAAAAATACTGGAGTGGGTTGACATTTCCTTCTCCAGGGGATCTTCCTGATCCAGGATTGAACCCGGGTCTCGTGCATTGCAGGCAGATTCTTTACCATCTGAGCCACTGGGAAGCCCAAACTTAATGTAGTAGTCTATACTGAAGTTTCCAGTTTCTCATTCTTTTCTTCACTTCTTTTTTTTTTAAATTGAATTATAGTTAACATATAATATTATGTTATTTTCAGGTGTATAACATAGTGATTTGATCTTTTATATTGAATACATTATGAATTGATCACAATGATAAGTCCAGGTACCGCTGTCACCATGCAAAGTTGTTACAGTGTTATTGACATATTTCTATGTTCTACTTCATTATTTATTTTATAGTTGGAATTTTGTACCCCTTAATTCTCTTCACCTATTTCATCTGTTCCCCTACTCCTTCCCCTCTGGTAGCCACTAGGTTCTTTTCTGTTCCTATAAGTCTGTTTCATTTTGTTTTTCAGATTTCACATATAAGTGAAATTATATAGTAACTGTTATTCTCTCTTGCTTGTTTCACTTAGCACAATACCCTTCAGGTCCATCCATGTTGCTGCAAATGACAAGATTTCATTCTTTTGTATGGCTGAATCATATTCCATTGTGTGTGTGTGTGTGTGTGTGTGTGTGTATATACCACATCTTCTTTATACATTCGCCTATCAATGGACACTTAGGAAGCTTCCATTTAATAAAGTAGTCATATTTTTAATTTTTTGAGGAACTTCCAACTGTTAACATAACAGCTGCACCAATTCACATTCCCATCAACAGTGTACAAGGATTCCCTTTTCTTTGCAATCACCAACACTTGTATCTTCTTTTTGATAATTTCCATTTTAACAGGTATGAGGTGATATCTCATTGTAGTTTTGATTTGCAAATCTCTGATAATTAATGATGTTGGGCATCTTTTCATGTGGCAAGAATAGTATGCAATGGGGGAAAGGCACCCTCTTTAATAAATGGTGCTTGGGCTTTCCTTGTGGCTCAACTGGTAAAGAATCTGCCTGCAGTGTGGATTCTGAATTTGATTCCTGAGTTGGGAAGATACCCTAGAGGAGGGAAAGGCTATTCTGGCCTGGAATTTCACAAAGAATCAGACATGACTGAGTGACTTTCACTTTCATTTCCAGGAAAACTGGACAGTTACATGCAAAAGAATGAAACTGAACCATTGTCTTACACCACATACAAAAATACACTCAAAATGGATTAAAGATTTAAATATAAGACCCAAAATCATAAAACTCCTAGAGGAAAATGTAAGCAGTAATCACTTTTACAGTGGTTTTAGCAATAGCTTTTTGGATGTCTTCTCAGGGAAGAGCAACAAAAGAAAAAATAAATGAGACTATATTAAACTAATACTCTTTTACTCAACTTACTTAATCTTTTACTCAATTGGTAGAAAAATTCAAAATGGTTTTTCTACCAAAGTAGTTTTCCAAACTTTACCAATAAACAATTGTTGAATTTGATAGACACTTTCCAGCAGTTAACTTGATATTATATGTTACTATTAACCATCCCCTTTTTTTCCAATTCCTGGATTTTGGTGAGATCAATTTCTTATGCTTTTCAGTTTTTCTGATCATTCTTATCTCTTACTGTTAGCCCTTTAAAAGCATGTATATCTGAGTTCAGTTACTTAGCTGCTTCTTATTTTATACAGTGAGTTATTGTATCCATGCTCATGAATACAGCTACTGTCCAGATGACAATGACTTTAAGGTATATCTCTATAGCTAGAACTCTTTCCTGAGCTCAAGATTTTTATTTACAATGATATATTGGACATATGTATCTGGATATTCCATAGGCACCTCATATTTTACAAACCCCAAATGGAACTCTTACCCTCCTCAACCTGCCTCTTTATCACACGCACCATCTCTCCAATAGCGCTCAGCTTTCTTTATAGTGCAACTCCCACATCCATACATGACTACTGGAAAAACCATAGCTTTGACTAGACGGACATTTGTTGGCAAAATAATGTCTCTGCTTCTTAATATGCTGTCTAGGTTGGTTGGAACTTTTCTTCCAAGGAGCAAGCGTCTTTTAATTTCATGGCTGCAGTCACCATCTGCAGTGATTTTGGAGCCCAAGAAAAGACAGTCTGTCACTGTTTCCATTGTTTCCCCATCTATTTGCCATAATGTGATGGGACCAGATGCCATGATCTTAGTTTTCTGAATGTTGAGTTTTAAGCCAATTTTTTCAGTCTCCTCTTTTACTTTCATCAAGAGACTCTTTAGTTCTTCTTCACTTTCTGCCTTAAGGGTGGTGTCATCTGCATATCTGAGGTTATTAATATTTCTCCCAGCAATCCTGATTCCAGCTTGTGCTTCCTCCAGCCCAGCGTTTCTTATGATGTACTCCGCATATAAGTTAAATAAACAGGGTGATAATATACAGCCTTGACGTACTCCTTTTCCTATTTCGAACCAGTCTGTTGTTGCATGTCCAGTTCTAACTGTTGTTTCCTGACCTGCATACAGGTTTCTCAAGAGGCAGGTCAGGTGGTCTGGTATTCCCATCTCTTTCAGAATTTTCCACAGTTTATTGTGATCCACTCAGTCAAAGACTTTGGCATAGTCAATAAAGCAGAAATAGATGTTTTTCTGGAACTCTCTTGCTTTTTTGTTCATCCAGTGGATGTTGGCAATTTGATCTCTTGTTCCTCTGCCTTTTCTAAAACCAGCTTGAACATCTGAAAGTTCACGGTTCACATATTGCTGAAGTCTGGCTTTGAGCATTACTTTGCTAGCATGTGGGATGAGTGCAATTGTGCAGTAGTTTGAGCATTCTTTGGCATTGCCTTTCTTTGTGATTGGAATGAAAACTGACCTTTTCCAATCCTGTGGCCACTGCTGAGTTTTCCAAATTTGCTGGCATACTGAGTGCAGCACTTTCACAGCATCATCTTTTAGAATTTGAAATAACTCAATGGGAATTCCATCACTTCCACTAGCTTTGTTCGTAGTGATGCATCCTAAGAGCCACTTGACTTCACATTCCAGAATATCTGGCTCTAGGTGAATGATCACACCATCGTGATTATCTGGGCTGTGAAGATCTTTTTTGTATAGTTCTTCTGTGTATTCTTGCCACCTCTTCTTAATATCTTCTGCTTCTGTTAGGTCCATACCATTTCTGTCCTTTTTTGTGTCCATCTTTCCATGAAATGTTCCCTTGGTATCTCTAATTTTCTTGAAGAGATCTCTAGTTTTTCCCACTCTATTGTTTTCCTCTATTTCTTTGCATTGATGATTGAGAAAGGCTTTCTTATCTCTTCTTGCTATTCTTTGGAACTCTGCATTCAAATGGGTATATCTTTCCTTTTCTCCATTGCCTTTCACTTCTCTTGTTTTCACAGCTATTTGTAAGGCCTTCTCAGACAACCATTTTGCCTTTTTGCATTTCTTTTTTGGCAGATGATCTTGATCCTTGTTTTCTGTACAATGTCACGAACCTTCATCCATAGTTCTTCAGGCACTCTGTGTATCAGATGTAATCCCTTGAATCTATTTGTCACTTCCACCGTATAATTGTAAGGGATTTGATTTAGGTCATAACTGAATAGTCTAGTGGTTTTCCCTCCTTTCCTCAATTTAAGTCTGAATTTGACAATAAGACGTTCATGATCTGAGCCACAGTTAGCTCCTGGTCTTGTTTTTGCTGACTGTATAGAGCTTCTCCATTTTTGGCTGCAAAGAATATAATCAATCTGATATCGGTATTGACCACCTGGCAATGTCCATGTTTGTAGAGTCTTCTCTTGTGTTGCTGAAAGAGGGTGTTTGCTATGACCAGTTCATTCTCTTAGCAATACTCTATTAGCCTTTGCCCTGCTTCATTCCGTATTCTAAGGCCAAATTTGCCTGTTACTCCAGGTGTTTCTTGACTTCCTACTTTTGCATTCCAGTCCCCTATAATGAAAAGGACATCTTTTTTGGGTGTTAGTTCTAAAAGGTCTTGTAGGCAAACCATTAAAAGAATGCAAACCACTTCAGTACTTGCCTTGAGAACCCCATGAACAGTGGATCATATATAAAAGCAAGTAAGGCAAATAGATTTCTTTGTGTTTGGAGATTAAGATGGGTGTGGGGGAATCAAAAGATGATGAAATCATTGATAGTGCTGTCAGTGGAGTGGCTGAAACAATAAAACATGGATTCTAGGGTGCACAAATTTAGAAGAGAGTCATGGGGTAGAGGGTGATAGACTGGGATAAAGTTGAGAGAAACAGAATTTAAGTTTGTAATGATGTTGAAGAGTAAGTTTAATGAGACAGTTGGGAAGATGGGAATAAGTAATAAGAAATGATAATTATGTATTACAAGTTCTTGTTTGCATGAAATCTAGCTCCTACAGTGCAAGAATAATGAGTGAATTGAATGAGTAGGATAAGAATCCTTCTGGATTTATCACTGATTCTGCCTGCCTAGATAACTACAATAGTATTTTTGTCGGTTCTAGGACTATTGCTTATAAACAGCATCAGAAGTATTTGAAGCATATCAATAACCTCAGATATGCAGATGACACCACCCTTATGGCAGAAAGTGAAGAGGAACTAAAAAGCCTCTTGATGAGAGTGAAAGAGGAGAGTGAAAAAGTTGGCTTAAAGCTCAACATCCAGAAAACGAAGATCATGGCATCTGGTCCCATCACTTCCTGGGAAATAGATGGAGAAATAGTGGAAACAGTATCAGACTTTATTTTTGGGGGCTCCAAAATCACTGCAGATGGTGATTGCAGCCATGAAATTAAAAGACGCTTACTCCTTGGAAGAAAATTTATGACCAACCTAGATAGCATATTGAAAAGCAGAGACATTACTTTGCCGACAAAGGTCCATCTAGTCAAGGCTATGGTTTTTCCTGCGGTCATGTATGGATGTGAGAGTTGGACTGTGAAGAAAGCTGAGCGCCAAAGAATTGATGCTTTTGAACTGTGGTCTTAGACAGAGTGCCTGATGAACTATGGAATGAGTTCATGACATTGTACAGGAGACAGGGATCAAGACCATTCCCATAGAAAAGAAATGCAAAAAAGCAAAATGGCTGTCTGGGGAGGCCTTACAAATAGCTGTGAAAAGAAGAGAAAGTGAAAAGCAAAGGAGAAAAGGAAAGATATAAACATCTGAATGCAGAGTTCCAAAGAAAAGCAAGAAGAGATAAGAAAGCCTTCCTCAGTGCAAAGAAATAGAGGAAAACAGCAGAATGGGAAAGACTAGAGATCTCTTCAAGAAAATTAGAGATACCAAGGGAACATTTCATGCAAAGATGAGCTCGATAAAGGACAGAAATGGTATGGACCTAACAGAAGCAGAAGATATTAAGAAGAGATGGCAAGAATACACAGAAGAACTGTACAAAAAAGATCTTCACGACCCAGATAATCACGATGGTGTGATCACTGACCTAGAGCCAGACATCCTGGAATGTGAAGTCAAGTGGGCCTTAGAAAGCATCACTACGAACAAAGCTAGTGGAGGTAATGGAATTCCAGTTGAGCTATTGCAAATCCTGAAAGATGATGCTGTGAAAGTGCTGCGCTCAATATGCCAGCAAATTTGGAAAACTCAGCAGTGGCCACAGGATTGGAAAAGGTCAGTTTTCATTCCAATCCCAAAGAAAGGCAATGCCAAAGAATGTTCAAACTACCGCACAACTGCACTCATCTCACACGCTAGTAAAGTAATACTCAAAATTCTCCAAGCCAGGCTTCAGCAATATGTGAACCATGAACTTCCTGATGTTCAAGCTGGTTTTAGAAAAGGCAGAGGAACCAGAGATCAAATTCCCAACATCCGCTGGATCATGGAAAAAGCAAGAGAGTTCCAGAAAAACATCTATTTCTGCTTTATTGACTATGCCAAAGCCTTTGACTGTGTGGATCCCAATAAACTGTGGAAAATTCTGAAAGAGATGGGAGTACCAGACCACCTGACCTGCCTCTTGAGAAATTTGTATGCAGGTCAGCAAGCAACAGTTAGAACTGGACATGGAACAACCGACTGGTTCCAAATAGAAAAAGGAGTATGTCAAGGCTGTATATTGTCACCCTGTTTATTTAACTTCTATGCAGAGTCCATCATGAGAAACGCTGGACTGGAAGAAACACAAGCTGGAATCAAGATTGCCGGGAGAAATATCAATAACCTCAGATATGCAGATGACACCACCCTTAAGGCAGAAAGTGAAGAGGAACTCAAAAGCCTCTTGATGAAAGTGAAAGTGGAGAGTGAAAAAGTTGGCTTAAAGCTCAACATTCAGAAAACAAAGATCGTGGCATCCGGTCCCATCACTTCATGGGAAATAGATGGGGAAACAGTGGAAACAGTGTCAGACTTTATTTTTCTGGGCTCCAAAATCACTACAGATGGTGACTGCAGCCATGAAATTAAAAGACACTTACTCCTTGGAAAGAAAGTTATGACCAACCTAGATAGCATATTGAAAAGCAGAGACATTACTTTGCCAACAAAGGTCCATCTAGTCAAGGCTATGGTTTTTCCTGCGGTCATGTATGGATGTGAGAGTTGGACTGAAGAAAGCTGAGCACCAAAGAATTGATGCTTTTGAACTGTGGTGTTGGAGAAGACTCTTGAGAGTCCCTTGGACTGCAGGGAGATCCAACCAGTCCATTCTGAAGGAGATCAGCCCTGGGATTTCTTTGGAAGGAATGATGCTAAAGCTGAAACTCCAGTACTTTGGCCACCTCATGTGAAGAGTTGACTCATTGGAAAAGACTCTGATGCTGGGAGGATTTGGGGGCAGGAGGAAAAGGGCAGGACAGAGGATGAGATGGCTGGATGGGATCACTGACTTGATGGACGTGAGTTTGAGTGAACTCTGGGAGATGGTGATGGACAGGGAGGCCTGGTGTGTTGTGATTCATGGGGTCGCAAAGAGTCAGACATGACTGAGCGACTGAACTGAACTGAACTGAAGCATATGGAAAGGAAACTTGGTGTGGCATTCAAATTAGAGTTGGTGGAGTCTAATTTCTTGAACTTATTCTCAGTTTTATCATTGAATACCTGTGTTAGTTTAGACATTACTTGAACTACTTGTCCCAGTCTCTTCATTTGAGAAGTCGGGTTTATAATAGTATAAGCATACATCACAAGATTGTTATAGCCCAACTAAATTATTTTTAAAGAGCTTAAAACAGTGCCTAGCTCATGAAGATGCTATATAAATGTTAAATAAATCAAATATTTAAGGTGTTGGAGCCACCCTAAATCAAAAAAGCTCCACAATCCTTAGTCCTGTTGTCAGACCCAGTTGTGTTTCCCAGTGAAAGAGGACCAGTTGAAATAAAGTTACCAATATTCAGTTGCATCTCTTCATTGTTTATTTGAAATTGATTCTCATCCCCTTTCAGTAAGGGTGATTTAGCCCGTTAATACTTTAGTGAGACCTATCATTATATATAAGAAATATAATTTTAATCAGCTACTTTGGCTATAATACGTACTTCAGTCTTTAAAGATTATCAGTCTTTTGAGACCATTGAACAGATTAATTGGAAATTAAAAATCATACAAAAAAATCCGTTTGAAAATAGAATAAGCAGATTTACCTGGCAGGCATCGACACTTCCTTCCAGAAACCCAGCGCACAACATCCCGGGTGTGATTGCACCGTCATATACCACTTTCCTGTTGCAGATCTTGCTATCTATAATCTTCACTAATCCCTTTTGGAGTATATTAGGACTTGTTCCTAGGGAAAAAATTATATAACTTTTTCTAAAGTCAATATTAATCTCCCTGGCTAGGTTATTAGTGGAGAAGGCAATGGCAACCCACTCCTGTACTCTTGATGGAAAATGCCATGAACGGAGGAGTCTGGTAGGCTGCAGTCCATGGGGTCTGAAGAGTCAGACACAACTGAGCGACTTCACTTTCACTTTTCACTTTCATGCATTGGAGAAGGACATGGCAACCCACTCCAGTGTTCTTGCCTGGAGAATCCCAGGGACGGCAGAGCCTGGTGGGCTGCTGTCTATGGGGTCGCACAGAGTTGGACACGACTGAAGCGACTTAGTAGTAGTAGTAGTAGGTTATTAGTATCTAACACTGTGTATAAGTTCAAAATCAATGTAAAACATATGTTTTATTTAAATTTGTATTTGTGTGCTTTCTTATTTACAAGGAAATAATGTTATGAACACACCCAGCTACTGTTAAAAATGACCATATTTAGAAATACTAAGTGTGTCCATCCATGTTGATGGAATTTTTTTACTTTTGAATTGTTTTGGGAGTTTATATTTATTACACATATACTTTAGAAAACAAAATGAAAAACTCATATTCCGGAAATATACATTTTATGATCATTTTTAGATTTTCTGCTGTTTGTTACTATAATCCTATCTTGGAATTTGGGGTTTATTTTTTCTGCTTTTAAATGCATTTATGAACACAAACACAACATGCTTACATTATTAGGGTCATGTAAATGCACACGTTTAAATGGTCTTCGTTCAAGTATTGCTTTGTCACAGAAGTTCATTCATTTTACCCCATCAAAAATGTCCAATCTTCTGTGGTGCTTACTTTTTCTATGGTACTTACCTACAGAAAATGTGCTGTGTAATCTTATTTATTATATCTCATGATTACTGTCTGTCTTCCTTTACCAAGAATGTGAGCTTTGTAAGGGCAGAAAATATTTGCATATTTTAGTTACTAATATATCTAAACGACCTAGGACAGTACTTGGAATAAAGGTTGTGATCAAAATAAACGTTTATTGAATGAGTAAATCAATCAATGAAATGGAGGTGAATGAATTGCTTATTCAAGTAATAAGCAAATGAATTGCTTATTCAAGTAATAAGCAATTCATTCAAATATTACATTTCTGTAAAAACTGCCATTGTTAAGGGAAGTGAAGTTACATAAAAAAATGCTACGAAATTATAGTTTGTATATGAATGTCATTGAAGTTGGTTTTCATCTCCTTTAAAATGACCTAGAGAGAGTACTTCTCAGGTTTAGCTGTGATTCTGAGTATCTTTTTAAACTCCTAAAACCCGAACCATATAATGATAGAAGTTTAGGAACTCACCATCAGTCTTTAATGTTCCCCATCCAGTGACCACCACATCAGAATTGGATGGGAATGCATAAGAAGTTTCTGGAAGACATGCTCTTCGGATATTGCTTGTATACAGTACTGGTGAGGACAGACGCACTACAGCGATGTCATTCTTGTGTGAGGGGTAGTGGTAGTTTTCATGAATTATAATATCCTTGACACTTCGCTGTATTTGTGGATCACTTAAAAGGAGCCCGAAACTAACATTCCATTGTTTGGGATCCCTGGCCCTAAAGAAAATAGATTTATTTATTAAAAGTCCTATATATTGGAGTTGTAGGAATTAATATCTTATACTTGCAAAAGAGATAAATTTTGAATTCCATAGTGCATATAAGTATACAAAAGCAAAGCTGTACGTAAGAAAAAAAGTTAAAATAATGATAGCATGAATAAATTTTGAATAAGTCAATAAGCTCTATTTTAAAAGGTAACTCATAGAAACTACATTTTATTATTATTATTTTTTGTACAGAAAAGACTCAAGAGGATTTAGAAAGATAAATATAACAACACAAGATAAATAAGATTTTATAAATAGTGTGCAAGGATATGAGATAGAGTAAACTTATGGAAATTAAGGATATAGTCAAAATTCTGTTTTATAATCATTAAAAACTATAAATAGAAAGATATTTCTGATTTTTACTATTACTTGTTAATCAAGGGTTGTATTCAACACATTAAGCACGGAATAGTGCTGCTGGAACACTTTAAAACTCTCAAGTTTGAGAGGAATTTTTGTTTGTATATAAAACCAGTAAGTGTTATATAAAGTCAACAGAAATTGGTGAAACGAACCATCAAACAAAAGGGTAAAAAACTTTTAGGTATAAAAGAGCAAACTCTTGGTATAATAATATATCCTTTAAAGAAATAATCATTTCAAACAGAGATATATATGGAAGGTTGCAGGAGGGACTAAAATACTTATAATTAAGTAAATTAGACCTAATGTAATAGATGAGAAAGAAACAGATCTGCATTCGATTTGGGCTTTATAGTTTCCTTATGAAATTGAATTAAGTAGATTCATCTTAGTGACTTTCAGCTGAGAGCTATTTTGTCTTCCAAGAGACATTTGCTAATGTCTGGAGAGGTTTTTGGTTGTCAGTCTTGAGGGGATGCTACTGACATTTGGTGTCTAGAGGTCAGGGATGCTCCTAAACATTCTGTAATGCACAGGATAGCCCCCCCCAACAAAGAATTATTTGGTCCAAAATGTGCCACTGTTGATAAAATCTCTCAGTCTGAATATATCTTTTTTTAAAAAAACTGATAGTTCATTGAGTAATTTTGAGCTATACCTCACAATACTGGACAGTTGGAAGCATAGTCATATGGCTGTATTCTTGAAAGATACCTATCAGACTTTTAGGTACTTGAGTGAATTTGAGAACTTTATGTGGTCCAGAGCTTACTTTAGGAAACAGTGAGCAGCAGTGACAAGCCAGCTGTTACTAATCAGAGTGGCTCCACATCGGTGGACATTTTTCTGTTGAAGACTAGCTTGCCAGGGCCATTCTCCTTCCTCAGCATCCATGCCCCCGGCTATCTTGTTGCCAGAGCGAGTAATTTTGCGATGTCCACAACCTGCTCCAAAATGGAGTCATTAGCACATAACGATATTGAGACCACTTATGCATGCATTCTTAAACAATCTACCTTTCTATAAATAAGTCACTATTAACTTTTAATTGAGAAAAAACACAGTCTTGGAGACGTTAATACTAATTTACTGATGTCATGAGATTTCCTGAAAATTCATTCAATATAGATGGACATCCTTCTCCCCCATCCTCATCCCCTTTGCGTGTGTGTTTGTCCTTGCTATGACCTCCTGAAAGAGGTAGGTGGAATTAAATGTTTAAATTTGGAATAATTGTAAAACAAATTACAAAGTTGCATGGAAAAATGTGTGCTTTTAAAATTGTGAACAGTTGTTTAAAGCAATGATTGCTAGGAAGCATTTATAAGAAAATGTGAATGAATATGAATGTGAATGAGATACTCACGAGAGCCAGAGTAGAGAGAAATGTGTTTTACTTGGATAAAAGGAATAATACATGAAGAGAACTAACCCTTGCCCCAAAGTTTTCAGTACTTTTCAGTAACAAGACTATGCTTTAGTATCAATTTAGGTCCAGAGAAATTGCTAGACTCTTAAGTCTTTAAAGCAAATCTGCAGTAATAGTACAACTTCACTATTATCCTACCCGTCTGACCCTCTCTCTGATTCTCTTATCTTGTCTTACTAAAGCACTGAGCTTGTCCCTTAGCAATTTATGGTACCTTTTGCTAGAGATTCTCAGTCTCATTAACAAATATTTCTAGAGTGTAAGAACCATATCTTTAAAAATAATATCTATATATGAAAGTGAAAATGAAATATATATATATATATGAAAGTGAGATATATATATATATCTCCAGAACCTAATGGAGAGAACTCATCACATAAAAGAAGCTGAAACAATTTCTCAAATGTTTGTGGAAATGAAGTCTATATAGTGTAATTCATGAGACATCTTAAGATAAAAATATTTGACTACAAAACTCTTTTATGTATAAGGTTTGTTCATAAGAATTTGGAGAGTAAATAAAACTTGCTAAAATCAATGCAGTGGTCTTAGATTAAAGTAGTGGTTTCAATTGGTGTCAGTTTTACATGCCACCTCCCATTCCCAGAAGTAATTTGTAATATCTGGAAACATTTTTGGTTGTTATAACTGGAAGGAGGCCAGTGTTTGGCTACTGCTATGTAGTGGGTAGAGGCCAGGAATGCTGCTAAAAATCCTGTAATGCATGGGACTGTCCTTGAAACAAAAGATTTTCTAGCCCAAAATGTTAGTAGTTAAGATTGAAAAACTCTTAATTAGATAAAGGTATTTGTATCAAGAGTGGGAATATTTAAATTTATTGAAAAGGTTAGATGGTCAACTGCTTCATAGAGATGTTATACATTATATTGACAAGATGTATCTTGAGATATTCTTTCCTGAGTGTGGAAAGGATTAGAAACACACAAGAGGCACATGTAGACTTTTAAAAGGCCTTCACTAGCCTCTTGAAATCTTTAAGTTTATGTATTGCTTCTGATTCTAGATTGTTCTCTTTGATGAGACGCAAACTTCAGGTTGTGAAGGCATCCTCTTCACAAGCATCACTGAGTTGAAGCAGGGCCTTTGTGGTTGTTATTTTTGAATGAGAGAACCCTCACATTGACTCACTGAGTATGACTCCTTTTTCTTTCCCTCTTTCTTTCCACTCCCTTACCATGGACGCTACTGAGGATAAAGCAAATAACACAGAACCTAAAACTACAAGGGTTCCTCCGGATCCTCCCTTCTGTTTGAACAACTCCTAAAGGAAGTTGGCTTTTACTCAACTTCTTTCAGAGGAATGTAAAAACAAAGATGCTCTCTGGGCTACTAGAACCTCCCCTCGGTGACTCTACTTCGCTGTTTCTGCTCTTACTCAGAATTTTAATCTAATTTACATCCATGCACCAATTTTCATTCCAAGATTTTACTTATTCATGATAATTGCTTCTGTTAAGCTTTTGGATGCCACCGCTGCAGGATTACCTTGTTACTGTCTTTGCACAATCTTACTTGGCACCTCAGAGCTTTTCTTCTGTCAAAAGAAGTCTTATGACAAATTTCAAGGATTTAAGGAATACAATAAAGGCTCTCTGTGTGATAGTTTCAGAAACATCAAGTAATCTACCAAGCTCTAACAGCCTCTCTATCATCACTTTTTTACTACACTTAAGTTTTTTTTTTTTTATTGAAGTATAGTTGATTTGCAATGCTGTGTTAATTTTTGCTATACAGCACAGTGACTCAGTTATACATATACATATATTCTTTTTCCATTATGGTTGATCATATGATATTGAATATAGTTCCCTGTGCTATACAGTAAGATACTGGTGTTTATCCTATTACTGCACTTTAATATGTCACTTTATGTCACATGCCGCTGTATTCTCTTTTCAATCCCGTTTGATTTTTCTTGCTTCTCCCTTCTCCCCTTTTACTTAAAGTAGAGTTAAAATCTCAGACAAACCAAGTCAGATTCGGATATTGATATAGGTGGTTGTTTAATGTTCTAGTTGGGGGGATGCACAAATTGGCTGATCTCTTTCTTATCACTGCTTTTATTCCTATGTTGATTACTTCTCTCTACCAACCTGACAGAGTCTTAATTTTGGATTTTGGTCATATCAGTACTGAAGTTTCTTATAGGAATAAATGAGCTTAAAATGTCTTATTAGTTGCTAAATGATTGTTTCATCAAAATATATCACAGAGGAAAGCAATCTAATACAGATTTGTGTTAAATATTACCCAGGTTGCTCAGGAATAACCAAGCTGTGACTGAAGGATAGCCATTGGGGTTGGTGTCACCTCGCTCTGGAGGGCGATTCCTCTAATCCAGCTGTTCCAGTCAACCTCAGGTAAGAGGAGTGCTTCTCTCTGACAGTGTGCTCCAGGTTCTAGTAACCTTGGGGATCACATTTCTTAAAGCATCTAGCAGAAGGCCTTGGCCAGCAAGGAGCTGCCTATATGTAAGGCAGATAGCTTCTCAGCACACTAATGGGCTTGGCTTCTAGGATCAGAATTCCACAGAGAGCTCTTAGGCCTGAAGTTTTCATTGGCAGAGTAGAAAATGCAAATAGCTGACATCTTTTGAGTGCTCACTGGGAGCGTGTACTCTTTTCAAGTCCTTACTTGTACCTCCATTTATCATCACAATACCGTGGAACTGAAGGTCTGAGAAGTTAAGTAACCCGTGTAAATTTATCCAGTTAGTAACTGGCAGACCTGGGGCTCAAAACTAATGTGTAGCTACGTTTAGATTCTGAGTTTTTAATTATCACTGCTTAGATCCCCCCTGCCATTATGGCATGAGATAATGTGTTCCTCATTTTAAGTCCATGGTATCAGTCAATGTAAGACCATCTACAATCACCTTCATACAGTTTTTAAAAGAAGGCTTCCCATTGCCCCTTTGTGCATACCACATTAACTCTCAAGTAAAACTTCTTTTTTTTTTTCCGCATCTAAGAAATTTTTTTACTAGAACATAACTATTAATGAACTTACATGTATGGAGAAAATTTTCTGCCATTGGCATTGCAATATCTAAATGTCAAGGGAGAAGAAAATGGACATAGTTAGATTTATGAACACATTTAAAAAATATTAATATTAACTATTTTGTTTTAGAGAACACATTCTATAGGCATAATAATTTTAGTCAGTCTTGACTATGTAATTTCTATGTTCATAGGTTAGCATAGAGAGTAATAAAATCTTAGTATTTATTATTCTGTTTCTAAAAAGATTCTCAAGTTCCCCATTACAAGTTATTTGAGAAAGAAGTCTGGGTCCTCAAAAATACTAAAATATGTGAAAGATGGTGATTTTTCACCACATCTTGAATACGAATCATTAAATACTAAATGCATTTAACCCCTTTTTTTGGGGGTGCCACTTTGAATGCTCTTGGCCCAATTATCCTGGCCACAGTATGGTTACCAGTTGCACGCAGATTTGGATCTGCTCATCTCAGGAGTAACAGATGACTTTCTCAAGTCAGTACCTAGGACTTTTCAGTTTCTGCTAGAAGGAAACCACTGGACATTCCCAGATGGACAATAAGAGATAGGGGCAGTAACTCTGTTAGAGCCAGGATAGGATGAGAGCTGATGCAAAAATGTTTCCCCTGTTAGTCACAGGGGAAATAAAATTCAAAACGTCCAGTGAGATGAAGCCAGGGTTGCTGCTAGTAATGGTCAACTTCTTCTCCCCATTTTACTCTTTCTATCCTTTATTCTTTCTCAGATCAATTACTGCATATAAGTCTCTGTCTCAGGCTCTGCTTTTTGAGAAAGCAGGCTATGACACTAAAACAACTATATAACAGAAAAAATAATGCTTGTAACCATGAAAGAGTGATATGTTGTTACATTTAATGAATTTTTTGGTGTTACATGCATTTTGCTGTATTTTGCTCATTTAGAAATCAATATATTTTGTATAGTAAGTTTCCATTATTCAGAACAATCAGTTAAGTGTGCCATTCCACTTCTCATTCATTTTGGATAAAAATATATTTTAATAATCATTTCTTACTCATTCCTAGATATCTAGGGAATATTCTAGAGTAAGATTTACTCCAGATAATTTTGCTATGCCTCTCCAATTCCTGCAGAATTGCAAACCTGTTTAATTCATGTGCAAACTGTGTGAGGAGAGGGTGAGTAAATGAATGACAATTATGTCCCAAGTTTCAGATCAGAGAACTGTAAACCTATAAGGCATTTCTTCTTAGGAGTTGCTCTTCAAAAAAAAATCACCAGGTGTTCTATGAGTTAAATAGTATAAGTGCCAATGTAGGTTTATTTTTTATTGTGCTCTTGATTTCTATAAACCCAGAGGGAGTATCCAGTTATATATGCCAATGACAATTACACTCTTATATTAGGTTGCACAACGAATCAGGGAGACAAAAGCATTCTTTACCAGAAAGTCAACCTGCCTGAACAAAAAGGCAGGAGCAATTCAGCAGTTAGATGGACTATGAGTAAGTATGAGCCGCACCTACTTAAACAGATGGCATATTTCCATCTAATCCTTTATGACTGCTTTCCAGAAACTAATTTTTACTCAACATTATACTTGTGCAGTTTGATTTTGAGCTTTATGTGATTGGTAAAATATATCAAACTGTATTAATATTTTGGGAAATAATTTTCCAATTCAATTGGAAAAATGTTAATTCCTATATCTTAAGAATTAATTGTTTAGAAATCCTAATTTACTGGCAGACTTTCTTCTTTCTTTGAAGTTTTCTTTATTGATGTATGACTTTCTAAAAAGAAGAAATGTCTTTAAATTAGAACTTACTTTTAATAGCTGTATTATTTTAGAGCTTAAAATAACAAGTATATCTTGGGAAGGTGGAAGACAGGATGATGAATGGGGAAATGACTGAAGTCATCACTGTTTTTGACTGAGTCATTGCTATGGCTGTTTGTGTTTCTATCCTAACCCCGTGAGCCCCTGGCTCACACTTGAGGGCTGGGACTCTTATGGATTTACCTCTGAATCAGGGAGTCAGTGCTGTAACCTAAGATAATCTGTTTACAATGTACCACATAAAGGAAGTGACAAAAACAATGGCATTGCCCTTGCTAAGGAGGAGATTCCAGCAAAGAATAATATGAAAAAGCAGTTTTAAAAAGCAGCTCAGCTAATTTTAGCATTGGTCTTCTCCAGTGGGCCAGGAATCAAAGGAGAGACATGGACCCTGTCCTCGATGAACTTGGAGTGCTGTGGAAGAGATGTACAATTAAATAGATAACATTATGTGATAAGTACTATGTTAGATGTGTGCATAGAAAATTGGATACATCTAGCATAGAGGGATGATGGGGAGAATGGGAACAGTTGATACCATTCTTTTGGGGAGGAGTCAAAGAATTAATTTTACTGGAGCAAAATAGGCATAATTCACTTACTACTGAAAATTAGATTAGGATCTCCTGGAGATGGGAATGGCTACCCACTCCAGTATTCTTGCCTGGAGAATTCCATGGACAGAGGAGCCCGGTGGGCTACAGTCCATGGATCACAAAGAGTCGGACATGACTGAACAACTAACACTTTTACTTTTTCACTCTCATAAGTGCTCTCTAAATGGACTTTTGGATCTGTAGTGTTGCAAATCCATGACTATTATTTCATATTTGGTGTCTTTTTCAGATTAGGAAGTAAGAAATGCAACTTTGGATGCACTGGTAAGAATGAGGACTCTAAAAGTCTGCTATCCAGTGGATAGTTTATTTCTTAAGAAAGAAGTCTGAAGCATAATAATAATGAAAACTGAGCTATATGGTTCCAATAAGGAAGAATTTTACAGTAGCAGTGGATACATTTATAATATAAATTTTACATATACCATGGGCTTTAACTCCACTGAGGTGAATTTATTGGGCTTTCCTGGTGGCTCAGACAGTGAAGAATCCACCTGCAATGCGGGAGACCTGGGTTTGATCCCTGGGTTGGGAAGATCCCCTGGAGGAGGGCATGGCAACCCACCATTTTTGCCCAGGAGAGAATCCCCATGGACAGAGGAGCCTGTGGGCTGCAGTCCATGGAGTTGCAAAGAGTCATACATGACTGAGTGACTAAGCAGGAATGCAGGTAAAGTTATAACTTTACATGAATCCAATGTTAAATTAATAGATTAACCCTACTTTTCAGATAGTTTTCCTAGGGTTACAGCAGTAAAAATATCAGCTGAATTATCTTACAAATTCCTGATAATTCAGGAGATCAGCTGAATTATCTTACAAAGTGTGTTTTATGAGCTATTTTAAAATATTCATGTAGTAAATTTCTGAAAACCTTTAAACATACAGAGACATACTGAGCAAGATACTGTTACAAATAAAATTGTTTTCTGACAGAGAAATGATCATCTCCTACCAGGTAAGTTTATTCACAACGTATTCACCAAAAAAGCTACTCTGGAGCATTATATGACTGATCTACATTGAAAGGCAAAGGAACAGAGCATGGACCTGGATTGCGGTTGAACAAAATCTGAATCCCCCATTCACTCACTGCAGGTTTTGAATAGTCATTTGGCTGCATATTTAGCCTCAATAAATCCTTTTCTTTATGTTTCTAATAGACTGAAAATTATCTCTGTGGTTTGATATTATATATCATTTGTAATACTATCAAAGTGATTCACAAAGTTATTCACAGTACAGATCTTTAATATGTTTGCCATTCTGACTCTGAAGATAAAATTTTAAAATATTTTATTTATATTTAAATACTTATTTAAAAATCAATTAAATAACCAGATGTATACACAGGCGGTAGCTTGAAAGGTAGAACTATTCACTGAAGGAAATATGAAAGATAAGAAGCATCTATTTTTATTTGGATAATACAAATGCTTCTCCAATGACTTTGTTGGCTTTGTTTTGGAAGCAGTATAAAAGATTGCCATAATGAAGAGAGGACAGTACATGTACTGAGAAGTATCTTTAGACAATTGTGTTGATATAGGACTCAGTTGATAATGTTGGACAGGAAGCTAATATTTAAGATTAGCATTTTCAGTTTGGAGAGTTTCTAGTCTGGCTATCCCACATACCTAGACACTGTGGAGTTTGCATTTTGATGCTACAGCTCTCATGTTGCATCCCACAGAGAATGACTTTGTGGATTTCTTTCATTTCATGCCCATTTATTTCTTTAAGACTCATCTTGAGATGTAGCTTCTCCATGAAGCTTTCCTTCTTATCTCCCTCTTCTCAAATAATTCCTTAGCTTCATATTGCCTTGCCAGTTTGGATATAGTAGTTTTTGATTCAAAATAACCATCATCTGGTAGTATTCACTTGTTCATTCTGAACAAACTAAATTTTTTCTCTGAAACTTATTTCAAGTTTCTTGTTTTAAATATATCTTTCCTAAAGTAAAAATTCTTCTGAGAACTGTATATATTAAAAAAAAACACAGAGAAATAATATTCAGGCAATGATTAATAGATTCAATTACAACTATGACAGAATTTATAGACTTATTTTATGCATTACTTGTGAGTAAATCCATGACAATTACATGGTTTTTGAAGTTGAACAAATGAGCTGTCATTATAGACAAACCACAACTATTTTTTTCTTACTCAGAACACGTAGGATTCATGTGTTTCTTTGGAAATTCTACATAGGAGACAAAAAATGCAGAGAGTATAAAGATATGCTATTTTAAAAGAATAGAAAAATTGGTTTGGGAGAAATTTCTGAAATTTTTAAGTTTCTTTGTGGCCTGAATTGACAGACTTGAGAAAGATTTTTCTTTTTTTAAAAAAGAGCTTTTAATATTTTTAATGCCTTGTCTTGTCCTTATTGATTTTATCTCACATTATGAGCTTTAATAAAGGCTCTTCAAAATGTACAGAGCTTTAATAAAAGGCTCTGCATATTTTATCAGAAACAGAAATCAATTGAAGGAGAATAAAACATTAAAACTGGCATTTAGTATATGGTACTTTCAGCTATTTAATGTAGGAATTAAAGAATCATATGCAACTTATCAGTAATAAAAAAGAAAAAAATCAAACTGGCTTTGCACATAATTTTAGTACCTTCACAATCTTATATAAAGTGTTTATGAATGTCAAAAGGTTTCAGGCTTCTGGAACGGAAGATAAAATATTATTATGTTTTAGTAGGAGTAATCCATTATGCTAGTTTGAAAAGATGTCCAAAATTTTCAAAGACATTTTAAAAATGTCTTTTTTTATCAAGACTTTTTATGAATGTTTTTTCATAAAAGACTTTTTATTCATAAGACTTTTTATGTCTTTTTATGAAACAAAACTCATACTATGACTCATTTAAATAATATTTGTTATGCAGCAACTCAGAGATCTAGGAACATGAGAGATAGGAACCAAACTCATCAGTGCAATTAAAAAATGATCATTTTGTTATAATAGTGCATTCAGATGTAGATGCAATAAACCCCGCTTATGTACTCTGGTACCCAATTTCTACCAAAGGTAATATCTTGCAAAGATGATGTAAAGGTTAAAATCTTCAAAACTATACTACAATATCATAGCCAGGATATTGACATTGATGGTGCTAAATTACAGAGCATTTCCATCACCACAAGAATTTGTCACATTGCTCTTTTATAGCCACACCTGTTTTCTCCCACTCTATTGCCTTCTTCAGTTCAGTTCAGTTCAGTCGCTCAGTCGTGTCCGACTCTTTGCGACTCCATGAATTGCAGCACGCCAGGCCTCCCTGTCCATCACCAACTCCCAGAGTTCACCCAGACTCACGCCCATCGAGTCACTGATGCCATCCAGTCATCTCATCCTCTGTCGTCCCCTTCTCCTCCTGCCCCCAATCCCTCCCAGCTTCAGAGTCTTTTCCAATGAGTCAACTCTTCGCATGAGGTGGCCAAAGTACTGGAGTTTCAGCTTTAGCCTCATTCCTTCTAAAGAAATCCCAGGGCTGATCTCCTTCAGAATGGACTGGTTGGATCTCCTTGCAGTCCAAGGGACTCTCAAGAGTCTTCTCCAACAGCACAGTTGGAGCATCAATTAAAAGCATCAATTCTTCGGCGCTCAGCCTTCTTCACAGTCCAACTCTCACATTCATACATGACCATTGGAAAAACCATAGCCTTGACTAGACGGACCTTTGTTGGCAAAGTAATGTCTCTGCTTTTGAATATGCTATCTAGGTTGGTCATAACTTTCCTTCCAAGGAGTAAGCGTCTTTTAATTTCATGGCTGCAGTCACCATCTGCAGTGATTTTGGAGCCCCCAAAAATAAAGTCTG
Organism: Bos indicus; assembly: GCF_029378745.1. Taxonomy (NCBI): domain Eukaryota; kingdom Metazoa; phylum Chordata; class Mammalia; order Artiodactyla; family Bovidae; genus Bos; species Bos indicus. Next base: position 84,191,661 of record NC_091765.1, read on the forward strand.
ACACTGTTTCCCCATCTATTTCCCATCCGGTGGGACCGGATGCCATGATCTTCATTTTCTGAATGTTGAGCTTTAAGCCAACTTTTTCACTCTCTACTTTCACTTTCATCAAGAGGCTTTTTAGTTCCTCTTCACTTTCTGCCATAAGGTGGTGTCATCTGCATATCTGAAGTTATTGATATTTCTCCTGGCAATCTTGATTCCAGCCTGTGTTTCTTCCAGCCCAGCGTTTCTCATGATGTACTCTGCATAGAAGTTAAATAAGCAGGGTGACAATATACAGCCTTGATGAACTCTTTTTCCTATTTGGAACCAGTCTGTTGTTCCATGCCCAGTTCTAACTGTTGCTTTCTGACTTGCATACAAATTTCTCAAGAGGCAGATCAGGTGGTCTGGTATTCCCATCTCTTTCAGAATTTTCCACAGTTTATTGTGATCCACACAGTCAAAGGCTTTGGCATAGTCAATAAAGCAGAAATAGATGTTTTTCTGGAATCTCTTGCTTTTTCCATGATTCTTAGTCCCTGGCAAACACTAATTTGTTTCCCTTTCTGTAATTTTGTCACTTCAAGAATGTCATATATTCATATAAATAGACACATACAAGATGTAACTTTTTGGACTGGCTTCTTTAAGTATTCAATTTCTTTTTTTTTGTTGAGAGGTATTCCATGTCATGATGTACCTGAGTTTATTTAACCATCACTTGTTGAAGGTTACCTAGGTTGTTTCAGCTTTTGACTATTAGGAATAAAGCTATAAACATTCATGCATAAATTTTTGTTTGAACACAACTCACTATTTGTCTGAGATAATGACAAGGAGTGCCACTGCTGGGTTATATGGTAGTTGCATGCTTGCTTCTTTTGAGAAATTACCAAAGAGTTTTCCAGAGTGAATGTACCATTGTACATTCCCACAGGCATCGTATGAGTGATTCAGCTTCTTCTCACTCTTGCTAGAATTTGTTAGCCATCTCTTAAGTGTGTAGCAATATCTCATTGCAGTTTTAAGTTGTATTTCCTTAATTGCTAATGATATTGAGCATCTGTTCATGTGCTTATTTGCCATCTATATATTCCTTTTGGTCAAATGTATCTTCACGTTTTTTCTCCATTTTCTGAATGGATTGTTTGTTTTCTCACTGAGTCTTGATAGTTCTTTTTATATTCTAGACTCTAGTCATTTGATGTGTAGGTGCAAATATTTTTTCCAAGTGTGTAGTTTGTCTTTTCCTCCTCTTAACAGGAGAAGGCACCCCACTCCAGTACTCTTCCTGGGAAAATCCCATGGACAGAGGAGCCTTGTAGGCTGCAGTCCTTGGGGTCACTAAGAGTTGGACACGACTGAGCAACTTCACTTTCACGCACTGGAGAAGGAAATGGCAATCCACTCCAGTGTTCTTGCCTGCAGAATTCCAGGGACCGGGGAGCCTGGTAGGCTGGCATCTATGGGGTCGCACAGAGTCGGACATGACCAAAGTGACTTAGCAGCAGCAGCAGCAGCAACAGCAGGTTATATTACACAGAGAAAAATTTGAACATTGATGAAGTCCAATTCATTATTTTTTCTTCTTATGAAACATGCTTTTGGTGTCAAGTCTAAAGAACTCTACCTAGCCCTAGATGCCAAAGATTTCCTCCCATATTTTTTCCTAAAATTATGATCTTGTATATCAATTTGGAGACAATTGCCATCTAACTGAGTCTTTTAATATGTAAAGATGATTTCTCCTGCATCCTTGGAAGTTTTGGAACTGCCGGCCTCTTCAGTTCCAATTCCAGGATATATAAAACAAACCCGTGAGTCTCACCATGTTGTTGGGCCCTGAGGTCACTAGCCAGTCTGGGCTTTTCTTATATCTGTTTTATTTGTAATAACTAGGGGTCTAAGCTATATTTAGTGAGAGAAATATGGAAAAGTGTATCCAGTCCATCTTAGAAGGTAACATTATGTATCCCTGATTGAATATTTAGAAACATTTTTTTCTCCTACCTTTTCATCTGTTTTCGGTGAAGTTATCATCTCACTGATTACTCAGACTTAAAACTTGGACATTGTATTCTGTTCCTTTTACTGTTGTGTCTCATATCCAGTCTTAGGTTCTGTAAATTCTATAAGTATAATCTCTTTAACATGTTTATTATTTCTAATATTATTTTCACTATTATATTTCAGGTTTTTAATTCTTCACACTTGGACAGTTGCAATTCTTTCCTAGCTGATCTCTTTGCTTAAAGACTCTCCCCACTAGTTCATCTTACACAATAGTATCAGATAAAAATTTTAGAAAAGAGACCTTTCATTACAGGTCTTTCATGATTTAATGGATTTTAATGGACCCTTTATAACTACCAAAGCCAAACTCTTTAACCTAAAACTAATCACTTTTAATATATATTATATTATAAGACACTCAAGCTGAGCGTATGGAATTCTGTGGCTTCAAAGGGTTAAGTTCCTGGGAAATGACAGGCAGCCAGGTCAGACTTGAAAAGAGATAGGAAAGTTGCTCTAGCTATATGCACAGTTGGACTCTTAGGAGTATGTAAGGCAAGTGGGATTTCCAAAAGCCCATAATAAATTTGAGTTTATTTGGGCTTGATGGTAGCTTACAGTGCTCTATGGCAGTCTGTATTAGTCAGAGTTCTCTAGAGAAACATATATGTTATGAGGAATTGGCTCACAGGCAATTATGGAGGCTGAGAAATCCCACAATATACCATTTGTTAGCTGGAGACCAAGAGAGTGCTGTCATTCTAGTCAAAGGCCTGAGAAATGCAATGCCAGTCTGAGGGCAGGAGAAAACCAATGCTCCAATTTAATCAGCCATGCAGAGAGAGAGAATTCACTCTTCCTCTATCCTTCTGCTCTGTTTAGGCCCTCAATGGATTGGATTATGCTCACCCATATTGGAGAGGGCAATGAGTCAGTCCACCCATTCAAATGCTAATGTCTTCTGAAAACATCCTCACAGAAGCCAGGAATATGTTTAAACAGATATCTGGGCACGTGGAATGGCACAGTCAAGTTGGCACAAAATTTACCATCATATAAGCTCAGATGAATAATACCAGACTTTAGTCAGGACAGTAGTGTCTGGTGTGCAGGTGTTAAAAGCCACGGGTACAAGGATTGTGTGCTCAGTTGTGCCTGACTTTTTGTGATCCCATGGATTATAGCTTGCCAGGTTGCTCTGTTCATGAAACTTTCCAGGCAAATATACTGGAGTGGGTTGCCATTTCCTTCTCCAGGGGTCTTCCCAACCTAGGGATCAAACCCATGACTTTTTTGTCTCCTGCATTAGCATGTAGATTTTTTTACTACTGTGTCACCTTGGAAGCCATGAGTACAAGATTCCAGTAATTTTATGGGTAGGTGACAAGAGCTATCATAGCTATTAGGACACCAGTCCAAATGGCTAAGTTTCTAAGAGAAACTTCAGCTTGAGAATGAAAAAGTAGAAACCACAAATTACTAAAATAGAAATTGTTGTACAATACAGAATAGAGAAGCAGATTGGGAATTCAGTCACAAGAAGTATCAAGGAAAAGATATGATACAGATAGCATAGGGCAGAAATTCAGGATTCATCTCAGGTATACTGGATCTAAATTGGCAAGATGAATTTAGAACTTCACTAAAAAAATCTGTGGGGTCTGGTCAGCTAATAGGATGCCTCTTTTGATCTAGAGTGTCAGTCATTCTAGATAATCTAACAGGTAGTTTAGGCAAGTAACTGAGTTGGCTCACTAGAGGCAGTGTTTTAGCATTAATCATTTAAACTTAGTGTTAACTATCAAAAATAACTATTGTAAATTATGTTTTTTCCTTTTTAGAGATTAAAAAATAAGGATGACTCATTTGCAGGATCATTCTTAGTTCATGGATAATTTTGTGGCAGCATCTCTTGTGGGCCCTATTGATAGTGAGTCTTTTAATGAAATGACTATTAATAAGTTTTAAATTCTTTAAAATATCTGGACAATGTCTAATAGCTGTATCATTCAATAACATATATTTCAAACTTGCATTTGAAAAATAACTTAAATATTGTTTGAAACAAATTCCTGGCTTTATTGAAAGACATTTTGAATTGCCAACAGAAATAGTGCTCCATATCTCTTGGTAAACCTGGAAACATTCTCTGCAATAAAGTCAACAATCAGGAAACAAGGGTATCTGAGAAGTCAAAAGCTATATCAAAAGATATATCAAAAATATCAGCTCACTAAAGCTTATATAACTAAATAAGGAGGCTCAATACACCTTAATTGAAAGGCTATTTCATTTTTCCAATTTTAATATAGAAATTACTATAAAACATTGTAAAATAATTTAAAATTTTAAAATTTTACATTTTAAGGTGAATTTGAAGAAGGTAGGAGAAAGAACAGAGAGAATAAAAGTGACAACAAGAATTTGACTTGACATTGAAGTATGAAAATGAACAGATATGAGAGCTCAAAACTCCAATATTGGGGTTTATTTGGTGAAAGCATTAATATCTCTTCATTCCCTAAATGCTCTGAGGGCACTACAATATCCACTCTAAATTAGTGGATGTCCATAGTAATGTCAAAGAGGAGGTGGTAGGTTTGAGAAAGATTTTTGTAAAAATATAACTTTAAAGAGAACTTTTCTGTTTTGTTAAAAAGATGAAATATAAACTCTTCAGGATCCCAGGGATGGGGGAGCCTGGTGGGCTGCCATCTATGGGGTCTCACAGAGTTGGACACAACTGAAGCGACTTAGCAGCAACAGTAGGAAATTTGCTTATTTAGAAAGACTTATTTCAAAGAACTGTCTCTGGTCAAGGTCTTATACTACTGAGACTATTGCAAGATATACTTTGCAGATAAAACATGTTTGTGGAGCTGAAGATTGGTTCTTGGTTGAGAAAGGACACTGTGGGAGACAACATACTTTGAAAAAATGTCCTCTAGAATTTACTTAAGAATTATTGGATAAAGTTGCTTAAAATGTGTTACAAATGAACCTATGCAGCATCTCAGGATCAAGCCACATGAAAACGGTGTGTTCTACTAACATGATTTATATCTAAGCATTAGCCAGTTGCTCACAAATGAGTGCAAGACCAGAGTTTCATTCTTCTTGTAAAACCCTTAATAGTGGGTCAGGATGATCATCCTTGTGTATGAATTTCTATTAGTTCTACATAATTTAGTTTTTACTTTAACCAATTATGATTTAGGATAAGTATTTAAAATATTTTTCATGCTTAATCAGTAGATGGTTAAGTATAGCAGTATGTACAAGGCATTTGTCTGCAGGAAATAATAATTACTTTTTAAAACAAGTTACAGTCATATTCTTAAGTATGCCCATTAAAGTCATGAACATTCAACTTTATAAGGCATTTTATTAAAAACCTCACTTCAGTTTATGAGGATATTTTTCTGTTTTTACAAAAAATGATTCTGATTTTTCCTTCCAGAGCTTCCAGGAGAGAAACACAATATGGTCATCCTTGCAGCTGTGTACTTGGTACATCTAGCATTACATTTTCTTCTTAGCTCTTAGCTTAATAGTTTATGGAAGTGATAGTCAAGTGCATCATATTGTGAGATCGACTTGCTGGGTGATATATCACTTGCAATGCTTTACTTGTTTTTTCTTTCTTTGCATTAAAATTTTAATTACATGAACATAAGTATCATATGTATGTTCTGTTCTGATTCTTAAGCTGTGAAACAACAAGATCATGTAAGCATGACCTTATAATTTACAAAGGACATTATAAAAGAAAAATTGTGTTAACTAATTATAACTATTGAAGTTATCATCTCTATTTTTAAAAGAATATAATATTATTTAAGCATAAAGCATAAGTGAATATAAATTTAGGGGTTTGGGAATGCATAAAGTCTTTTACCACTAAAGCCACCTGAGAGTTTTTTTCAGAAAACTATTCTATCATGGGCAGGGGAAAACTATATGTTGTTCTCTAGGTTTTATGCTCATTGGTCAATTTGAAAATCCTCTGATCTAGTAAGTTTATAACTGATGGAGAAAATGTTGATCTCTCACTGAAGAATACACCATCAATACTGACTGTTAGTACCTAGGACAGTAGTTGCAAGTGTCATTTTCTTGGAATTCATGAGTAAGTGGGAAATTAAATTACATATTATGTTCACAGTTCTTAGTAATTAAGGCATTCTTTACCTCTTAAATCTGGGGATAACAATGTTTGCTAGAACATATATGTGCCAAACTTGCCATCAGTCTTTCTCAGTTGGGGTTCTGGAAGGGGATTAAGCTCAAAAATCCCAGGTGGCTTTTGTTTTGATGAAACTTTTATGCACCTAAAATATCATCCAGATGATTCAGAGTTTATGCATATCGTTATTCTACATGCACTCTTCTAAGCATAATAATATAGGAACACTGGATATTGTATTCAGCAATTCATTGTAGCTTAGAGCACTGATCAGTGATGTCTTTTTCCTCTGTGTTAGCAGCTTGTATGAAAATGAAATCCACAACCTTGACATACTTATCAGGTACTAGGCAAACCAACTAACCAGGCAGCAATAAGGTCAGGTTATTCAATAAGATGCTTTGACAGCAACCTTGGCTACCTAAATAAGCTTTCGTAAATCCCTAAGCCAGAGATCCATTTATGTGGTGACCAGTGAATATTCATAATCTCTTTAAGTAAGAACTGTCTTAAATGTGAGCTTTGTGTTAAGTCACTTCATTGTGATTTTGGAGGCCTAGCCCGGTTGACTTCTGAGTTTGATCCTGCACCTGTGAACGTCCAGTCAGTTTCATGAGACATCTAGCTTCTGATAAGAGGTGATGGGAGGAGAGAGAGGGAGTTTCTAGGTGGAGGCTAAGACAGTACCAAAGCACTGTGTGTACTTAAGTGTATTGCACTTACCAGTCACTACTCTTCATAAACTTGTAGGATGCACTGTAATAAATAAAACTACAGAGAAAAGCCATAAACCTAGAAAATGCCTTCAGAAAGTTCATTTTCCTGGGATCCTATTTAATGTTCTTAAAGTCTGGAGGAATACCAGGAATATAATGCTGTTTCTTAACTACATGAGCTCATGTTTTTAGCGGATGAGTTTCTAAAAATATGTCCTTGTTGGTGAATTCTCTATAAATTGGAGAACTGCTTTATTTCTCTGTGATTTTTTTTGAGGTCATCAGAGTTTGGATAAGCTATGTGAGAAGGAAGGCTGTACAACAGAGCATCTAATATAACCTGAGGGGAGTCACATTTCAACAACATGATGTCTTTTTATCCAGGAGAAGCATATTCAGGTTTTACTTTTTGATCCTTTTGCTATTCCAGACAAATGAACACTTGGAGTGGATTTTTTTCCACAAACATTTAGTCCTTCCTGTAGGCTGGGGATACTTTTTTTCCCTTGATCATATTTGTTGTAGCAGAGAACTGATAGCCTAGCTTAGATGTGCCAGGCATTGGCTGTACTTTCATCAAGACCAGAGAAACACTGATTATCCTGGGAAGGGAGAATGTGTGTCCCTGTCTTTTAGAAGCCATCTTCCACAATATTGTCACATGACCAAGAACAAGAATTAGAGTATATACAGGAGTGAAACAAATGAAGTCCATTAAAGGCTTATCAAGAAATAAATTTGCTGTTAAGGAGATTTAAACTAAATTTCTGGAATTTGGGAGTCTAGATTCTTGAGACATCCAAAAGAACTTAGGGAGAAATCATGACCCACAGAAGAGTTTGAGTTTAAGATTGTCTTGTTTTGCAAAGAAAACTTGGAACCCAATGTGACTCTTCTTGGGTACTATTAGATACTCTGTCATAGAGCCTTTCTTCTCACATAGCTTATCCAACCTTTGATGATTTCAAAAACAAAACCACAGAGAAATAAAACAGCTCTCCAGCTTATAGAAAATTCACCACCAAGAATATATTTTTGGAAACTCATCTGCTAAAAACATGAGCTCATATAGTAAAGAAACAGCACTATTTGGCACCCTGATATTTGAGTTCACGCAAAGAAAATTTGGGACTTATATTTGGGACCATGATAGCTTTTTTTAAAATCTATAATTAAGTAAAGTTTGATTTCAAGAACAAAGGAATGATATTATATTAAAAATTGATTAACACAGACCTTAATTACTTTAACGGTGGTTAAAAGTAATTACCATTATCTATTAAATGATAAAGAGAGCAGTATTGTTTTCAATTGCACAACAAAGCACCACACTCAAATTAAAAGTGAATGAAATGAAAATTATTCTGCCCCATACATAAAAAGACTTACCTGAAAATCTAAATGAAGAAGAATCTATACATAATGACCCAGTTTTGCCGTTTAGCTTCTGACGTAAAATGGTTTCGATCTTATCTCGAAATTTTGCAGAAGTATTTGTATAATAAGATTTAAACTTAAGCACGATGTGTATTATCACCTTTCCTTTAGCTTGGCTGCAAAACAGAAAAAGACAAAGAAATTATACTTTATTACGGAGTCTCTATCATTTTTAGTGGAGTCATTCTATCCTTTGGTTATCAGAGTTCCTGGCAGATTTCCAGTTCCTTTGAAGGGAGTGAAAATGGCACTTTGTTGGCATGGTGAACAGTAAAGAGAGACTGATTTAGACTCAATGGGAACTGACTTTGTATTCTAGATCTACCATTTGCCAGTTCATTGACTATAGCAAGGAGCACTGTACTCCATACTGTTCATCTCTATAACGTGTGCATGATCAGTCGTTCAGTTGTGTCTGACTCTTTGTGACCCCATGGACTGTAGCCTTTTCCAGTCAAGAATACTGGAGTGGGTAGCCGTTTCCTTCTCCATCTCTATAATGGGGATGATAATGCCATTTACTGGGTTATTGTAAACACCACATAAGATAATATATATGGAGGTGTTTTGAAAAAATCTCAGAATGTTATGGGACAATTATTTACTAACATAAAGGTATCTATGTTTCATAAATGCACTATGGACCTTGTAGGAAGAGCCAATAGCAAATAATGAAATGAAATGTAACAGGTAAAGATGACAGAATCATTTATAGTTTTTTTTCTTCTTTATTGGTGGAGGCACAATTGCAAGACTGGGTCAAGTTCTCTTACTGTGAATGTGTGAAAAGTTTATTTTTCTTTGGGCAAAGCCAATCACAAGTACAGATGGCCTAAGGTCTCTTTCTCACCCCAGCCTTAAAAAAACCCTATGGTGCTTTGTTTCAGGGAAGATAAAACAGTTCTGGCTTCTCTTCTCTGTTGCAAAAGACTTGAACATTGTCTCCCTTGTCTGTTCAGTTTTGTCCAGTGTAATTTGTGCTTTGACAGCCCTGTGATGGGAACAATGTTGGCATGTTTATTGGAGGAATAACAGATCTGTGTGGATGTCAAGTGTTATATGAGGATGAGGGTATGAGATGAAGTCAGAGAGAAGCCAGATCGTATCAGGTAAGATGATATATATCCTTGAGATATTAGCTACTCCTGTGTCAGACATTCTGTACCTGGTTCTCTTATCTTATCCGTTCTTTCTTATATTGAAATCATCATCTCGTTTAAATTTGCTCTTTGGCTTTGTGCCTTCCAATGAAAAACAAATCCATTTAACCCTTACCTGATACTCTCCATGAGCTAGAACTCTTGGTTCTGGTTTAATAATTTCCCAGCAGACCTTGAATATATTTTTTACATTTGAAACTGCTAGTGGTTTTGAAGCCCTAGATTTAACCTTTTGATTATATACTATACAAAGACATTCTGTTAAATATAAGATATGAAAGCAAAGGAAAATTTTATTTTTTGTGCATGTCAGGCTGTTTTACATACCTTACTTGGACAACCTGGGATGTGACATACTGTCTTCTCAGTCTGGATCCATGAAATGTTTCATTTATCTGTTAAAAGTAATATGAACAATGACTTATTTTTTAATTTTCATTGTGGAGAACTTCAAATATATGTGAAAGTATAGAAAGAAAAATGAACCTGACGTACCCATCAGTCAGCTTCACCAAATATCAATAAATGACCAAATCAGTTTAATTTTACTACTACTCACATCCTAGGAATTAAATAATTACTTAATATCATCAAATACATACTGTTCAAATTTCTCTGGATCTCATTTAAAAAAGAGATGGAATGTGTGTTAAATATGTATTTTTTAAAAAATTACCTTTATACTGGCTCAACTAATTCACAAATATTCTTGAATCAATAAATTGTGTGACAAAGTGAGGCGAAAATATTTGCTTCCTTCCCAACAGTATGAAAGGAAAGAATATTTTTCTCTTATTTTGGAGAAGTAAATTCAAAGGTTCACCTGATAGAGTTTATCTTCCATGTTCAGACTTCTTGTGAACATCAATGCCACTAAACAGAAGTGTCCCCAGAAGGAGGAAATGTTTCTAATTTATTTTTGTACTATGGAAGCTCTTTCTTCATATCTGGACTGCAAACCATTTCCCCTGATCTTTCAGTTATGTGCTACTGGTAGGTTCAAAGCAGTATACATGGAAATCGCTGAGAGAAAGTTTATGTAAGAGTCATTTTCTCAGCTGTTCTAGATTTAACCTAATGGATAATTTATTGCAACAGGATCTTCACAGAGTACAGGACAAAATTTGCACTGTCCATAGTTTTTATTTTGGCAAAAATAATGCTTCAAAAACAGTCACTTATTATTGGAATTGCAGAGATTTAATATATCTTTTTTCTCTGGCTCCAAGGAGTTGGAAGTATTCATTTATTCAATAATATCTACTGAAATAAAAATACAAATTAATTAGATAGATCCATACTTTCTAGGAGATTCAACAAAGGAGAGAGATAATAAGCACCAGATCAGATCAGATCAGTTGCTCAGTCGTGTCTGACTCCTTGCAACCCCATGAATCGCAGCACGCCAGGCCTCCCTGTCCATCAATAACTCCCGGAGTTCACTCAGACTCACGTCCATCGAGTCAGTGATGCCATCCAGCCATCTCATCCTCTGTCATCCCCTTCTCCTCTTGCCCCCAATCCCTCCCAGCATCAGAGTCTTTTCCAATGAGTCAACTCTTCGCATGAGGTGGCCAAAGTACTGGAGTTTCAGCTTTAGCATCATTCCTTCCAAAGAAATCCCAGGGCTGATCTCCTTCAGAATGGACTGGTTGGATCTCCTTGCAGTCCAAGGGACTCTCAAGAGTCTTCTCCAACACCACAGTTCAAAAGCATCAATTCTTCAGCCCTCAGCCTTCTTCACAGTCCAACTCTCACATCCATACATGACCACAGGAAAAACTATAGCCTTGACTAGACAAACCTTTGTTGGCAAAGTAATGTCTCTGCTTTTGAATATGCTGTCTAGGTTGATCATAACTTTCCTTCCAAGGAGTAAGCGTCTTTTAATTTCATGGCTTCAGTCACCATCTGTAGTGATTTTGGAGCCCCCAAAAATAAAGTCTGACAGTGTTTCCACTATTTCCCCATCTATTTCCCATGAAGTGATGGGACTGGATGCCATGATCTTCGTTTTCTGAATGTTGAGCTTTAAGCCAACTTTTTCACTCTCCACTTTCACTTTCATCAAGAGGCTTTTTAGTTCCTCTTCACTTTCTGCCATAAGGGTGGTGTCATCTGCATATCTGAGGTTATTGATAATAAGCATACAAAGAAATAAATATATAAATATGATAACGAGATAGTGTTAGGTGATATTGAAAATGCAAAATAACAATGTAGTGATTTAGGGGATACTGTTTGAATGATAAAATAAGATCCTTTTTAAGACATTTGATTGAGACTTGAAAGATGCAAAGTTGATAATCAAGGGAAGAAGAATATTCTAGATGGAGTGAACAGCAGGTGATATAATCTCAGATAAAAATGAGATTCGTATTTGAGAGAGAGCAGTAAAGTTGTGACTCAAGTACAGTGAGTAAGGGAGAGTGTGTAAGTTGAGGTTGCCCTGGTAAATAGCAATGCCATTACAGAGAGCCTATTTGGATAAATTTGGATTTGGTAATAAATTTGGATTTAGTAATAAATTTGGATGTTATTCCTAAATTTATGAATGGAGGAATCCTGACAACATGGTAACTAAAATATCCTATATTTTTCTTCAATTCTCTATTCCAATCTGCCACTCCTGGGGGGCAGGTGGGATTGGGTTTTATAGAAGTCCTACAAACAGGAAGGTGATGAGAAACTGTTTTCCATGGGTCAGGGAAGAACCTAGAGAATAATCTGAGAGTCCTGTGCAAGGACAGAATCATAACAGGCCCTGGGAAGATCTTGGCTGACAGAGGTTTGTGAATATCCAGGGATAAGTTTGACACTGGACCATGAGACTGTGTTCCCATGGACCAACAGAAGTCATGAAGGAACTGCAAAGGGGGCTGAAGCTTTTTCGCTTCTGATGCTGGGAGAGTACTGGGTAGAAAGTGGGAAGCTGGAAGACTTCCTTCTGGGTCCTTGGTGAGGCAGGAGGCCTGCTGCCCCAACTTCAGCCTACAGGATTTAAGAACATCTCATCTTCTATCTTGTAGGATTGTCTCCAATAACAAGGCAGTGACCTGAATACACCAACAAGGAAAAATGATAACACAAATAAGGAAACCCAACAGCCAGAGAAAGGAAATAACAGATTAGATCTCATCAAAACAGAACTTCTGGAGGAAACAGCAACCTAAACAACAATGATAAAAAAAGCACTCATGCCAACATTCAGGTAGGTTAAAAAAAGATGATACAGTATTAAGAAGCACACTTTTCAAGTTAAAATATTTAGTGAGTCAATTTAAAAAGATGAGCATCATTCTTGAGATACAAATTCGTGGCCTAAAAGGCCAAAAACAACATATACTTTAAATAGTAAAATTTAAAAAGAAGAAAACAAAGAGAAACAAAACAAAACACTTCGATCATGATTCCAAAAGTGGTTATGAATGATAGAATCTTGAAGGCAGAAAAAATTACAGTAATGTAAGTAGTAGGACAAAGAGGTTCTGAATTAAAGAAAGATCAAAATCTGCATATTCAAAGAGATAGACTGTGTTTCAGGCAGATTTGATATATCAGAGGACTATTTTCAAATTTTAGATACTAAGAAACACTTCTACCAACTTCCATATTGAAGTTATATTGTTGGGCAAAATCTTGGCTTCTCTGCCCACTGAAGCTAAATAAAAAAATATGGAGACAGGGTTTGTAGGAAATAGAAAAGTGGCTTTAATTCTCAGCTGGCCGAGAGGGGAATACAGTAAGCTCATGCCTCAACAACTGTGCCCCCTCCATGAGGAGTCTAGGGGCTTATATCAGTTGAGGCTCACAGTCAGGAGTCAGTGATGAGGAACAAAGGTGTTAGGATCTTGTCAAAAACAGTCATAGGCTGGTGTCAGTAACCCAGTAATTGAGTCTGGCAGTTCAGTGGCTCTGTGGCCTACTTTCTGATATGTACCTGCAAGAGGATGGGTGTTGTAAGAGTAAACAGCAGATACAGGCTGTATTTAGCAGAGTCAAAGGAAAATAGATGTGAAGTATAGCTCCTGCAAAGTTAGGAGGCAGAAAAGCAAACTTAGTTACAGACATGCAAAGTTAGGAGAAGTTAAAGTAAAAAAATAAATAAATAAAAAAACTAGGAATGTTCAGGCCTGCTCACTGTTCTCTTTATTTTCTTTGATATCAGGAAAAGGAAAGAAAACAACTCATTCCTCTTTTCTTCCTTGTCATTGCGACAGTTAAAATATATTAATAGAAGAAATAGAATCAATTTCATCTGTAACATTTGAAGATGGAAGCTGGTGGAATAATAGCCTCATATCTGAGAGAAAAAACTGACAATTCAACAATCCTATTCCCAATCAGGACATAATCGCACTTTAGAGTAATAGAAAGATAGCTATGGATACTTGAAAATTCAGTAGCATAGCATTCACATAACTCAGTAGAGAAAAATATATGACTAAGGTTTCTAGGAAAGCAAAATCTAAACAAGAATTGGAGTCTTTATAGAGGGGGAGATGAAGAGGAGAGAGAACAAATTGAGCAATGAAACCTGAGGGGTGTGTGTGAAATACAATGAATGTAAAATTGAAATGCTTGCAGCAGAGACAGTGTACTTTAAGAAACAGGCTAACAATACTTCAGCAGTTGCAGGGCTATCTTGGCAAACCTACTTATTAGGAATAGGAAAGGAGGGTAGAAGAGGAGAGGAAACAATACTTCAAAGCCCTATCAGTGGGGAATAGGAATGTGAAGACAGAAGAAACGTGAAAGTATGTAGAAGGCCTCCTATTCTTGGATTAGGGTTTAGGTAAGGAGAATAATATCTTGATAGGGATAATAATTTTTTTAATAATAGACAAATATTCATCTAACTGAGTTTCAGGAAAGATAAGTATTAACTAAGTACACTGAAATTTTCAAGAAGAAAAACACAGAATGAAAAACAATGAAAATCAGCAAGAATAAGGAAAAGAAACTAAAAAAATACATTATTTACTTAAAGCCAACTGAAGAAATGAAATCAGGTATACTACCTGCTACAATTAATGAGAATAGATAAAGCTTTGTTATTAAAGAATCTATCAAATTGCATTCAAAATTAAAACCTAGTTATCTATTATTTAAAAAGAATCATACTTGTAAATGAAGGGATAAAAGACTGTTGAAAAGAAGCTATGAGAAAGAGATGGTATACAATTAATGTGGAACTCAATATAGAATCCTAAAATAGATCCCAGGTTATATAGGGACTTAGGATACAACAAGGATGGCATTTTATTTTATTTATTTTTCAAATTAACATTAAAATTTTACTTTGAAAAATGTAGTTTAAATTAGGGAAGATCTAGGTTTATTTCATGTTTGCACCTATGTACTCACTGTTTAAGGACCACAGGTTTGAGTTCTAAACACAGAGATTCTTATATAGTTTATTTTGTATGATTTCCGTTATAAGAGAAAAAATGTGATGTATATTTATGATTTTATATACTGCCTTATAAAATATGTTCCCAGTACAAAGGAACTTCCATTTGACCATTTATTGAAATATGTGTAAATGAAATATGTGTAAATACTGATGGATCTTAAACAGACCTATTGTGGTGATCATTTCACAATATGTATATACATAGAATCATGTCAGGCACCTGGAACCAACAAAATGTTGAAAGTGTTAAATGTCAGTTACATCTAAAAAAAAGAAAGAACTGAAACCTTTAAAATATCTTGCATGTCCAATGACTGGAAAAATTTTCTACACACTGGATTCTGATTCCATAATACCAAGACTAATTTATCCTCCTCTGCCACATACTTCCAGTGTTGATGTTCATGATGCATTCATCATCATTTTAGGGCCCTGACCCTCTTCCTCATATAACAGTGTTAATTTTCCTGTGAGATGCATAAGTTCTAGAAGCTATCTGTGCAGTAAAGAGTTAACTCAGTAGGCGTAGGAACTTTGTACATTCATTCCAAAGGAAAAGAGAGATCCTTGAGCGGCTTCTGAGAGGTAACCTTTGACCTTGGATTATCCTGCCTGAGAAGTGTCTTGTAAACCTGAGGCTTTGGGAGAAGGCAATCGCAACCCACTCCAGTACTCTTGCCTGGAAACTCCCATGGACGGAGGAGCCTGGTAGGCTGCAGTCCATGGGGTCGCTAAGGGTCGGACACGACTGAGAGACTTCATTTTCACTTTTCACTTTAATGCATTGGAGAAGGAAATGGCAACCCACTCCAGCGTTCTTGCCTGGAGAATCCCAGGGATGGTGGAGGCTGGTGGGCTGTCGTCTATGGGGTCGCACAGAGTCGGACACGACTGGAGCGACTTAGCAGCAGCAACAGCAGACTTCAAGTTAACACAGTGATCTGTGAGGGATGCTTGCTTTTGTTTGTCTGGGGCTTTGGTCAGGGTATATCAGTTTCACCTCTGGAGGGGCTACAGATTAAACAGTTAAGGTCAGTCATGTGGCCACTCCATGCTTATGTGGTTGGTGACTGTCTCCCAGTAATTACACTGGATGCCCTAAGACTTGGATGAGATTCACTGCAGGTGTTGGCAATATTTCATACTTCAAGCATTTTGTGAACAGGCCTAGTAATTATATGTGCCTTATGAGTTGTTATGATGATTATGCTTAGAACAGTGACAGACACTGTTCAAAAAAACAAAAAAAAGCTGTATAAGGGCTTGTTAAATAAAACTAAGGGTTGAGAACTGGAAAGCCAGAGTTTAAAACTTGAAAACACGTATCAAACATCAGATATGGGATGACAGAGTTAAGAGCAAATACCAAAGGGTCAAAAGGCAAAGATCTGGAGCAATAAAGAAATAAACACACAGAGATACATACAAAATGTGAAGTAGAAGGAAATTTGATTTGGTTCAGCACACAGATCCCAGGTGAAACAAAAGTGCTAGAAGACCATCTTGTTGGGTTCTGGAGAATCCTATAGAGAAGTAGGATTAGGTATGTGTGCCTGCTCAGTCCCTTCAGTCATGTCCAACTCTTTGTGACCCTATGAACTATAGCCTGCCAGTCTCCTCTGTCCATGGGATTCTCCAGGCAAGAATACTGCAGTGTGTTGCCATGCCCTCCTCCAGGGAATCTTTCGACCCAGGGATAGAACCTGTCTCCTTTATCTTCTGCATTGCAGTGGGTTCTTTACCACTGAGCCATTGGAGAAACCCAGGATTAGGTATAGAGCCTGGCAAATAAATCTCTCCTGCCTATTTCTTACACTTTGTTCTGTAGAATTTTTTTTTTTTAATGAAGCAGTGGAAACATTAGTTGTTTTAGTGAAGGAAGAATGTTGTGCTTCTCCTTATGAAATGGTAGCATTTTAAATCACAGGGATAGGTTGAATTATTGAATAAGTACTGCAAACTCAACTGGCTCTCTATACTTGGAAAAAAAATACTTTTGGGCTCCTACCTTGTACTAATTCTGGAAGAGGAAATGGCAACCCACTCCAGTATTATGTCTGGAGAATACCATGGACAGAGGAGCCTGGTGGGCTACAGTCCATGGGGTCACAAAGAGTCGGACACGACTGAAGTGACTGAGAATCACCTTGTACTAAATTATTTCTGTGTGCATAAAGACTTAAAAGTAGGGGGAAAAACTCCCAAGGAAATTGGATACACTTATTTTCATGGGCTGTGAAGTTCATTTGAATCAAGACCAAAAATTCAAAAAATTAAAATAAAGTCAACCTAAGACCACATAAATAGTCAGATGGTAAAAAGTACATTTGGGAAGATATTTGCATGTGAATAGTAAAGAAAGTTTTAACATCTATAATTTACAGAGATATTTACACATTAACAAGGATAAGCAAACGACATGATAGAAAAACTGGGCAAAGAAAGTAACAGGAAATTCACACATGAGCAAGCCCAAATGGTCACTATGTAGAGAAAAAAATTCTCAACCTCATTACTAGTTAGAGAAAATGCAAATTAAGTTAACAATAGCATATACTTATCAAATTAGCACAAAGTTAAAACTGTGTACCTGTTGCTGGGGGGCAGGGGATGGTAGGGGAAGAGTACTCAAATACACACCTAGTGGAAGTGTGAATTATTTCAACCCTTTGGAAAACAATCTGGCAATGTTTCTTAAAATTAGAAATTCTCATCTGATTAAGAAATCTCAATCTAGAAACCTATCAAATGTATATAAATATAAGGATGTATATACAAGGACATTTTTGCAATGTTGGTTATAGTAGTCAAACCTGGAAACAAAGTAAATAACTAAAAACACAGAAGAAATTGAATATATTGTGCTACATCCATACTGAGGAATATTATGCAGTCATAGAAAAGAATAGGTTAAACCTTTACATTGCCTTGGAGAGTATCTGTGAGATATTGCTGAGAAAAGCAAACAAATTTCAGAAGATTGTGTATAACATAAACCCTCTTCAGTAAAATACTGATAAACACTCCTATGGATTTTCTTTTCTATGTAGGCTAATTAATCAAGGAGGAGAATAAGAAAGGCTATATACCATTTTGTTGATATGAATTACTTGAAGGTAGAGTTTGGGGATGTATGTAGAGGGAGAGGAAGGAGTGGGAAAAAATCGGGAAAAAAGCAAAAGGAGGATTGAACTTTAAAAAAAAATCCATTTATGTGTTTTACCCTATCCTTTCACTTACATAAGTTTTAATTTTAAGTTTATTTTTTATGTTTACATCTTTATATAAATATGAATGAAATTGGACATCTTTGGAGGGTTTTAAAGCTGGTAAGTGATGTGATTTGATTTTCATTTTTAAAGGATCCCTTTAGCTCCTGTGTGAACAATAGATTGTAGGGAGATTAGGTGAAAGCAAAGAAGCCAGCTAGGAGGCAAGTGTAGGGGTTTAGGCAAGAAAAATAATAGGGGCTGCGATTAAGGACAAAAATAGATAAAGTTACATTTTGGTGATGGAGTCAATAGAATGTACTAATTTGTTGATTGAGAAAAGTGTTTCTTTGTTAAGTGTTTAGGTTGAGCAGGTGGGTTAATTTTGGTGTTATTTACTGAGAAGTGTAAGGCAGGAGGAGAAACAGGTCTTGGGGTAAAGATCTAGAGTTCCCTTTTTGGAGTCATCAATGTTGTTGGCTTTTAAAATTTGGATGAGGAAGTTAGAGGGAGTACAGATAGAGAAGAAAGGAGAAGATGAAAGGAAGAGGTAAGAAAGAGAAGGGAGGAGGTGAGGATTGTCTGGAAAATGCAGAGGGATCACCTATATTTAGAGATCTACAGATGATAGTGTGCATGCATGGAGAGTCCCTTCAGTTATGTCCAGTTCTTTGCCACCCTATGGACTGTAGCCCACCAGACTCCTCTGTCCATGAGATTCTCCAGGCAAGAATACTGTAATGGGTTGCCAAGCCCTCCTCCAGGGGATCTTCCCAACCCAGGGATTGAACCCACATCTCTTAGATCTCCTACATTGGCAGATACCCACTTTTACTCTTTACAACTAGCGCCACCTGGGAAGCCCTACAGATGATAAGGAACCACCCAAGGCAGCTGGGAAAGGCAGAAGGAAGAAGGAAAAATGAAGACGGAAGTGTCTTAGACACCAAAAAAGAGAAAAGGAAGAAGGAAGAAGATAATAATGGTGTTAAGCTCAAGTAAGAAGTGATCATCAGATTTGGCAACAGTGAGGTCTTTGGTGACCTCTATAAGAATAATTGAATGGGGTAGAGAGAAAGAAATTCTAATTGGACAGGGTTAAATTGAGAACAGGTGACAAGGAGGTGGAACCAGCACAGAAATCTAATTTTTTCAACAAAATATTACTGAGAAGGGGAGCAGGAAACTGTTGCTGGAGAACAGAGTCAAGAGCAACCTTTTTAGATGAGAGTGTGTGAGCTAGCTACTGATATCACTGAAGAACAGACCATGAAATACTATACTGCACTCTGGAAGAGCAGTATCTTGTTTCCTGTAGAAAAGAAAGTGAAAGTCGCTCAGTTGTGTCTGACTCTTTGCTACCCCATGGACTATACAGTCCATGGAATTCTCCAGGCCAGAATACTGGAGTGGGTAGCCTTTCCTTTCTCCAGGGGATCTTCCCAACCCAAGGATGGAACCTAGGTCTCCTGCATTGCCGGCGGATTCTTTACTAAATGAGGCACAAAAGAAAATCCTATGAAAAGAGGGAATAATGCAACTACTTATACGCTCAGAATAATGCACCTGTTGTTAGCTCTCCTAGGCTGCAGAAATATTTCTGCTGATCTACCTGAGCTATTTCATCACTTTTCTTCTCTCGCTCCTCCCTAACCCCCTTCCCCCTGACTTTTTATTCTATTTCCCCAAATATTATTTGAATATGAGGGAAAACTTGGGGCAATTGTACAGGGTGCATACTTGTAGCTGCAAAGTAAAGACAGTGACAGAATTCGTACCACAGATTGTGATTTCTGTAGATATTCAGAGATGGGAGACAACATTTTGAGTTGGAGTGGTTAGATAATAGCATCCTAGAATTGATAGCAATAAATCTACAGATTCATGGAATTTAAATCTATAAACCACCTTAATCTTAATTAGTCCTGTTCTTCAAATAAGTAAACAGAATCTTGCCCAAGCTAACTACTTATATAATAGATTGATTATGCCAGAAATGCAAGCAATATTACTTCCTATATTTTCCAGATGGCTAGCTGATTGTCCTAACAATACTGAATTTGAAATAACATCTTTATCATAAACTAAAGGATTGTACTGAACATAATTAAAATAAAGTTACATGTTTTTTCCCCTTATTTATTCTTTTATATTGTTTAGCAAGATTTCATATTTTTATTCATATAGATTGTTTATAATTTGTGTTAGTTTCATTCATGTATATCATATAGATTTTGTTGCTATTAAGTGGAGTTTAAAAATAATGTTTATATTTTGTTACTTTTGGTAATTAAGAAAAATATTACTTTTTAAATGTTGGTCTGGTAATTGGCCACCTTACAAAACTCAACAGTTGATTCTAATAATTTTTCAACTAAGTCTTTTGAGTATTTTAAGTATACAGAATACTATCAGTAGGCTTCCCTGGTGGCTTAATGGTAAAGGATCTGCTTGCTAAGGCAGGAAACACGGGTTCAATCCCTAGGTCAGGAAGATCCCCTGGAGAAAGAAATGGCAACCCACTCCAGTATTCTTGCCTAGGAAAACTCATGGATAGAGGAGGCTGGTGGGCTATATTCCATGGCGTCTCAGAAAAGTTGGACATGACTTAGTGTCTTAACAACAACATTATCAGTAAATAATGACTGTTTCCTTCATTCTTTTTGATGTACATATATTACTTCCTTTACTTTTTCTATTTGCATTGGAATAGACTTCTAGTAGAATATTTGATTCAGTCCTTTAATTAATTTACAATATATTATTTCCTGTAGAAATATGTAATACTTTAAATTGATTAATTAATTAGTTATTCACTGTGACTTTCTTTCATAGCCTTTGATTTCTCTGATCTCAAGGTGATTCCAAGTTTTTGTTGGAAAACTCACTTTCTTGGAGGCCAGTATTTTTATCTCCAGGGAGTTATTTGTCAGCAACTGTGATGCTGAGATTTTGCTCTTTGCAAATCTCTAGTTTTTATCTTCCAAAAACTCCTCACTCTTTTGGTGGCAACATGTCTGTCATTATAAGACACATTGTTTTTATTTGTTTTCTGTCATTTTAGTGAAATTTGAGGAGAGAAAGGGATAAATTCTCACTATTATTCAGCAATTTTGCTTTGGAAGTTAGGCTAGAAACACTTTGAAGGAATAAGTAATAACATTTGGTGAATGGTTAGATAATGGAGAAGGAGGGATCAAAATTGACCTTAAGATATGGTGGCTAGGTGAGTCTGAGAATGGGAATACCATGAATTAAAACCATGGAAAGAGACTAGACTCAAGATCAGAAATGATGCCTACTAATTTTTCCAGTAGTCATGTATGGATGTGAAAGTTGGACTGTGAAGAAAGCTGAGTGCCGAAGAATTGATGCTTTTGAACTGTGGTGTTGGAGAAGACTCTTGAGAGTCCCTTGGACTGCAAGGAGATCCAACCAGTCCATCCTAAAGGAGATCAGTCCTGGGTGTTCTTTGGAAGGACTGATGCTAAAGCTGAAACTCCAGTACTTTGGCCACCTCATGCGAAGAGTTGACTCATTGGAAAAGACTCTGATGCTGGGAGGGATTGGGGGCAGGAGGAGAGAGGACGACAGAGGATGAGATGTCTGGATGGCATCACTGACTCGATGGACGTGAGTCTGAGTGAACTCTGGGAGTTGGTGATGAACAGGGAGGCCTGGCGTGCTGCAATTCATGGGGTCGCAAAGAGTCGGACACGACCAAGCGACTGAACTGAACTGAACTGAACTGAAAGGATCCTTTAAAAAATTGCTTCAGAATGAACTCAGACACCCAGCCTTAGCGTATAATATTTGTTTAATAAGGTGTGTATAGATGGATGATGTAGAACCATCCTTCGAGTGACTAGTAACTTTAGGCTTGGGGTGTTCCAAGAAGCTGTAAGGTGGATTTATGAGAGCTTCCCCAGTAACAGTCATACAAATCCTATTTTTAAGAGGCTCAGACTCTTGGCACACCCTGTAGGAAAAGGGTTGTTAGGTATGTGACCTGAAACCAAATGCCAAGTTTCAGAAACTCACTTAGTTTCTCACTAACTTATGTTAGTGGGCATTATCACCCCCTGCCCCTGCAATCATGTCTGCAGACACCCTGCCCTGAGCATCTAGTATTTATTTCTTCTTTCCTTATGTTCCAATCGTACAAAAGAAAGCTAGTCCATCAGTAAGTTTTGTAAGTTTTCTTCATACCATTTGAAATATGAATAATGTCTCTGAAATACTGGTTGCATTTTTGATAAACCTTGGATCTTCTCAGTTCCTTCATGTTAGCAACTTAATGCACAATGATTTTCATTTAATGTGTCAGATTAGCACTTTTCTCAATAGCTTATACTGCAGTCACCATCTACAGTGATTTTGGAGCCTCCAAAAATAAAGTCAGCCACTGTTTCCCCATCTATCTGCCATGAAGTGGTGGGACAGATGCCATGACCTTAGTTTTCTAATAAGTTTTGAGGGGCATGAAACTGAATGAACACTAACCTAATTTTTACTCAACCTGAGACATTTCTAATCTGTATTAGATGGAACAGGAATCTTGAATATTATCCTTCACTTTGTTACCTTTTAAAAAATCACATACTTCTAAGTCTGATGAATTCCATAGATAATCTATCATTTGGTAGATTGCAAGAAGAGTCATAAGCATAAAGGTGTATATGCTCATTCCAGGTTTAGGTTAGCTCAGCCGAATATTTGTTATTTGACAAATGCTATCGTTATATAATGATCAAAGATGCTTTCTGTTCTTGGATACTCTGGTAAGTGGTTTGATGTATAAGTTTGGCTGATCTGTTTCTTATGGATCCTCTTAGATACCTTATACATACCAGGTATCATTTTGGTCATCTATAATCCACTGCATTTATATGTGAAAACTACATGGGAGTTGCTTAAACATTTTGGAATATATGACTGGTCATATGAAAGGTGATGTAATCTGAAGTGTGCTTGAAATTTTATAATGTTCACATGCTCATTAATTATAGAGCAATACATCATAAAGAAGATGCAGGTATTGCAGTATAACTTTAGGTAAATTAACCTCTTTGTGCCTCAGTTTCTTCATACAGAAAATGAGAATGCCAGGAGAATCAAATAAGTTAATATGTAAAGTGCTTAGACCAGTACTGACAGTTAGTAAAGCTAATTTTTGTTGTTAAGGTACTGCCTCACTCCTAAATTTTAGAATTTATTTTCACTATAGTTGGGCATCATATCTGCTGGGGAGCTACAAAAAATAAGAAATTACAGATATTTCTTACGTTTCCCACTGGAAAACCATATATCTAAAACATGAAAATGTTCTGTATGAAGGAACATTATTCCCAGTAGTAAAAAATTAAAGACTGTCATTCATAGTAAAGCAACATCTCTCTTTATTCCTTTTCTTCTCTTAGAGTGAGTCATCATCAGAATTATTTAATGGAAATCAGAATAAAAACAGGCTGTGTACGTTGTAATTGTGACTAATAGCTAAGTTTGACGAATGTTCAGAATTCCATTTGGTACATTCTATCTCCATTTGGTTATCACTAGTGTTGTACTTGTGGATGTTGTGTATATGGTAATACTTATAATACAAAGAACATTGGACTAAATGAAAATAGAGAGAAAGGCATGTAAAAGCAGGCATCCTGACCCATGTAAATGAAAAAAGTATGAGAAATATTTGGTGATTGTCTTAATACAGGTAGTAAGAAACCGGGAATGAGGGCTGCAAAAGAAGCCTGAAACAAGATGTCAGGACATCTTAACGTTTGATTAACCAAGATGATATGATAATAGATCAGACTGATAGTTTTGGAATATTCATTTGTGAAGTAAACATAGGTTAGTTTATTTGAATATCTTGATTTGAATTTATAGCATAAAAGGTGAATTTCTTAGTATAGGCCTATTTGGAGTTATTTTAAAGTTATATATTAGCTTTGTTATATACTTATAACTTATTATCTATTAATGGTACTCACTTTAGCCCTTATTCTAATTCTAAGGGCTTACAGATTAATAGAACTTCTGCTAAGATTATGACATATTTAACCTTATATCATGCCAAGAACATTCCCATGGTATTGCATCTGTGTTTGCCACCTCATTGTTAGTTGAAGAAACTGAGGTGTAGGGAGATGAAATAACTTGTCTTAAGTCATACAGCTAGTAAATGGTTAAACTTAGAATTGAACAAGGACTCGGAGTCCAAAGCCTATTTATTAATCAGTGAGTTATATTGATTACTTCCATGTCATTTCCTTCTTTATCATAAAGCTAAACTAAAAGCAGGAATTTTCTTTCATTTTTTAATATACTAACTCTTAGTATAATGGTAAAAGTATACCAAGACTCTTAAAGTCTTTGGATTTATTAGAAACTGGGAGGTACTGAAATTCCTTAGAAAAGCTACAAGCTTTTGTCAGAGAGAGTTAGGTCTGAAAATGTGTTGTCAAGAATCTGCTCAGGAAAATGGGAGATGAATGATGCCACCACTACTCTCGCAGAATTTGGTTTGGTTTATAAAATTATTTGAGTTAAAGTGCCATCTATGATAAAGGAAGCTAATATTAAAGGGGCAGTCAAGATTCTTCATTGGGTTTAACTTATAACAAAATATTGGAGAAGGAAATGGCAACCCACTCCAGTATTCTTGCCTTGAGAATCACAGGACAGAGGAGCCTGGCAGGCTACAGTCTATGGGGTCGCAAGAGTCGGACACAACTGAGAGACTAAGCACAGCACAGCACACAAAACAAAATATACTCTTAAATAGACATTAATGTTTACATACACTGAGGTTTAACAAGAAGATCTTTATTTGGGGTTGTATGTTCTTTTCTGCACTGACCATTTCTCTTCCTTGAATAACTGTTTAAATTAGAAGCAGAAACAACATGGCCTTCATCAGGTATCTTGGATATAGAATAAGTTTCATTCATTTAATTTTTAATACATTAAAAACCTTCTTTGAGTGTCTATCACAAGGTAGGTGTTTATTAGGTGTTCTCAAAATATGTCTCTCTTACATTTTTCTTCCCATGCATGTTTTCTAACTGATTTTCTGAAAGGGCTGACTATCTTCATCTAGAAATGAGGTAGTGGCAAGAAATAATATAAAATTATAAATCATTTTCAACTTGGAAGGTGACTGCTAGGATTCAGGCATTTAAAGGAGAATAGCATTTAAAAAAAAAACAATGCTAAGAAAAGAATTTCAACTTACCAAAGATATTATCTTATTATTTAGGTCCGTATATTCTTGTGAATATGGTTTTGCAAACTTGCTGTCATAGTCAATATTATTGACTTTAAAGCTGATATGATGGTAGAAATATGTCTTTCCTGAGAAGGAGAAAAAAGAAAAAACAGTTTTCATTTTGTTCATTGTGTAACTGCTTTCATTCCTAAGAAAAATCTTGTGAAATAGAATACTCCTATGAAATTTCAGGTAACTTGGCATTTAAATAGTATTAGTTCCTAGTGATTGTTGAAATAACTTTGGCATGCATATTAAATTATAACCTTGTCAAAGAATGTAAGTCATATTTTAGCATTCTAATAAAATTCTTCATATGAGTGACTGCAGTTAATTATTTAAAAGATCTTTCTTATATACTCACTAATAGTAAAAAAAAAAAAAAGCAAAGTAAAATGAGATATCATTTTTCTTGAATTGTATTGGCAAATGTGACAAAAATAATAATACTCAAACTGGAGTGCCTATACTTAGATAAAAAGATTTTAAGCTAAAAATAGTATTGAATAATAAGAGACAAAGAAGATCATAACATAATAATATATGTAATGATAAAAGGGGTCAATTCATTAAGAAGACATAAAAACTTTAAATACATATGTACCCAACATCAGAGCATCTAAATACATTAAGTAAATACTGATAGATCTGAAGGGAGAAATAGATAATGATATAATAATAGTGTGTGTGTGTGTGTGTGTGTGTGTGTGTGTGTTTAGTCACTTCAGTTGCATCCAACTGTTTGCGACCCTGTGGACTAGAGCCCCCCAGGTTCCTTTGTCCATGGGATTCTCCAGGCAAGAATACTGGAGTGGGTTGCCATGCCCTTCTCCAGGGGATCTTCATGACCCAGGGATCAAACCTTCTTCTCCTTCACCTTGCATTGCAGTAGGATTCTTTACCCACTGAGCCATTGGGAAAGCCCCAAAGTTACCAGAAGCAAGAAAACAACAAAATCAGAGCAGAAATAATGTGAAGCAAAGATCAAGGTTTCTTGAAACTTTAAACAAGATCAAGAAAATTTAGCTAGACTGAGAAAAACAGAGAGAAGAGTCAAAACCAGAAATTAAAGAGAAAACTTTGCAACTGATACTACAGAAATACAAAGGATCATGAGACTGTTATGAACGATTATGCACCAAAAAGTTGACTAACCTAGAAGAGATAGATAAATTTTTAGAAACATACAACCTTCCAAGACTTAATCATGAAGAAACAGAAAATCTGAATGGACCAACGAGTTAGGAGTTTCAACCAATAATCAGAAACCTCCCCAAAGAGAAAAACCCAGGGCTAGATTGTTTCTCCAATGAATTCTACCAAACATTTAAGGAATTAATGTTAATCCTTCTCAAAATCATCTAGAAAATAGAAGAGAAAGGAACACTTCTAAATTCATTTTGTTGTTGTTTAGTTGCTAAGTCATGTCTGACTCTGCAACCCCATGGATTGTAGCCTGCCAGGCGCCTCTGTTTTGTGTTCTCCCAAGTAAGAATACTGGAGTTGGTTGTCATTTCCTTCTCCAGTAGATATTTCGACCCAGGAATCGAGCTGAAGTCTTCTGCATTGGCAGGTGGATTCTTTACCACTGAGCCACCAGGGAAGCTCAAACTCATTTTACAAGGCCAGTATTACCCTAATATCAAAACCAGATTAGGACGCTGCAATAAAATCCATAAGGAATATGGTACAAAAATCCTCAGCAAAATGATAGCAGACTGAATGTAACTATTAATACATGTTAAAAGGATCATACACCATAATCGAGATGTATCCCTGGAATTGAAGTAGTTCAATATACACAAATCAATAAATTTGATATACCATATTAATAGAATGACAGATAAAAATCACTGATCATCTCAACTGAGGCAGAAAAAGCATTTGATAAAATATAGCCTTTCACATTGTAAAAACCTAAGGGAGCAAGCCTCAACATAATGAAGGTGATACATGACAAATCCATGGTCAGCATGATAATCAAAGATGTAAGGTTGAAAGGTCATGAACAAGATAAGGGTACCCACTCTCACTACTCCTATTTGACATAGTTCTAGAAATCCTAGCCAGAGCAATCAGGTAAGAGAAAGAAATAAAAGGCATTCAAATTAGAAAGGAAGAAGGAAAATTGTGATTTGTACATGGATGATCTTATATACAGAAAGTCCTATAGACTCTACCAAAAAACTGTTAGAACTAATTGAGTCAGTAAAGTTG
Source organism: Bos indicus (assembly GCF_029378745.1). Classification (NCBI taxonomy): domain Eukaryota; kingdom Metazoa; phylum Chordata; class Mammalia; order Artiodactyla; family Bovidae; genus Bos; species Bos indicus. The sequence continues at coordinate 84,219,270 of NC_091765.1, forward strand.
TTGGATACAAAATCAGTTGTGTTTCTATACCCTAACAATGAAACATCTGAAATAATGTATAAGTGTATTGTGATAATCATTTTATAATATATGAGTGTATAGTAGTAACCATTTTGCAATATATATCAAATCAACTTGTTATATACCTTCAAGTGACATTAATGTCATATGTCAACTATATTTAAGTAAAGCTGTCAAAAGAAAGTTTCAAAGGAACATAGTATTTTGTCATTATATATTTTTATTCATAAATACTGTATGACTTCTTAATTTTCCATTAGAATATCAGGGTTGAAAATCTAGGCCATTAAGACAGTATTAGGCTTTATTAATGTGTTGAACTACTAAAAGAATTTTAAACACTAGAAAGGAAAGCCATTCCCTAGGTCTGTTATCCTGTTAGAGCTCTGAGTCCTGAATTAGAAGGTAAAGCGGTAAATTGAGTGCCACTGTTGGCATTTAAAGGAACTATCAGACTATTATATTAAAGGATTAGCTTCTGTCCTTCAAATGTAACCTAGACCTTAAGCAAGAAAAATTATGGACTATGATCTAAGTATTATTTTGATTGGTTTTTCCTTCCTAGAAGAGTCACATTTTTCAAAGGTTCCAGGTCATATTCTGGGCTACTCCTAGCCGAGACTATTATCCTCACCTAGCCCAGGACTATTATCCTGACCAGTTTTTCTCTCTGTGTCTTTATTTACTTTTGTTTGATTTCCAAGTGGTTTTTAAAACTGAGGTATAATTGACACACACCATTATATCAGTTTCATGTGTGGTGGTGGTAGTTTAGTCGCTAAGTCATGTCCGACTCGTGACCCCATAGACTATAGCTCACCAGGCTCCTCTGTCCATGGGATTTTCCAGGCAAGAATACTGGAATGGGTTGCCATTTCCTTCTCCAGGGAATCTTCCCAACTCAGGACTCGAACCCAGATCTCCTGCACTGCAGGCAGATTCTTTACCAACTGAGCTACCAGAGTTTCATGTGTACAACATAATGATTCAATATATGTACATATTGAAAAATGATCACCATAATAAGTCTAGTTAACATCCTTCCAAGTGATTTTTATGCACATTAAAGCTTGAAAAGCAGGGTTTAGATAAGTGGCTCCAAGCCTGCACTTTCAATTAAGATCATATGTGGACACTTTGTGTCCTCTCCCATAGATTTGTGTATTGGACTTGGTGGGAACATGAATGTTGTTTTAATTAAGAGCTCTAGATGCTTCTGAGGCCAGGGTTAAGTATCTGCGCTCCCGAGCATATTTATGAGGGTCGGGTTCAGCCTTTGGTCCTAGGGTAGATAACAGGGTCTGTTCTGCATGGGTTTGGTAGAGGCAGAGTGGTGCAGCCCACATTAGTCATTGTGTAGCAAAATCTGGGATATCTGTGGGAAGGGAGGGTCCTCAAAGACAGAGAAGGAGAAGTTCAAAGTTTGTTCTTCATGTAGGAGTCATCTTTCCTGAATCTCTCCTGAGACAGGGAAGGGTAGACGTTCCTGAATTTCCAGGCCCTTCTGCCTGTGGCCATGGTGGTAGCAGGTAAGGGTCTGTGCTGAAGCCTTTAAAGGCATATTCTGAAGATGCTGCTGTGATTTCTGCACATTATTTCCCTTGAGGAAGAAACCTAGAGGAGGAAGCAGAAGAGGAAGACATAGCAGGCTCTCAGGTAAATGTCCTATTATGGGCTATGTCCTCCTTACTTCTTGAAATGCCATGATTTTGCAACTGAAAAATTTTACTTTTGTACCTTTGGTGTTCCTGCCTAACAAGTGTTTTTCAACTTATTTTATTTCCTGTGATAGTCAAAGGTTAAGTCTTTATACTACTTCTCTCCTTTATCCCAAATTCTTCTTTTCTTTTTCTGTTCAGATTTCTGATGGGCCTTTAGCAATTCCCATCACAAATTAATGACTTGCAACTACATAAAATTTTCCCTTTGTGCTAGATCACTTGGGAAGTTAGTGGTAGCTAAGATTTCTATGTGGGATGAAGTGGGGGCCTTGGATTATCAGCGAAGGGAAATGTAGTGTTTAGTTCCTGTATGGATGCTCCATCAGTTCTCTGTACACCAAGATTAAGAAAATGCACATCGAGAGAGGATGGCATTAACGGTCCAGAATAACATAGACTTTTCTAGAAAAGAAGAGTAATTATGAGACACACCTCTCTAGAATTCTAAAGAAAGAATATGGGAGTTCTATGTGGCTTGACATTTGAATAAGACTGAAGTTTTTTATGACTAGATTTAGATTATGATTTGCTTATTTTTCTGCCAATAAATATCACAACAGTTATATGTCCTTCAGCAAATATTAGGCTCCTGATATCAGTTTGTCTCATCAGAGCTGATGTTATTCACTTGGTCCACGTGCCAGATTTCTCCCCTACTCTTTGTATCATTCCAAAACTACTGAGAAGTAATAAAAAAAATGCTGTTTTTTATGTTGAATTTTCTACCTGTCTTATGATAAATAGAATTCTTTCTGTGGTCAGGACCATACATATATTGTGGGCTTATAATTTAACTGATAACAGCATTTGTGTACTTGTCCTCGAATTTTCCACCCCAGCTCTTTCTCACACATGGTGACTTATTTGCTCAAAACTGGATCCCAGTGGCCACCAATTGCTCCCATTTTTGGCTGCTATTACCTTAAAAAATGAATCACCTGAAATACTACCAGCTTGGTCCTTGGTTTCTGTTCTCAATGTTTAGGACTTGTTAAAAGTAGTTCTCTAAACTAGGATCTGGAGAGTCAAAGAAATGCTTTTTTCCAAAGACTACTAGTTAACATTAAACTTAGCCCTGAAGAAAAAGTCTAGGAAAAGTACCTCACATATTTATTAATATCATTTTGTTCTTTGCTAAGAAGCAAAAACAAAAACAAAGAATATAAATTTCAATTCAAGAAGGAATAATTTTTGCCTTGACTCTGTTTTCCCTTTCTTTTCCTGTTCCTTGAAAGTGAGATTGCTATTTTGGGATTAACAGTTTCCATTTACAGTTGGCACAGGAATACTTGAAATTTCCTGAATTACCAGTAGTGAGAAAACCATCCAGACAGATTAACATTCTCCATGCATATTCCGAAACTTCCCTGGAAGTCTCATCTGCTCATTTCCTCATCAATTACTCACAGCCTAACCTAGATAGAATTTTAACTTCCTGAGGAAGACATTATGTGCTACTTCTTGATATTCTACCTTCTCTTTTCCTATAGCAATGTAGTTTGTGATTTTTAACTGAGGAAATTCTATCCAGAAATAAAAACCTATGTTTTTCTGCCCCTGTTTATTCCATCTGGGAGTGATGGAGTGCACTTAGGTTCTGACAAATGGAATGAAAGAGAAAAGGGTATGTGCAGCGCCTGAGATGTTTTTCTTATTGATAGAAAACAAGCTCATCTCCTTCCTACTCTGCCTTCTGTCTGGCTGGAATGAGAACTTAATGGTCAGAACTGACACCATCACTTTGAACATTAAGATCTAGACAATGGCAGTAGCATAGCAAGATTGAAGGAGGCTGGGTCCCTGAAATCTTGAAGTGACAAACTGAACCTGAGTCACTGACCTCTAAACTTATTTGTACCTATTTGTACCTCTGAATCTTATATTATATCTGTCTCCTTCCAGATCAGTAGTTCTGACTTTGGCTGAACATTAGAACCATCTGGGGAGCTTTTAAAGTTAAAATTTTCATTCCAGATAGCATTTTTTTTTGTAGTTCATTTTATTTTTATTTTTGCTTACAATTACACTTTTATTATTATTATTATTTTTACTTTACAATATTGTATTGGTTTTGCCATACATCATTTTTGAGTGGGGCTTTTGTATTAGTATTCTTTTAAAAAGGTTTCCAGGTGATTCTAAGGTGCAGTCAGGGCTAAAATTTATTACTCTAGATCAGGGATGAGCAAACTATGAAATTTAGCCTGCTGCTGAGTTTTGTATGGCCTATGAGCTAAGACTCATAGACTATTTTCTTGGGCTCCAAAATCACTGCAGATGGTGACTGCAGCCATGAAATTAAAAGGCACTTGCTCCTTGGAAGAGAAGCAATGGCAAATCTATACAGCGTATTAAAAAGCAGAGACATTACTTTGCCTACAAAAGTCCCTATAGTCAAAGATATGGTTTTCACAGTAGTTATGTATGGATGTGAGAGCTGCACAGTAAAAAAGGCTGAGTGCTGAAGAACTGATGCTTTCGAACCGTGGTGCTGAGAAGACTGAGAGTCCCTTGGACAGCAAGAAAATCAAAGCAGTCAATCAGAAAGGAAATCAACCCTGAATATTCATTGGAAGGGCTGATGGTGAAGCTGAAGCTTTAATACTTCAGCCACCTGATGCTATGAGCTGACTCATTAGAAAAGATATTGATGCTGGGAAGGATTGAGGGCAGGTAGAGAAGTGGATGACAGAGGATGAGATGGTTGGATGGCATCACCGACTCAATGGACATGAGTTTGAGTAAACTATGGGGGATGGTGAAGGACAGGGAAGCCTAGTGTGTTGCAGTCCACGGGATCACAAAGAGTCAGACATGGTTGAGCAACTGAACACAGCAAATGAGCTAAGAAGGTTTTCACATTTTTTAAAAGTTGAAAAAAGTAAAAATAATATTTTATGTCATGTGAAAATTACCTGAAATTCAAATTTCAATGTCCATGAGTAAAGCTTTATTGGAAATTAGTTATGTCCACTTATTTACATATTGGCTACAGTAGCACTACAACATTAGACTCGAGTTGTGATAGACTATTATCACCCACAGAGTGGAAATTGTATACTGTCTGACCCTTTACAGGAAAAGTGTGCTGACCCTGTACTAGAAGCTGAGCACTTTAGGAAAAGGACTAATGTGATATTCTAGAAACTCTCCTCCACTAATGGTATACTCTCTTGATAGCACCTACCCTACTCTTTTCATTAAGTACATAGTAGTCACCCAGTGGGGCTTCTCTGGTGGCTCAGTTGGTAAAGAATTTGCCTGCAATGCAGATTGCCTACAACACTGGAGACCTGGGTTGGGAAGATTCCTTAGAGAAGGAAATGGCAACCCACTCCAATATTCGTGCCTGGGAATTCCTAGGGACAGAAGAGCCTGGTGGGCTACGTCCATGGGGTTGTAAGAGTTGGACACAACTTAGTGACTAAACCATCACCACCAGTCACCCAGTGAATGGCTTGTTGGATTGAATTTGTATCCAGTTTCAGATATATGGGCTTCCCTGGTATCTCAGATAGTAAAAAAATCTGCCTGCAATGCAGGAGACCTGAGTTCAATCTTTGGGTTGGGAAGATTCCCTGGAGAAGGAATTGGCTACCCACTCCAGTATTCTTACCTGGAGAATCCCCATGGACAGAGGAGCCTGGTGGGCTATAGTCCATGGGGTCACAAAGAGTCAGACACGACTGAGTGACTCAGACTTCTGATATAATGGGAGAAAGAAGAGGGCACTCTTTCTATCATCTCTTAAAAAGTTAACCAAATAGACAACACAACATTATCATTGTATAGAGTCGTGAAGTAGAAAAAGGTAGGTTTTTGGAGTGAATATTTGTGCTGTGCTTTGGTTTGTCCAGCTGTACTTGTTTAATTGGTCATTGGCCCAAGGGAATGAGTCCTTATTGAGAGGAGATGGGCAGTTACTTCCATCTTTGGTGTCTGGAATAGTGAACTAGAAAATCTTAAAATGGTAATGGAAGCCTTATTTAAGAGACTGCCTTTAAATGATACCAAAACATATGGATAAAAAGTAAAAAATTGTTTAATCAGATTGAGATTTTGTTTATTTAGTGACAAACAGGTATATTCTTAAAAGGGTCTTTTGATTTAATTTTTAGTTCATTCAGGATATTGTGAATCAGGTAGGTGGCCTAAAAGCAAAAACAAATGGTCTGTAAAAAGACAAAGAAATAAAATCTAGGACTTCGGAAACTCTATCAAAGTACTCTACACAGTATTAGGATACTCTATTCCTGTTTTTACAGGTGTACTATGATTTGAGAAAACTTACATTATTAACAAAATTATTTATTATTTTCATACAAAGGTATTTAATTTTGTATATTCTCCTTTGTGGAAGTTTTTATAAGCCATTAACTTTTATAATTTCTGGGAAATAGGTATTACTATGACTAACTCCAAGAGTGTATCTTAAATATATTAGAATTCATACTCATTTCTCCCATGAGTAGTTTCTTCTGGGCCCAATGAAATGATCTGAATTTAATTGTTTTAGAATAAACTGCAAGTGGTGATTATGTATATCATATGCATATCATATGCATATAAGGTATTAGTATCAGTTCAGTCGCTCTCTGCGACCCCATGAATCGCAGCACGCCAGGCCTCCCTGTCCATCACCATCTCCCAGAGTTCACTCAAACTCACGTCTACTGAGTCGGTGATGCCATCCAGCCATCTCATCCTCTGTCATCCCCTTCTCGTCCTGCCCCTAATCCTCCCAGCATCAGAGTCTTTTCCAATGAGTCAACTCTTCGCATGAGGTGGCCAAAGTACTGGAGTTTCAGCTTTAGCATCAGTCCTTCCAAAGAACACCCAGGGCTGATCTCTTTAGAATGGACTGGTTGGATCTCCTTGCAGTCCAAGGGACTCTCAAGAGTCTTCTCCAACACCACAGTTCAAAAGCATCAATTCTTTGGCGCTCAGCCTTCTTCACAGTCCAACTCTCACATCCATACATGACCACAGGAAAAACCATAGCCTTGACTAGACAGACCTTTGTTGCCAAAGTAACGTCTCTGATTTTGAATATGCTATCTAGGTTGGTCATAACTTTCCTTCCAAGGAGTAAGCGTCTTTTAATTTCATGGCTGCAGTCACCGTTTGCAGTGATTTTGGAGCCCAAAAAAATAAAGTCTGACACTATTTCCACTATTTCCCCATCTATTTCCCATGAAGTGATGGGACCAGATGCCATGATCTTCGTTGTCTGAAGGTTGAGCTTTAAGCCAACTTTTGCACTCACCTCTTTCACTTTCATCAAGAGGCTTTTGAGTTCCTCTTCACTTTCTGCCATAAGGGTGGTGTCATCTGCATATCTGAGGTTATTGATATTTCTCCCAGCAATCTTGATTCCAGCTTGTGCTTCTTCCAGCCCAGCATTTCTCATGATGTACTCTGCATATAAGTTAAATAGGCATGGTGACAATATACGGCCTTGACGTACTCCTTTTCCTATTTGGAACCAGTCTGTTGTTCCGTGTCCAGTTCTAACTGTTGCTTCCTGATCTACATACAGGTTTCTCAAGAGGCAGGGCAGGTGGTCTGGTATGCCCATCTCTTTCAGAATTGTCCACAGTTTATTGTGATCCACACAGTCAAAGGCTTTGGCATAGTCAATAAAGCAGAAAGAGATGTTTTCCTGGAACTCTCTTGCTTTTTCCCATGATCCAGAGGATGTTGGCAATTTGATCTCTGGTTCCTCTGCTTTTTCTAAAACCAGCTTGAACATCTGGAAATTCATGGTTCACATATTGCTGAAGCCTGGCTTGGAGAATTTTGAGCATTACTTTACTAGCGTGTGAGATGAGTACAATTGTGTGGTAGTGTGGTCATTCTTTGGCATTGCCTTTCTTTGGGATTGGAATGAAAACTGACCTTTTCCAGTCCTGTGGGCACTGCTGAGTTTTCCAAATTTGCTGGCATATTGAGTGTAGCACTTTCACAGCATCATCTTTCAGGATTTGAAATAGCTCAACTGGAATTCCATCACCTCCACTAGCTTTGTTCGTAGTGATGCTTTCTAAGGCCCATTTGACTTCACATTCCAGGATGTCTAGCTCTAGGTGAGTGATCATACCATCATGATTATCTGGGTCATGAAGATCTTTTTTGTACAGTTCTTCTGTGTATTCTTGCCACCTCTTCTTACTATCTTCTGCTTCTGTTAGGTCCATACCATTTCTGTCCTTTATCGAGCCCATCTTTGCATGAAATGTTCCCTTGGTATCTCTAATTTTCTTGAAGCGATCTCTATTCTTTCCCATTCTGTTGTTTTCCTCTATTTCTTTGCATTGATCGCTGAGAAAGGCTTTTTTTATCTCTTCTTGCTATTCTTTGGAACTCTGCATTCAGATGCTTATATCTTTCCTTTTCTCCTTTGCTTTTCGCTTCTCTTCTTTTCACAGCTATTTGTAAGGCCTCCCTAGACAGCCATTTTGCTTTTTTGCATTTCTTTTCCATGGGGATGGTCTTGATCCCTGTCTCCTGTACAATGTCACGAACCTCAGTCCATAGTTCATCAGGCAGTCTATGTATCAGATCTAGTCCCTTAAATCTATTTCTCACTTTCACTGTATAATCATAAGTGATTTGATTTAGGTCATACCTGAATGGTCTAGTGGTTTTCCCTACTTTCTTCAGTTTAAGTCTGAATTTGGCAATAAGGAGCTCATGATCTGAGCCACAGTCAGCTCCCGGTCTTGTTCTTGCTCACTGTATAGAGCTTCTCCATCTTTGGCTGCAAAGAATATAATCAATCTGATTTCGGTGTTGACCGTCTGGTGATGTCCATGTGTAGAGTCTTCTCTTGTGTTGTTGGAAGAAGGTGTTTTCTATGACCAGTGCGTTCTCTTGGCAAAACTCTATTAGTCTTTGCCCTGCTTCATTCCATATTCCAAGGCCAAATATGTGTATTATATATACATTGGGCTACTCCTGATGGCTCAGATGGTAAAGAATCTGCCTGCAGTGCAGGAGACCTGGGTTCAATCCCTGGATCAGGAAAATTCCCTGGAGCAGGAAATGGCTAACCATGGCAATGTTCTTGCCTGGAGAATTCCATGGACAGAGTAGCCTGGTGAGCTACAGTCCATGGAGTCACAAAAAGTCAGACATGACTGAGCAACTAACACTTTCACTTTCATATATCCATTATATGCAACACAATGCATATATTTGTACTATATACACATGTATATAGACTGGTATTTCAAACAAGAATATTTTATAGGGTGAACCATAAAATTTTGATTTAATTCTTTAGTATTAAAAAGTCTTACCATCACTATAAACCCAAAACAGGATCTCAATTCAGAAAGTAAGATATCCAGGTCCATTTAATAATCAAAATTTGAACTTAAATTTGAGATAGTTTCCTTCCCAACCTCTTTACCCACTAAGTCTGGCTATTCCTCCTTTTCCACTTAATATACAGGATTTGGACCCCCGTAGGTGCCTACTTGAATGGTTGAGAATTTGGCATCTAGCTCTTGTGCTCTAGGAACTTAGTTTGTATTTACAATTAACTTCTTTCTAGTTTTTCTTTTTTTTCCTGGATTTTGATATTCATTTTTCTACTCATTACTGGTGATGTTTCAACTACAGTTCCTTTACACGAACAAATGTAGTAATTCCAGCTTAATTTTACTCATTCATTAGTATTTAAGTAGCTGGAGATACCTCCTATTCTTTAACTGAAGATCTGATTACCCTTCCAGGTGGCCTCTTGAAAAGGACCTTAGGTGATGGGCTTTTTTCTAGGGTGGTCTATATCTGTTTCACAGGGAACATTTTATGCATTATTTGTCTCAAAGACTAGTTGTTCAAATGGCCCAAGGGTACTGTCTTCTCTTCACTCTGCTTAAACAAGCACCACGTCTCTTGCCTTTTAGAATGTCCACATGTGAGTCAGAGTCCAGTCCACTCTCTTCTTGGATCTGCAAGTCTTCTTAGGGTTGCATTGGTCTCTTTCAGAGTCCTTCTCTCAGCTTGATGTAAAGGGAAATACATCACCTATTCTTCACATATCAGGGTGGTTGTAGCTGTATGGGAAATTACAGCGCACCTATCTCTAAAGATAACCTATTCAAATATCCTTGCCTATCTCCAGTTTCTGGCACTTTTACACACTTGATGAAAGGCAACATCTGTCTCGAGTGAGCACCTCTTACTCAAAGGTTTATGGGCATATACTATGACTATGACTCTTGTTTTGGCTGTGGTAGCAGCTGGCATTATGACCTACCTAATGATAGTGTTCACACAATTGTGTCTGTCTCTGGAAGATGAAACAGATGGTAGTAAAACACACAGTTACTGAGGAGATGGCCTCTTTATTCCATTACACACAACTCGATTTCTCTTTATCCAAGTTCTTGTCCTCTTATAAATGGAAATGAATGTTTATTTAGCCAGAAAGCCTCTTTCTAAATGTATTTTATTTTTTTTAAATACTACTATGATTTACAGCAGTTGTTCCCATCCTGTAAGCCATGAATTATATAGGGTAGGGGTAAGTTGGCAATAGAGATGATTCTGGGGAAAAAATATATATATATATGTATACACACCAGGCATTTTTTCTATACTTAAAAACAATTCTTATACATATGTCATTTTCAAACATATATAGACATAATTAAGCAGGTTAACTAAAAGCATTACTAAGTTTATATTGTTTATGCCTTTTTTAATTCAAGAAGTATTTATTCTCTTGAGGGAATGTAGGAAAAAATTTCCCCTATAAAAAGTCCTCATTCTTAAAAAGGTTAGGAAAGAGGGAGTTAAAGGCAGTAACGAGAATAGAACAGAAAACTTGGCACAAAAAGCTATTTTTAAGAAAAACAACCTGGAAGTAAAGCATTAGTAACTGAGCTGTGTCCTACTCTTTGTGACCCCATGGATTGTAGCCCTCCAGGCTCTTCTGTCCATGAGATTCTCCAGGCAAGAATACTGGAGTGGCTTGCCATGCCCTCCTCCAGGGGATCTTCCTAACCCAGGGATCGAACTTGTGTCTCCTGCTTTGCACGCAGATTCTTCACCATCTGAGCCACAGGGAAAGCCCCCAGGATGACTCCATAGTTTTTTCTATAGTATGCAAAATATAGGAAAATACTGTTCTGACAGTTTAAATTTTATTCCTCAATAATAGGGAAAATTCTACTTTTTAGTAAGAATTTTATGAGAAGAAAACTTAGTATAGAGAAAAAATTACAGGCCTTGGGATAAGAAACCTTAGAATCCCATGTTATAGACTTATGTTTATTTGTTAACTCACTGACTTTCTCTTCAGAAAGTTCTATGTTCAGCAAAGGTAGGGGCTATGACTACTTGATTCAATAATACATTGAATTGAGAACATAAATCTTTACCCAGAAACCACCACATCAAATCTTTGGATGCAGAATGCCCTAAGCCAAAGTTTGCTAAAGAACAATCTCATTAAATGTTATTAACCACGAGAAATTCTCTTTGTCTAGTAATCTTACAGGACTGCTTTCCTTCTCTCATTCTCAAAATTCCTAATTTTCCCAACAATAATAATTCTATATGGTCAGAAAATCAGGCATATTGAGTACTCACCATAAGTGACAAAACAAACAATGAGTCCGATGACTAGTATGGCGATGACCATCGTTAAGATACACAGGCTAATTTTTCCACACCTTGTGATTTTCATTTTTGTGTTTGAATCCATTCTTTCGAGCAGTAAGGATAGGGAAGCAAGTGTTAATATGAGCAAAATATAGGATACTCTCAGAAATAAACATGGACTTTGATGTAAAATGTAAAAGTGCACTGTTTTACGTTAATTATGGACTCAGTGGACTGCTGAGCTTGTGTGTGCGTGTGTGTGTGTGTGTGTGTTTGTGTGTGTGTGAAGTCCCTCAGTCGTGTCCAACTCTTTGCGACCCCATGGACTGTAGCCAGCCAGGCTCCTCTGTCCATGGGATTCTCCAGGCAAGAATACTGGAGTGGGTTGCCATTTCCTTCTCCAGGGGATCTTCCGAACCCAAGGATCGAACCCAGGTTTCCTGCATTGCAGGCAGACGCTTTATCCTCTGAGCCACCAGGGAAGCTGAGCTTGGGGAACAATATGTAAAACTAGTGAATTAATATTGACCTGCTTATTTTTCAGCACATATCAATAATGTATTACTAAAATTAAGCTTACTTCATTCAGCTAATATTTATAGATAGCCTACTAAGCATAGTTGTAGGAATAAAAATCTCTTTCCTTATGAAGATTACATTTTACTAAGGGGATATAGACAATAAATGAGTATATTTAATAAATAAAATGCGGTAAAAAGGTAATAAGTACTATAGGAAAAGTAGAGCTACGTCAGGAATGTGAATGAGGCAGAAAGTGGTAAGAGTAATTCTTATTAGTACCAGGGTCCAGGTCATATAGAGACTGTGGGTCATTGTAATAAATTTTTTTTCCCTCTGAGTTAAGTGTGAACTTTGGAAGTCTTTGAATGGAAGACTATGATGATTTGGCCTAATTTCTTAATGAGATCCCTCTGACTGCTTTGTGGAAAGTAAATTATACATGGCAAGTGTGGAAGCAGAGTGACAAGATAAGAAATGATAATAATTGGGGCACAATATGATGTTGACTTGGACCAGAGTGCTGGAGGTGGAGAAAGTGAAAAGGATTTGAGCTGGATATATTCTGAATACAGAGTTGATAGAAGTTGCCGATAAACTGGTGGAGTGGATGGAAAAGACATGTGAAAGATTGTTTCCAGTTCTTTAGCTTGAGGGCTTGAGGGGAGGAGTTGTCTACATCTGAGACGGGAAGGCTATTGCTATAGCAGGTTTTTGAGGAGATGATTATTATTTCAGTTTTATGTTTTAGATGTTCACTAGTCATCCAAGTGAAGATGCAGGTGGGATATACAAGTCTGGAGATTTGAATAGAGGTCTGGGCTGTGATATATATTTGGCACTCCTCAACATAGAGATTAGGCTCTGGGGCCAGACCAGATGGCATTACCAAAGGAGCTAGTGTAACTAGAGAAAAAGGTCAAGAGATGATCACTGGGACACTCCTATTTTAAGAGAGCAGGGAGAAGAGGAAGACCAAGCAAAGGAGACTGAGAGGAAGCCACCAATGCCAGTAGGAGGAAAACCAAGAAAATTGATGTCCTGGGAGGCAATAGAAGTTTATCAAGAATTGTGTAGGGGATCAACTGTGTCGGATGATTGCCAATGGCTCATAAAATTGATGAGCACTGAAAATTCATCATTGGTTTACCATTATGAGGTTATTGGTGAACTTGATGCAAGAAATTTTAGGAATAGAAGGAGTATGATAGTAGCTAGAGATGGTTTGAGAGAGAATGGAAGTAGAGGAACTAGAGACAATAAGCACTGATCACACTTTCAAAGATTTTGCTGAAAAAGGGAGTAAAGAAATGGGAATATATACATGGTGAAGAAAACAGGATCAAGAAAAGTTTTATTTTGCTATGGAAAATTTAAATATATACATAAAAGTATAGAAAATAGTTTAATAAAACTCAATTTATCAATCACATATATTTAAAAATATTTTGTAAGTTTTCATCTATTTTTCTGAAGTATTAGTAGTTACAGAAAGCAATAATTATAGAAAATAATTGCATCATGACATTAACAATGGAAAAGTAATTTAACATTTTTTCTATATAAAAAATAAGGGCATTTAAAAATGATCATCATTTCTAATAAAATTAGTAATAATTTTTTAAAATACTGTAATATCAAGGTCATATTCCTCAAGATATATTTTACATTTTTTTGTTGTTGACCAAAAATCAGATGAAAACCCTCACATTGCATTTGTTTATTATTTTGCTTACGTCTCTTTTAATCTAGAATAACTTTCACATCCTGCTTTCCTTTTTAAATTTTTTGTGACATTGACTTATTGAAGGTACTGGGTCAGGTGTGCTGTAGAATGTTCTACCTAAGAAAATAAAACATTTCATATTTATATTGATAATATACATTTGAATTTATATTATATATTTCATATTTTATATATATCCACATGTAAAATATTCCAGGTATGCTTGTATGTGTGAAAGACATTGCTGATATATGTCATTGAAATATATACATTAAAACGAATACTAAATTTTCATTAGTTTAAAAGCATTCATATTAATTTGATTTTTAATTTGTAAATAGAGTCAAGTATCTATCAGAAGTTTATTTTTTAGTTAGTTAACAGTCATTCTCTGAAAGGTAATATTCCTTGGAGAAATATTTACTAGATCCCTGGTATAGATAAATGTCCAAATTTTATATCTTTTAGATATTTCCTTTTACTTAAAAAGAAAACTCACTTTGACTATTTAAATAGTGTTTGTCAAAATTATGTTTGCATCCTGCACATAAAATTAATATCTCAATATTTCTAAAGAAATGTGATAATCATGAACTCTTTTGGTCCATAATAAAATAAAAAACCATAAGGATACCTGACTATGTGAAAGTTTAGAGAAAAATACTTTTCAGTTGGACCAATTCACTTACTGAGTTTAGAAGAGTATATGACACAGTTTTTGGAAAAGGAAAAGACTAAAGGACTTGGTAAAACCTTGGTAATTTAAATTCTGTAGATGAGTATGTTATCATAAAGTATCCTCTTCCATACTGAAAGGTATATGTCTGTATGTTTTCCTTAATACAGGTTACCATGGAATAAGCCTCAATGAAAATGTGATAAATGGAGTGTGAAATTTGATGTGACAAATACTTGGAATATATTTTCTATTTATCTCAGCTGTTTTCTTAAAACTATATTGAACTATATAAAGACACTGCTTTTGTGAATCAAAAAATTTGAATATTGCCAATTTTATAATAATTCAACCTGTTATATGTACATTTCATTAATTTTTACATGTACAACTTATTACATGTACAATTCATTAATTTTTTTCTCTTTCTTTTCTATAAGGTGACAAAAAATTGATGCTTGTAAACAAGAACTTGTTTACTAGGAAGATGGTTTGCCTTCAAACTTCTCTTCAATGTAAAGTTCCTAGAATGAGAGATGCATGGCCTTTTGAAGTTGGCAGGGAATTTGCAAATCATCCATTGCTGTTTCATTATTAAAAATGTGGAAATTGTAGGACAATATTTTCTTTTAGAACCTTCTGAATCTAGGAAAGACAAGCATTCTAAGTAGGTAGAGATTTCTTCTTTGATTATTAGCAGTATATTTAGTGCTAAGGTTAGAATTTGGATTAAGATTCTTTCCTGATCTCCAGAAAGAAAATTAAATTATATAGGACTCTCCAACTTGGAACTCTCACTTATCTTCCAGCCAAAATCTGAGATCACTGTAGTGATCAAGACAACTATCTTGATTCACAAATGTAAAATTATGGTTAGTTAATAAAAATTTAAAGGCAAATGAACTTTATTTCTGTTATTATCTGAGTTTTCAAAGATGAAGATGGGTTTTATTGACTTGGAAAGTAGTTATCTTCTGTTTGAGTGTTTTGTTTGTGTGTGTGTGTGGGTATTCCTAAATTCAAAAGACAAATTAAATCTTGTCACCACTCAGATTCTTTAAAGTATTCTCTAGAAACAATGTGAGACATATTAAATTCCACTTTCTTAAAGTGTTATTATATGAAGTGTCTGTTGCAAAATAGAGTCTGTTGGGTCTTAGGTGGGAGGTGGCATAAGGAATAGAAAAACATTTAGATTTCAACAACATGCCTATTTTTCCTGAGTTTTATTTATTCACCAAGTGTATCTTGAATCCACATTGTAAAAGACCCTGATGATAGGAAAGATTGAGGGCAGAAGGAGAAGGGGTGACAGAAGATGAGATGGTTGGATGGCATCACTGACTCAATGGACATGAGATTGAGCAAACTCCAGGAGATAGTGAAAGACAGGGATGCCTGGTATGCTGCATTCCATGGGATGGCAAAGAGTTGGACATGACTTAGCAACTCAAAAACAACAACAATTTTTAAGCCACTAAGGTGTAATAATGGTATTGAAGATGATTTATCAATTTCATAAAGTGTGACTTAACTGGTGAGTTTTACTTAAAAATTGTTTCCTTGAAGGGATGAAATCAGGGTGTGTCTGTACATTATTTCTCATATATTGTTAATGGAGCATAAGGAACTGAGAAAGTTAACATGAACATAAAATATATTACTTGGAGCCAAGACCAAACATTTTTAGTAGACTTTTTGTTAATTAAATCATAGGGATTAACGGTCACAATTTAATGGAAAAGATTTTGGGAGTTCTCTTACAGTTACATTAAATATTAATGTGAATGCATAAAGTGAACAATTATTAATTAAGTTACATTCCGACCTCTATTAAACTGTTCACCTAGAATCTAGATGTTGTCAAGATGTGAAAACCAGAAAACTTGTTTAAAAATCTGGATCAGGCCTAATGGACTTGTTAAGGCATGCATTTTGGAGTAACAGAAATGACTATAATATGTGTGAGAACATTTATCTTTGTGTGCTAATCAAAACCTATCTGTCCATCTGTGTGTGCCATGGAACCAGTCAGCACATTTTTTTGACTTTTGGGCCAACTGCTATCTAAGCATATGGTGTTGCTAATCAAAAAAAATAAAATCTCCTTCTGTTCTTGTTTCTATCTAAAATATTAAATCATACCAGTAAAAATGTATAGCAATGAAGCACTTTATATTTCAGTGATCAAAAATTAAGACTTAAACTTTTATCTATCACTTCCTATAGGTAAAATAGCATATTATAAATATAACATTAATGTCTCTGTATCAACACACACCATTAAACATATATATATATAACTATCTTGTGATCTTTCAGTTTTCAAAGTGAAGTTATCTTAAAAAGTAAAATGTCCCAATTTTGCTTCAGCAATTTATACATACACTTGTCATGCATGTTTTAACTGTGATGAAAAAATTTCTCACACAGAAAAAAAACAAGACTCTGATGATTAGAATTTATCAATCTTAATCATTCTTGTTTTTCTTTGATTTGGAATATACTTTGTTCCTATTTCCATAAAAAGTTCATTTTTGAGAGTTTAAAATACGAATGAAGCTACTTTAATGAATTTGGTCCCTTTAGAAAGTTTCCCTGAGAAGTGAGGGCAAGCCCCCCTGTTGCCCAGCCCCCAAGCCCACCTGTTCTGCAGTGGTGTCCATGCCTGCTCTCTCTGTGGAGGCTGTCCTTTCGCCATCTTCTCCCTGAGTGCTGTGCAGCTCAGTCATTCTCCACCTATTTAGCTTATGAGATTCTGGCTACTATGTGTTTTATGATAATGATGTAATGATAATACTTAGTGCTCATACAACTTTGCATCTTCAAAGCACTTTCTGAGCATTTCCTAATTGTACATTAGTAAAACTATTTCATAAATCATAAATACTCAACACAAGTAGAGGCAAAATTTAAAACTCTCAGTCACTGTGATTGAGGAAGCAATAAGGTCACCTGGTTTGAGAAGGATAGTCTTTACCCAGTTCTGTATTTGTGAATCTGAAGACAGCAGCTGCCCTTATTCCCTTCAGTGGTCCCCAACCTTTCTGGCACCAGGGACTGGTTTTGTGGAAGACAGTTTTTCAACAGCTGGGAGGGGGTGATGATTTTGGGATGATTCAAGGGCATTATATTTACTGTGCACTTTTTTTCTATTATTATTACATTAGCCCCACCTCATATCATCAGGTGTAGATCCCGGAGGTTGGGGAAACCTGTACCTAGATTGCATCAATTTCTTTATTGCTTTTGGGTGGAAGACCAATGGCTCTCCAAGTTCTAACCCTCCACTAGAATCTTAATGTTCTACAACTCATAACTCTTGTCTCCTTAGACTCATATCACCCTCTCATGACTTCCTCCCTGACATTTTTACTGCTAACCTAACATTAGTATTCATTAAAGAATTTTCCATTCCCTGAAGTCCAAAAGGTGCTGATTTTTTTTTTATTAAAAGTATATATGGCTCCAGTTTCATTCACCTCATTAGAACTGATTCAAATGTATTCTTTTTAATGGCTAAGTAATACTCCATTGTGTATATGTACCACAACTGGAGTCTATTATACAGAGTGAAGTAAGCCAGAAAGAAAAACACCAATACAGTATACTAATGCATATATATGGAA
The DNA here is from genome assembly GCF_029378745.1 of Bos indicus. NCBI lineage: Eukaryota > Metazoa > Chordata > Mammalia > Artiodactyla > Bovidae > Bos > Bos indicus. Next base: position 84,237,177 of record NC_091765.1, read on the forward strand.
TTTAGAAAGATGCTAACAATAACCCTGTGTACGAGACAGCAAAAGAGACACTGATGTATAGAACAGTCTTATGGACTCTGTTGCAGAGGGAGAGGGTGGGATGATTTGGGAGAATGGCATGGAAACATGTATAATATCATGTATGAAACGAGTTGCCAGTCCAGGTTTGATGCACGATACTGGATGCTTGGGGCTAGTGTACTGGGACGACCCAGAGGGATGGTATGGGGAGGGAGGAGGGAGGAGGGTTCAGGATGGGAAACACATGTATACCTGTGGCGGATTCATTTTCATATTTGGCAAAACTAATACAATTTGTAAAGTTTAAAAATAAAATAAAATTAAAAAAATAAAAGTATATATGGAATAACCAGTAAGTTTTCTGATTTTTAGATATCATTCTGGTTCTTAGCAGCCAATTTAGATAATGTTGTGGAGACTAGATAGGAAACATTCTGATGTTTAGCCACTTGGAAGAAAAAGAATTTGCCAGAGGCCAGGGACCAGCAGGAAGGGAGAATCCAGTTGCTCTGGGAGCAAAGGCTTCCTTGGACAACAGTCTTTGTTAAAGAAACTCAAACTTATAGGATCAAGTGGAAATATTGTTCCACATAGACCCTGCCACTGTCCATGGGGTTGCAAAATAGTCAGACATGACTTGGCAACTAAACAAGAATGGAGATTTGTGAGCTCTTGCTCTAGTCTGTATATTCTCCCTGACAAGCTGGCAGCAGGGTAGATTTACAGAATTCTCCTCATCTGGAGGAGATCTTGCTGGGTGCGCACAGTTCTTGCAAGGTGGGTGCTATTCTGACAGGGCTCACACTCTAGATTAGGAGTGCTAGGCACAGCCTTTCTTCACCCGGCCCCCTCCCATCATCTTGGATTCCAGCGTTGTGCGCAGATTCTGCACACGTGCCAAGTGGTCGGCTTGGTGGTTCTGTGCTGGGAATGCTAATCCAGCGTGTTAGGTGTAAGGCCTCTGTGTGGGGCCTCTACGAGCAAATGAAACTAGACTAAGCACAAAGGAAGGTCGACCTTACCGCCTAGATTCCATCTTATTTTTCCTGTGGGCGTTGCCGGAAGTACCAGAGGTAAGCGTTACCCTAAATTTAAAGGCGTTTCATTTTGCAACTGATGTTTCCTGAGTCAGGTTTGGGAAAAAGAATGAAGTCACCGTCAATTTTAATAACAATGCCATGGCAATCCACTCGAGTATTCTTGCCTGGAGAATCCCATGGGCAGAGGAGCCTGGCAGGCTACAGTCCATGGGGTCACAAAGAGTCAGACATAATTGTGCGACTAACGACGACTACTACTGCTTGCTGAGTCTTCTATAGAGAAAAGTTTTAGAGAAAGGATTATAAAAAGCTTCAGCGTTTCAGAGGAAAAAAATATTTTCTTTTCTGATAAATGCTATAAACCAAATGGAGATTTCCTTTTTAAACCAGAATAATATAATTATACAGACTTTAACATCTGTGGGATAATTTTAAAGGTTTTTTTTTTTTTTCTTTTAATTAGTCTAAGTGGGTGATAAACACATATCTTATGAGCCAATGTTGATGAGTTCATGAAATTGCTCTTACTGTCAAAAGTAGAGAGAAAGTGGTACATTTACGGTTGAAAAGAAACAGGGTTGCATCCTAAGCCTGTTCAGGACAAAAAAATGTTAGTGAAATTACCTTATAAGGATGGATAAATCATCATGAAAGGATCAAAATGCAGTTTTTTGTTTTTTTTTTTTCAGGTGGCCCATAGTAAGTATGAGAGGTACTGAGTTAGGACAGCATTAGAACTGAAAGGCACACATTGTAGAAAAAAGTACGGTAGTTTAAAAGTTATAGTAAAACACTTCTGGCCAACTCACTTGAAACGCAGTTTACCAATACCTTTTGTCCCTGGTGGCTCAGAGGGTAAACTGTCTGCCTGCAATGCAGGAGATGGGGGTTCAATCCCTGGGTAGGGAAGATCCCCTGGAGAAGGAAATGGCAGTCCACTCCGGTACTGTTGCCTGGAAAATCCCATGGACGGAGAAACCCGGTAGGCTACAGTCCACAGGGTTGCAAAAAGTCAGACCTGACTGAGCGACTTCACTCTGTACTTTCAGATTCCCTGTTTCATTGCACTGACACTTATGGAAGCTTTAGTTTTCTTTTCTTGCATGGAGGGAGTTTTGTTGGAGGCAGTGGCTAAATGGAGTTCAGGGTATGTGTCAAGTCCCTGGCACTGTCTATACTTAAAGGAGTCAAGGCCAAAAACAGAACATTTTTTATTATAATGAGAAGTTTGTTTAGATTTTAAGGCAGAGGCAATTAGTAAAGCAGAATGAAGTGTTCAAGAAGCCTTCTCAGTTCAGTTCGATCAATCAGTCGTGTCCAACTCTTTGCGACCCCCATGAATTGCAGCACGCCAGGCCTCCCTGTGCATCATTAACTCCTGGAGTTTACCGAAACTCATGTCTATCGAGTCAGTGATACCATCCAGCCATCTCATCCTCTGTCATCCCCTTCTCCTCCTGCCCCAGTCCCTCTCAGCATCAGGGTCTTTTCCAATGAGTCAACTCTTCACATGAGGTGGCCAAAGTATTGGAGTTTCAGCTTTAGCATCAGTCCTTCCAAAGAACACCCAGGACTAATCTCTTTTAGAATGGACTGGTTGGATCTTCTTGCAGTCCAAGGGACTCTCAAGAGTCTTCTCCAACACCACAGTTCAAAAGCATCAATTCTTAGGTGCTCAGCTTTCTTCACAGTCCAACTCTCACATCCATACATGACCACTGGAAATCCCATAGCCTTGACTAGACGGACCTTTGCTGGCAAAGTAATGTCTCTGCTTTTCAATTTGCTATCTAGGTTGGTCATATCTTTTCTTCCAAGGAGTAAGTGTCTTTTAATTTCATGGCTGCAATCACCATCTGCAGTGATTTTGGAGCCCCCCAAAATAAAGTCTGACACTGTTTCCACTGTTTCCCCATCTATTTCCCATGAAGTGATGGGACCAGATACTGTGATCTTCGTTTTCTGAAGGTTGAGCTTTAAGCCAACTTTTTCACTCTCCTCTTTCACTTTCATCAAGAAGCTTTTAGTTCCTCTTCACTTTTTGCCATAAGGGTGGTGTCATCTGCATGTCTGAGGTTATTGATATTTCTCCCGGCAATCTTAATTCCAGCTTGTGCTTCTTCCAGCTCAGCGTTTCTCATGATGTACTCTGCATATAAGTTAAATAAGCAGGGTGACAATATACAGCCTTGATGTACTCCTTTTCCTCTTTGGAACCAGTCTGTTGTTCCATGTCTTGTTCTAACTGTTGCTTCCTGACCTGCATATATGTTTCTCGAGAGGCAGGTCAGGTGGTCTGGGATACCCATCTCTTTCAGAATTTTCCACAGTTTATTGTGATCCACACAGTCAAAGGCTTTGGCATAGTCAATAAAGCAGAAATAGATGTTTTTCTGGAACTCTCTTGCTTTTTCCCATGATCCAACGGATGTTGGCAATTTGATCTCTGGTTCCTCTGCTTTTTCTAAAACCAGCTTGAACATCTGGAAGTTCACGGTTCACGTATTGCTGAAGCCTGGCTTGGAGAATTTTAAGCATTACTTTACTAGTGTGTGAGATGAGTGCAATTGTGTGGTAGTTTGAGCATTCTTTGTCATTGCCTTTCTTTGGGACTGGAATGAAAACTTTTCCAGTCCTGTGGCCACTGCTGAATTTTCCATATTTGCTGGCATATTAAGGTTCAGCCATGTTATTAGGTGTGACTCTAGTCTGTTCATTTTTATTGCTGCACTGTATTCCATTGTGTGAAAAATAAGATTTATTTGTCCATTTTACTGTTGAAGGACATTTGGTTGTTTCCACTGTTTGGCTGTGAGGAATAATACTGCTTTGAATATTCCTGCACATGTGCAACCATTTCTAGAGTGTTCACTTTGGAATAAAATTGCTGTATTGTAGGATATGCATATGATATTCTTTGTTTGATAATGTCATTTTTTTTTTTCACGTTAAAGAAATTTACACTCTCCCATCCTTACCAATGAGCCCCTGGTAGCTCAGTTGTAAGGAATCCACTCGCAATGCAGGAGAGGTGGGTTTGATCCCTTTCTTGGAAAGATCCCCTGGAGAAGGAAAGGACAACCTACTCCAGTATTCTTGCCTGGGAAATCTCATGGACAGAGGAGCCTGGTGGACTACAGTCCATGGAGCCACAAATGAGTCAGAATATGGCTTAGTGGCTAAACAACAACATCCTTACCAATTCTTGATATCGTCAGACTGTCCAGTTTTATCCATTGGTACATGTGTGGCTGTGATAAATTACAGTAGCTTTATTTTACATTTCTTTATTTCTAATAAGGTTAAACCCTCATCTTGCATTATCATCCACTTAAACTTCTTTTTTTTCTGATATGCCTTTTCAATCTTTTTCCATTTTTCTTTTGAGTTATCTTTTTCCTTTTGATCTGTAGTCATTCCCCATGCATTCTAGATATACGGTATCTGTTATGTATATGGCAAATATCTTCTCACTCTGTCATTTTGACTTTTTTACTCCTTAATAGTGTATTTTGGATAGAGAGTTCTTAATTTTAAGAAAATCAAATTTAACTTCTTTCATTTAAATCCCTTTCTGTTGTGATGCTAAAATCATTCCATCTTCTTTAGCTATCAAAATATTCCTTGATCCTCAAGGTATTTCCTTCCATTTTCCAAAAGCTATATTTCCCACTCCCTCTTCTAGTCATCCAGCATGGTTTTTGTCCCCCACTTCCCTGAAACTGTAAATGTCATCAAATAGATATTTCAGGTCTCAATCTCTCCCCAGAGCTACAGATATGTATTTACATTTACAGTTGTTTACCTGACCTTATTATTTGTATATTTAAAATGTAACAGATTCAGAAAGAAATTGTCAGTTCTCCAACTCTGAGCAAAACTTACTCCTCTCAAATTTCATCTCAGTGATTCAGACTCCTAATTTGAGTCAACCTTGATTTTTTCCTTTTCCTCAGCCTCTAAATCTAGTCTATCAGAAACTCTTGTTTCTCCCCACATGTATTTTCTGAATGGCATTATTTTTCATCATCTTCACTGTTAGCTGTTTAATCCAATCAGTCCCATCTTTTCCTTTGATTACTGCATTAGTCTTCATTAGTCTTCTGACTGTATCCCTTCTTCTCTTGTCCTCTTTACCTTTCTCTACAGAGTAGCCAGTGTAACCAAACGAGGTTCATTTGCCTGATGCATAGTAAGCCAAATGCTGAGACCATGGAGTGTTGCAACAGAGAAAGTGTTTATTTGTTGTTGAACCCAAGTTCCTGTGCTTGATGCACAATGGAACCAAACAAACTGAAACATTGGAATTTGGGGCAGAGAAAGGCTAATTGCAGGGGCCATGCAAGGGGTATGGGAGGCTCATGCTCAAAACACTTAAACTCCCCAATAGTCTTCAGGGAAGAATCTTTAAAGGCAAACTTAAGGGGAGGGCTGCAGGATGCATGAGTTTCTTCTGATTGGTTAGTAGTGAGGTTATAGGGTGGTGGTCCGGGAATCTTAATCAGCAGCCTTCTGGTTCAAACCAATCTGAGGTCTACATGCTTGTGCTTAGCCTGAAGTTACCATTCTTCATCTGGGTCAGCGCCTTACTTCCTGTCAAAGAACTCAAAGAAAAGTATCAAATTGTTATGTATATAATTTAAAGAGGAACTAATTTTCTTATTTATCATTACACTATGGTTTCTTGGCTGCTTTTCCTTTGTTTTTGCTTTCACTCACATTCCTAATTATTAGCAGTTTAAATGTGCTCTTTGGAACTCAGGGAAAGTCTTTGAACAAGAAACAGAGGGGACAAGGAAGTACTTTTGTTCCCAGGAGGACCCCATAGGGTCTTGCTCAATATCAATCTCCTCTTTTCTTTGAATCTCCTCTTTCCTTAATAGGTATGGGACAAGAAAGGGAAAATAGTTTTGGATAGAGAGGTTAATCATAAATTTGGCAGAGGACCTCAGCTTCAGGGGGTCTTTGTTTCATATTCATGAGATGGCCAAGTAAGAAGATGGGAGAACAAAATATTAAATTGGACTTCCCAAAGGGAAGGACTCGGGATAAGCAAACAGGGTGGTCTGAAGTGCAGGGAGAATGGAGAAAGATGATTGGAAATAAGAAAGAGATAAGGTAATTGTGTTTCTGCACAGATATAACTAAGCTACAGCCTTCATCATAGAACTCATGGTCATAAAATGGTGGTGTTGGCATCTTCTGAGGATGGAGCATCTGGCCCTCTGACATCAAAATGTCACTAAGTGGTCATTCAGGCATTCCAGGTTGGAGGGTCTGCCGTCTCCACCACTCTTAAGCAACTGGAGCTTGAACTGGACACAACTTGGGAAAACATTATATTGTTTGGATTACATGCCACTTGGAGGACATACAAGTTTTGTAGTAGCAATTAAAACGAATTCAATCAGTGAAGGTAGGTTCCAGGTTTAATAGATCCAACTGATGATTAACCTCAGTTTCACCAGTGTAGACTTCAGAAAATAGAAAAAATTTAAAGACTTTTTTTGATGTGGACCATTTTAAAGTCTTTATTGAATTTGTTTTAATGTTGCTTTTGTTTTATATTTTCTGGCCTCAAGGCATATGGGATTTAGCTCCTTGACCAGGGATCAAACCCATGCCCCCCTCATTGAAAGGTGAAGTCGTAACCACTGGACTGCCAGGGAAGTCTAGAAAGTAAAAAAAAAAAAAATCATCTAATTTCCTTTCAGAATTTTACCTTTGCATTTATTTCTTCAACCTCCCCTAACACCAGTCTTTTATTAGTTTCACTCCAGTCATGCTGACTTTTTGTGTGTTAGTCACTTAGTCATGTCTGACTCTTTGCGATCCCATGGACTGTAACTGGCAAAGCTTCTTTGTCCATGGGATTTTCCAGGCAAGAATACTGGAGTGGGTTGTCGAACCTCCTCCAGGGGATCTTCCCAACCTAGGGATCAAACCCATGTGTCTTAGGTCTCCTGCATTGACAGGTGGGTTCTTTACCACTAGTGCCACCTGGGAAACCCCCTAGTGTTCCTCAAACCCGTAAACTTGTAATCACCTCAGGACTTTTGCATCTTCTTCTGCTTACCTTATTCTTTCCTTGAAGTTGACTCAGCTGGCCAACAATTTTCCTGGCAAATTGGAAGTGCTCAAAATCTATTGGCAAACAAATCGATGAGTAAAAAAATGAATGACTCGTTAGATGGATGAATTTTGCAAGGAAAAAAATCATTTATTAATACTGTATCAACAGATTTTATTGCATAAGTAATTCCAGTCTAACTTGTGTGATTGGAGGTAGGAAAATCCTGAGCTTTGTTTGCTTTTTAAATTAATTTCTCATTTAGTTCAGTTCTCTTTTTCACCAGAATGGCTTTCTACTTAATTTGAATTCTGATCAGTGTGATTTCTTTGCTCTGGATAATTTGTTTTGATCCTGGTGAATTTAAAGTTTTGCTTCATCATGAGAGAATTTGGAGATGAAGTGATATGTGACAGGTGGATTTCTTCAAATGTCTCTTCATAAAGATATGAATATTTGCTAAATATTTTGAATAATCAAATCTGCTAAAGAAGTACTTTCCTTTATAGTTTTCAATAAATAGAAACTAGTATGTTTATGATTATGTGAAGGCACACACACAAACATGAAAACACACCAACACTCTTGCACAAACACATTCCCTTGAGACTTACTCTAAATGACCAGTTTAATATTGTCCTCATTGGGAGCAGCCAGGAAGTGTCAAACTAGATGCTTGCTTAGTTATAGAGCTTGATTATAAGGCAGTTGAAAGTGCCAAGACTGTAGAGTCTAATTGTCAATTCTCTTGTTGAAGAACCAATTAAGTAAATTGTTTTGGATTGTCTTTCATAAACCATAACTTTCAATAAATACTTAGGCAGAGAAGTGTTTTTAAAATAGTTTATTTGGAATAATGTGTACCAGTACTTATTTGTACATTTCACTGAGAGTCAGTTAAATTTTCAGCTTCTATAAAGTAAATGATTTCACAATTTTACATGAGTAAATACAAGACATTTTCATCATAATGCATGTAGTTGTTCTGACATCCAGGTGTCATGAATTGGCTTTTAAAAGGTGGACGCTCTGACACATAGATGATCATGCTAGAATCCCATAAAAATTCAGTAACATTCATAATTCATATTACATAAATTGCTGTGCCATTAAATGTTAATACATTTTATGCATGTTCTTTGGATGTGCATCTATTAAAAGAGGGAAGGAAGGAGATGGGGAGAGGGAGGGATGGAGGGAGGGGGGAGAAAGAGGGAGGAAAAAGGAGAGAGAGAAAAGTTTCTTCACTAAGATAATTGTATTGAAATAAAGCTATTTACCCTTTTTATTTTTACTTTTTTGCAAAGCAATCCTTCCTATTTTTTCCCTCATGACTTTCATTACTTGAGTTTAGCTACAGAGGATCCCTAAACTTTCAAAAATAACTGCCACTGGTGATCTTTAGATCTTAAAGTTACTCATATTTAGTTGTTAAAAAGCAACGTGTATGTACACAATTGTAAGTTACCTGAGAATGTTGTGTAGGTATATTTACTCAGTTTCTCTATGGAGGGGACAAATTCTCTCATTCACATAGATGAAGGTATTTTAAATAATAGTTATGAAAATTATAATTCTTTGGTTCTCTGATGAGGAGTGAATATTCTAGTTTGGATTGTTAAGTGCCTGAAATTCATTGGTTAGTTCTCATGGGAGCATGTTGCTACAGGATAATTAAGATTGCTGTGTGACTACAGTGACTTCATACGTAACTTTTAGGACTCACACCTCATATAAAATATTAAGTAACCAGAAATTTTAAAAACTAGTATTTTTCTTGCCTCACGGTATTCTGTCCTGAATGTTATCTACAAGTTTTTCCTTTGCAAGTTTCTATACTTTGCCCCTTTCTCAGCTTCGATGAGGTTTCCTTAGAGGAAACTCCTCTGGTCCTGGAGACTTGTGCAGTTGCCTCTAGTTTTCACTCTCTGGGTACCTGCTTTTCTCACTAGTAGTACTTAGGTTATCACAAGTATAGCATAATTGTTACCTCTGTGACTAGTTTATTATGTTTCCCCTGGCATATAGCCCCAGTACTATGCAACATTCATGTAATTTTCTTGAGAAAATATAAACCCATAGTAACAGAGAAAGATTAAATAGTGTGAAACTTAAAATAGAACACTTAGTTTCTTTTGCAGCTGGAAAGTTTTAGAATTTTAGACAGGCATGTCTGCATTCAGACTCTTGAACCAAGATGTATTTATTGCACTAGATACCAGTTTGTTGGGTTATCCAGTCACGGTAGGCTGTCACTCTAGTGTATACTCCTGGTTTATCTGGCAGACCACATTGATACCCCCAGCTTACTATCCCCACGATGAACCAGTGTTGCCGTGAGTCTTCTTGTACTAGAGGGCCACCAGAGTCACCCTGAAGGAAATAGAATGAAAGATTATTTAAACTTGAAGACAACCCCAAAGTATGAAGAAGTTTATTCCTATGATAGTAGAAATCACATACACAATGACAGAAAAGTTAGTCTTACATTTCTTGTTGAAATGCTATATACTAAGTCATGCAAAAATTAAAAAAATCCTCCAAGTACACATGTTGTTCCTTCAGCAAGTGTAAGAAGATGAGAAGCACATCTCCTAGACTTCACCAGCCTGCTACCCTGACCAGGCTCCCCTCCTTCAGGGGGTTACCCCTGACTTCCACCTTTCTTCCCCAGTGTCACCCCTTCTAGCTTTGGGCTAGATTATTTTTTACTGCCAGTGTTCTCACACCCTGTGTATATCTCCTTCATTGCTACTTCTTTATTTTATACAAGCACATTTGCATGCCTTTTGAATTTACTCCCACCGAGTCAGCTCCCCTCATTGTAGCAGTTGCACATCTCTGCAACCCTCACTGCATTTATGATATTGTTCAGTGTCTATTTTTCAGGCTATACTGTAAGGTTTATCAGGGAAGGGAGGCATACATGTTCTGGACACTGCTATTCTCTAAGCTTCTAGCTCAAAGGGAAGGCTAAGAAAATATTTATTGAATGAACATGTTTTTAGAAATCTCATTTATCTTCCTATTCATAGCATAATGCATAGTGTTTCATGTATAGTATTGATATATCAAAAATACCCTTTTGGTGAATAATAGAAAAGAAATTTATATGGCAATGAGTAAAGCATTCCTTATGAAATGTTTATGAGCCACTTATAATATTGATAATAAATCAACCAACTAAATATTTTTACATGTATTAGTCCATATGGAGAGAAAAATTGGTATATCTTCCATGTTGCATGATGAGTTAAGTCTGAGGTTCCTGAATTGGTCTAGGTTTTAATCCTCTACTTAATAACTATATGATTTCCAGTAAGCCACATAACAGCCCTCTGTATTTCAGCTTCTTCCTCTGTAAATAATAATTTTATGTGTTTAATAGAGTTTAACACACCTAGCACTCTGAGTACATCCTGCTAAATGGTCAGTACTAATAAAAGTCAGCTATTATCACCAGCTATGCTTATAGAATAGTTTGGTATTCATTTGACTGCTCTTAGTAGTTAGTTCTTCCATGAGTGCTTTATTACTGGTTTATATGGGGAGAAATTTAGTGTCTGAATCACCAGCTTGCATGACAGTCCCTGTGTGGAGCCGATTAGCTCCTGGCTCCTTTAGATAATGCATATGTGCTCCAGTTTGCCAGTTCTCAGCACTTTCCCATCACTGTGTTTTTCTGCTGTTTCTTCTATAGTAAGAGATTTCTCTACAAAACATGTTACCAAGAGAGGGCAAGCAAATATTAAACTAAGAGGGACTTAGTTTAATAGATGCAATGTTTCCTATATTTGGCCAGCTCTACCGCCTCACTGAACAAACATTTATGCCTGTGTTCTCTCTTCTAAACCATACACCTGCTGAGCTCAAGTGATGTTGTATAAGTACAAAGACTGGCACATAGAAATTAAGTGATGCAATTCAAAAAAATGAATGAATGAACAAAAACAAATAAGATCTCATAAATTCTTACATAAAGTGCTACTTTGAGACATAAACTCTAGGCATTATAGTATTTTAGCTGAAAATCAGTGAGGCCCAGAATGGAACATGCAGGAAAATTTCATATAAGAATCTGTAAAATCTAGACATTTAGGGTGAAATTATGTTGTATCTCAGATGGTAAAGGATCTGCCTTCAATGCAGGAGAACTGGGTTCGATCCCTGGGTTGAGAAGATCCCCTGGAGAAGGGAATGGCAATCCACTCCAGCATTCTTGCCTGGAGAATCCCATGGACAAAAGGAGCCTGGCAGGCTACAGTCCATGGGGTCACAAAGAATTGCACACAACTGTGCAACTAACACTACTACTACTACTATGTCTGTCATGGTAAGACATGCTAGTAAGTGCTTATAAACTTGAACAATGACATGGATAAGGTTGTCTTGAACTTACCTGGCACGCGTCCACTCCACCTTCAGGTAGTCCAGCACATAGCATTCCAGACAGGACGGCTCCATTATAACCAGCTGGTGCGTTACATACAGTATTACTTATTATATTGACCCGTCCTTGGTTTAGATCTGAAACTGTGCTGCCTATTAAGTATAAAGGGAGAAATAAAATGGACTTCAGGGTAGATGAATTAATGAAACTATGGTGAATATAGGAAAGAATATTTGTACTCCAAATATATCTCTTATTCAGCAAAGAAGGCTACTGAAGATGTCCTAGGAGTCTTTTCCTTAGCAATGATTTCTGCATTAGAGACGGATAACCCCTTTACATACATCAGTATCTTTGTTGTGTTTGTTTTATTTTAGCTTTGTCATATAGTGCCCCTTAGGGAAAAGCGTCTGCTTCCTTAAAATAGATTAGTAGACTCTGAAATGTCCACTGAGTGATTCTGAATTAGAAAATTACATGTTGAGTAACCTTTAATCTAGTAACAAAAGAGTAACCAATCTGGTTTCAAGGCTAAAGAATGAATTTATTGCATATTGATGTTTCTTCACAATGGCATTGCCATTTTTTCTTATTGGCACAAATTTTATCTATTATACCAAATTACTTTGGGCCATGGAAATACAATGAACTTTTTTTTAGGACAATGAGGCTTTTGTTTTATTCCTTGGAGAGATGGTCTACAACATGGGTAGAAACATGCACATATTGTTAATTCTACCCTTCCAGTCCCTAGCTGATACTCTTGTTTTCCCTTTGGTCATATTTGCTCTTTCATGTCATCCTTATTTTTTATCTGATTTTATTCACTTCAAAAACAAGTGTGAAAAACACTTGTGGACACATAGAATTTCTTGCTGTAAAGGCAGAATTTTATTTCATTTCAGAATAACTTAAATGGCTGGTAATACCTTAAAAGTTGTTAAAACCCTTAAAGGATACCTATCCAAATTCTATCTTAAATTTTTAAAATTTTCCTTTTAGGGGAGCCACTTGAGTCCTTATAGAGTCTCTGGATCATTGGAGAACTCATATTTTTTTGTCGCTTCCTTTCACATTTCCCTATTACTATATTTGAGAATTCCCTATAGTTTCTAGGGACAGCACTTTCTTTGCTGAGGGAACTCTTGTTAGAGCTTAGGATGATCAAACTGTAGGATAGTTCTCTCTGTAGAAACCTGCCTTTAAGGTGTCCCTTCATTAGAAAAAATGCATAGTGGCAAGTACCAGGAGATACAGCTGTTGTCTTTGTTTTGATTTTTCCTGAGATACTTACCGCTATAACTCTGAGATCCCCATCCTGTTACATAAGCAGTGGAACCAGCTGAAATGGCCTGGTTAGCCTCTGGGAGACACACTGTATGAATATATCTGTTAAAGGTGACTTCTCTATCAAGTTGTACGAGTGCAATATCGTTTTCATGAGTTTCAGGTTTATAATTGTCATGGATTAAAATATTCCTTACTCCTACTCTCAGTTGAGGAGATATTGTGGAAGTACCAAAGGTGGCAATCCATTGGCGAGGATCAGAGTGGCTAAAAAATATGAAAACATGCTATTTGAATAGAGAACTTGTGAGAATTTCAAATGTTTGGATTTTGCGTTTGTCATCCAGCCCTGCCCCCCACCCCCTCCCAATCTAGGAACTATTTAATCGACATTTCTTTGGGATCTATTTCTGTAACTCTTTACTGGCACAATGATCATTGGTCTAAAGAAACATAGAAATGCTTTAGCAAACACATTGTGGGGTGATGAACATCCTGGTATTCTGTTATTCCAATGAGGATATCCTGGTACTTTGATGAACACTAGTTTAGCAAAACTTTTCTTTTATTTCTCCCTTTTCTACATCCTTCCATTTAAGCAACTAAGAAGTCTGAAACAATGTTCACTTTAGTTTTAACTGATTCCTTCTGTTATTTTTTTTCCTTTCCTTTAGGTAGAAGCTCCATTTAAATAGTAGTGATGAATGAGCTCCCTGTCTTATCAGTGGATAAATGATTTTTCTGTACTAAATATGTTGCTTGTTGAAGATTTTGGTGCATATGTTTGTGTGTATGAATACAGAGAGAGAGAGAGAGAGCACTAATATATACAAAATGTAAGGCATTATCTTTATGATCTAGGAATAGGGACTTTTTGCCAAACTCCCAAAATACAAACTGAACAGTTAAGAAGAATGAATTTCATGAAATCAATATTAAGTGTGCCGTACATAGAGCGCAAACTAATGGTTACTAGGGGGAGAAAGGGGGGGAGTCACAAGATAGAGCAGGGATTAAGAACTATAAACTGTTGTGTATAAAATAAACTATAAGGATATATTGTACAATACAGGGAATGTAGCCAATATTTTATAATGAATGGAGTATAACCTTTAAAAACTGTGAATTACTATGTTGTGCACCTATAACATATAATATTGTGCATCATCTATACTTCAGTAAAAAGGTCTGTAACATGCTTTTGAACTGTGGTATTGGAGAAGACTCTTGAGAGTCCCTTGGATTGCAAGGAGATCCAACCAGTCCATTCTGAAGGAGATCAGCCCTGGGATTTCTTTGCAAGGAATGATGCTAAAGCTGAAAATCCAGTACTTTGGCCACCTCATGCGAAGAGTTGACTCATTGGAAAAGACTCTGATGCTGGGAGGGATTGGGGGCAGGAGGAAAAGGGGATGACAGAGGATGAGATGGCTGGATGGCATCACTGACTCGATGGACGTGAGTCTGCATGAACTCCGGGAGTTGGTGATGGACAGGGGGGCCTGGCGTGTTGCGATTCATGGGGTCGCAAAGAGTTGGACACGACCGAGCGACTGAACTGAACTGAACATTAAAAAAGCAAATCAATTAAAAGATATATAAAACTAAAAACAAAATTAACTGCACCATAGATATATTTATCAGATGAATGAAAAACCATGAAAAAATACTTGCAATGTTTAACATCTAAAATTTTTGTAGAATAAACAGAATTCTATAAGCCAACAATAAATGGAAAGAGAACCATTATAAAATGAACAAAAATATTAATAGGCGTTTATGGGAGGAGAAGGCCAAACAGCCAGTAGACATGAAAAATACTCAAACTCACTAGTAAGTGGAGAAGTGAAAATTATAACAGTAATGAGCATCTAATGTATATTCACAAGAATAGAAAAAATTAAAAAAGGATAATATTGTGTTGGTGAGAAAGAAGTTCAAACTCTTTTGCATTAAATGTGAAGATACAAAATTCTGGAAAGCACTGCAGTGTATTTAGCACACTGTATATACACTTCTGGGTGCATGTGTCAAAGAAATTCTTGAAGGTTTATTTGTTGATGTTCAGTCTCTCAGTCATGTCTGACTCTTTGTGACTCCATGAACTGCAGCATGCCAGGCTTCCCTGTCCTTCGCCATCTCTTGGAGTTTGCTTAAACTCATATCCATTGAGTTGGTGATGCCATCCAACCATCTCATCCTCTGTCGTCTCCCTCTCCTTCTGCATTCAGTCTTTCCCAGCATCAGAGTCTTTTCCAGTGAGTTGGCTCTCTGCATCAGGGGGCCAAAGTATTGGGGAGCTTCAGCTTCAGCGTCAGTCCTTTCAGTGAAAATTCAGGGTTGATTTCCTTAAGAATTGACTGGTGTGATCTCTTTGCAGTCCAAGGGACTCTCAAGAGTCCTCTTCAACACCACAGCTCAAAAGCATCAATTCTTTGGCACTCAGTCTTCTTTATGGTCCAACTCTCACATCCATACATGACTACTGGAAAAACCATAGCTTTGACTATATGGACCTTTGCTGGCAAAGTGATATCTCTGCTTTTGAATATGCTGTCTAGGTTTGTCATAGCTTTCCTTCCAAGGAGCAAGTATCTTTTAATTTCATTGCTGCAGTCACCATCTGCAGTGATGTGATGAAGGTTTGTAGAGAGGCTCATATGCAGGCATGAGAAAAAGTTGTATGTGCTGCAATCTGTGGCTGTGGGAAGTTGGCGCAGCCTAGCTGGATGAAGGGATATGGTGGATGTAGTTGTGGACCAGATTAAAATTGCAAGTGTTGAGCAAAAACATTAAGGAACAATATGAGACTGATACACAGTTTTACTTATATAAATTAAAGAAGCACACACACAAACTAAAGGTTTTACAGGTAATTGCATATTTAAAGACACATGTCAAGTATTTGGGTGAGGCCTATGGGGGCAGGGAAGGCACTAGAATTGGAATTCAGGTATGACAGGAGAAAAATGAGAGAAAAGTCTTATACAAACTGATGAAAATAAGATTCTGTGAATTGGAAGCTGATAATTCAACATGCTCTTAAGGTTGAATAAAAACAAAATGTAACCAAATAATTTGAGAGTTTTGTGGAGTTTTGACAGTGGAGTTATATGAAAAAATAGAAATTATATATATTGTCCAGGAGATACTTTTGTGAGGTATAGCAATTTGCAGAAGAGTAAGTGCTAATTAGAAATTCTAAAGAAAAAATATTTGACAACAAACAAATACATGGATTTTTTTTTTACACTAAACTTCTTTTACTCAGGTCATTTTAGTGAAGATGCTAAAAGGTACTCTTCTTCTCTGTCTGCCTCTCTCCCACCCTTCTTTTCCTTTATTTCAGCAAGGTTTGGAACCAGTTGAATTTATGAACCTTACCTGTGTTGCACATTAGCAGTGTTATTCTGGGCAAGTTACTTAGTATCTCTAGTACTATGTGATTGATTGATACCCTCTAACACAGATGTAAGTATTTGTTGAAACAACTAGGGCATGCTAAGATGGATAGGGAACTGCAGTCTTACCTTCTGAAGCAGTGAGCTGCTGACAGGATCCACCTATTACTGATCAAGGCTCCTCCGCAGCGGTGAGAACTGCTCCACTGTAGACTGACTTGCCATGGCCAGTCTCCTTTCTCAGCTTTACTGCCTCCTATGATTCTCTCCTCAGACAAGGTTATCAGGTCTGAGCGGACCCCACATTCTAATGGGAAAGGGAAGTAATGTGCAAGGAAGATCATGATGCTTACATCTGGGAGATGCTGTAAGAATTTCACCATAATTTATGACTTTTATGTCTTTTATGTATTCTTTCTTAGGACATGCTAGGCTTTCCAAAAGCATGATCAATATGTTATACTTTTAGAATACTTATCTGACTGTTACCTATAGATTTCATTTTAGAAAACATTTCTGAACTTGATTGTCATGGAGGCTTCAAATTGTGGAGCAGATTCAGAGTTCTTTGGAATTTGTCATGAGTGGGGGTTAAGGTAGGTCAGTGCTAGAGGAACTAGCTGAGGCTACAGATTCCCTGGGGAATATCCATCTTCTCAATAGCCTTGCTATTCAAAGTGTGTTCTGTGGACCTGCAACATAAGTGTCCCCAAAGAGCTTGATAGAAATGTTGGCTCTGAGTGGAAACAATCTAAGTGATTATCAGTAGATGCGTGGATTAAGAAACAGTGTGGTATATATGCACATAGAAACATGCACACACATTGAAATGTTTTTCAGCCTTAAAAAGGAAGGAAATCCGGTCTCTTGCAACAACATGGATGAAACTGTAGGGTATTGTCCTAAGGAAATAAGCCAGACAAAGGCAAATACTGCATGGTATCACTTCTGTGTGGAAATTTAAAAAAAAGCCAAACACCCAGAAACAGTAGAAAGTGGTTGCCAGGGTGTAGGGGAAATAGGAAGAGTTTGGTTAAAGGATATAAACTTTCAGATATAAGCTGAATAAGGTCTGAGAATCAAATGTATAACATTATGACTATGTCTGACAGCACTGTATCATATAATTGAAATTTACTAGAGAGTAGAACTTAAATGTTCTTGCCAAAAAAAAGGGAGGGAGGTAATAAATACATGAGGTGATGAATGTGTTAATTAGCTAGATGAGGGAACCCTTTTCATAATATATATATATATATATCAAATCATGACATTGTACACTTTAAATATATTATAATACCACAATAAAGATGAACAACAACAAAAAGAAATGTTGACTCTCAGACTCACCTTAGGGAACAAATCAAAAATTGCATTTTTCCTTGAACTTTACTAAAGAATTGACAAATAAAATTGTGTATATTTTAAGTGTACAATGTGATGATATTACATACAAATACACTGCAGAATGATTACCAAGTTCAATATAATTAACACATCTAACACCTCACGGAGAAGGCAATGGCATCCCACTCCAGTACTCTTGCCTGGAAAATCCCATGGATGGAGGAGCCTGGTAGGCTGCAGTCCATGGGGTCGCTAAGAGTTGGACACGACTGAGCAAATTCACTTTCACTTTTCACTTTCATGCATCGAAGACGGAAATGGCAACCCACTCCAGTGTTCTTGCCTGGAGAGTCCCAGGGATGGGGGAGCCCGATGGGCTGCCGTCTATGATGTCGAACAGAGTTGGACACGGCTGAAGCGACTTAGCAGCAGCAACACCTCACACATGCATGCATGGGCATGTCACTTAGTTGTGTCCAACTCTGAGACCCTATGGACTGTAGCCCGCCAGACTCCTCTGCCCATGGGATTCTCCAAGCAAGAATACTGGTGTAGGTTGTCATTCCTCCTCCAGGGGAACTTCCTGACCCAGGGATTGAACCCCGGTCTCCTGCATCTTTGCACTGGCAGGTGGAGTCTTTACCACTGAGTCACTTGGGAAGCCCACAATACCTAACACAGTTAACTCATTTTTGTGTGTATGTTTGGTAGGAATACTTATGACCTACTCTCAGCAGCTTTCAAATGTATAATACCATATTACTAACTAGAGTCACCAAGCCATACATTAGGTTCCCAGAACTTCTTAGCAGCTGTATTTAACAAGTGATTCATGTGCATAGTGACATTAGAGGGAAACTACTCTTATCATGAAGGCTGTGGTGGTAATGCAGTTCATCACGGACGACCCAGTCCACATCCATAACTGACTCTATCTTACCAAATGGGCCCCAGAAAAGGAATTACTTTAGGTCCACAGAATATTCTCGAGGGTGATTGAGGGTTTTTAAGTATCTAGATTAGGTTTATTTAAACATCTTAAGAAAGCCCATGACACTCCAGTGGCCAAAGCTGAAATGCGGGCTTGATCACTCAACTCCTACTTTCATGGTTTATTTCCTCTTGGTTAGTATGTTACTAAGAAATTAGAGGTAAATCACCATGAAAAGTTTCTGTTGCTGAACCAGCTCTAAGGTGAGTGATATGACTTCAATAGGATGCCATCCAAAGGCATTTATTTTCCAACAGATCTCCCAGATAGAGGAGGAGTAGACTTCTATTAAGAATATAAATGGCATATAGGTTCCTTTGCTGCATACTCCAAGGAAGTTCTCTAGTAAATTATTTTGTCCATGGGATTCTGCAGGCAAGAATACCGGAGTGGGTTGCCATCCCCTTCTCCAGGAGATCTTCTCAACCCAGAGATCGAACCTGGGTCTCCCAGTTGCAAGTGGATTCTTTACCATTCGAGCCACGAGGGAAGCCCCTAGTAAATTATTTAAGCACATTCTAATAAAAAAGAAGCATTAATTATTAAAATAAATATACGTGAAGTTGAAAAACACCCATAGAGGAAGTATTAATTTATAATATCGCTTAAGTATCTGAGATAGGCCAGCTATCAAGATATATTAAACTAATTTCTAACTATATGTTATCAGCCCAAGGAGCAAACTACTCTTTTCTAGGGGTTTATATGTCCGCTATCCTAGCCTGAGAGTATATATAATGACATTGGAAAACCCTGACTTTTCTGTTATGTTATAGACATAAAACTCATAATGCTTTTTGTAATTTTTTTATTATACTCTATGATTAACTTAAATCTATCACAAAGCAAACTATTCTGGTAGTTAGGAAAAGCTATATAAATGGTGCAGCCAAACGTAATTTGCAAGTCTGCTAAAATGCAACCATAGAATCAGGGCTGGAGAAACTTTCCAAAGCTGCCAAGAAAACTTTAATGAGACCAAACTTGATACAGAGTGGGTGGAATGGCACTAATACTTCTTCCTCCTTCTAAAAATAGGAGAAAACCTAAATATCACTTCATAGCCCAATGAGGTCAGCAGTGTCTAATTTCAACAACAACCTACATGAGTAAACTAAGAATACTGATGCCATCTCAATAGATACTTCCTTGGCAAAGAGTACAAATCACTTGAACATTTACCCTTGTTATTTTGGTAAACCACATTTACAAAGTAATTTAAAATCTTACCTCGAGTGAACAGTTGTATTGTATCCTGGCCAGTTATTGCTAGTGTTAAAAAAGAGGGGGAGTCAGATCAATACAAAAAAGACTGTATATCATTTCACATTAATCTCTTAAAGTGTAGTCCTAAGACAACCATAATCAGAATCATTTGTAGGACTGCTAAATTTAGATTCCTAGGCTCCACCCCAGACCTGCTGAGAGAATCTGAGTCCCAAAAACCTGCCTTTATTATCTTGCCCCAATTTGTCATTAATCACACTAAAATTTGTGCATTAACTTCTCATCAAACAGTTAAAAGATATTTAAAAGATATTTCTGTTCTCAAGTCACTCAGTTTACTTGGGAAAACAGAAACATAGTCATTGAGATACAAAGCAATAAATCTCTAAGAGAAATTAATTTTTCAATTATTCTAATATATATGTATATATATATAACTATATCTGTATTCCTCGACTGATATTATTTGTAGTACTGCAGGTATAACAAAATACAGGGGGTTTGCTCTCACGTAATTTATAGAAAGAAATTAATTAAGGAATCATTCAAATAAATTTAAATGCAAAGTAGAGAGGAGAAAGGAGAGCATTAGTAATTCTGTCTGATTCACGGATGTTATCGTGGTGAAATAATATTTGAATTGTATTTTGAATACCTAAAAGCAATTTTTCAGGCAGCCAAGAGATGAAAGGCATTCCAGGTGAAAGGTATAGTGGCACAAATGCGTGAAGATAGAAGATGTTTGTAGAGCAATGAAGTCAGTAGAGATAATACAAATGTTGCATGTAGGAAAGTGATGGGGGAGCACAGAAAGAAACTATGTTGGTACCAGACACTGAAGGCCTATCTATTCCAGTTCAATTTTTGCTTACAGAGCTGTTTCCTCTGAATGTCCTAGAGCCATTGCAAACTCAATGTCACCAAATTTTAGCCCCAATTTACTACTTCCCTGGTGGCTCAGATGATAAAGAATTTGCCTGCACTGCAGGATCAAACTGCAGGTTTGATCCCTGGATTGGAAAGATCCTTTGGAGAAGAGACTGACAACCCACTCTGATATCCTTGCCTGGAAAATCCCATGGACAGAGGATCCCAGTGGGCTACGGTCCATGAGGTCTCAAAGAGTTGCACACGACTGAGCCACTAACACACACACACACACACTTAGTAAATGACATCACTTCCACCAATAGCTAGAAATCTGAAACGGTCTCTAACTCCTTTCTCATTATTTCCCACATCTTAGTGGCTTCCGAATTTTGTACCTTCCAGCATCTAACTATCCTTTGAATTAGCCCCATCTTTCCCATCCCTTTAGCTACTACTTGAGTACATGCTTTCATCATTCGACACCTATATTCTTTTTTTTTTTTTGACACCTTTACTTTTAACAATAGCCTTCATCCTGCCTATATGCCCTGGACAATTATCTATATTTTCTGAGTGGGGACAATAAAAGGATCTATAGTATGTGGTTGTTGTGGGAATTAGACAAACTTGAATAAACATCAGCAATTCAGGCAGGACACAACCACCCACAGAGCTGGAGCAGTGTCTTGGAGGTCCTTGCTGTGCTAAGCATGAACTCTGTAGTTTCAGGGTCAAGAGCTGGGAGTCCAGGATAGGGATAGGAGAATTTGGAGGGGTTAGAGAGGCAACTTTCTGGGCCTGGTGTAGTGGTTTTTTGCCAACAGATAGGAAAGAATTTCATTGTTTTAACCGCTGGTAAAATTATAACAAGTGTATGCTGGTTAACTACTAGTCCAATACAGGAGTCACCAAAACCCTTTAATCTGGAGCTTATTATGAGGTGAATCATGGTTTCTTAAGAGAGTAGTACATGACAAAGTTGGAGGAGTGTTTATACATGAATTGAGTAATTTCTTTTTTAAAAGTTATGTGACAAATATTAATAGAGTACTTATTATATACTAGATACTGAGTAAGAGAAGTAAGGAGGATTAACAAGGCAGACTGGTTCTTGCCTTCAGAAAACTTAGAGTAGTATGAAGACAATACAAACTCATGGAAACAAGTTTGTAGTTTCAATTATGATAAATGCTGTGAAGGAAAATGAAGATGTCTGTGACAGAGATAAACAATTTAGTAGTGGAAGTCAGAAAAGGCTTACATTAGAAAGAAATGATCCAGATGATACTTGACCAGATGCAAGGGAGTGATCTAGGAAGTGTTATAAGAAACTGGACCAATGTATGCAAAGGCTTGGGGTAGGAAGGAGAGAATCTTTGCAGATGGAGAAGGTAAAGGTGTGGCCAGATTGTAGTAAATGAGGAAGAGAATAGCATAATAAATGGCTGCAGGGGTAAGCATGAATGAGATCATACAGTGCTTTAGATGAAATCACCATATCATTTATTGTCCAAATCAGAGCATGTAAAGGGTAATATTAATAATGGTTCTTAGACAATTGACATGGTCCCCATTACTGTCCTGAGTAAACCAGGAAATATGGTATTCTGCTTACAGGTGGTGTTTTTGTTTCATTTTGTGGGAATACATGGGAGACTTTTAAGCAAGATTGTATTTATATTTTAAAATATTTCCTTGATCAATATGTGGACAGTACATTGGAAGGGCTGTGAAAGTAAAGAAAGAGTGTAGCTTGGAGGCTAGTGCAGTTGTTCAAGTAAGAAATGATGTTGGCTTGGACCACAGTGATCGCAATAGGGATGGAAAACAATGGAACTAGAATTCCATTCCAGGCAGAAGTAGTGTTTTTTTTTCAGAGATTTTCAGAGAGGAGATAGAGATATTGTTAAATCTAATTTCCTTCTTTATTCTACAAGTATTTACCAAACACCTTCCAATTACATACTTTTTTCTCAATGAGGTGGATCATAAATTAAACTGTTCTCTGACCTTGAACAGCTATTTATCGTTCTTATAACATAACTACACATTGAACATCTGACAGCAATGTCCCTCATAAAGAATATTGAGAGGGGAAAAAAAATAAAGAATTTTTAGCAAATAAAAGTTATGATATGAATATGATTCTTTAAAACATCAGAATATTTTATATTAGAGAACTATATATTACATTTAACTTCACAGTAAGTTGTTTTCACAAAATTTAATTCAGGAAAAAAGAGTCCCTCATTAAATAAAAACATGAAATAGAACTTGTAGAGGGATACACTGAAATGAAATGGTATATAAAAAAATACTTACATATTACCTGAGTTGGATTCATGTTCAAGTCTTCAGAGTTATTCGGCATTTGGCGTAAAATAGACTCAATTCTGCTTTTCATTGATGCTTCATTGATTCTTCTGGTGAATTTAAATTTCATGATAATATCTGCTATCACATTATTGCCACTTTGCCTGAATAGCCATAAAAATATTTTTAAGTGTACAATTATGATAATTTTCTGTTCTTTTTACATCTTCTTCTTGATTAGGCATTTAAAAAATTACTTAAGGAATTTAACATTAGAACAGATTCACACACAGTGTTTGTATATGTAATGATATATCACAATGGTATCCTACACACACTTGATTTCAATGCATAGGACACTGTACACACCATTCAGGATAGCTTGTTTTTGAAGTCAGAATGCCAGAGTTTGCGTACCAGCTCTACCATTTACTGTTGGACTTTGTGGCTTTTTTTTTCTTCTTCTTAACCTATGTCAGTCTCCTCACATTAAAATGGGTTATCAAGAAGGTTATATGAGTTAATATATATAAAACTTTGGTAAGAGTACATAGCATACAGTAGGAGTCCAGAAGCAGACTCATAGACATGTATAACAACATATTATAGAAGTAGTATCACAAATCTGAAGGAAAATAAGTTGTGCAAGAAATCTCTGCTTATACCACACACAAACAAAGCATTTGAACGTGAACAGCGCAAATTTAAAACTTACAAGCAGGTATGAGAGAATGTCTTTATATATAGGAGAAGGAAGGGATTCTACAACAAAAGATTCCATAAACAAACTGTAAAGATAAGCTATAAACAGGGAGAATATATTCGGAACTCAAAATAAGAAATGCTTGGTGCCTCCTATAAACACAGAATGCTTACAAATTAATAAGGAAAAGACAAACAATAGAAAAACAGTTCAAAGAAGAGGGACCTTTGGTGAAAGAGAAACGTGTAAATAGATGAAACAGGATTCTGTTTATACATCATTTATTTGATCTTAATAACAACTCTAAGAGTCATATCCCTTCCTCTTGGAAACTGTGAGTAACAAGCTGTCTTTTCAGAAGTCATCATCTGATTTTTTGGCCTTATTGTACCTCAAATTTTCTGATAACACAGTATTTTTTTAATTAAATTAATATTTAAGTATAGCTGGGTTACAATGTTGTGCCAATCTCTGCTGTACAGCAAAGTGACTCAGTTATATAAATACATTTGTTTTTTCATATTCTTTTTCATTATAGTTTATTACAGGATATTCAGTATGGTTCCCTGTAATACAGTGTATTTTAAAAAAGAAGAGGAATGAGAATAAGTAGTGTGTGTTTATAAGGTTTACTAAACTTTCCATATCAAGTTTGCTCCTACCATATTTCTGGGCTAGTCTTTTACTACTCTAAATGCTGGGCTGGATGAGCACAAGCTGGAATCAAGATTGCCGGGAGAAATATCAATAACCCCAGATATGCAGATGATACCACTCTTATGGCAGAAAGTGAAGAACAAATAAGAGCCTCTTGATGAAAGTGAAAGAGGAGAGTGAAAAAATTGGCTTAAAGCTCAACATTCAGGAAACGAAGATCATGGCATCTGGTCCCATCACTTCATGGGAAATAGATGGGGAAACAGTGGAAATAGTGTCAGACTTAATTTTTTGGGGGTCCAAAATCACTGCAGATGGTGACTGCAGCCATGAAATTAAAAGACGCTTACTCCTTGGAAGGAAAGTTCTGACCAACCTAGACAGCATATTAAAAAGTAGAGACATTACTTTGCCAACAAAGGTCCATCTAGTCAAGGCTATGGTTTTTCCAGTAGTCATGTATGGATGTGAGCGTTGGACTATAAAGAAAGCTGAGTGCAGAAGAATTGATGCTTTTGAACTGTGATATTGGAGAAGACTCTTGAGACTCCCTTGGACTGCAAGGAGATCCAACCAGTCTATCCTAAAGGAGATCAGTCCTGGGTGTTCATTGGAAGGACTGACATTGAAGCTGAAACTCTAATACTTTGGCCACCTGATGTGAAGAGCTGACTCATTGGAAAAAATACTGATGCTGGGAAAGGTTGAAGGCACGAGGAGAAGCGGACGACAGGATGAGATGGTTGGATGGCATCACCGACTCAATGGATGTAAGTTTGGGTAAACTCCAGGAGTTGGTGACGGACAGGGAGGCCTGGTGTGCTGCGGTTCATGGGGTCGCAAAGAGTCGTACACGACTGAGTGACTGAACTGAACTGAACTGATGTTGTTCTTCACTCACCAGTCCCACTAGACTGCTTTCAGTTTTTCACTGTTTTTAACCTCAAAAACTTCATACATAAGCTATTCTTTCTGCCTTGAAATACACATAAACACACTCACACCACTTTTTCCTCTTCCTCTTCTGTTTTAAAATATACTGTGTTACACATGTATGTATGTGCACATATAATGTTATACATACAGACATAATATATGTTTATATATCGTAGGGGTAAGGAGTGGCAGTTAGAAGAACATTAAGCAAGTACTATGTTTAGCTTTATCATTTCAAAAAAAATCTTACTGGCTGCTATGTAAAATGTGGAATGGAGCAAGACTAGAGGAGAGGAGATGCATTAGGAGGTGGTGTAAGTCCAGAGGAGAGATGACTGAGGACAGTGTGTGTGAAGTTATGGATCTTAAACATTTTAAGTAACAGAACTTTGAAGGTTAGATGATTGTATGTATGGGTTGAGGGAGAGACAGGAATTAGAGAATAGCTCTCATATTTCTTTCTTGAGCAACTAGGTTGAAGGTAAACCACTGACAGAGGTAGGCAACACTAAATGAGTAACGTATTTTATTGGGGACAGAGGATAGGTTCAGGTCAGGATGTATTAAAGTTGTGTTATCTGCAAGATAGCCATATTATGATATCAAGTAGATGGCTGTATAGGTTCACATCTAGAGATGAGAAAAGAGGTCTGGCCCCAGAGATACAACTTTGATAATAATTAGCATATAGGGGGAAGTTCAGTCGCTCAGTTGTGTCCGACTCTTTGCGACCCCATAGAGTGCAGCACACCAGTCCTCCCTGTCCATCACCAACTCCTGGAGTTCACTCAAACTCATTCCATTGAGTCGGTGATTCCATCCAGCCATCTCATCCTCTGTCGTCCCCTTCTCCTCCTGCCCTCAAGTCTTTCCCAGCATAAGAGGCAGGGAAGCCCCTAAAAGGAGCTTCAGTGTGATGAGAGGCTCACTGCACAGTCAGACATTTGAGGAATGTGAAAAGAAAGAATAAGAGCTAACAAAGAAAACTGAGAAGAAATAACCGAGAAGTAAAAAGAAAATCAGAGTGTAGAGGGTCATGGAAACCAAGGGATGGCACTATTTCAAAAAAGAATAAAAGCTCAACAGTGCTAAATTCTGTTGAGAGGTTCAAGAAGAGGACTGATACAGTTTTTTTGGAATTTGTGATTCAAATGTCATTGTTGAACTTGGGAAGGACAACTAGTATTTTGTGGTGAGATCAGAAGCCAGAGGGCAGTAGATTAAGCAGTAAGTGGGAAGTGAACAAAAGGAAAAGAAATACAGATTCAGTTCTACAAGTATTGCCAGCTAGTGGCTAGTACAGAGACTTGCTCAAGAAAGTACTAAGGTGAATGTGCACTGAACTGACTGAAATACATTTTGAAACAAACTCTTCCCCTGAATTCTTCTTACTTCTCGAGCTCCTCAGCAAAACTTAACTGACCAGAGCGCCATGCTTGTACTTAGCTAGGTAACTCTACCAAGAATAAGAAAAATTAATCTTTTTGTGGTATTGGTATTTGAGAAAGAATTAGTATAATTTCTCTTTCTTCTGAAGAATTTTTTTACATTATTTGAAGGACTGAGCAGTGTGGACATTTGAGACATTAGTGGTAGGGCCAGTCACTTTTACTTTCACTTCAGTAAAGGTAACTATTTTAGTTGGGAGAGATATCACATCACATCTCATCACATCACAAGAATAGGTCTGTATTCCATTCAGGTAGACATGAAAAATAATGAACATGCATGCTGCTGCTTCCCCTATTACTGATTCATCTCAGACGTGTCTGTATCTGGCCATAGCATCCTTTAAAACATTCCAGGGAGACAAAAACTGAAAAGCCACTTTTGATGTTGGTTTAGCGTTCCAATCTTGGATGAATATGCCCAGGATCACAGCATTGCACATCTCCACAGGGCATTGTTTGCACAGAATGCATTGTGAATAGTATCCCCTGAATTTATAAATAGCCTTGTTACTGTACCATCACCCAACTCTCTTCCTTTTCCCATGAAGAATTGAAGTAACAGTCATTCATGTTACTAGATATATAGACCATATGTGATAATTTGACATTGTTTTTTAAGCTGCCCATGATACTATTTTCATGATATTGCAACACCTTGTATGAATGTCTCTTTCATTATCTATGCTATGAACAAAGCCAAATGAAGCAAATTGTATCTAGGCTTATATATATATTGTAGTTCCACTTACCTCAGTTTGACAACATGAGCTTTGATGAACTCATTTTTTAAATCTGACTCTTTGAATGTTTTAGTAATCTGTAGAAAGGAAAAAAAAAAAAAACCTTTCTGTAATTACAGTTCTTTCTCTCCTTCCTCTTTCCAACACTGAAACATGGGACTATGCTAATGAGGAATATAGACTGGAGTTTTTTTAGTTCAGTTCCACTTTAGAACACCTGGGATCGATTTAGACAGGCTAAAAACCTTCTGAAGCAGGGTCTGTTCTTCATCTATTACACAAAGATAATAATGGACAGGATGCATTTTCACTAGAAGCCATTCTAAACACAGCAGACATTTTGCTCAATGAGAGCTCATGTTATTTGATTTTGTGGCTGTTCCTGAAGAGGTTGGGGCATGAGCCAACCCAACACTATACAACTTACACTGTGATCCTGCAGCAACTGTTTTTAAATAGGTTAAAATCAGATTAAAATGAGTAGCAATGGAGAGCCTGATGAGAAGGAGGAAGAGAAATAAAGAATAGTCTTTTCCTTATTGTTTCTGATTAATGCCTAAACATCTTAAGTTATTTTTAACATCAGTTGTTATTTCCTGACCTAACTTTAATCTTCCCCCTGAATCATTGCTCAGTGCCAGCAAGGATGATTCTCTTGAGGTATAAGGTTTAGCTTCACAGAGAACTAGTAGTGATTCTGTAACTGGAATAGTTCTACCAAGATGCAGGGTGAGATGTACTAAGCCGTCATATTGTGGAGTGGATTCTGTTGGCTAGTACTGTGAGGTTGGACCAAGGTTGAGGTGAATGTGAAGAAGTTCAAATGGGGAAATTAAGTAGCATGCTGAATCTTACATTAAGCCAGGATTTGAAGTCAATTCTTGAGACTGTAAAGTTTACATAATCTCTGTCACACCATATTATATCTTACTTTTTCATTATCCATTTTTTTGGCTGATATTGAACCAACCAGTTGTTGGAAAATATGATAACTTTTTTTCCTTCTAGAAGTCTTAAATATTTTTAAGAATTATGAGGCTTTTGATTTTATAATAATAATTTCCTTTTTTAAAAATTCAAGAAGTACTAGTAAGTGTTAAGAAGAAAGCAAAAAGTCACTCAAAATTCTATGATCTAGAATTATAGGATGCTACCATTTGGTCAGCCATATTCTAGTTAACTTTGTAGAAGGATGCGTTTTAATGTGTTTGTTTATATGGTATATTGTAGGCAGTAGGTAAGTTTAATATTACTTGACTTTAATAGAAGTAGAAAGATCTGACCTAAAACTGAAGGAATTGCTAAAATTTAACTAAATGTTTCTTGTAATTATATTTCATGATTTAGTATTGTACCAGCACAGGCTAGACTTGACCAAAGTGTTAAATTTAATTATTACATTTTTGCTATGTAGAAAATATTGAGGTAATTTGGTGAAGATAATAAGCAACATAAAGAAAGTTGATTAATTGGCTGATATCCATATACGAGGATAAAAGAAGAAGCCTATGGCTAAGATTCTGTATTTCATAGAGAACATAAAAATTTTGTGGACTCTTTCATTCATTTCAGTTCAGTTCAGCCACTCAGTTGTGTCCGACTCTTGGTGACCCCATGAATCGCAGCACGCCAGGCCTCCCTGTCTATCACCAACTCCCGGAGTTCACTCAGACTCACGTCCATCGAGTCAGTGATGCCATCCAGCCATCTCATCCTCTGTCGTCCCCTTCTCCTCCTGACCCCAATCCCTTCCAGCATCAGAGTCTTTTCCACTGAGTCAGCTCTTCGCATTAGGTGTCAAAATATTGGAGTTTCAACTTTAGCATCAGTCCTTCCAATGAACACCCAGGGCTGATCTCCTTTAGGATGGACTGGTTGGATCTCCTTGCAGTCCAAGGGACTCTCAAGAGTCTTATCCAACACCGCAGTTCAAAAGCATCAATTCTTTGGTGCTCAGCTTTCTTCACAGTCCAACTCTCACATCCACACATGACCACTGGAAAAAACCATAGCCTTGACTACACGGACCTTTGTTGACAAAGTAATGTCTCTGCTTTTGAATATGCTATCTAGGTTGGTCATAACTTTCCTTCCAAGGAGTAAGCATCTTTTAATTTCATGGCTGCAGTCACCATCTGCAGTGATTTTGGAGGCCCCCAAAATTAAGTCTGACACTGTTTCCACTGTTTCCCCATCTATTTGCCATGAAGTGATGGGATCAGATGCCATGATCTTAGTTTTCTAAATGTTGAGCTTTAAGCCGACTTTTTCACTCTCTTTCACTTTCACCAAGAGGCTCTTTAGTTCTTCTTCACTTTCTGCCATAAGGGTGGTGTCATCTGCATATCTGAGGTTATTGATATTTCTCCCGGCAATCTTGATTCCAGCTTGTGCTTCTTCCAGCCCAGCGTTTCTCATTATGTACTCTGCATAGAAGTTAAATAAGCAGGGTGACAATACACAGCCTTGACGTACTCCTTTCCCTATTTGGAACCAGTCTGTTGGTCCATGTCCAGTTCTAACTGTTGCTTCCTGACCTGCATATAGGTTTCTCAAGAGGCAAGTCAGGTGGTCTGGTATTCCCATCTCTTTCAGAATTTTCCATTAGAACTTATCAAATTCTTGGTAGAAAATCAGTGAACAGATGCTTGAATAGGAAGAAAATGGGCTAGGTGGGAAGTATATACACAGGGTATACGGAGAGAAGTTAGCTTGCTCTGGGAACGTGAATGAATCTTGTAACCTTGCTTCCTCTCGTTATCTTCATCTGTAAGAGGAGAACAGTCCAAAGTATGTTTAAAAAATCGATCTGTGCACAATTGGCTGCTGCAACTCCTAGAGGCTATGCATCTACTTTCAGTGAAGTTTATATACAACCTTTTGTCCTTTTCCCTTCCCTTCAAAATTATTTGTTTAATGAGTCAGGTGAGTTTGTTTTCACACTTCTTTGATTTTGGAACATGTATTATTGACCCTTTTATTACAATGGGCAAAAATTAAGTAAACAATGAAAAAAGTATTTTTTTAAATTTTATTTTTAAACTTTACAATATTGTATTAGTTTTGCCAAATATCGAAATGGATCCACCACAGGTATACATGTGTTCCCCATCCTAAACCCTCATCCCTCCTCCCTCCCCATACCATCCCTCTGGGTCATCCCAGTGCACCAGCCCCAAGCATCCAGTATCGTGCATCGAACCTGGACTGGCAACTCATTTCATATGTGATATTATACATGTTTCAATGCCATTCTCCCAAATCTTCCCACCCTCTCCCTCTGCAACAGAGTCCATAAGACTTTTCTATACATCAGTGTCTCTTTTGCTGTCTCGTACACAGGGTTATTGTTACCATCTTTCTAAATTCCATATATATGTGTTAGCGTACTGTATTGGTGTTTTCCTTTCTGGCTTACTTCACTCTGTATAATAGGCTCCAGTTTCATCCACCTCATTAGAACTGATTCAAATGTTTTCTTTTTAATGGCTGAGTAATACTCCATTGTGTATATGTACCACAGCTTTCTTATCCATTCATCTGCTGATGGACATCTAGGTTGCTTCCATGTCCTGGCTATTGTAAACAGTGCTGCGATGAACATTGGGGTACACGTGTCTCTTTCCCTTCTGGTTTCCTCAGTGTGTATGCCCAGCAGTAGGATTGCTGGATCATAAGGCAGTTCTATTTCCAGTTTTTTAAGGAATCTCCACACTGTTCTCCATAGTGGCTTTACTAGTTTGCATTCCCACCAACAGTGTAAGAGGGTTCCCTTTTCTCCACACCCTCTCCAGCATTTATTGCTTGTAGACTTTTGGATCGCAGCCATTCTGATTGTGTTTCTCTCCTGGTTGACAATACTACCTTTGAAATATAGAATAGCCTTGGATCCTTAAACCTCAGTCATATTCATAATTGATAAGAATTGAAGTGAGATATGGATTATTGAGATAAATTCTTACAAAGTACCATCATCAACCTGTTAACAGATGAAGTCATATGAAGGATAAAACATTATACATATTATACCTACAGCTGTTACATGTTTTTCATCTTAAGGGCTAAAAGATCTTGTTAGCTATTCCAAGAAGGGAAATCACTATCTTATTTTCAATACCTTCTTATTTGATGAAGCTTTTGTTTTCTTTTCTCTTT
Source organism: Bos indicus (assembly GCF_029378745.1). Taxonomy (NCBI): domain Eukaryota; kingdom Metazoa; phylum Chordata; class Mammalia; order Artiodactyla; family Bovidae; genus Bos; species Bos indicus. The sequence goes on from NC_091765.1 coordinate 84,268,776, forward strand.
TAATCTTCTAAGAAGTATATTGATTTACTTAAGACATTGCTTTACCTGGCAGTGTGGCTATAGCCAGGAATAGAAGAGTGTCAGTTTTTATTACCTAACTAACTGTTCATTTACATGTTCATTATTGTGCATGTGTGTTAATTGAGATCTTAAAGAAAAAGCAGAGTTAGCTGGTTGAAGAGGAAGGAAACAGCTACGCAGGTAGAGTGAATGGTACATAAAAAACCCTTAGGTTGGGAACAAACACTCTGTGTTTAAAGAATGAAAGGGCAAGGCGATTGTAGCATAGGAAGCAAAGAGGCTAGAGTGATAGAAAGACCAGATCATGAAAGTCTTGATAGTCTGTGAAGCATTTAGTCTTTATCTTAAATAATGGGAAGTGTTTTAAACAAGCGAGTAATAAAATCAGATTTGCAATTTGAGAACAATTTCTCTGGCTGCATCTGGATAAACAATTCGAGGTACAAAATAAGACAGATTAGTTATGGTGGTATTTTGGTACTTCATTGTAGAGGTGATGGCTTGGATAGATCTGGTGGTAGTAGATATGGAGGGAAATGAATGGATTTGAGGGGAAGAATAGGGGGTAAAACCTATAGACTGGATATTTGGAATGAATGAGAGCAGTATATCAAAGATGAGTTTTAGGGTTTTGGTTTGGAAAACAATAAATAACATTTTAATCAATGGGGATAGAATTATTGGAAGAAGGCTAGTATGGCATGGGGTGATCATGAGTTTGATTTGGGGACAAATATATTTAAGGTGTTTTTACATGAGCCAAGTAGAGCTATTAGGCTGGCAGTTGGGTGAAAAGGTCTGAAGTACAGAAGAAAAGTTTGGGCTGCAGACAGAATGAGACATTAGTATGTAAGTGTTGGTAGAAGTTGGTCAGGGTTGAGATCATCTAGAGACAGAAAATAGTGAGAGAAGAGGAGGGCATAGGTCAAAGAGTTGGGGAATTTTAATATTTAATGTCAGTGTAGAGGAGGATGAGACTATAAAAGGTACAGAGGAGTAATGGCCAGAGAAGCAGGATGAGAAAAACAGGTGAATAGGCAGCATGGTATCTTGGGCAAAAATCACATAATCATGGGCTTTTTGAGTTAGAATATATTATAAGAATCATCTAGTCAAATGATTTTATTTTACTAATGAATAAACTGAGAACCAGGAAAGATAAGTGAATTATTTAATATAATAGAAAGTTCTGGGGTTATTCCACTGCTCATTAAGTATAACACTACTGACTATGAAACAAGAATAATGATGTGACTCATATTACCACTGGTGAATGGTATGATTCTTATATTTGAAATCAGGAGACCTTGGTTTGAATTTTTTTTCTAGTACTTTCTAGTTGAATGGCCTTTGACATGTTTCTTAAGCTCACTATCTTTACTTACCCATCTATAAAAATAATATACGTATTATGAACTGAAGGTTAGATGATATATGTAAAAGTACTTTATAAACTATAAAGCACTATATTAGAGTATTATTCAAAGTGTTTCCACAGAAGTATGAATAAATGAGATTAACTATGGAAATCACATGTCAAAAGAATTTCAAGGGGAATTTTTCTCTGCCAGATGTTCAATTATAAAGCCACAGTAAATAGTTTGGTACTGGTACAGGAAAAGATGAGTCAGTGAAAGAGAGGGGAATACAGAAAAATAAAGGGAGAATTTAGTGTATGATAAAAGTGGTACAACAAATAAATCCATTATGCTGTATAATATACTGCTTTGGTACCACCACCTAGTTATTTTTTGGGGAAAAAGCTGGATTTGTATCTTATTACAAATAAATCACAGATGGATTGATAATTTTGGCTTCATAAAAAATTAAATCTATTTGGCATTAAAAAAATCCTAGATTATAAATGAGGTTGAAAGTCAAATAACAAGTTAGAGAAATATATGCAGATGTAAAACAGGCAAATTCTGATATTCTAATAAGGAAATAATCTTTTTCCAGATTTACATGAAAACACAAATGCTCCAGTAAGAAAGTGGGCAAGGTCATGACCAGGAAATTCACAAATGAAACTATAAAAATAACCTATTAATATATGGAGACAGATTAAATCTTACTAGTACTCAAAGAGATGCAAACCAAAATAATAGTGAGACATCACTTCTTATCTGTTTGATTAGCAGCAATGAATAACATTTACAATGTATAGTGTTAATGCTGTAGGAAAATATGCATATCTATTACAGTCCCAGAAAACTAACCAGTCTAATCACATGGACCACAGTCCTCTCTAACTCAATGAAACTATGAGCCATGCTGTGTAGGGCCACCCAAGACAGATGGGTCATGGTGGAGAGTTCTGACAGAATGTGGTCTACTGGAGAAGGGAATGGCAAACCACTTCAGTATTCTTGCCTTGAGAACCCCATGAACAATACGAAAAGGCAAAAAGATACGACACTGAAAGATGAACTCAGGTCAGTAGGAGCCCAGTATGCTGCTGGAGATCAGTGGAGAAATAACTCCAGAAAGAATGAAGAGATGGATCCAAAGCAAAAACAACACCCAGTTGTGGATGTGACTGGTGATGGAAGCAAGGTCTGATGCTGTAAAGAGCAATATTGCATAGGAACCTGGAATGTTGGGTCCATATCAAGGCAAATTGGAAGTCGTCAAAAAGGAGATGGCAAGATTCAACGTCAACATTTTAGGATTCAGCTAACTAAAATGGACTGGAATGGGTGAATTTAACTCAGATGACCATTATATCTACTACTGTGGGTGAGAATCCCTTAGAAGAAATGGAGTAGCCATCATGGTCAACAAGAGAGTCCGAAATGTAGTACTTGGATGCAATCTCAAAAATGACAGAACGATCTCTGTTCATTTCCAAGGCAAACCATTCAGTATTACAGTAATACAAGTCAATGCCCTGACCAGTAATGCTGAAGAAGCTGAAGTTGAATGTAACACCCCCAAAAGATGTCCTTTTCATTATAGGGGACTGGAATGCAAAAGTAGGAAGTCAAGAAATACCTGGAGTAACAGGCAAATTTGGCCTTGGAGTACAGAATGAAGCAGGGCAAAGGCTCATAGAGTTTTGCCAAGAGAATGCACTGGTCATAGCAAACACCCTCTTCCAACAACACAAGAGAAGACTCTACACATGGACATCACCAGATGGTCAACATCAAAATCAGATTGATTATATTCTTTGCAGCCAAAGATGGAGAAGCTCTATACAGTCAGCAGAAACAAGACTGGGAGCTGACTATGGCTCATATCATGAATGCCATATTGCCAAATTCAGACTTAAATTGAAGAAAGTAGGGAAAACCACTAGATGTTTCAGATATTACCTAAATCAAATCCCTTACAATTATACAGTAGAAGTGAGAAATAGGTTTAAGGGACTAGATCTGATAGACAGAGTGCCTGATGAACTGTGGACTGAGGTTCGTGACATTGTATGGGAGACAGTGATCAAGACGATCCCCAAGAAAAAGAAATGCAAAAAAGCAAAATGGTTGTCTGAGGAGGCCTTACAAATGGCTGTAAAAAGAAGAGAAGCCAAAAGCAAAGGAGAAAAGGAAAGATATAAGCATCTGAATGCAGAGTTCCAAAGAATAGCAAGGAGATATAAGAAAGCCTTCCTCAGTGATCGGTACAAAGAAATAGAGGAAAGCAACAGAATGGGAATGACTAGAGATGTCTCAAGAAAATTAGAGATACCAAGGGAATATTTCATATAAAGATGGGTTCAATAAAGGACAGAAATGATATGGACCAGACAGAAGAAGACGATATTAAGAAGAGGAGGCAAGAATACACAGAAGAACTGTACAAAAAAGATCTTCATGACCCAGATAATCACAATGATGTGATCACTGACCTAGAGCCAGACATCCTGGAATGTGAAGTCAAGTGGGTCTTAGGAAGCATCACTATAAACAAAACTAGTGGAGGTGATGGAATTCCAGTTGAGCTATTTCAAATCCTAAAAGATGACTCTGTGAAAGTGCTGCACTCAATATACCAGCAAATTTGGAAAACTCAGCAGTGGCCACAGGACTGGAAAAGGTTGGTTTTCATTCCAATCCCAAAGAAAGGCAATGCCAAAGAATGCTCAAACTACTGCACAATTGCTCTCATCTCACACGCTAGTAAAGTAATGCTCAAAATTCTCCAAGCCAAGCTTCAGCAATATGTGAACCATGAACTTCCAGATGTTCAAGCCGGTTTTAAAAAAGGCAGCAGAACCAGAGATCAAATTGCCAACATCCGCTGGATCATAGAAAAAGCAAGAGAGTTCCAGGAAAACATCTATTTCTGCTTTATTGACTATGCCAAAGCCCTTGACTGTGTGGATCACAATAAACTGTGGAAAATTCTGAAAGAGATGGGAATACCAGACCTCCTTACCTGCCTCGTGAGAAATCTGTGTGCAGGTCAGAAAGCAACAGTTAGAACTGGACATGGAGCAACAGACTGGTTCCAAATAGGAAAAGGAGTACGTCAAGGCTGTATATTGTCACCCTGCTTATTTAAGTTATATGCAGAGTACATCATACAAAATGCCAGGCTGAATGAAGCACAAGCTGGAATCAAGATTGCTGGGAGAAATATCAATAACCTCAGATATGCAGATGACTAGGTGTGATCACTCACCTAGAGCCAGACATCCTGGAATGTGAAGTCAAGTGGGCCTTAGAAAGCATCACTATAAACAAAACTAGTGGAGGTGATGGAATTCCAGTTGAGATATTTCAAATCCTAAAAGATGACACTGTAAAAGTGCTGCACTCAATATACCAGCAAATTTGGAAAACCACCCTTATGGCAGAAAGTGAAGAACAACTAAAGAGCCTTTTGATGAAAGTGAAAGAGGAGAGTGAAGAAGTTGGTTTAAAGCTCAACATTCAGAAAACTAAGATCATGGCATCTGTCCCATCACTTCATGGCAGATAGATGGGGAAACAGTGGCTGACTTTATTTTTGGAGGCTCCAAAATAACTGTAGATGGTGATTGCAGCTATGAAATTAAAAGACGCTTACTTCTTGGAAGAAAAGTTATGACAACCCGAGACAGCATATTAAAAAGCAGAGAGATTACTTTGTCAACAAATGTCCAACTACTCAAAGCAGTGGTTCCAGTAGTCATGTATGGATGTGAGAGTTAAACTATAAAGAAAGCTGAGCACTGAAGAATTGATGCTTTGAACTGTGGTGTTGGAGAAGACTCTTGAGAGTCCCTTGGACTGCAAGGAGATCCAACCAGTCCATCCTAAAGGACATCAGTCCTGAAAATTCACTGGAAGGACTGATGTTGAAGCTGAAGCTCTATATTCTGGCCACCTGATGTGAAGAATTGACTCATTGGAAAAGACCCTGATGCTGGGAAAGATTGAAAGCCTGTGAGAAGGGGATGACAGAGGATGAGATGATTGGATGGCATCACTGACTCAATGGGCATGAGTTTGAGTAAACTACTGGAGTTGGTGATGGACAGGGAGGCCTGGCGTGCTGCAGTCCATGGGATCATAAAGAGTCGTACATGACTGAGCGACTGAACTGAACTGAAGTGAATGCATACTCATATACTGGTGGTAAGACTGTAAGGTGGGGCACTTGAGTGCAATCTAGAAATTAAAATAATTGTTAAAAATGCTTAGACCACTAGATTGATCTAAACAAATGGGTGCACAAATACGTGGAGAGACTAGACAAATAGAAGAATTTTAAATATGCTTTAAATATTCAAAGCATGACTTTTCACTCCACTTCTTAGGTGTGGCCTGTAATTGTGTCTTTCTTTCAAAGAGTATAATATGGAAAAGGGAGGAACTTTAGTGTATTAATAGAAATCTGACAAACACTACTTAAGCCAGGCGATCATCAACAGTGATAAATCATGTTGATACTATGTACCCTCACTTCATACAATGTAAAGAAAATGAAATTTTTCCTCTATAGTCTTCCTCCCTAAATCCCCATACCCCGGTCTAGCCATAAGCAAAAACATCAGAAAACCCCTAGTTGTGGGACATTTCTATAAAATACCTGACTAGTATGCCTCAACTGTCAAGATTATCACCAACAAGGAAAATCTGAGGAACTTTCAGAGCCTAAAAAGACATGATAATTATATAATTTGCTATCGTGGATGGGATCAGGAAACAGAAAAGAACATTAAGTAAAAGAAGAGGAAATCTGAATAAAATATGAAATTTTGTTAATAACAATGTGTTAATGTTAGAGTTAATACATTAAAAGCAAGAGGATTCCAGAAAAACATCTATGTCTGCTTTGTTTATTATGCCAAGCCTTTGACTGTGTGGATCACAACAGTGAAAAATTCTTCAAGAGATGGGAGTACTAGACCTCCTGACCTGCCTCCTGAGAAATCTGTATGCAGGTCAAGAAGCAACAGTTAGAACTGCACATGGAAAACAGCCTGGTTCAAAATCAGGAAAGGAGTACATCAAGGCTGTATATTGTCACCCTGCTTATTTAACTAATATGCAGAGTACATCATGCAAGATGCCAGGCTGGATGAAGCAGAAGATTGTTTGGAGAAATATCAATAACCTCAGATATGCAGATGACACCACCCTTATGGAAGAAAGTGAGCAAGAACTAAAGAGCCTTTGATGAAAGTGAAAGAGGAGAGTGAAAATGTTGGCTAAAAACTCAACATTCAGAAAACTAAGATCATGGCATCTGGTCCCATCACTTCATGGCAAATAGATGGGGAAACAATGGAAACAGTGACAGACTTTATTTTTTGGGCTCCAAAATCATTGCAGATGGTGACTGTAGCCATGAAATTAAAAGACACTTGCTCCTTGAAAGAAAAGCTATGACCAACCTAGATAGCATATTCAAAAGCAGAGACATTACTTTGCCAACAAAAGTCCATCTAGTCAAGGCTATGGTTTTTCCAGTAGTCATGTATGGATGTGAGAGTTGAACTAAAAGCTGAGTGCTGAAGAATTGATGCTGTGAACTGTGGTGTTGAGGAAGACTCTTGAGAGTCCCTTGGACTGCAAGGAGATACAACCAGTCCATCCTAAAGGAAATCAGTCCTGAATATTCATTGGAAGGACTGATGCTGAAGCTGAAACTTCAGTACTTTGGCCACCTGATACAAAGAACTGACTCATTGGAAAAGACCCTGATTTTGGCAAGCATTGAAGGCAGGAGGATAAGGGAATGACAGAGGATGAGATGGTTGGATGCCATCAGCGACTAGATGGACATGAGTTTGAGTAGACTGTGGGAGTTGGTGATGGACAGGGAAGCCTGGCGAGCTGCAGTCCTTGGGGTGTCAGAGAGTCAAACATGACTGAGTGACTGAACTGAACTTATTAACACTTAATCATTAATTGCAATAAATGTACTAGTGTAAGGTGTTAGATAGCATTTTTGACTCAAGGGACATAAATTTGAGCAAACTCTGGGAGATGATGAAGGACAGGGAAACCTGGCATACTGCAGTCCTTGGGGTCACAAAGAGTAGGACATGACTTAGCAACTGAACAACAGGGTGTTAAATACAGAGGAAACTGGGTGTGATGTGTATGAGAATTCTATATTACCTTTGCAACTTTTCTATAAATCTTAAATGCTTCCAAAATAAAATACTTGTTAAAGCTGAAGAAAAATTTGAAAATCTTTAGAGAGAAATAAATGCATAAACCTATATTCTGATAATTCTAGTTCTGGGATATGTCCCAATAGTATAATCATTCAGGTGTGCAAGTATCAGCAAGAATGGTCATCAGATATTGAATATAATAGTGAAAAACTGGAAACAGTTTAAACATCTGTCAACAAAAGAGTGGTTAAATAAAATATTGTATCTTTTTACACTATAATACTGTTTAGTTATTTAAAATGGTAGATTTCTTCATTGATATTTAAATACTTCTATGACAGTTTTGAGAAAAAAGTAGGAAAAAGCAAGCATGTATAGTCTTATTCCATTGACAGAAAGTTATATGTGTTTGTGCATGTATGATTATGAAGTGTACGTGAAAGATACTTGGAATATCAAAATATTAATTGTGGATATATGAGTATTGACATTCTGTGCATGTTTCTGTTTTTTTTTTTTTTATATTTCTTGAATGCCCTGAATTTTCTACATTTGTGTTTTATCTTTACAACAAAAGAGATTACTAAAATTATTTTCATTTTGATGACAAAATTTGTACATACATTATCATTTGCTTTTAGACCATTTTTGAGAATAAATTAAAAATAACAAGTTAGATTGTACAATTTTTTTGGCATTGGAGGTTGTATTTTAAAGACTTACTGAATATCTTCCAAAGGTGCTGGTAGTACTTTTCAAAGAAACTTATTTAGTTTATGTTTTCACATTGCTGAATGTGCTATATGTTGTGCTTTATGCCTTATGCCATTTCTCTCTAAAATAGTGTTTTGCAATTTTCCATGTGCTGTATGAAAGATGAACTCACCTAACATATCTAGTCTCTCTGACAGAAACTGAACGACTTCTTTAGGGCTGAGGACATCTCTGTCATCTTGCTCTAATGACTGGTAGCCGGGTTCTAATTCCCTAGAATGAAGCTGGGATTTTCAAAATACGCACTTTCAGTTTACTCCCTTTTATTAAACTAGGTGTACAGCTGAAACATTACAAGATGTTTTTGTGTGGGTATGAGGGCTTCATTATTAATAATGGTCTTCAGACTGGCTTCCTGAGATGTTTATCTCTAGCAGCTTCTTCAAGAAATTTAAGAATGGCCATTGGTTTGAAGCCTAAACAATGGGCTCTTATGACGCAAATGATATGACTAAATATTGTTAATGATTTTTTAACAACAGGTTGGGAAGTGATAGTAGGAATTTGAGGTTCAGTTCAGTTCAGTCGCTTAGCCGTGTCCAACTCTTTGCAACCCCATGAACCGCAGCACGCCAGGCCTTCCTGTCCATCACCAACTCCTGAAGTCCACCCAAACCCATGTCCATTGTTGGTGATGCCATCCAACCCTCTCATCCTCTGTCATCCCCTTCTTCTCCTGCCCTCAATCTTTCCCAGCATCAGGGTCTTTACAAATGAGTCAGCTCTCCGCATCAGGTGGCCAAAGTTTTGGAGTTTCAGCTTCAGCATCAGTCCTTCCAATGACTATTCAGGACTGATCTCCTTTAGGATGGACTGGTTGGATCTCCTTGCAGTCCAAGGGACTCTCACGAGTCTTCTCCAACACCACAGTTCAAAAGCATCAATTCTTCTGCACTCAGCTTTCTTTATAGTTCAACTCTCACATCCATACATGACCACTGGAAAAACCATAGCCTTGACTAGACGGACCTTTGGTGACAAAGTAATGTCTCTGCTTTTTAATATGCTGTTTAGGTTGGTCATAACTTTCCTTCCAAGGAGCAAGCGTCTTTTAATTTCATGGCTGCAATCACCAACCGCAGTGATTTTGGAGCCCAGAAAATTAAAGTCAGCCACTTTTCCCACTGTTTCCCCATCTACTTGCCATGAAGTGAAGTTCGGGAGGTAAGCCTAAAATGCATTTCCACATTTTCTGGAATATGCCATAATTCAAGCTTTCAACCTCTTGGTTTTCTTCTGGACCAGGGTAATGAGCTTCTAACTAGTCTTACTGTGTGCGGGCTCTTCTCTTTATAATCTAATTTTTACATTGTGAATGTGAATCTATCAGATCCTGTTTGCATCATTCTGCCTGTAGCTCAAGACTTTTTGTCTACAAAATAAAACCCCAATTTGTTATTAGCTAAGGACATTCTCTTCTCTATGTCTTGGCTTATGTTTTAGCTGTGGTATGCCTTACTCATTCTAAAAGTCAACCTGAAAATCTTCTTTTATAAGAGACCATCTCTCATCTCCATGATTGGATATAATTTATCCTCTTAGCACAAACTTACATCCAATATCTAATATCTATTCCACTTTCTGTATGTCCACTGCATTTGGCAGGATTAATGTTTAATGTTTATTGAAGGAACAGGAGGCTCCCACTTCTGACATAACCAACTGATGTTCCCCAGTATTAGCCCTACCTCTGCCTCCTGGCCTAGATTCTGTTCCCAAATTATTCTGGTTCAGTTGTTCATTCTGATCTCATTAAACACTTAAACAATATACCTAAGTTCCTTTGCTCTAATTTTATGCTCATGAAGCACTTTTCTCATAACTTGGCTCCCAGTCTAATTTGTCTCTAAGGGTAAAGGTTGTCAGACAAGCAGATGACTCAATGCCCCATCCATCATAAGCCTCATTATAACTTAACTCAATGATTCCAAAGTGAGGTCCCTGGACAATTAGCATCAGCATAACCTGGGAACTTGCTGAAATGCAAGTTCTAACTACTGAATCAGAAATTCTGACACTGGGGCCCAGAGATCTGTTTTTTTAATAAGCCTTCCAGGTGATTTTGTTACATGCCGAAGTTTTAGAACCATTGGATTAATTTATATTCTTAAGAGTTTCAGAAAAGGTAATGTAAGTGAGCTGAGATTGGTCAGCTCTGACTCTGCAGGGCTGAAGGCCAAACCCTGGTCTATGATGATAAACTAAGTGTCTGCTTGTGAGATTTCTTGGCAGGCAGCCTCGGGACCTCTTCATTTGAGAAACCAGACTTGCTTTGTTTATTTTCTATGTTCATCATTGAAGCAAAGTATTATTTGTCCAAACTACATTAATGTGTATTTTAACACTTACTACCTGTGTGTTTAGTTGCATAAGAAAAAAGGAAAGAAGGCAAAATGAAAATGATTAAAAAAAAAACAAACTCAAGGATAGAGAAATGCTCAAATTGCACAAACAATAGACTTCCAGTTTTTGAAGCCATAATCATAAAAAATATACTTACTCATGACCTAAAGCTCTTCACTCATGATGTAAGAAAATGTGAATAAGAACCAATGTACAAGCAAATTGACTTGGAAGAAGTACAATGAAACACATCCTTCACCATTCAGGGAAGGAAAATATGCATCTAGCAGTTGTAAATATATCACAAAATATTAGATTTATTATCATATTTGTTTTATGATAAAATAAAGAACAAAGACAAATATTAACTTACCATAGATTCAATTCTTCCACTCAAAGTCCTATATTTCTCTGTAGCTGGTGAACTTAACTCATCACTATATTGTTTACCCAAGATTTGAATGCTGCTTTGGTAAAAGTAAGATTTTTGATCTGAAAAACAAGGAAAAGGCAGAATCAGTCTCACATTACTAAGTACTTTAATTTTTATTTCATACAGAATTATTTAGGCTATGTTGTACAATTAAAAAAATTAATTCCTTTAAAATAAAAAATTCTAAACAGTAAAAATGTAACTATAATAAAATTATTTTCTCCTTCAGTCTTTAAAAAGATTGGCAAAGCTGAAACATTAAAAATGCATGAAAATCAGAGCAGCATTATTTGAGAAATTAAATTGTTCAGTAGTATCATAATTTTCACTCCTACTATATATTTTAGGGATATTTGTGATTGCAGATATATTCACTCAAGAATTATTGATGTCTATAATATGCTGTTATTCATTTATTATTAAGGAATAATCCAAAATGATTCTGAATAGTTTTAAAAATTATTTCAAATATCATTCTTTTTAGAGGAATTAGTGACCTGTCAGTTTTCTGGACTAAGCTAGTCCAGAAAATAACTATTCTGACAAGATAGCTAATCTGGTTGTTCATTGTAAACTCTTTCTATCAAAAATGGTCTTCCAAAGGATATGTTAAGTTTTATAAAGGAAATGAAAATTCCTAACACACTTGTACATATCTTAGAAACATTATGAACATGGACATAACCTAATTTGTCTCAGGAAGAAAATCCCTGCTTCCATCTGATCATGCATATACATAATTTATACAGAGAAATATCTCAATCAGGGAAAGCATTTGAGATCCCGGGAACAGGGTAGTATGGTCCTTTGTGGCAGAAGGACAAGTCTTTCTAGGGTCATGAATGGTCACTGAATACACTCTGAAGAGGACTTAGGCTCCTGTCTTTGTGTTTAAGTGTGACAATACAGTGTTGTTAGGAGGGAATCCATTAAATCTGAAACTTGATGTTGGTTTTTCCTACTTCTGTAATTCATCTTGCACGTAATAGTCTCTAGGTGATTTGATAGCAAAATATAGTCCCAAGTAAAATTTAGCTACAATTTTATAATTCAGTTGAGTGAAAAAACTATTACTCGTTACTGGAATAAATTTATTCTCACTTAGTCTCTAACCTTACATATACCCATATACCTTCATTCTCCTCCTATCCCAGCCCCAGTTATTTAAATAATGCAATGGGATTATAGCTGAAATGAAAAAAAAAACAGGTTATAGCATATATTATCTAGTGAAATTTGACACATTTTATCTACATTAAAACCTCGGAGAGAATATTCACTGGGATATTAAGTTGTGTGTTAATGAAGAGTGTATATGCATTCTTAATGTTGTTTCTTTCTGTTTCCTATTTTTAATAAAAAATTAAAGAAAATAAGAGAAACAAAAAAGAATAGAATCATTTTTAAAGTTTGTTTTTAACCTCTTTCTACTTTTTAACTGAAAATTCATCTCCTATCATAACTGTCCTGCTCCTAAGATTGTTTTCAGGACACAGGTCATGAATTAATGAATATTTAGGTACATCCAACTTTTAGATTTTGAAACTTAGGGTGCTTTGCAATATTTTATTTTTTTTTCTTCTAATTTTATTATATTGGTTTTGCCATACATCAAAATGAATCCGCCACAGGTATACACGTGTTCCCCATCCTGAACCTTCCACCCTCCTCCCTCCCCAATATTTTAAATAAAGAAGCAAATTATAGGATTAATGAAAAACAAAACAAGTGAACTCTAGCATCAGATAAATATTGTCTTTTTTGTCAGCTAGAATAATCCTTACCTGGGTAATAATGTTGTTTGGTATACTAAAAAGGACCAAAAATAAATAAATAAAACAGAAGAGAAAAAATACTGAATTATAGAAAATATAAACATGAGACTATATTTAGAGGTATATAAATAAAATATATAATTATATTGTATTAAAAAATAAAAGTGGCAATAAAAGAAAGAAGGCCAAACTTTGAAAGTATATTCAGTTAATTCATCTGAGAAGTGGTATTTCCAATATTTTGGTACTTACCAAAAGCTAAAAAGTAGACAAGTAGACCTATGATCACTGCCAGGATCACCACCACTGCGACGACAACAAAAAATACTAGATATGGATTCAGGGATCTTGAGGCTGATGTCACTCGTGCTGGCCTTAGAACAAGGGGAAAAGATCAAAGCCCATATATTTCACTCAGAGAAGCCATCATTTCAGCACTTCTGAAGTCTCTTAGGTTGCATGTGGCTCTATCATAGAAAATTGATTGGTTCTTTTTTTAAAATTTATTTGTTTATTTGGAGGATAATTGCTTTACAATATCATGTTGGCTTTCACCATACAAATAGGAATGTGACTCTGAAATGAAATCAAACTGAACAACACTCTCTTTAATGGTATTTCTTACCATTTTTTAAGCACTAAAATGTTGACATTTAGGTAGTTTGATAGAAGAATAAGGAAATATGATTTATGGTTTGCAACTGCTTTTCCTTCTTCTGACAGTTGATAAGTTTCTCAAGAATAACAACTCTTTTTTGTTTTACTACAACTTCTAAGACCCTTGTTGGACATTACTGTAGTAAGCTCCCTTACATGGGCACCATCCCCAGGGATGTGCTGAAGAGAGATCTTTTTTTGTGGGAAGAGGGGCAGAGGGAGTCAGAATAGTAGCATTTCTCACAGTAATAGCCTCTATATTATTAAAATGAGGATATGGCTAGAGGCTGTGGAGAAGGAAATGGCAACCCACTCAAGTGTTCTTGCCTGGAGAATCCCAGGGACGGGGGAGCCTGGTGGGCTGCCATCTATGGGGTCGCACAGAGTCGGACAGGACTGAAGCGACTTAGCAGCAGCAGCAAAGGCTGAGAGCTGAGATCCAGGAGAGTAACAAGCACTTATAATTAATTAGAACTGTACTAGCGGCAGTGGATTTGTGTGATTTTGTTCACCCATGAATTTATCAATAGCAGTGTAAGCCAATCAGATCAGATCAGATCAGACCTGTCGCTCAGTCGTGTCCGACTCTTTGCGACCCCATGAATCGCAGCACGCCAGGCCTCCGTGTCCGTCACCAACTCCCAGAGTTCACTGAGACTCACGTCCATCGAGTCAGTGATGCCATCCAGCCATCTCATGCTCTGTCGTCCCCTTCTCCTCTTGCCCCCAATCCCTCCCAGCATCAGAGTCTTTTCCAATGAGTCACTCTTCGCATGAGTTGGCCAAAGTACTGGAGTTTCAGCTTCAGCATCATTCCTTCCAAAGAACTCCCAGGGCTGATCTCCTTCAGAATGGACTGGTTGGATCTCCTTGCAGTCCAAGGGACTCTCACGAGTCTTCTCCAACACCACAGTTCAAAAGCATCAATTCTTCGGCGCTCAGCTTTCTTCACAGTCCAACTCTCACATCCATACATGACCACAGGAAAAACCATAGCCTTGACTAGAGGGACCTTTGTTGACAAAGTAATGTCTCTGCTTTTGAATATGCTATCTAGGTTGGTCATAACTTTGCTTCCAAGGAGTAAGCGTCTTTTAATTTCATGGCTGCAGTCACCATCTGTAGTGATTTTGGAGCCCAGAAAAATAAAGTCTGACACTGTTTCCACTGTTTCCCCATCTATTTCCCATGAAGTGATGGGACTAGATGCCATGATCTTCGTTTTCTGAATGTTGAGCTTTAAGCCAACTTTTTCACTCTCCACTTTCACTTTCATCAAGAGGCTTTTGAGTTCCTCTTCACTTTTGCCATAAGAGTAGTGTCATCTGCATATCGAGGTTATTGATATTTCTCCCAGCAAACTTGGTTCCAGCTTGTGTAAGCCAATAGATTTGTACTAAGACAGTATCTGGTTTCTAGATTGTAGTATCTGATTCCTTGGATTATATTAGGCATATAATCCAAGTACTTCCTCACTGTCTCCTTTCCCACCACAAACACTCACACTGGGATGGTCACCAGAAGTACTCTGTATGAATTCCTATTTTATCCTGTTTGCTTGAAGATGATATTGTCATTTATTTGAGATTTTCTTCATCTGAAAAATGGGACTAGTACTTGCTTCTTAAGGCTGTTTTGAAGATCAATGAGGTTATGTTATGTAGGCTATGTAAAGTGTATAGAGTAGATATTTCTACTAAATATGTTATTCACTAGGCTGTGAGAACTTTGAAAATACAGTTGGTATTCATGCATATGTTTCTAACACTTTGTAGGCTACTTGGTATATATAGGTGGTGCATGAAAGCATGCTAAGTCATTTCAGTCATGTCTGACTTTTCGCTCCTCTGTCCATGGGATTCTCCAGGCAAGGATACTGGAATGGGTTGCCATGCTCTCCTCCAGGAGATCTTCCTGACCCAGGGAGTGACCAGGAAGCAAACCCACATCTGTCTACCTGCTTTGGCAGGCCGGTTCTTTACTACTAGGACCACCTAGGATTTATGATATTTATAAATATTTGTTGTATATGTTAACTCCTGGGTGTGTTTCAGTTTTAAAAGCCTTAACAGAACTGAGAAGCAGTTACATTTTGCCATAACACAGTCAGACTTCCATTTCTTTCTATTTGTTTTGCTTACATTCTAGTGTATATGGGAAGGGGATGATCTGAGACTCAGTGACTCTCAGAGTGTAGGTTTCACAGCAGGGTTGCCTAGTGTTTGGGCTTTATGCAGCTCACACTGATGAAGGCGTCTCCTGGTGTTTTACTTTGTATCACTTGTACTTTGAAGGCCTTGGATATGGGACCAGTATCATTTCAGAGGAATTCCTTGGTAGCTCAGCTGGTAAAGAATCTGCCTGCAATGCAGGAGACCCTGGTTTGATTTCTGGGTTGGGAAGTTCCTCTGGAGAAGGGATAGGCTACCCATTCCAGTATTCTGGGCTTCCCTGGTGGCTCAGATGGTAAAGAATCCGCCCACAATGTGAAAGACCTGGGTTCGATCCCTGGGTTGGGAAATCCCCCTGGAGGAGGGCAGGGCAACCCACTCCAGTATTCTTGCATGGAGAATCCCCATGGACAGAGGAGCCTGGCAGGCTGCAGTCCATGGAGTTGCAAAAAGTCGAACATGACTGAATGGCTAAGCACATCATTTCAGAAGATTATTGGAGGTGGGCATAGACTTGCTGACTTTTTTGTTGAATAAACACATTAAACATTATAAAAATTGACCAGCTCAAATATTATTGTTTAATAAAATGGCATTTAAATTCATGAAAATAGGAATAACATAATCTCAGAATAACAAAAAAGATGAATAATTTAGCCTTAGCTTAATGATGTCTTTTTACCACATTGCTCTTATTAATTTTGCTATGCTAGTGAAAACTGACTTTCACTAACACTGGTCCAGAGTCCAACATTTGGGAATAACTAACTGTATGCTGGGAAAGATAGAAGGCGGGAGGAGAATGGGACGACAGAGGATGAGATGGTTGGATGGCATCACTGACTCAATGGACATGAGTTTGAGTAAACTCTGGGAGTTGGTGATGGACAGGGAGGCCTGGCGTGCTGCAGTCCGTGGGGTCACAAAGAGTCAGACACAACTGAACAGCTGAACTGAACTGAACTGTAGTCATTTTCTAAGTAGGATAAAATTGGTACATTGATACTTGCTGACTTTTTAAGCCTCGGTTTACTCTTCTGTTTCTTTGTGGTCTTGCTGTGGCTGGTGATACATGGTCACAGTTGCACACTGTTTGACATTTGCAAGTTCGGGGAATGTCAGGGGGTGCTCAGCAGGGTAGAGCCAAAAGAAGAGCTGGAAGCAAGCCATCCCAAAGTATCACCTCAACTACCAGGAACCAGCTGTATTTCCAGAGATGAGTAGAAGTGTCAAGATTTATTAGTGTAGAGTAAGAAATTACTAAGAACTAGGCTTAAATTGAAAGCTAAAATAACAACAACAACGAAAAAACCAACCAAAAACAAAACCCCAAACCAAAGGCTAGAGTCAGCATATGCTTTAGCTTGGATGAGCCTCTCATGGGAATGTTTTTCGAGGCAACTTTGCTTTAGTTCATGGAAAACATCTTAAAACTCAGTGGCTGAAAAACACCATGAGACATGACTCAATAAACAAAGGGTGTGGACCTCAAATTAGTGTAATCTCACAAGCTGTATTTAATTACATAACAATGTGTTGTTCCACTTTGTAGAAACAACTAAAGTATCTGTTCTTTTGTTGGTATCTGCTCTCTTGTTACAGGTTCAACTTGTCATTGAACCTCTGTATGTGGCTGATTATAAAGCTTATGACAACACACACTAAATTGTGTCCAATGTTTGCTTTGCAAATTCTTAGGGAAAATAAGTTTGCTAACACTGTCTGAATTTTGACTCATAAGCAGTGGAAATCTGCAAGTAAATACTTTGCTTTTAAAGCAGGATTTAATCAGTGAAGTTTTTAGTGCTTGTGTTTAAACAGAAAAACAAATACATAGTTGTGACATGTTTAACGAGCTTCTGCCTCTTTCTTTCTCTCATTAACTTGGAAAATTACAAGAATGTTGAAAAACATATTCTATGCTCTTATGAGAACCTAAGCGGCAGACTTTATACATGTTTATTGCCAATCTTTGTAAAAGTCTTATAAGGTGGATATTATGACCTCTGTTTGGAAGACAGGAAAACTGAGGCTCAGAGAAACATAAATAACTCATAATTTCTCGGGAGTAACAGAAACTGGAAATAGAAAGGGCGGTTAGAATGTAAGAACATGGACTTCCTCTGACGTATACTTCCTGCCTCACACTACAAGAGACAGAAAAGCTTTGGGACTCTTATCTCTCCTGATATGTCTTGGATGAAGCAAAGAGAATCAACATCTATTGAGTTTTTAGTTTTTATTAAATTGAGCGCTAGGATTTTGTTCTTACACATAGTATATGTGCAATAAAATAATTGTTGGTTTAATTTGAGAGTACATCTTAGATTAACATATCAGATTTATGTAAGAATACTAGTTAATTTTGTCCATCGATACATAGTTAGAAACAATATATGGTTGTTGATTAATAGAGTCTTGGCAATGGCTTTCCATTATTTGTAAGAATAGAGGAAAACAGGGAAAGGTAATTACAAATTTAGATATACACAGTGTGTCTAAAGAGGACTTTCAGACAGTTTTGTGTCTCTTTGAATAAGATTTCAGGTATGATATAAAGATTTGGTCCATGATTGTTTTTTCCTGATACATATTCTTCCTTGCTGATCCCATCCTACACCCTGGTTTCAGGTAGCATTTAATAAGGTAATATTTTCTGAGATAGATCTTCCCCCTCAGATCTCAGTCTCTGAGCTCCACACCATTATTTCCAGCTGTGGATTGGACATCTTATGAATGTTTTACAGCCTCCTTAAGTATAACAGTTCAGTTCAAAACTGAATTTGCTATCTTTTTCTCCAGGTTTTTTCTCCTCCCTGTTATTTCTAATATTGGGAACGTCCCTACCATCTATCTGGTACCATAAATTAAAGACCCAAGATTTAGTTGTACCTGCTCTCTTTTGATAATTTTCCACTTTCGAGAGGTCAGTGAATGGTGTTTATCCTATAGCTAAATCTTTCTGTTCATCCTCTCTCTCTTAATTCTGGATGTTATCATCTGGTATTATGTGAAATGCCTGTTAACTGGTCTCCTTTCTTTCATTACCTAATTAAGAGACATTTGGTGAGTGCCTACAATGGTCTAGGCAAAATGTAATTGCTGGAAATACAATGAAAAGAAACAATCATAGCAATCCTAATAGTGAGAGGAGAGAAATGAGTAAGAAAAGTAAGTAAAATAAAGGAAAAATAAAAGCAAAGAGATGAGAAAGGGAATATATATGGAATGCTGAAAATTTAAATAGGGTGACCAGGAAAGGCCTTGCTGAGGAGTTGACATTTGAGTAAAGACCAGAAGGAGGTGAGTGAGCAAGCCATGAAGATATCAGGGGGAGAATTATCTAGGTGGAAGAACAGCAGTTTGAAGGCCGTGAGCCAAGAACTCACAGAGTAAATTTGAGGACCATTAAGAGAGGCACCTGAACTGAATAGAGTGAGACAGGGGTGGGGGACATTGAAAGAAAATAAAGTCAGAAAGATAAGGAGCAGGGTGTCAGTGGTTGGGGGAAAATCATTTAGGATTTTGCACTTGAGGACTTTGATGTTTATTCTGAGACAGGATCTTTGAGGATTTTGAGCAAAGGCATGACATCAGATCTATTTCTTTAATAGGTGCCCACTCTGGGTACTTCAAGGGGAGTAGTTGGCCTGGGATGGAGAGGGAGACCTCTTGCATGCATGCTAAGATGCTTCAATTGTGTCCGACTCTTTGTGACTCTATGGACTGTAGCCTGTCAGGCTCCTCTGTCTATGGGATTCTCCAGGCAAGAATACTGGAGTGGGTTGCCATTTCCTCCTCCAGGGAAACCTCTTCAGTCAGTTCAGTTCAGTTCAGTCGCTCAGTCGTGTCCAACTCTTTGCGACCCTATGAATCGCAGCACGCCAGGCCTCCCTGTCCATCACCAACTCCTGGAGTTCACTCAGACTCACGTCCATCGAGTCGGTGATGCCGTCCAGCCATCTCATCCTCTGTCAACCCCTTCTCCTCCTGCCCCCAATCCCTCCCAGCATCAGAGTCTTTTCCAATGAGTCAGCTCTTCTCATGAGGTGGCCAAAGTACTAGAGTTTCAGCTTTAGCATCAGTCCTTCCAAAGAACACCCAGGACTGGTCTTTAGAATGGACTGGTTGGATCTCCTTGCAGGAGGTCACTAAATAACTAAAGTGAGAGATGATGGTAGTTTACAAAAGGGTGGTAGAAGTGGAGATGATGAAAAGTGGTAAGAATCTATATATATTTTGAATTTAGGCCTTAGAGGATTTGCTTATAAGATGTGGGAAAAAGAGGAATCCAGACTGAATTCAGGATTTTTTCCTCTCTCCAATCAACCCTTTAAAATCCTTCAAGTGCTTTGAAAAATGTGAATCTTAGGGTTCGATATCCTCCCTTCCAATAATACCTCATTTTAAATTTATCTACAGTTCGTCAAAAATCCTCAAATGGCATTCAAACTGTCCATGGCATTTAAGGTCAACCTCTGCAACTTTATCTTCTGTCACATCCTCACCTGCCCACCTGACCTCATCCAGATCAAATGTCACAGTCAGTTCTGCTTGTGATGTCTTTTGCCTGGAGAATGTCATATCTGTATACTTCTCATTTTATCCTAAAATAATTCAAGCATTTTCATTTCTCACCAGGTAGTTACTCTTTTCTCCTCTTGCTGCCCCTCATCTGATCTCATAATGCTCAATGAATTTCTCTACTACAATCCTTATCCCTTCATGTGCCTGCATCCACATCTAGGCTGTAACTCAGCAGTGCCCAAGCTTCTTTTACCCAGGAAACAGTTCTTTGAAAGGCAATTTCTCCACAGATGGCAGGGAGGGGGTGGGGGGAGGTTTTGGGATGATTCAAGTGCATCACAGTTTTTATGTACTTTATTTCTATTTTGTGGCAATCTCAGTATATTGTGCCTTGACTTCTGGGTTAGGGTTCACTTTCTTTCACACTCTTATAAGGATCTAATGCTGCCACTGATCTGACTGGCAGCAAAATTAAGGCAGTAATGCGAGTGATGGGGGCTGGCTGTAAATAGAGATGAAGCCTCGCTTGCTCACCCACTGCTCACCCTCTGCTGTGCAGCCGAGTTCCTAACAGGCCACATACCAGTACCAATTTTGACCTAGGGGTTGGTGACCCTTGCCGTAACTCATGAAGATCATAGAGATGCATCTTGTCTGCCAGGATATGCCTCATTTATATACAATACCTATTATACAGTGAGTCCATATTGGGCATTGCAATAGAAAAATTGATGAATGACTGCAAAGAGGGATTTAAAAAATAATTTTACTATTGTTTGGAAGGACTTTAACACTGTAGTTTGTGCATTCTTATTTTAAATACTAAAAAAATACAGATCAGAGAATAATCTCTGCCATCTATTGAGTGCTTACAATGTACTGGCTCATCTTTTCAACATCATTTAATTTAATCCCTGTTAAAAATCCTTGTTCAGGTGCTCAGCCGTGTCTGACTCTTTGCAACCCCATGCACTGCAGCACACCAGGTTCTCTAGTTTACAGATAATAAAGTAGAAGCTTAATTAGCTAGTAAGAAGGCTGGAATGCAAACCCAGATCTGTCAAGCTCAAACTACAAAATGACCACTTCAGATGGGAAGACATTTTCTGTTAATTATTATGTTGTTATTAATTTCTATCACATTTTCTACCTTGTTAGTACTAAGAAACAGAAAGTTCAAAATATTTCTATAGCCCTTATATTACAGGATATGCAAAGAAAGTTATTTCAGTGTGTATTAATATGTTGGTGTTATGCAGAATATGAGAAACAGTTCCAAAGAAGAGGGACTTTTTCTATTTTAGCCCCTTTCGTTAAATCTCGATGGTTGTCATGAGGCAGGCGTTAGAGACTATCCAATTCAATGATTTAATTTTTTAAGTTGAGGAATGCTTTTTTCAAACAAGGTCTTAAAAAATTTGAAAGCTTAATGATTAAAACACATGAAAATGGAATAGCTTCTCCGTTTGATTTAGAGTTGTGGGAAAAAGGCCCTTTCCTATTTCTAACAAATCACTGATCTAGCCCAACACTTTTATTAATTTCTTAAGTGTTATTAAGAAAATTTTTTTTATTGTTGTTCTTGCTAGCTTTAGTGTGCTCCAAAAGAAAAGAGAGACACAGAATTATTTAAGATTGCACAACTGGATGATGGTAGAGTTGGTGCTCTAGTTTTAAGTTTTCTTAGATATATTTGTTTTATTAAAACATGATGCATTCTTAAAACACTGGATTCATATGGAAGATAAGATTCCTATCCTTGAATCACATATCCATGAGACTTTATGTGCATATACCTTTGGAATGTACTGCGTGACTTTCTTTTAATTCAATGGTTTATTTTCCAACTTAATTTTAGGTAACAAATACATTTATATTCATTGAGGATATAAATCACATATTGTTACCCTGCTTATTTAACTTATATGCAGAATACATCATGCAAAATGCCAGGCTGGATGAAGCACAAGATGGAATCAAGATTGCCAGGAGAAATATCAATAACCTCATGTATGCAGATGACACCACACTTATGGCAGAAAGTGAAGAAGAACTAAAGAGCTTCTTGATGAAAGTGAAAGAAGAGAGTGAAAAAGTTGGCTTAAAACTCAATATTCAGAAAACTAAGATCATGGCATCTGGTCCCATCACTTTGTGGAAAATAGATGGGGAAACAATGGAAATAGTGCCAGACTTTCTTTTCTTGGGCTCCAAAATCACTGCAGATGGTGACTGCAGCCATGAAATTAAAAGACATTTGCTCCCTGGAAGAAAAGCTGTGACCAACCTAGACAGCATATTAAAAAGCAGAAACATTACTTTGCCATCAAAGGTCTGTCTAGTCAAAGCTACGGTTTTTCCAGTAGTCATGTGTGGATGTGAGAGTTGGACTATAAAGAAAGCTGAGCGCCGAAGAATTGATGCTTTTGAACTGTGGTGTTGGAGATGACCCTTTAGAGTCCCTTGGACTGCAAGGAGATCCAACCAGTCCATCCTAAAGGAAATCAGTCCTGAATATTTATTAGAAGGACTGATGCTGAAGCTGAAACTTCAATACTTTGGCCACCTGATGTGAAGAACTGACTCATTGGAAAAGCCCCTGATGCTGGGAAAGATTGAAGGTGGGAGGAGAAGGGGACAACAGAGGATGAGATGGTTGGATGGCATCACCGACTCAATGGACATGAGTTTGAGTAGGCTCTAGGAGTTGATGATGGACAGGGAGGCCTGGCATGCTGCAGTCCATGGTGTCTCAAAGAGTCAGACAAGACTGAGCAACTGAACTAATACCAGTTGAGTGTACAGAGACTGGGCAAGTGGTACCTGAGCAAGCCTGTACAATGTTTTTGTGAAAATTAGGAAAAAAGCAACTTCTCTGGGCAACAGACATAAGGTGTTCCTTGGGCTACGTGTAGCTCTAGTCTGAGCCAGACAGCTTGGCAAGGAGCATAGGCACAATCTTGGCTTCCAGTCTCCCCCTGAACCAGAATGTTTGTGCATTATACAAGCTGCATAGCTGTATACAACAGACCAGAAATGATGTATCAAAACTTTGGAATCTGTTGCTTGTGGGATACGCCAACCTAGGATTCATTTTTCTCTTATAAACTTTGCAAATTGATACAGACAAATGGCTAATAGGTATGTATGTAAGCATGTGTGTATGTTGGCGCATATATAGTAGTTGAACTGGGGGCTTGATGATGGTTCAGGAGAACCTACTGCCCGTGAAGTCAAGAGTGTGGGTTCAATCGCTTCATAGGCTAGTCAAGTTCTTCCTTTCCTAGGACTCAGGCTGTGTCCTGGAACTCAGGCTCCTTACAGAGCACCAAGCTGAGCTCCCTGTGCTTTATAACATGTTTCCACTAGCTAGCTATTTACACAGGGCTTCCCCAGTTGGCTCAGTGGCAAAGAATGTGCCTGCCATGTAGGAGCCATGGGAACCCTGGGTTGGGAAGATCCCCTGGAGGAGGGCATGGCAACCCATTCCAGTATTCTTGCCTGGAGAATCCCCATGGATAGAGGAGCCTGGCTGGCTACAGTACATAGAGTTGCAAAGAGTCAGACACAACTGAAGTGACTTAGCATGCACACAAGCACTATATATGTGTCAGTTCCAATCTCTCAATTCATCCCACCCTCCCCTTCCCTCCTGTGTCCACATGTCTGTTATAATGCTTTTCATGAACTCCAGTATCTTCCAACTGACACCTGGGTGTTATCACACATATACTTTATACTGAAGGAAAGGGATATGTCCATAGCTATAGACATGTCCATAGTTCTGTAGTAGAAGAAATTTAATATTAATTTTCTATTCTTCTATAGTCATCAGTTGCTTTACTCAGAAATATTTGTTGATTTTACATACCTATTATTTTTCTGGACATGCAAAAAAAGTCCTTAAATGACTTGAGAGTGATAGTGGCATGTAAGGATGCCAAACGGTATAGAAAATTGAGAGGTCAGAGAAGTAACTTTTGGGTGAGGAAGGAGGAATTGTTTCCACGCATCATACACCATGTGGCATGTGAGCTCTGCTTTATGGGATGGACAGGAGATCTGAGTAGACAAATAAACAAAGACAAAAGAGATAGAAAGTACAAAGTGTGCTTGGGGAAGAGTACTTGGCATGTATTGCACTTATAGAGGAGTAAACGGAAAATAATCTAGAAAAACGAGATCAGTCGAGATTATGGAAGAGACTAAGTGTAATAGATTTGGAGTCTTTGCTTTAGGACATCACTCAGGCTTGAGTTATAGCAAAACAGCAATGTTGTAGAAAGGCCAATCTGGTGGTTTGATTGGGATGAATGGGAGGGAGTTGGGAGGCAGGAGGTCTTACTGGGGAGACTAACCCATTAATCCATGAATGGGATAGGATGGGCCTTGGACCCTGTAGAGACTGTGGGATGGAAAAGGAGGGATTGAGGGAAACATGGAAGATGGAAAACTAGGGCCATTTCCTGGTAGAGGAGTCAGTGCCAGAGGCAAGAGTGGCAGCCCAAAATGAGACTGAAAGTTCAACCTGAGTAACTCAGGAATTAGTTATACTAGTTATATCAGCAGACAAGTTGAGGGTTTTTTTTTTGGATATTTTAGTAATATTTAATTTTAGTAACTAATAATATCTGTATGATAATTCCCAGCAGTTAGCAGGAAAGGTAACTAGCCTGGGAAAAGATCTTGGGACTGGAGATATCCTTTTTGAAGCTACTTTCTGAGAGACAGCAATTTAAAGCTCTGAAAAATAGACTGTGAAACCAACTCATTTCACTGAATTTGGATTAAAAAAAAACTACAATGTAAATGTCCAGAAAGATACGCAAACACACATGAATTTGATGTCATAAAGAGCTTTCTGTTATCACAGCCTTAGGTATCCAGTAATAAGTATGAGCACCTGGTATTATGAAATCAGTGTGTATGTATAATTTAGGCAGCCATCAATTAATACTTACTAAACACTTGTAAGGGTAACCCAACTGGCTAAGTGGTAAAGAATCTGCCTGCCAATGTAGGAGACATGGGTTCCATTCCTTGGTCAGGAAGATCTCCTTGGGAAGGAAATGGCAACCTACTTCAGTGCTCTTGCCTGGGAAATCCCATGGACAGAGGAGCCTGGCAGGCTATAGTTCATGGCGTTGCAAAAGAGTTGGACATGACTTGGTGACAAAACAACAACAAAATACATGTAATCACACCATTGTCCTAAGTGAAATAATTTTTATGTATGAGGCTAAAAATGCAATGAACCATGACCCAGAAGAAATGAACTTTTATTGTGGCTGACAAAGAGAAAAGAAATACAAATTGTTTTCTGTACTTTTTTTTACTAGCCTATGCTTTAAAGAGGCACTAATAGTCAAATGAATGAACCAACATAAATGACTACTCATGCTGGGTGCTTCGGTGTATGATAATTTAAACAATTGATTGATGGTTTAATGGAGTAAGAGTGGCCCTTCAGTAGCTAATTATTTTATTACTTATGGCATAATATAATGAGATCAAGATCATAATAATTTCATTGTAGATAGATTTTCCCAACCAGTTCACAGCTATAGGCTGAGACTTTGTTCTTATTTGCTATTATGAAAATTTGCTTATTTGCTGTTTTGGTTTCGAAGCTTCATGAAGGTGGGGATTTTCCCTTCTTTCCTTCCTTCCTTCCCTAGGTTTTTCCTTCCTTCTTTCCCACCTTTCCTTCTACCTTCCTTCTCTTGAATAATGTCTTTAAGAAGACTGGCCCCATTACTCTGGTTTCTGTGTGTTCAACATAGTCAAGAAATCTTTCAAGAAAGGCATTGACTAGACTCAGGAACTGATTCTAATATTGAAAAGACTATAAAAGAATGTGACATATACCAAAAACAAGAGCCTTTGTTCATAAGTCAAGCTGGTTTCAAAGACTTTTTCAGGGGAATAAATTCTTGACTGTGGAAGACTCATCCAAAGAAAATCAAAGTTCTTCCTGTTCAACTCAGAACTCTAATACAGCCTTGCTCCCACTATTTTAAAGTAAGCATTTCCAGATGCTTGTTTCTGATCTTTGTTTGATATTTATCTTATTTTAGCCTAAGGAAGGAAATGGTTTATCTGAATTGTCCCACTCATGCTTCATTTTTCTCAAGCAGACGATCTGGTTAATCGAATGGAGTAGACTGCTGAGGAGGGTTTGAGGACTGCTGCTGGACTGAGATCAGTAAAGTTTGCCAGGTTTTCCTTACTCAGAATATATCTCCATATTCAGGAATAGAATTAGACTTGTATAATTATTAACAGAAGGTATTTGATGACTCCTAAGTGACAGAGTCTGGTAAAGACCTAAAGGCATTTTTTAAAAAGTTACTGCTCTGCTAAACTCGGGCCTCCCAGGTGGCACTAGTGGTAAAGAACCCATCTGCCAATGCAGGAGACATAAGAGATGCGGGTTCGATCCCTGGGTCTAGAAGATACCCTGGAGGAGGGATTACAACCCACTCCAGTATTCTTGCCTGGAGAATCCCATGGACAAAGGAGCCTGGTGGGCTATAGTCTGTAGAGTCACAAAGAGAGGGACATGACTGAGTGATTCAGCACAGTGCTGCTAAACTTAATATATATGCTTCTATAAGGAAAGTCAACTTTGCTGAAACTGTACAGCTGCCCAAAGGGTAGGTTCTGCTTTCATAATTGAGCTGATGGAGCCTTTTCAGTGTGCAAACAGGCACAGTGGTGCTATGGTACACAGTGATAGTGTCAGCAAAAGTGAGCCTGCCTCAGTGATCTGAAACAACGGAACAGTAAGCTACTTCCGGAACTTGAGATGCTGATATTTTAAGAATATTTCTCTAGAAATCACCAAACCCACAGTCATGGAGTCATGCTGTCTTGACGCTACCACTGTTGAAACACATGTACCTGGTGTATCAGTACAGACAACTGTAACAGAGAAAGAAGACAGGTTCCCTGTCTTCTTGCCTGATTAATGTGAAGGAAAGATTAGCATGTACTCTAGAGGGCACTGCTGTCCGTATTAGTACTCCATCTGAACTCTAGAAAGTGTAGGTAGCTACTGACTGAGTCATTGAGCTCAGAGTAGTTTCAGAGCAAGAAATAACTATTTAATTGAAGATTTGCTTGTCTGTATTCTTCCAAATAGTATTTTTCCTATATAGGTTTAGTTTTTAAAGACTAGACTTTTTTTTTATTTTTTCTTTCCTTTTCTTTCCTTTCCTTTAATTTTTTTTTTTTTTTTTAAACTAAAGTGAAGTGAAAGTCACCCAGCCACATCTGACTCTTTGTGACCTGGTGGACTATACAGTCCATGGAATTCTCTGGGCCAGAATACTGGAGTGGGTAGCCTTTCCCTTCTCCAGGGGATCTTCTGAAGCCAGAGATTGAACCCAGGTCTCCTGCATTGCAGGCAGATTCTTTACCAGCTGAGCCACAAAGGAAGCCTAAAGATGATATTTAACCTTTATTGGCACCAATATTATTTTGCCATCTTTCTGCAAATTGCAAAGAAATATTCATGATACTATATGCATGTGATATTTTATTTTATTTTTTATTGGGGTATAATTGCTTTAGAATATTGTGTTCATTTGTGCTGTAGAACAAAGTGAATCAACTATGTGTATACTTATATTCCCTCCCTCTGTCACCTCCCTCCCATACCCGCTTCCTACCCCTCTAGGTCATCATAGAGCACCAAGCTGAACAAATTGTGTTATACAGCAGCTTCCTACTAGCTAGCTATTTTACACATGGTAGCGTATATATGTCAAGCATGTGATGTGATATTTTATTGTCAAAATGCTCTTTTAAAATGTATGCTTGAAATTAGTTTAAAATTAAATCTATCTATTAGGATGATGAAAATGTTCTGAAATTTGATTTTGAAGATGGTTGTACAACCCTATAAGTATACTAGAAACCACTGAATTGTACACTGTAGGTGAACTTTATTATACATAGTTACATTTCAATAAAGCTGTTAAAATTGTTTATCTTTTATGATTCTCAACTTACTGCAATAACAAAATTACCAAACTTTCAAAGAATGATTGACAGTGAGGGTAGACTTGAACTCACAGAGACAAAAAAGGGCTCAATAACCCATTCAAGTTTCCTCCAAAGCAATTCTCAGTTAGGTGTTAGAATGCAGTGGTGTGTTATCAGTTAATGACAACAGCAACAATAGCAAGCGGATTGTTACAAGTAATAGTTAAAGCATCAGAGTTTTGAAATTATTTATACACAATTTAAAGCATAATTCCACCATAACATTGCTCTCACTCATTTGTGTTTTCCTTTTATTTATTTATTTTTTGAGTGGAGTTACAAGGAGTGCATTGGGAATTGCTTATAAGCCTGGTTAGATCTACAGAAGTCTGTCACACATATTACTGTTACTTGTCAGGGTAGAAAAAAAAAAAAGGTAAGCAGTCCTAGAGAAAAACATATTTAAATTCCAGCTGCTAAATGACCAAAAAAAACCCCATTCATTTTCTACACATTCCCCAGTTCTCCCATTTCTTCCTTTCTTATGCAGCCTGAACTGACTAAATAACAGTGTCCCCCAGACTTATTTGAGTGCAGAAACATTTCTTTCTGAAATACCTAACATTTTGAGGAGCACAGTGTTCCTGGAACTCGGTTAAGAAAATGCTCCTCTGTGAGTTCTGACTTGCCTAAATCACTCAGTGTTTCTGCAGGAAAGGAATGGGAGAGCTACTGCACACCCAGCTGAGAGGGCATGCTCATTCATTTGTAAATACACAGAAGTACCTCTTGCTGTAACTCTCTTTCCATTTTGAATAATACTTGGGAAACTACCTTGTAGCTGTTTAGTTTCAGTTGGTTTGTTTAGTACTTATATTTCAATGTATATATGAGTTGCCTGTTAAAATGCAAATTTAAATAGTGAATCTGGGATTGGGCCCAAGATTCTGCATTTCTAACAAGTTCCAGGGTGATGCTGATGTTATTGGTCCAAGGACCACACTTTGTGGAACAAAGCTTTTGGATACAGTTAGATCAGAATAGCTCCAAGGCAGAGAAGAGTGATCTTTAGTAAAGGCAGCCTAGTTTCTTCTCTGTTTCCTGAAGTCCAAGTACAATGGAGATAATCCTCCTATAAGATCATTATGAAATGTTGAAAACCTTAACTTACTGCTTTGTCAAATATATTGACCCTAATATAAAACCAGATATGTATTTGTTTTCTATAG
Source organism: Bos indicus (assembly GCF_029378745.1). NCBI lineage: Eukaryota > Metazoa > Chordata > Mammalia > Artiodactyla > Bovidae > Bos > Bos indicus. The sequence continues at coordinate 84,298,250 of NC_091765.1, forward strand.
GAAATAAATGAGTGTAGTATTTAGGGGCTCTTACTCCTAACTCAACGTGATCTGATTTGTAATACCAAATTGAGAGCATCAGGATATTTCCAGTTTCATTGTTTCTCAAAAGCATCTCCCAGTGAGGTGAGAAATTTGGTATATCACACTCTGGAGAAACACAAGGAAGCATTTTTTTGTGTGTGCTCTAAATGTGTTTATCCTACAGTGTTTGATTTGATTATTCTTTATAGACCCAAATTTTAAAAATTTTAACAATTGCCAATGAGACAATCTGGTTTAATTTGTGTGGAAACATATATACTAGATTTTTAACATTGTTTACTTGTAGGGGGACAGAAGAGGTACAGTGAATGATGGGGTGGAAGAAAGAATAAAGAAATGTACAAGTTAAGTAAAAATGTATTAGTAAATAGTGAAGTCGCTCAGTTGTGTCCGACTCTTTGCAACCCCATGGACTGTAGCCTACAAGGCTCCTCTGTCTATGGGATTTTCCAGGCAATAGTTCTGGAGTGGATTGCTATTTCCTTCTCCAGGGGGTCTTCCCAACCCAGGGATCGAACCTGGGTCTCCCGCATTGTAGACAGACGCTTTACCGTCTGAGCCACCAGGGAAGTTAAAATGTATTAGGGTAGGTTCTAAAGCAAGAAAGACATTTCAGCACAAGCTGATGGAATAAGTTAGTGGGCATGATAGAATAGAGAATCTGGAAATTGACTGCACTATTCTCTCAGAGCTACTAGTTAAGTGTTATTACCCATAACTTGGAAAGAATGGAGACTGAAATCAGAACCTCGTATATATTCTTCATGGTTAGTTCTGTTTAACTATATCCGGTACATGATAATGATTCTCATAGGGAAAAGAAGTAGCTTTTAATGAATCATGGACCAAACCCAAGATTAGTTGTTTCAAATGCTCTTGAGTAATATTTAGTTGCATCAGTATATTTTTTAAAACAACATCTTTAAAACAACAACCCTTCAGAACTTAATCCTAGTGGCTTCTTGCCCAGGATTTCTAAAGAGGCAGAGGAAAAAATTGAGATTCTCTGTATCATTTTCCCAGGAGGATTCCGTGTCATATGAAATGAGCAGAGTTCCAGGGTCTTGGTACTAACTTTTTTGAAACCTACACAATAGAATATATTCCTCAGAACTTAGTAAAAATGCTGCAGATATATCTCTCTTCTTGGGAAGCAGTTTACATAGTGTGGAGGAAAACACTGTTGGAAGAGATCAGCAAAGCTACTTGACATTAGGCAAATCACTTCTATGAACTTGAGTTTTCTCCTTTGTCATTGAATGAAAAATCAGTGAGTTCCTGACCACCTTCACAGTATTCTCTCCTTTCTCCTGCTTCACATAGATGGTTCCTTCTCACTCCATGACCATTCTATTTGGTAGATTCTCTCACATCTACTACACATTAAATTTCTGCAAATACTTTATTCCCTTAAGAATGTCTGTCTGCTTATATTTTTCTTATCTCCCCATTCCCACATCACCTCCCTCCCCTCCCTGGTAGATTAAGTTCTGTGAGAGGAGCCACAGTTGAGAGCATAGACTCTGAAGCTGGATTACATGAGTTCAAGTTCTATTTCTGCTATCTACTTGTTGCACCAACCTGGGAAGTTGCCTTACTTCTCCTTATTACCTTATCTGCAAAATAGAGGAGATAATGGTACCTACCTCCAGGTTGTTGTGAGGATAAAGAAGTTAAAAATGTGTTAACACAGCTAGAGTTATTGTCTGACATTCGGCCGTTTGTCAGTGTGCAGCCAATCAAATTCACGAGGGAGGGACTGATTGTGGTTAGTTCTCCACTGTGTCCCCTGAAGTTTCTGATGGTCTGTGTTTAAGTGTATCTGTACAGTGAGAGGTGGGTTAGATGGTGGAAGTGAGGTCCTGTCTACTCTGTGAACGTTGTTAAGGCTTCTAGCATGGGCGTGAAGAGCCGTAAGAGATCCCTCTCTGTCTCCTGGATAAATGGATCTATTTACTTAGTTTTTTTTCTGTTTTATTTTACAAGTAATACAGAAAGATAATATAGTACAGTAATGATAATTACAAGTTTTGTATCCAGACAGACACAATGTGACCATGGGTTAGTGACAAAAAAAATCTTTCCAAGCCTTAGTTCCTCATTCATAGAATAGGGCCAATCACATGCCTCAAAGGGTTGTGAAAATTAAAGGTGTTTCTGTTTGTAAGGTACCTAGAACTCTGGCCTGCCTTCAATAAATGGCAAATTTTATATTCTTCTTTTAGGTAAAACCCAACTTTAACTGCAGGTAACATTTTATTTATTTTTTTTGTAATGGCATCTTGTAAGAGTGATAACCTTCTGCAGTATCACAGAATGTTAGCAGTAGAAGGGAACTGCAGGAATTCCTACTTCACTTTATCCATTATCCAGATGAATAAACTGATCTAAAGAGAGATTAATTGGTGGTATGGAGTTGTCTCTTAATTTTTTTGTCTGTGCTCTTTTAAATTAATTAATTAATCAACCTAGGATATTGTGGGCACTCTCTTACACAGAATGAATGGTGGAAACATTAAATTGAATGTTTATTGAATGCATAGTGGAAAAAATCAATAGATATCGAGTACTTATTGTGTCACTCTGTAAGACAGTGGGGACATTTAAAAAATGGCCAATTGTCCTTGCTTTAAGGCAGTCATGACTTTCTAAGGGAAGATAAGGTATAGACTTTTTTTTTAGATTTTTGTTTATTTATTTATTTTAATTGGAGGCTAATTACTTTACTGTGATGGTTTTTGCCATACATTCACATGAATCGGCCATGGGTATACCTGTGTTCCCCATCCTGAACCCCCTCCCACCTGCCCCATCCCTCATGGTCATCCTAGTGCACCAGCCCTGAGCACCCTGTTTCATTCATTGAACCTGGATTGGCTGTCTAGTTTACATATGATAATATACATGTTTCAATGATATTCTCTCAAATCATCCCACCCTTTCCTTCTCCCACAGAGTCCAAAAGTCTGTTCTTTACATCTGTGTCTCTTTCCCTGTCTTGATATAGGGTCATCGTTACCATCTTTCTAAATTCCATATACATGCATTAATATACTGTATTGGTGTTTTTCTTTCTGACTTACTTCACTCTGTATAATAGGCCCCAATTTCATCCACCTCATTAGAACTGATTCAAATGCATTCTTTTTAATTGCTGAGTAATATTTCATTGTGTATATTTACCACAGCTTTCTTATCCATTCATCTGCCAATGGACATCTAGGTTGCTTCCATGTCCTAGTTGTTGTAAACAGTGCTGTGATGAACATTGGGGTACACGTGTCTCATAGACCTTTAGCAACATTTCACACCCTTGACCATTCCTTTTTATTTAAACATTCTGGGCTGGCCCATTGGGTAGCTCTTTCAGCTTGTGGCTTGGTTCTTATGCATGGTAACTTGTACTCTAAAAGCACCGTTTTGGGCTCTGTTACTGTAAAGATAAGTTGGTATTCACTTGCCTAATTTCTATTGAGAAATATATCTTTTGTCTGCTGCTGCTGCTGCTGCTGCTGCTAAGTCGCTTCAGTCGTGTCTGACTCTGTGCGACCCCATAGACAGCAGCCTATTAGGCTCCTCTGTCCCTGGGATTCTCCAGGCAAGAACACTGGAGTGGGTTGCCATTTCCTTCTCCAATGCATGAAAGTAAAAAGTGAAAGTGAAGTCGCTCAGTCATGTCCGACTCTTAGCTACCTCATGGACTGCAGCCTACCAGGCTTCTCCATCCATGGATTTTCCAGGCAAGAGTACTGGAGTGGGGTGCCAATGGTTTACAATTTTAAGCATGGTTTTTGAAAATTAAAATAGCAATTCACAAACCAGAATTGAATCAACAGGCAGAATTTGGAAAGTATTTCTGACAGTTACAGCTTTTTTCCCCATGTCTTTTGACTGACTGACACATCTGTGTGGTCAGTTAATCATATCGTGAGCGTGAACAAAAAGGAAGAAAATGGAAATAAGATTTGTTATGGTGGGAGGAGTCCTTCTAAGACATGTCTGTTCCTGAGCTGAGATATTCTCATTTACCTTAATCTTTCCTTAAACTACATGCTAAATTTCAAATTTGAATCTTCATCCTATTTTCCAAACTTCATTTCACACTTTTCATGTAATCCAGTGGAAAACACACTCTCTTAGAGCACCTGAGAAAATCTAGGGTACTTAAGGATTTGAAAAGAATAATAATTATGTCACAATAACTCCACTGCCTGGGTCCCCTGATAGGATTTCCCTTTTCAGAGAGAGGTGAACAGGTTGGTAAAAAAAGAAACACACCATCTTTGCAACCTTTAGGAGAGGACAACCTAAAAGAGGTCTTAGAGTTTATATGCAAGTAATCAAACCATTTAAGGAGAAGGAAATGGCAACCCACTCCAGTACTCCTGCCTGGAAAATTCCATGGATGGAGGAGCCTGGTAGGCTGCAGCCTGTGGGGTCGCCAAGAGTCGGACATGACTGAACGACTTCACTTTCTTTCTTTCTATAGTTCCTTTTGGAGAAGGAAATGGCAACCCATTCCAGTGTTCTTGCCTGGAGAATCCCGTGGACAGAGGGGCCTGGTGGGCTACAGTCAACGGGGTTGCAGAGAGTCAGACACAACTAAGCAACTAACACACACACACACAAACCATTTAAGAGATCCCATTGTCAACCAAAAGTATCACAAAATTACCTGATTATTTTACCTAAAAATGACCTAGAATTACCTAAAAACATTACTTTCACGTCACTTCCTCTACCCAGTTGCTCCCTCAGAGCATATGGAGGAACTGGAAAATAGTGAAGCTTGAGTTATTTATTTATTTATTTTAAATTGAAGATAGTAGGGTGTGTCTTTATGCTGATGGGGATATTCCAGTAAAAGGAAACTGAAAATTTCAATTAATTCCTCCCACCATTAAACTCAGGCATATGTCTTGTCAAAATAAAAATTTGCTGTTTTTAAATTACCCATGCCATTTGAGTAACAGGTTTCCTGTTTCCACTGAAAATTCTGTTTACTCAGGTTGACAGGGACATTGTTTCGTAGTCATGGGTCCTCAAATTGATGAACAAGGGTTGTTATTCTCAAAATTCACCAATTTGGCGTAGTAACTCTGATTATCTTCTTACAATAAAAATCAACCAACCAATGAGCAAAACTAATTTCTAGTTACGTACTTTTAGGTTAATAAAAAAGGAAAAACTGATTATTTGGAGATACAGCTTATTTTTAAGAGAGAAAATATTTTAAAGTATGCTGCATAGAAACCAAGTTCCACAGAAGAGCTGTTGTTTGTTGTTTTTTATTTTTGTAACTGTAAAGTTTGGGTCTTATTGAGTGTAAGGATGGATCAGTTTAGAAATTACATTGATTCAAGGCTTTCTGAAATTGTACAATTTCATTATTTACAAGTTTCCTTTTATTTTTCTTTGAAAGACGTTTAGCTATTTATGAGGATACTTTTTTTAATCAGAGGAATTTCTTCACAAAATTAAAAATGTTTTAGCAAAATCATTTCAGATTGTATTGTGATTATTAGAACAATTCCACATTGTCATAAAAAGTTTAGGAATAATGGGAAAAACATAATTCATAAGCTCACCACTGTAACACAACAAACATTAATATTTTATATTTCTCATTAGACATTTTCATATGTATAGTTTTTCAGAGGTAAATCAATGAGTAAATACAATTTTGTGATTGATTTTCACATAAATGAGAGCATACAATATGTGCTATTTCATAGATTTTATCCTAGTTTAATAAGTTTTTATACTATCCTTGTATGAATATGAAATTATTTTTATTATTTTCTTATATTATTACTTACTAATTAATACTCATTTTGGAAAGCTTAGGCTGCTACACATGTTTGTTTTTTTAAGGCTGCACCATGTGGGATCTTAGTTCCCCGACTAGGGATCAAATCTGTAACTCCTCCATTGGGAGCACGGAATCTTAACCACTGGATCACCATGGAAGTTCCTGCCACCCATTTTTTATTGTTATATATATATATTTAAATGCATATAATTGTACATATATTTTACTAAAATTTTTTTGAATATTGATTGGATTTCTTCCTTCCTAAAGTTCAAGAGATTTAAAATAAACTCAACTACATTTGACATGGCCAACTATCCATATTTCATTTATTTCCCTTTTAAAATGACTTATTTGTATCACACTTTTTTGTGTTCATGGGAAAACAAAATGAACAATATACTCACAGATGCAAGCACAAACATCTCAAATTATATAATTTTGAGATTGTACCATCTGACTCTAGATTGTGCTATAATTTATTGCTTTTTAATGTGGAAGTATATGAAGATAAGCAACTATTGAAAAGAAAACTAGGCAAATACTAAGAATCAACAAAAACTTGCTTGAAAGTAATGATATCATAGTATATAAAAGGTAGACAAATACAGTTTTTGCTTTCTTAAAAAGGGCTTCAGAATTCACTTCATATTTAATAGTTAAAGTGATATTTTGACAGAAGTAAAAATACAGAACCCTTAAAAACTTTAAAACAGCAAAGGAATTTTTTACTGATTACATTTTAAAACCACACATCAGTTTTCTGAGAAGTTAAACATGAGAAAACAAAAACACTTCCTGATTTAAATATATGTTTTCATAATACTAAGTCATCTATTTAGGTTTATTCAATTTGTTTAAAAATTCAGTCAAGCAGCGAAGCACCTTATTTAAACAATATCAAGCATATTACCTAAAACATTAACTAGTAAGTTTCAATGAAGTTTTGAGAACAGTAACTAGAAGTAACTAACAACCAAAATTTCTCTGTATACTTTTCATATGCTTTATGATAAAGTCAAAATTTCAAAACAAAAACAGAACTTACCTATACATTTTAATCCTTAATAATGAAGTCCTTTTTTCTGCCTATGCAACTGCTCTGAGATTTCCACTCAAATGAATGACTCTCATATGTTATATGTGATCTATAAAAGAACTCAAGCAAAGGAGGAAATTCCACACAATTAAAACCTAACTTGTTAAACAAGTCTGAAGGAATCAACTTAAACCAATCATATGACTTGTGGAATGGACAGGAAATCTTGCAAATCAGTAAATATTTTATTTATACTGGTAACTTATGATTAAATATAACAGGTGATATGTATTTTGTGAAAGGCTATAACTACTCCATAGGCTGAAGCATCATAGTTTTTAATTTAAAAAGGATGTGACACTCTTGCCCATGTTATTATGTTGTACCACACCTTATTTTTTGCCACAGCAAGCCAAAGACTATCAGAAAATGCTTTCCATAGATTAATTGGTAATACTCCCTTCTCTTTGATAAAATTCACTTTTTCTCACAGCATTTGAAATATTCAGAGAAGTAATTGAGTATGTACACAAATTTGTCAGATAAGCAAGAAGAACAATTCAAACTAAAATTCACTTAGTCTTTCTCTGAGTATGTCTTTAAAAAATATTCTAACTCAGTATTGCAGTAGATGAGTGGGCAGCAGAGTGTAGAATGAGAATTCCATGTAGAGTAGCATGGAATTGACAAAAGCTATTTCTGTGTATTGTATTGGGAAGGACAGGAGATAAGTTTGGAAGGTTATGCTGAAGTTACTTTGTGAGAAATAATGAATACTAAATTATTGGAATTGTATAACAGAATTAGGAAATTTGAATTTGGATTTCAACTTTTTCACCAATTAATTGTGAAGCTTAAGCAAAAAATTACTTATGCCTTTATGAGTCTCATTTACTTGCTGAAAAAATTAGGTGCTGATTACATGGTCTTCTATGATTATCTTGTAAATCATGGATAGCTAATGAATTCACTCCAGGACTGTAACTCAAGAAGTGTTCAATTATGCATTTTTTAAATATAATGTGCAAAGCTTTGCATACAACAGGAATAGGAATGCATGGGCTCCTCCCTACCATTCCTTTATACATTTTCATATCTCACGCTTGACATCTGGACCTTTCTTTTTTTAGTAAAAAGACTAAAACAACATATCAAAACAGTTGAACAAAGTTACCTAAACAAGCCATTTTCATTTTACATGTTAACCTTGAATGTACAGATCTTTTTCACAAGTTATATCATAGTGTATAACTTTGTATTGTGCTTTTTATGCTCAATATTATTTCATAGGCATATCTCTGTGTTACTAATTTTTATTTCTAATGGCTTCTGTATTATTTCTAGTAGCTACGTATGTAGCCAATAGCTGTACAGGTGTATTATGATTTATTACATAAGTGATATATAACATTATACATTATACTAAATTATATATATGATACTATGTATTATATGAAGCTGTATTATAGTTTATTTTAATACAATTTCAAGTTTACAGAAAACTTGCAAATATAGGACCTAGATCCATCAATTGTTAAGAATTTTAATGGCTGCATTTTAATCATATGTAACCATGTAGAATCATATCACACCAAATAGATTCATCATAAAATACTGAAACCATCTCCTAATATGAAGTATTTTGACCACCTTCATGAACATGCTTTTTTAACCCCATTGCTAAATATTTCCTTGAAATAAATGAAAAATTGTTTATTGGGGCAAATTATTTAAATATTTTAATGACCTTTAAAATTTGCTTTTGTTTCAGTACTTTTTTTAAGGATGTGAAGTATATTGTCTTCTGGTTTTTGTTGACAGCACTTTCCTCCAACTATACGTGTTCTTTCTTTTCCTTCTCTGTATTTCCTAGAACAATCAGCAAAGTCCTTTTTAATGAGAAGGTGCTTAGTCAGTACGTATTGTTTGACTGTCTAATAACTAAATGAATTAATTCAGATTCTGGTGTCCCATCACTATTCACACAGAAATTGGGAATGAGTCAGGGGAAAGGCATGGGGAAAACTGCATTCAGTCTGAAAGCATCTTCCTGCTTTCCTGTGATGAGCTCAACACGGAAGGGGAGGTGGAGCATGAAATTACGGTTTGTGAAGCAAAGGGATTGCTCTTAACAGGGACTAATTCAAAAGATGTTGACTCTTAATTTTCAGATCCTCAGGGAGTGGCAGGATAGGGCTTGACCTTTTCTATCCTACAAAAGGTGGCCATTGCAAGAATAAGGTATATAGAATGACATTGTGCAAAAAATATCAGAATCCTCTTCTTGTCTGCCATGGGCTTGACTTTATTCTTACAACTGTACATTCATAAGACTGAGATAGTGTGACCTAGGACTGACAGGAACAGGCTTCAAGGAAATAGATGATATCATTTATTTAGATGCAGGATAAATCATGTAGTGTACACACTGCTGAGGTTGGTTCTTTTGCCTGCCTAGGCTGAGAGGGGAGACCATGGTAAAGACAGTATCTTCAGGTACACAAATGTCTGAAAAAACTTCTAGCTTTGAGAGAAGTATGAGTCATTCAGTTGAACCTGTCATAATAATAAGAGCAAAGAAAGCAACCAAAAGGCAGATGATCTAAGAAGGTGTGGGCCAGGGTGTTTTCTTTAAATTTGGAGTTTTCTTAGTCATCATGTTCATGGCAGCACAGTCATATGGCTATAGTTGGTAATGAATTTGTCATGACCTCCTTCATAGAGTTATTATATAGATAGACAAAAAAGATAATGGATGTGCTGAAAAATTGTAAAGTGTTGTTTAAATATGCATGTTTATATTTACTGTAAGTGTAAATTTAAAAGTTGGGTAGTAATTTGATTTTCTCAGTGTGGCCAAGTTTAATTTTGTGGATTATGACCTGTAGGCAGCGAGAGGTAAGGGGACATATGCAGATAAGTGTGTTCTATTATGTTTCAACTGGAGAAGGACATGGCAACCCACTTCAGCATTCTTGTCTTGAAAATCCATGAACAGAGGAGCCTGGGGGCTACAGAGCCTGGCAGGCTACAGCCCATGTCCATTGCAAGTTGGACACAACTGAGGGACTGAGCTTGCACACATGCATTATGTTTCAAAGGCTTTTGTCTATTCAAAAGGCATGTGATAGATGGAGTACATTCTTTGGAGTTAGAATATACCCAGAATCAAATCTTGGTTCTTCTACTTACCATCCAACAGGGTTCAGCAAAATTATTTATCTGTGTCTGCCTCAGGTTTCTTACATTTAAAAATGATGTTAAAGTACCATTCTCATGGAGAAGTGAGAATTCTAAGAAATCAAATCAAATGAACTAACCAAGATAAACCACCTGACAATGCAACAGTTATGTGGTCATTCCTTCTGCACTGATTCTCAAGACAGTATTTTTGTACATGTGTAGAAGTCACAATTACTGAGAGCTGGAAAGCACAGACGGTTTGAAAATGGCCCTGAGTGTTTCTAAAATACACTCTTTCCCATTTTTGGCTTGATTCATCAAAATAATCTGATTTCTATAGCATTCCTTCAAACATGGTTTAAGAAATCCAAAGCTTTTTAAAAATCTGTAATTGCTTTTATGTTGAGAGCCAACTATTTTCTTATGCTTTTCACATGTAAATTTTTTAAAGCCAGTTTCTGATAGTAAGCGGTCAAAGAAGCAGCTTGGTCATAAGCCTTATCTTGTTAGAGCAAGAAACTTGTATTCTTTACCCTTTGCCTAAGTTCTCCACATCAGTTGCCCTTGGGCTGCCTAGACTTGTTTTCTCCTATAAAAAGTAATTTCCATCATCCTACATATATATGAAAATTTGACTCTTTCCCTTTTCCCCCACATTCAGAGAGACAATCAAGGCAAATAAATATAATACATATTAATAAACAATGTAAATCATCTCATCAATTCAAAGGCCTGGCTGGTAAACTCAAATTAAGTGATCTTTTATTTGGTTGATAATAGGAACAGTTGGTGGCACTAGTGTTAAAGAACCTGCCTGCCAGTGTAGGTGATGTAAGAGATTGGAGTTCGATTGCTGGGTTGGGAAGATCTCAGGGGGAGCACATGGCAACCCACTCCAGTATTCTTGCCTGGAAAATCCCCTGGACAGAGGAGCCTGGCAGGCTGCAGTCCATATGGTCTCAAAGAGTTGGGCACGACTAAAATGAATTAGCAGCAGCAGAAACACTATGAATACACATAACCATTGTAAGTATCTATTTTAAAATTTATCCCATTATCAGTTTATGACTTTTAGTCTTAGTTGGCTTTTCAATACTACCCAGCAATACAGCCAGGTTTCCCTGATCAGTGCTTTGTTGTTGTTGAGTTGCTAAGTTGTGTCCGACTCTTTGTGACCCCATGCGCTGCAGCATGCCAAGCTTCTCTGTCCTTCACTAGCTCCCAGAACTTGCTCAAACTCATGTCCATCGAGTCAGTGATGCAATTCAACCATCTCATCTTCTCTTGTCCCCTTCTATTCCTGTCCTCAGTCTTTCCCAGCATCAGGGTCTTTTCCAATGACTTGGCTCTTCACATCAGGTGGCCAAAGAATTGGAGCTTTGGCTTCAGCTCGGTCCTTCCAATGAATATTCAGGGTTTAGTGTTCACAAAAACCATTTCATATCATATCTATTCTTCTCCAAGTGTTTATTTTCTATCTCTTGTTTCTACCTTTGCTTTCAACGGATGACTTAACCGTTCTACCATTGGAGAAAAACATGGTAGCCTCTAGGTGGACACTCCCTCAACTACTTGTCACTGAATCTGTAAATTTTATGCCTCTGCCTGTATCCTTCCTTTTATAGTGGAAGAGGTTTTTGTCCTCTGTTGGGAGGCCATTTTTTTCACTTGTTCTTAATATGCACATCTTTATGCTCCTTCTTCCTAATCTGCTTCTCCAGTACTTTCAACCTCTGTAAGTCACCTCCCACTCACCTAGTTTCTCAAACTAGAAATCTGGGTGTCATCCTTGTCTCTATCTCATTTCTCAATGCCTTATGTGCATAAATAGCTATTGAACCCATTTCCCCTTGTCCTTATATCCACTGCCAGTACATGACTCCAGCCACTCTGATCTTTCAGCTGAATTACTGCCACAGTTTCTGATTAGCTTTTCTGCCCATAATATTTTCCCAATCTAGTCTCTTCTTGACACTATGAGAGTGATTATTACAGATTGAGTTATGTTGCTACCCTCTTAAAAACTCTTTAGTAGCTTCCCTTGCAGGTAAGAGAGTTCATTCTCCTTAACACAGGTGGCAGAGCCCTGAAGCAGCTGGACCTTGCCTACCTTCTCACCCTTCTTCCCACCCTGCTTCTTGAACTCTACAGTCTATACCCTGAATATCCTTTGTTACTTGAATACACTGCCCTCTCTGTCTCCTTCAGTTCTGTTTCTTCAGCTCTCCCCATTGTTTTATGTCTCTTTTGATACATTTCTTAGTTTCCAACTCTGAATAGTCTGTCAGGACTGCTCGTATGCTTTCCCTCTATGAGGGCTTCTTCACCCTTAGGATAGCTTGCATGCTTGGACTTCAGTCATGTCCGACTATGCCAGGGTCCTCTGTCTATGGGATTCTCCGGGCAAGAATATTGGAGTGGATTGGCATTCCGTTCTCCAGGGGGTCTTCCAACCAGGAATTGAACCCGCAATTCTTAACGTCTCCTGCATTGGCACACAGGTTCTTTACAACTAGCGCCACTGGGAAGCCCCAACAAATAATTTATTATTATTATTGTTTTTGTTGTTCAGTCACTCAGTCATGTCCATCTCTTTGCGACCTCACAGACTGCAGCATGCCAGGCTTCCCTGTCCTTCACTGTATCCTGGAGCTTGCTGAAACTCATGTCCATTGAGTCAGTGATGCCAGCCAATCATCTCATCTTCTGTCATCCCCTTCTCCCCCTGCCTTCTATCTTTTCCAGGGTCTTTTCCAATGTTTTACTATTTACTTATTTACTTGGATGTGCTGGGTCTTGTTTGCAGCATGTGGGATCTAGTTCCCTGGCTAGGGATTGAACCCAGGCCCCCTACATTGGGAGCGTGGAGTCTTAGCCACTGGACCACTGGGGAAGTCCCTAGGATATGTTGGCTTCTCTCTAATGTGATCCCATATTTGTTTGCTTCTCCTCTCATACTCATTACAGCACACTTTTATTTTTATTTTTAGTTAGAGGATAATTATTTTACAACATTGAGTGACTGGACTGAACTGAACTGAACTGATTTTACAATATTGTGATGGTTTCTGCCATATATCAACATGAATTAGCCACAGGTATACATATGTCCCCTCCCTCATGAACCAGCCTCCCACCCCCACTCCCCATCCCACTTCTCTAGGTTGTCACAGAGCACTAACTTTGGGTTCCCTACATCATACAGCAAATTCCCATTAGCTATCTATTTTATGTATGGTAATGTATATGTTTCAATGCTCTTCTCTCAAATTATCCTACCCTCTCCTTCCCCTACTGTGTTTAAAGTCTATTTTTTTTGTGTCTCCTTTGCTGCCCTGCAAGTAGAATCATCAGTACTATCACTCTAGATTTTGTAATATGTGTTAATATATGATATTTGTCTTTCTCTTTTTGACTTACTTCATTCTATAATAGGCTCTAGGTTCATCCATCTCATTAGAATGGACTCAAATACTTTCATTTTTATAGTTGAGTAATAATCCATTGTATATATGTACCACAACTTCTTTATCCATTCAACTGCCAATGGACATCTTGGTTGCTATTGTAAATAGTGCTGCAATGAACATTGGGGTACATGTGTCTTTTTCAGTTATGATTTTTCTCAGGGTATATGCCCAGTAGTGGGATTGTTGGGTCATATGGTGGTTTTATTCCTAGCTTTTTAAGGAATATCCCTACTGTTCTCCATAATGGCTATCAATTTACATTCCCACAAACAGTACAAGAGAGTTCCATTTTTTCCATATGCTCTCCAGCATTTATTGCTTGTACAAATTTTGATGATGGTCGTTCTGACTGGTGACAGAATGTGACAGATTCTACAGTGACAGATTTTATTTTCTTGGGCTCCAAAATCACCTCAGATGGTGACTGCAGCCATGAAATTAAAAGACACTTGCTCTTTGGAAGAAAAGCTATGACAAACCTAGACAGTGTATTAAAAAGCAGAGACATCACTTTGCTGATAAAGATCCATATAGTCAAAGCTGTGGTTTTTCCAGTGGTCATGTACGGATGTAACAGTTGGATCATAAAGAAGGATGAGTGCCAAATAACTGATGCTCTCAAATTTTGATTTGAAGCAGGAGTCTAGAAGATGCTTGGGAGTCCCTTGGACAGCAAAGAGACCAAACCAGTCAATCCTTAAGGAAATCCACCCTGAATATTCTTGGGAAGGATTGATGCTGAAGCTAAAGCTCCAATACTTTGGCCACCTGATGCAGAGAGCTAACTCATTGAAAAGGCCCTGATGCTGGAAAAGATTGAGGGAAGAAGGGGCAACAGAGGATGAGATGATTGGATGGCATCACTGACTCAATGGACATGAGTTTGAGCAAATTCAGGGAGATAATGAAGGAGAGGGAAGCCTGGCTTGCAATAGTCCATGGGGTTGCCAAGAGGTGGATATGATTTAGCGACTGAACAACAAGTCTGACCAGTGTGAGACGATAGCTCATTGTAGTTTTGCTTTGTATTTGTCTAATAATGTGCAATGTTGAGAATTTTCATGTGTTTATTAGCCATCTGTATGTCTTCTTTGGAGAAATGTCTGTTTAGATCTTCTGCCCATTTTTTGATGGGTTGTTTATTTGGCATTGAACTGCATGATTTGCTTGTATATTTTGGAGATCAGTCCTCTGTCAGTTGTTTCATTTGCCATTATTTTCTCCCATTGTGAGAGATGTCTTTTCATCTTGCTTATAGTCTCCTTCATTGTCAGCACATTTTTGAAATTATTCTATAGTAGACCATAATGGCCTATGGGGAAAAGAATGCTATGCTTTGAGAGCCAATCATCAGTATCTAACATGTGTAACTAGGTTAATTAAAAAAATTATTGAATGAAATGATGAATAAAAATTTACTTCTCTCTGAAGTATTATAGCTATTTTTGATGCGCTTAAAAAATCACTCCTGTAAGACACATGGAGGTAGCCTTCAGATCATCCTTCGAGACAACCTACTCAGCTGCAAAGAGTATGAGTATGAGTGTTTTACAGCACAGATTTCATTTTTATTTAGTAAAGTGAGGCTAGCAGATCAGGAGATGATTGCATTGATAGAAAAGATAGTTTGTTATGTATTGCTCCTGAGAAGGGGACATGCACATCACACAGGGTCACATGGGGAAGCACAGGGTCACTCAGAGCCAGAGGGAAAAAGGAACAACTGTGTATGAGAGCCTTCATTGTGATTTCCGTCAAAAGAATAGGCAAGTCAGGGGAGCAGGATTAAGACTGGCTAGTTTGAATAGTTTCAGTGGGCTCTGTGACACAGGGGCTGTGGCCAGTTGTCTGATATCTGACTCTGGCATGGGTACATTGTAATTGTGTGAATACTGTTCCCTGGCAAAGGAATAATGGCCCAGAGTGTAAGAACTCAAAAAAGGAGGGGGATAGGCTCTGGATCGGTTGGTTTGCATTTGGAGTACATACTTACTGTGTAGTTATTTGCTGTCTCTGGGAATTAGCTAGCCCTGGAAGAGGCAGTCCATCCAAGGGTCGGCAAGCCCTCAGATATTGAAGTATCAGAATAAGAAGATATGCTTAAAATAACCTGATTCTAGTTGTTAACTTTGTCAGGGTTTGCCTCAGTTTTCAAAGCATTTTTTTTTTTTTCTGGGTAGCACTCAGCCAATGATTGAGCAAGGTAGTGGCATAAAGGTCTTGTCATTTCCACCTAGTGTGCATTTCTCAACAGGTAATATTTACTCATAGGAAGGACTGATACTGAAGCTGAAGCTCCAATACTGTGGCCATCTATTGCATATAACTGACTCATTAGAAAAGACCCTGATGCTGACAAAGATTGAACACAGGAGGAGAAGGGGAAGACAGAGGATGAGATGGTTGGATGGTATCACCAACTTGATGGACATGAGTTTGAACAAATTCTGGGAGTTGGTGATGGACAGGGAAGCCTGGCATGCTGCAGTCCATGGGGTTGCAAAGAGTTAGACATGAGTGAGTGACTGTACTGAACTGATTATTTACTTCAGAGTTTCCCAGATGATCTGAAAGACATTTTTGTCAGGTTGGTATTGCCATCTGATAACTTTCCCTGGCAGATCCTTCTTCTTTTCTTTTCCTTTCACAGGTTTTAGTTCTCAATAAACCTTTTTTCTTTTACTTTGTCGAAATTTCTGCTACCCAGAAAGGCCCATTTGTAGTAGGTAGTACTGAAAGAGCTCCAAGGAAACAGAAGTTAAGATGAGATTTGGGAACTGGATCAATCGCCACTCAGCTGGTAGTGAGAACTGGATACTAGGTGGCATGCCAATAGCTTCCAGCACAAGGTGGTGGTATGATTGTATGATTGTTACAACTCTCAGCCCTGGTGCCAGGCCAGCATGACAGTAGAGGTGAGTGCATGGACCAGTGCCAGTTTATGCACTGAAAGGAATGAGGGTGAGGATGATACACATAAAGACAGTGGAATTGCATGGTTGCTACTAGTTTGCATGTGTGTGCAAGAGGTGGATAATGAAAAGTTGAGGGAAATTAACATAACTGAAAGCTGAGTATGAGATCCAGGGATTATCCTCAGTGGAATGAGAAGCTCTCATCTAATGCAGTGGGTGAGCAGGTAAAGCTGAATATAAAGCGCAGGATTGGATAGAGTGTCTGAACTCCAGTGATAGTTGGATGCTCAACATAGACAGATCTGTTGATCCAGTCAGAGACCTAGTTGGTAAAACTTGGGACCTGAAGATGGGATGTGGCTACTGGGCAAGAAAACCTGAAGTTTTTGACTCTGTAGACTTTTTGTTGTTGTTGTTTGAGCCTTCTGAGTCTGCAGAAGTGAGTTTTCTCTCCTTTGAGAGCTAGCATTGTCCAGGGATGGGCTTCCCAGGTGGTGCTAGTGGTAAAGAATCCGCTTGCCAGTGCAGGAGATGTAAGAGACACAAGTTCGATCACTGGCCTGGAAAGATCCCCTGCAGGAGGGCATGTCAACCCACTCCAGTGTTGTTGCCTGAAGAATCCCATGGACAGAGGAGCCTGGTGGGCTACAGTCCATGGGGTCACAAAGAGTCAAACACAACTGAAGCAACTTAGCATGCATTCACGTTGTGCAGGGACTTGTCACAGGCCTCTTCTTCATAAGCTGATAGCCATTCTCTCCAGGAACAGCAGACATCTCTCCTGGCTGCCAGGCCGGTTACCAAGATTAAGTCACAGTAGGGGAAATTTCTCTGGAGAGGTGAGGCAAGTAGGAGTGTTTTGTGAGATAAAATTACATTAAGTATTAGCTAAAAACTTTTTTTTTCATTTTTTGTTTTTAGATGCTTTAAAAGAAATAGTATGTACATGTCTAAAACAGAATGATTAGCCTATTATGATTAAGATATATAAAATCTCCTACCAAGGGAAAAAAGTACCTAGAAATATTTATTAAGGTCTTTATTGCTGAGAGTGGGTGCGTGTTTGTGGAATAAAATAAAGATTATGAAGAAATTAGCTAAAAAATATGAGATAAATGATAGAAAGAAAGGTGATGGCATTATACCAAATGTAAAAATTATGCCAATATACATGAGTAGTTTCAACAAATGTAGTAAAAAGTAAAGGTTCTCTGATGGTTTTATTTTTTTGGTTTGTGTTTCATTTTATTATTATTATTATTTTTTAGTTTACAATATTGTATTGGTTTTGCCATACATCAACATGCATCTGCCACGGGTGTACACATGTTCCCCATACTGAACCCCCCTCCCACCTCCCTCCCTATACCATCCCTCTGGGTCATCCCAGTGCACCAGCCCCAAGCATCTTGTATCCTGCATCGAACCTGGACTGGCAATTTGTTTCTTATATGATATTATACATGTTTTAATGCCATTCTCCCAAATCATGCCCCCCACCTCCCACAGAGTCCAAAAGACTGTTCTATACATCTGTGTCTCTTTTGCTGTCTCGCATACAGGGTTGTCGTTACCATTTTTCTAAATTCCATATATATGCATTAGTATACTGTATTGATATTTTTCTCTCTGGCTTACTTCACTCTGTATAATCGGCTCCAGTTTCATCCACCTCATTAGAACTGATTCAAATGTATTCTTTTTAATGGCTGAGTAATACTCCATTGTGTATATGTACCACAGCTTTCTTATCCATTCGTCTGCTGATAGGCATCTCGGTTACTTCCATGTCCTGGCTATTATAAACAGTGCTGCGATGAACATTGGGGTACACGTGTCTCTTTCAATTCTGGTTTCCTTTTAAAGTCTAGACAGGATTTTGTTTTTAAAAGTTTTTAATATTTTAAGACTTTTTATTTTGTACTGAAGTATAGCTGATTAACAGTGTCGTCATAGTGTCAGGTGCACAGCATTGGATCCAGCCATACGTATACGTGTACAAATTCCTCCCCCAGCTCCCCCTCCACATGCATATATAAAACATTATATATGTCTATATAATATATACATATATGTAACATTAACATAGCATAATGTTATGTTAGACTGCCACATAGCCTTTTGTTTGTTCAAGATTATTTAAACCTATATTTAATAATCCAGTTGATTTAAATTAACATCAGTGTACTAGCTTTGTATTAGTAATGCACTCTTTCAGCAGCGTGTGAAATACGTGATAGTAGAGAGGTACTTGAACAGAGTTTGAGGTCATTTGGAACCATGAAAGTGCATCGTAACATCCTCTTGACACAAAGATAACAGTTCTCACTTACTGTTTAAATAGCTTGTACTTGAGTTGTTTTTTTTTTTTTTTTATCAGTAATACTGGTGATTTTCTACTGATTCATCCTTATTTGTTTTCCAAGGCTTTTGAACAAGCACATTTAATACTATGATCATTTTGAGGATTAGGAATAGTCTGTAGTCATGGAACACCTTGGAATTTAGTCTTTTTTTTTTTTTTTAATTTGTTTATTTGTCTTGTGCTAGAATCTGTTGATCTGATTTTTTCCAGAGGCATCTAAACGAGAAGGAAATAAGGAATGCGGCTGAAATAGGAGATGGTGTAAGCATCTCCTATTTGATGGTTAGGTTCTTAAAATGACCCCATGAAAGGCAATGTGAGGGCTAGGCTGTTTTTGGAGTGGTTTTCATGAAAAGCCAGAAAAGATTGTGCCTTTGTACCAGGAATAGTGTTCATTGCATGAGAGGGAGAGAGAGGAAACAGAACAGTGGTCGGCCGTGGCATGACTTTTGACCTAGAATGGTCTCCATCCTACTTCCCAGTTGTCCCTCCAGGGAAAGGAAGAGGAGCTTCGGGTGTTAGAGGCCCAGCTAAAGGCTTGTGCTGACCCCCACTGTGCAGTGTATCGTGAGCCAGATTATGTTACTGTTTATAGTACAGTTACCCACTCCAGTGTTCTTGCCTGGAGAATCCCAGGGACGGGGGAGCCTGGTGGGCTGCCGTCTATGGGGTTGCATAGAGTTGGACATGACTGAAGCGACTTAGCAGCAGCAGCAGCAGCATAATACAGTTTCAAGAAAGCACTGATAGGAATCCTGAATGCTGTCTCTACCCACCCATGATCCCAGCAAGATGATTGACAACAGTTTAATATGTGGGAATCGTCAAGGTTGAGTGAAAAAATTTAAGCTTCCCCAGTGAGTCATCTATATGCTTTAACCCATAACACCTGTTTCAAGGCTAAACACAGTGTAGGGTGATCTAAAGAACTGCTCTTCAGTTCTTTTTCTGACTCCTGAAGCCTACATTTTTATCTTTGATTTTCCCTCACTTTCTAAGTGACATTTGGGATTTCTTTTCATTTTTTTTTAATTGACTTCTGGTGTGAGAGGAGTCTCCTGAACTTAGAAAAGAATAAAATCAGTTTAAAAATGTTAGTTTATCATTTAAATCTTGATTACTAATGGAAAAGAAAGGACAGGCATATGGATAATTAAAGTTGGTGAACCAAATGTCATCTTTTTTTTTTTTCCTGAAATTCCAATCCTTTTATTTCTGTGAGCATTCAAAAGTGGATATTGTATATGAATTTTAGTTTTATCTCTATTATCTCTCATTGGGCAAATTCAACAAAGAAGAGCCTAAACTGCAAAAATACAATCATGGAGATCTAAGATGACCTTTTGGAAGTACCCATATTTGTGAGGTCCATGAAAGAAAAAAGATGAAAGGACAGTCCTCGTAGATCAAATAAAAACACAAAAAAGAAGATGGGAGATGTGCTTTTTGATCTTATCTCCAAATATCCCTATAGGTTTGGAATGTGCTCAGTTAAGGGAATACGGGGCAAAGTTTTTGATTTAGAGAGGCTCCTGAAAGGTTAGTGACTTGTCTTACTGTGTTTTGATTGCTTCTAATGTAAACAGAGAGCTGGACCTCCTTAGAAACATTCAAGAATATGCTAGATGGGGCCAGCACAGATTGGAAAGCAGTGTAAAAGAAAGTGAGCTGAGGGAAGTTAGTAACTGAGAACTGAGGTGTCTTTCCTTCCTAGAAATCATGATTAGCCTGTTAATTTATTCTTTCATGAACCATAATATATACAGATTATTTTCCTAAAAGCTGTGGGGAATACAAAAATGAATAAAGCAGTCTTTAGCCTAATGGAACTTAGTATGTTTTTAGAGATAATAAATGTACATAAAAGTTATCATACAAAGTAAAGTATGAGAAAAGCTCTAGGGAAAAAAAAAAGCATTCAAAAAACTTTGGATGAAGAGTAATTTTTATTGGATAGTAAAGGTATTATTGATAGAGGTGATATTTGAGCTAGATCTTGTAGAGTGAAGAGAATCTTGCATAACCTACTATCTATGTGTTAGGAAATAAAGAGTAACATTCAGTGTTACAAGAACACTGAGAACGAGTGAAACAAAATTTTACTTGGTTGTTGGCAGATTGTAAAGGGCCTTACAAGCTATGGTGATGTGGATTTATACTCTGTTTATCAGGCAAAGGGGAAATCAGTGAAGATTTGAGTGCATGGGACTAGCAGTATTGAACAGTGTCATAATCTAGCTGTGCTGTGCTGTGCTAAGTTGCTTCAATCATGTCCAACTCTCTGTGACCCTATGGACCTTAGCCCGCCAGGCTCCTCTGTCCATGGGCTTCTCCAGGCAATTATACTGGAGTGAGTTGCCATGCCTTCCTACACGACATCTACCCAACCCAAGGACTGAACCTGAGTCTCATGTCTCCTGCATTGGCAAGCAGTTCTTTACCGCTAGTACCACCTGGGAAGCCCCATAATCTAGCTACAGTTTGCTAAAAATATAGTTTGAAGGTAGGGAATGTAGTGGGAACAGGTGAGATAATAATACTATGGCATTAATAATGGTGAATGATTATCCCAGAATGTGTTATAGGAAACACAGGTTACAACCTGTGATTAATAGATTGTGAAATCAGTTTAATTTGTGGGTCAAGCATTTTTTTAAAAGCAGAATAGAATAGAAATAATAAATTTTATTGTATTTAGTAAGAGAGGCATTGTTTTATGAATCTTCTGTTTCAATTCTTAATCTATATATGTATTTTGTTACATATTTATGGAGCTGTGATATGAGACATTTCTTACTGTGAATTGTGGTCAGTGTAGAGAAATTCTTACTAGAGGGTGTATTCATAGAAAGCCTGTCTTCATAGCAATAGCTGATAGTGCTCTATGAATTTGCTGTAAGCAGGAGTAAGAGAAACTCTTCAGTCACATTGTGTGTGAGGCAATCACTCTGTATCTGAAATACTCACTGACTAAAGTATCTGTCACTTCCTCTGCCATTTCTTTTAGGAACATGATAGTGAACACACAGTTTGACCAGCAGACTTTAGTTTTTGAATACTCTGTGAAAATTTTCAGATTATCTCTGGAATTTTTGAAAATAATCAAATGCCTTTGATTATTAGTAGTTCTCAACAAGGAAGAAGTTCACCCCTTATGAGACATTTGCCAACATCTGGTGATATTTTCAGTTAACATAATTTGGACTGGATGGAGAGAAGTGTGTTTCAGATGTCTAGAAGGCAGAGGTCAGGGATGCTGCTATTTTACAATGCACAGGGTAGCCTCTCAAAACAAAGAATTATCTAGTCCAGAATGTCAAGAGTGCTAAAGTTGAAAAATCCTGCTTCAGAGTGACCCAAATTCAGTTCAGTTCAGTTCAGTTGCTCAGCTGTGTCTGACTTTTTGTGACCCCATGGACTGTAGCATGCCAGGCTTCCCTGTCGATCACCAGCTGCCAGAGCCTACTCAAACTCATGTCCGTCGAGTTGGTGATACCATCCAACCATCTCATCCTCTATCATCCCCTTCTTCTCCCGCCTTCAGTTTTTCCCAGCATCAGGGTTTTTTCCAACGAGTTATTTCTTCGCATCAGGTGGCTAAAGTATTGGAGTTTCAGCTTCAGCATCAGTCCTTCCAATGAATATTCAGGACTGATTTGCTTTAGGATGGACTGGGTGGATCTCCTTGCAGTCCAGCGGACTCTCAAGAGTCATCTTCAACACCACAGTTCAAAAGCATCAATACATCAGTGCTTAGCTTTCTTGATAGTCCAGTTCTCACTCTATACATGACTACTGGAAAAAACATAGCTTTGACTAGACAGACCTTTGTTGGCAAAGTAATGTCTCTGCTTTTTGATATGCTATCTAGGTTGGTCATAGCTTTTATTCCAAGGAGCAAGCGTCTTTTAATTTCATGGCTGCAGTCACCATCTGCAGTGATTTTGGAGCCCAAGAAAAGAAAGTCTGTCACTGTTTCCATTATTTCCCCATCTATTTGCTATGAAGTGATGGGACTGGATGCCGTAATCTTAGTTTTCTGAATGTTGAGTTTTAAGCCAACTTTTTCACTCTTCTCTTTCATTTTCATCAAGAGGCTCTTTAGTTCTTGCTCACTTTCTGCCATAAGGGTGGTGTCATCTGCATATCTGAGGTTATTGATATTTCTCCCATCAATCTTGATTTCAGCTTGTGCTTCATCCAGCCTGGCATTTCACATGATGTACTCTGTATACAAGTTAAATAAGCAGGGTGACAATATACAGCCTTGACGTACTCCTTTCCTGATTTGGAACCAGTCTGTTGTTCCATGTCCAGTTCTACTGTTGCTTCTTGACTTGCATACAGATTTCTCAGGAGGCAGGTCAGGTGGTCTAGTATTGCCATCTCTGTCAGAATTTTCCAGTTTGCTATGATCCACACAGTCAAAGGCTTTGGCATAGTCAATAAAGCAGAAGTAAATGTTATTCTGGAACTCTCTTGCTTTTTTGATGATCAAATGGATGTTGGAAATTTGATCTCTGGTTCTTCTGCCTTTTCTAATCTAGCTTGAACAACTGGAAGTTCATGGTTCACGTACTGTTGAAGCCTGGCTTGGGGAATTTTGAGCACTACTTTGCTAGTGTGTGAGATGAGTGCAATTGTGCAGTAGTTTGAGCGTTCTTTGGCATTGTCTTTCTTTGGGATTGGGATGAAAACTGACTTTTTCCAGTCCTGTGGCCACTGCTGAGTTTTCCAGATTTTTTGCTGGCATATTGAGTGCAGCACTTTCACAGCATCATCTTTTAGGATTTGAAATAGCTCAACTGGAATTCCATCACTTCCACTAGCTTTGTTCCTAGTGATGCTTCCTAAGGCCCACTTGACTTCGCATTCCAGAATGTCTGGCTTTAGGTTGGTGATCACACTTTGTGATTATCTGGGTCTTGAATATCTTTTTTTGTACAGTTCTTCTGTGTATTCTTGATACCTCTTCTTAATATCTTCTGCTTCTGTTAGGTCCCAAACTAGGTTGAGTGACCCAAACTAGTTAATTAAAAGAAATGTAATTTTTAAACAAAAGTTGAAAGAAAGATTTATTCAGTTGGCCTAACACAGATTCAATGATATTATTTGTAGAATTCTCTGATCACCAACTGTATTATTAGATTTTAAATGATATGCCAATATTTGCTTATATGTGATCCAGGATTAAATGTTTCACAAGACTATTTAGAAACACAAAGTTATAACTCTAAGGTCGTTCCTTGAATCTTAACACTAGAAATTGAAATTGTTTCTTACCACCATAATATTGAATAATTCATGTGCCTGTGTATATCTTTATGTATGAAGAAGTAACTTTATCCTGAAGTGAGTTATCCTGAAGTGAGTTCTGAGAATTGGCAGCCAGCTGCCTAAGTGAATCACTCATTTAAAATTCTTGAGTTTCTTAATTTAAAACAGATTCAGTAGAACTCACTGAGATTTTTATACAGCTGATGATTCAATAATATAGATGATCATAAAGATACTTTGTAACAAAAGGATATGTGAAATTGATGGGTCCTAGGCAATGGCACCCCACTCCAGTACTCTTGCCTGGAAAATCCCGTGAACGGAGGAGCCTGGTAGGCTGCAGTCCATGGGGTCATGAAGAGTCAGACACGACTGAGTGACTTCACTTTCACTTTTCACTTTCATGCATTGGAGAAGGAAATGGCAACCCACTCCAGTGTTCTTGCCTGGAGAATCCCAGGGACGGCGGAGCCTGGGTGGTGGGCTGCCGTCTATGGGGTTGCACAGAGTTGGACATGACTGAAGTGACTTAGCTTAGCTTAGCTTAGGCCCTGGGCCCTAGGCCCACTGGGGATACAAATTACCTACAGCTTCACTAAATCATTTACTTTTCCTGGCTTCAGTTCTCTGAACTCTAAGTGTACTGGCCTATAGGACTTGTAGTGTTTTCTGAGCTTCAAATTCTATGAGTCTAACTTATGGATTAATTTTTATGTGAATAAATTTTAAATCTCCTTTGGATTATTTTAGGATTATTTTTATGCCTTATCAATAGCATGTGATGGGAATTATAAAATAGCTCAATTGTCTAATGGCTTGGTTTATATTTGGGTTTACATGAGTAAATGATGCATAACCCTGATGTCTAACCAGTATTGTCACACAGAGTAACAGTTTCTACAAAATCATCATCTAAATGTATTAATACTATGGAATACATGAGTGTGACTCTCCTAATATCTTCATGCGACACTTATGGGTTCATTTGCTATTTCAAAGCACTTTGTTCATATCTTCTGTATGGTAGGTCATCAAAATCTGCATTTATTAAATTAGAAAAAAATACTTGGTATTTCATGGTTGCAATAGGCTATTGCCACAAGCCTTAGGAGGCAATTGGCTACAGTAATACAAAGGAATAAATTTTTATACTGGAGTGAGTAGCCTATCCCTTCTTCAGCAGATCTTCCCAACCCAGGAATTGAAACAGGGTCTCCTGCATTGCAGGCGGATTCTTTACCAGTTGAGCTATCAGAGAATCCCACGTGGAAAGATAATGCTCATTAATTCTTCAACATATTAACAAATCTTCATTTTTTTCTAGGCATTTAACCTTAACAATAATTTACAAAACTTCCCCCTGGTGGTCAAAGTGTGTAAATGCACCTATAAAATGTTCAGTTTTTTGTGCCATTGTTTTGGGACGGCTCATGAAGTTACTATCACTTTCCCCCAAATATTTGAAACAAAAATACGTTTTTGACTAGCTAATTGCTGTCTATATTTATCAATCATGCTTTTCTGTGAATATCTGAAGGTAGGGATATTCTGTATGTGCACATGTGTGTGGGGTATGTGTGTGTCTTTATGTTATCTTTATAACTGAAAAATTAGGGAGATTTCACAGCAGACAAAGGTCAGAAGATCTCTGGCTTAATTTATCACCATGCTTTGTTTCTTAGATATAATTTTTTTAAATTAAAATCCTTCCAATGGATTTATAAATAGAAAATATGTAAAATCTCTTTGGAAAACATGAAAGAACAAGAAAAAAAAGGGGGAAATAAGTATTTGTGAGCTCTGAAGAAATGATAAAGTTATACATGGGTTTCCTAAACTCTGAGAATTTAAAAAGTTTTTTGTTTAAGAAGACATCCCTAACAAATACATCCTAAAAATGTTATGGATTATCCTCAAAAATTTGCATTGCTTGTCTTCTATACTCTAGCTCACTGACTTAAAAAGCCCAGTATCTCTATTGTATTTTTCAAACCAGGCTAAACTGGCTCACTACCTTATAAATTTAAATCCTTTACAAATTGGCCATGGGTTTTTTGGTTGATTAAAGTGATTTGGAAATAAATCATGTCATTTAATCTCACTTCATTGTACTACAGCCACAGAATATATGGATTCTCATGCATGTATGACCTGCATACAGCTCTCAGTGTTTAAGTTGTATAGTGCATTAGAGGCCTGTTTTTGAAGCAATCCAGTTTCGGTAATAAGTCACTTTTGTGTAGACTCCAGGTTTGTTCCTTTGACCACAGTTATCTCCCCAGCTCACAATTCCAATGAGATACCAGGTATCTTTAAAGTCCTTTCCAACTAAAGGTCCCCCAGAATCACCCTGAAAAGAAAAAAAGAGAAAGAAAATGAATTAAATATGAAACTCATTACTTAAGATATTTTGATGAACCACATATTTTATTATTAGAAAGTATATTTATAGACTACCAACTGCAGGATAATTCATTGAAACATGGGTTTTAGTAATTATAAAAGCCTTAAAGTTCAATTTCCACATTTAAAAATTATTTTTCAGTTTTATAGATGTATAATTCATGAATAAAATCATATATATTTAAAGTGTACATTGTGATAATTTGACATATATGCTTTGTGAAATGATTACCATGATCAGGTTAATTAACACATCCATCACCTCACATAGTTACTTGGTGTGTATGTGTGCGTGTGTGTGTGTGTGTGTGTGCGTGTGTGTGGTGAGAATACTTAAGGTCTACTCTTAGCAGATTTCAAGTATACAACACAGAAAGTCAAGCTGTGACTTTTTTTTTTTTTTCCTGACTCCAAGTAGGGTGCCTGGGCTTCAAGCTGTGATTTTTTTTTTCCTGACTCCAAGTAGGGTGCCTGGGCTTCCGTTTTATCAGATGAACCAAACCCCTCCCCATGAACCCTAGTAGCCATCCTTGTATTCCTGCTTCCATTGTGCCTGAGTCCCTTCCTTGATGATTTCCCCAACTTTTTTATGACTAGAACTGCCTAGAGCTGCCTTATATGCACAGCACAGTCACAAGGCAGGAATCTTACCTGTGCTCCCCAATGCAGTGAAAGCTCTTTATTTTATGACCACCACTCTATCCAGAGACTTACCGCTAATCTCACCATTCGCCTAGATTCCCGGGTTCTCTGTGTTCCAGTCGCCACCTTCCACTTGTCTGTCATAGCCTGAACCTCTCTCTGGAATCCCTGAATGCTAGCTGCCTCCCTCCACACTCTTAGCCTAGATGTATACCAGATTCTGCTCTGGCCCAGCCCATGTGCTGCACAACTCCCTGCTGGTTTTCTGACAGAGGTTGTCTATGCTGTGTAATCTGTGGGACTCTGGGCAGAGTTTTCTGCCACCTGATGACAATACAATTCCCATCATTTCACCATATGGAATCACCTCCTTGGAGTTTTCAAGAACCCCCACATGTTCTTGTAAACACTTATAAAGCAAGTGCCTACAGGATGAAACATGTGTTACAAATGCATTTGTCTGAAAATATACATGCAGGACAGATGCTGGACAAGAGGAGGGCCCTGGAAAGGGGACTAGATACAACTTGACCTAATCTGCCTCACCATTAACTGCTTCTCACTTCTCATCCTCCTTAGGCTGAGACCCAACAGATTACTTGCAGTTGCCTCAAATATGAATTGTAATTTCACACCTTCATAATATGGCTGTGCTTTATCTCTTTTCTATAATATTCTCTGCTTATTCTATAACCAGCTAAATGTTCTTTATCTTTCAGGCCTCATTGAAGTATTCTCTCTCTCTCATATTTGTTCCAAAGATGTTCCCTTCAAGCTAAAAATATTTATTCTCCACATCTGAAACTAACATTGTATTGTAAATCAACTATACTTTAAATAAAAAATTGTTCTCTATTATATAACTTATTACATCATAGTTTATTGTTCATGATTATTTCCTTTCTAGATGTTAGCTCTTTAAGGAAAGAGACTCTGCTTTATGAAACTCTGGATTTCTGATATTAAAATTAAGATTTATTGGTTAGTTTGATAACATCAAGGAAGCTTTTTGGTTATTTTGTTTTGCTTAATTTGTTTGTTTTGCTTAATAAAACATTAAAATGTTTGTGTTTGAAATTAGCATTTATAAATTTTTGCATGGACATAATCTCTGTATTTTACTAATATAAAGAGCATAGAATATTTTTGAGCCAGATAAAATATTTTTGAGTTAATGGCATCAAAATAATCTCTCTCCACTTACCCTGCAGGCATCATATATTCCTTCCAGATATCCAGCACACATCATTCCAAATTTTATATCACTGCCATACACATGTGGCTGCTTGCACACATCATCACTTATGATTTTCAGTCTGGCTTCTCGAAGATCATTTTGGGATTCCCCTTAAGGAAAAGCAAAGTAATTTTAGTGTTTACAAGCAGTATTCTTAGCTAGAATGAAGTGCAGACCTTTTTATTTCAAACTAAAGTTGTCAATCCTAAAGGAAATCAATCTTGAATATTCATTGGAAGGACTGATGCGGAAGCTGAAGTTCCAATACTTTGGTCACCTGATGCAAAGAGCCGACTCATTAGAAAGGACCCTGATGCTGGGAAAGATAGAAGGCCAGAGGAGAAGGGGATGACAGAAGATGAGATGGTTGAATGGCATCACTGATTCAATGGTCAAGAGT
Organism: Bos indicus; assembly: GCF_029378745.1. Taxonomy (NCBI): domain Eukaryota; kingdom Metazoa; phylum Chordata; class Mammalia; order Artiodactyla; family Bovidae; genus Bos; species Bos indicus. The sequence goes on from NC_091765.1 coordinate 84,327,038, forward strand.
TTGAGCAAGCTCTGGGAAATGGTGAAAGACAGGGAAGCCTGGCACGTTGCAGTCCGTGGGTTCGAAAACAGTTGGATATGACAGAGTGACTGAACAACAACAAAAGTTGTCAAACAAGATGAAGTTAATGTAAGAAGTTCTTAAGGAAATAAGTTCTATTTATTCTCTGGCAAATGTAAATGAAAATTGTCCTTATCTCATTTTTAAATATCTATACTAGCAAAGAAAACATTTTGTTTCTTTTTTTCTGGAAAACCTTTGTACCTTTACTTAAAAACAATCAGTTTGTATATTTAGGAAGGTATTATTTTTTTAATAAGTTTTTATTTGTAGATTGTTCCCAGAAACTTTGTAGGCCTAGACAGTTTTGGCCTGATAAAATAACTATATATCTTTATTTTATCCTTTATATTTTATGGGGAACTCTCACACACATAATGACAGGTAAAGGCAATGATTTCATTATGTATTATAATTTTGGAACCCCAGGTCATAAACTAGAGCCTGAGTTATAGAAACCAATACTAATGCAGAAGACAACTATTTATGATAGAAACCAATAATATAACAAGTATTCAGGGGTTCTTTGTATCAGCCACATGCTGGTTGGGAAACTGACCCTGCAGTAGACAAAATTCTACTATGATCCCCAAGATTCCTATGTGATGTCTTTTCCCCTAGGTCTAAGTGGGACCTGTGAATATAATGGATGTCATTCTCATGATTAGGTTATATTCTGTGACACAGGTGAGGGAATACTGAAGATTAATTAAGATGTAGTCAGCTTGATATTGAGTTCATCAAAAGGGAAATTATTCAAGGTGGGCCTGACTGAATCAGATAAGCCCTTTTAAAAGGGGTTTAGGCCTTCTGCTGAAGCTCCAATACTTTGGCCACCTGATGTGAAGAACTGACTCACTGGAAAAGGCCCTGATGCTGAGAAAGATTGAAGGCAGGAGGAGAAGGGGATGACAGAAGATGAGATAGTTGGGTGACATCACGAACTCAATGCACCTGAGTTTGAGCAAGCTCCGGTAGTTGCTGATGGATAGGGAAGCCTGGAGTGCTGCAGTCCAAGGGGTCATGAAGAGTTGGACATGACTGAGCGACTGAAATGAACTGAACTAGGCTTTCCCTGAGTTCAGAGACTTTTTCCCAATAGTGTTGGAGAAGCAAGCTGCCATAAACTCTGTAGGTGCAAGAAACTAAATTCCATCAACAACCAGTGAGCTTGGAAAAGAGTCATAGATGAGACCTCAACCCCAGCCAATACTTTGATTGCTACTGAAACGTTGAGAGGAGATGCCAGCTATGCTATGTCTGGATTTCTGACCCATAGAAACTGTGAAATCATAAATGCATTTTCTTTCAAGTTGTTAAATTTGTGGCAATTTGTTACACAGCAGTAGAAAACTAATCAGATCAGATCAGATCAGTCGCTCAGTCATGTCCGACTCTTTGTGACCCCATGAATCGAAGCACGCCAGGCCTCCCTGTCCATCACCAATTCCCGGAGTTCACTGAGACTCACGTCCATCGAGTCAGTGATGCCATCCAGCCATCTCATCCTCTGTCGTCCCTTTCTCCTCCTGCCCCCAATCCCTCCCAGCATCAGAGTCTTTTCCAATGAGTCAACTCTTCACATTAGGTGGCCAAAGTACTGGAGTTTCAGCTTTAGCATCATTCCTTCCAAAGAAACCCCAGGGCTGATCTCTTTCAGAAACTAATAATGAACACTAATTTCTGTAGAATGTCAATTCAGGATTTTTTCTGGACAGGTATTTGCTAAAATGTTTAAAAATGCTCAAGATATTCTGTTCTTTGAGTACAACTAGTGTAATTTTTTTTGGCTATTACCTTACCAATTAAAAATAATTCATGCCCAGTGCTGGGAAAGGTAAGATGAAATGCACAGTGTAGGTGACAGTATAAATTCATAGCTTTTTAATAAAACTCATTGGCAAGGAGTTATAAAAAGTTTAGCCTACAAATCCTGTACATCCCTCAACTATTTCTCAACTAGTGTGAGAATGCTTAATGACATTTCCCAGAAAGTATTGCTCTTTTTTCAAGGAATCAGTTTTTAAATTCAATTTTCTCCATTTTTTCATTTTTATTATATTCATTGCCACCCTTATATTATTTCCTTCCTCGTATTTATTTTAGGTTTATTTTCTCTTCTTTTCTAGTGTCTTAAAAGGGGAGCTTTCTTATTTTATAATACATGCATTTTGCTATGTTTCCCTGTCTCTGTACTGTTTTAGCTGCATCCTGCATTCATTTCATTCTATTAATACTTATAATTATCTTCAAGATTTCCTCTTTTACCTATGGATTATTTAGAAGTGTGTTGTTTAATTTTTAAGCATTTAGAGATTTTTCTATTATCTGTCTGTTACTGGTTTTTAGTTTGATTGCATTATCATCAGAGAGCATACTATATATGATTTCCATTCTTTTAAGTTTGTCGGAGAATGTTTTATAGACATAGATATAGTCTATCTTGGTGAATGTTCCATTGGTGCTTTAAAAAAGTAGGTATCCTGTTGCTAATTATAGTGTTCTACATAAATTAGATTGTATTGCTACTCAAAAACTATTATGGCAGATATATTTCTGTGCCAACCTGAGACTCCAGGTCAGAAATGATTTCTTTCCATCAAGCCAAAGGGAATCTGAGATGCTCCTCTCATCAAATGAAGAATGCAACTCTATCTTAGGAGAAGATCCATTAGAGAGAGAGAAGACATATTGTTGTCAGGCTTACAGCTCCCTGGGCTTATTAAACTATGGGTAATAATTTCTGTGATTGGAAATATAACCTTAAAGAAACCACATGGGACATCTGGAGAAAAATCTAAAGACCATCAAGCCCATCATCAACCACATTAGTGAAAGGTATTCCTGGTTCCTTAGTGAAGAATGAGAATTAATGATTTATTCTTTAGAGTTTATTGTATATCAATAAATTGTATAGAGCTCTGTGAATGAATTTTTTCTTTCTCAAAAAGTCCTTTCTTATCTTCTCAAGCCTAGAGTCAAAGAAACCCTGTTGCTGTTGTTATATGTATGCGCCTGGACCAAATTTCAGAATCCAGAGTATGTCTGAGTATGTTTTGAAAACCTTAAAACATGAAGCCAATTTTATTTTTTAGGAGATTGTTAATATATCAAGTTAAATCATTTTAGAGAGGTCAGTGTAAACTTTATTTTCAGAGATGATTTGTCTCTATACAGTATTCTTACCCCGAATCACTCTTAATTAGCCTCTTTAGTTCTGAAGCAGATTTTGCTGCAACTGGAGATTATAGCTGAGCAAAGGAAACATTTTTGAGGTGACTGAGAAAAGTGATACTAAGTGACGGAGCAAACTAAGGGGAAGGGCAGGTGAAAAAGAGAGGAGGCTCACAGAGGTGAGGCTCAAAGTGAAGGTGTCAGACTGAAGGTAGGCATGAGTATTTTAGCATATCTAGTGTATACCTGGCATTGCATAGGTAATGGTACATAGAGATAGACTTTAGTGTTTCTGAGGGAACCTTCTTTCCCTTTATATCTTCCTTGAAGCCTTTCCTGTTGGAGGTCTTTCCCTCGTTACGCGTGATTCTGACCAAGCTGCCAATCACATATCTACCTTTATTTCTGTAGTTGTAAGAGTGAGAATTGAGTCAACCAGTCAGTCTGGTACCCCTGGACACAAGCTGGGTCAAAAGAGACCTTTTCAGGGATTAACATAGATTCTGGCAAAGGAAGAGACGTGTTCTTCCCTGGCGTCAGCTAGGTGAAGATGTACACGCTGAGCTGCTGTTGGCCACCCTCACCACTATGTGGCGCTAGAATCCCTTGTAATGAAGGTGACCTGGGGAAAACCGAACCAACCCATGCAAAAACTCAGAGATTCAGAGCCTGATGACATTACACAAACTCCTGAATTCACACATACCTGAAGCCAGACTCATATCACCTCTTAATTCCAAATTACAAAGGCCAAATTTGCCATATTATTATTTTTTACTTTAGTTAATTTGGGTTGAGCTTCTGTCACTTGCAAAACAAGAGCCCTAATCCAAACTGTGTGGAAAAGTCTGACAGGATATTACTGATGGACATTAAATAACATTGCCATGAATAGAGCTTAGAGCTCCGTGATTCGTTTTTAGATACCCACCACCATAAAAAAGTGCTCCAAATCCTGTGATATAGACAGTTGAATTTGGTTGGAAGGACGCAGAGGCTTCTGGCAAACAAATTCGACGGATGTCATCAGTAAAGGAGACTCTGGGAGAGAACTGCACAACAGCAATGTCGTACTCTCTTGCTGGGGAGCTGTACCTCTCATGGACGATAATTCTTTTGATGTTTCTTTTCATTAATGGAGGGTTGATTTTTGTTCCAAAGCTAACAGTCCACTGATGTGGGTTTTCTTTACTGGAAAAGTTTAGATAGTAACAGAATATATGAATTGCATTACAATAATTGCATGTAGGTTAATAAAAAAGAAAATTCCACCCTAATACACTTGGATTCAATGATAGCTTTCTTTGACCATATAGTCTACTGCTACTATTTTAAAAGATAAAATATATACGAAGAGCATCTTCGAGCTGGAATCCAGTACAGAATTATTGAATTTTAGAGCTGTAAAGCCTATAAAGTGTTGTTCATTCATTTCTTCAGTAAATATTTATTGATCATCTACATGTTGAACCTTATTTGAAGTGCCAGGAATAAAGTGGTGAACAAGTCAGAAAAGCCCCTGCTGGTGGGTACATTTGATTCCAGGGAAGGAAAAAGAGCAAAACGAATGAATAGATCAATAACTTACAGCAGTGATAAGGACTATAAATAGGGCAGTGGATATGGCACTTGGGTTGAGACATGGTTGATGAGCAGTCAGCTATGGGAAGATGGGATAAGTTTTCAGGCAAATATCCCAAGAAGAGACTGGCTGCAGTTCAGGAAACAAAGGAAGAATGATGGGAAATGAGGTTGGCGAGGTAGGCAGGGGCCAGATTTTAGAGTGTTTTGTACGTCAATCAAAAGATGCTTGCTCCTTGGAAGAAAAGCTATGACAAACATAGACAGCATATTAAAAAGCAGAGACATCACTTTGCCAACAAAGGTCCAGATAATCAAAGCTATGGTTTTTCCAATAGTCATGTATGGATGTGAGAGTTGGACCATAAGGAAGGTTGAGTGTGGAAGAACTGATGCTTTAAAATTGTGGTGCTGGGGAGGACTCTTGAGAGTCCCCTGGATTGCAAGAAGATCAAACCAGTCAACCTAAAGGAAATCAACCCTGAATATTCATTGGAAGGACTGATGCTGAAGCTGAAGCTCCAAGACTTTGGCCACCTGATGCGAACAGATGGCTCACCGGAAAAGACCTTGATGTTGGGAAAGATTGAGGACAGGGAGAGAAGAGGGCAACAGAGGGTGAGATGGTTGTATGGCATCAATGACTCAATGGACATGAGTTTGAGTAAACTTTGGGAGAGATAGCTAAGGACAGGGAAGCCTGGCATGCTGCAGTCTATGGGGTTGCAAAGAGTAGAACATAGCAACTGAATGACAACAAATAGGTCTTGAATAAAGTGCTTAAATTTTATTCAAATAATATGGGAATTCCCTGGATGATTTTAACTGAGAGTAATGTACTCTCAATTACATTAAAAAATCACATTGGGAGAACTTGGGGAGAAGATGGCGGAGGAGTAGGATGGGGAGAACATTTTCTCTCCCACAAATTCATCAAAAGAACATTTAAACGCCAAGTAAATTCCACAAAACAACTTCTGAATGCCGGCAGAGGACATCAGGCACCCAGAGAAGCAGCCCAAGTCTTCAAAAGGAGGTAGGAAAAAATATAAAAGACAAAAAAAGAGACAAAAGAGGGAGGGACGGAGTTCTGTCCCAGGAAGGGAGTCTTAAAAAGAGAGAAGTTTCCAAACACCAGGAAACCTAACTGCCAAATCTGTGCCGAGCCTTGGAAGCACAGAGGGCAACATAAAGGGGGGAAAAATAAATAAACAATTAAAACCTGCAGATTGCGAGCCCTACGGTAATTCCCCCAGTGGAGAAGCAGCGCAGACGCCTACACACGCCACTAGCAAGCGGGGGCTGGGCAGGGAGGTGCGGTGTGGGCTGCATCGCTTAGAGTAAGGATCTGTCCTGATACCCAGAGCGCTATCTGAGCGAAATAATTTGGGCTAGCAAACCAGACTGTGGGATATCTACCATGTGAAAAGCCAGCCCTAATCTAAGACACCGCCAGGCCCGCGCACGGAACAAAGGACTGAACAGAGATAGCTGGCTGCAGACCATCACCCTCCGGGGACAGGCAGGCAGAGCTGGAAGGGGGCAATCGCAGCCCCAGAGAGACATTATTTATAAAACTATAAGCAGGCTTCTTTGCTAACTAAAACTTCTTGGGGGTCTGGATGGTCAACATCTTCCTGAGAAGGTGTGCCGGTTGTACACCTAGATAACCGAGCGGCGGGGAGGCAATAAGTCGCAGCAATCGCCCTCGCCAAACACCTCATCACCTGAGCTGCTCGGACCTGGGAAGGGCACAAAACGCAGGCCCAACAGAGTCTGGGCCTCTGAGGACTACCCGAGTGCCTGAACCTGAGCAGCTTGGACCTGGGAGGTGCAGGCAGCCCAAGGCCAGCCACGGATGGTTCCCAGCGGAGTAACCTAGAGCCTGAGCAGTGTGGGCAGGGAGGCTACACGCGCCGTGAGTGGGGGCAGACCCAGTGTGGCTGAGGCACTGTGAGCACACGCCAGAGTTATTTGTTTGCAGCATCCCTCCCTTCCTCCCCACAGCGCGACTGAACAAGTGAGCCAAAAAAAAAAGAAAAAGTATCCTCCACTGTCCCCTTTGTGTCAGGGCGGAAACCAGACACTGAAGAGACCAGCAAACAGAAGAAGCTATAACAGAGGGAACTGCCTTGGAAGTTACAGGCAATAGATAAAAACCCTGTGGTTAGTACCGACTACATAGGAAGGGGCCTATAGATCTTGAGAAATATAAGTCGGACCAAGGAACTAGCCAAAAATCAACTGAACCCACAATACTCACAACAAAACCTGAGAAAGTCCTAGATATATTTTTACTATTTTTAAGATCATTCTTTCTTTTTTTTTTAAATTAAAAAAAAATTTTTAAGTCCTCTATTATTCCTTTAATTTTCACTTTTATAACATATTACTTTGCAAAAAAAAAAGACCCTATTTTTTTTAAAGCAAACTTCATATATATATATTTTTTATAATTTTTTTGACCTTGTTTCTTTTCTTTTTTTTTTTTCTTCTTTTCTTTAACATCATATTTTTGAAATTCCAAACTCTACTCTAGATTTTTAATTTAGGTTTTTGGTATTTGTTATCAATCTTGTACCTATAGTTTTTTTTTATAATTTCTGTGACTATTTTTTTTTCTTTTTTTCTCTGTTTCTTTCTCTTCTTCTTTTATATAACATTGTATATCTGAAATTCCAAACTCTACTCTAGATTTTTAATTTTAGCTTTTTGGTATTTGTTATCAATTTTGTACCTGTATTTTCTTTATAATTTTTGCGACTTTGTATGTTTTTGTTTGTTTGTTTGTTTGTTTCTCTCTTTCTTTTCCTTCTTCTTTTTTTAACATTGTATTTTTGAAATTCCAAACTCTACTCTAGATTTTTAACTTTTGCTTTTTGGTATTAGTTATCAATTTTGTACCTACATTTTCTTTATAATTTTTGTGACCTTGTTTGTTTTTGTTTGTTCGTTTTTTCTCTCTTTCTTTTCCTTCTTCTTTCCTTTAACATCATATTTTTGAAATTCCAAACTCTACTCTAGATTTTTAATTTTTGCTTTTATGTATTTGTTACCAATTCTGTACCTTTAAGAACCCAATCTTCAGTACCCATTTTTCACTAGGGAGCGAGATTACTGGCTTGACTGCTGTCTCTCCCTTTGGACTCTCCTTTTTCTCCACCAGGTCGCCTGTGTCTCCTCCCTAACCCCTCTCTACTCTACCCAACTCTGTGGATTTCTGTGTGTTCCAGATGGTGGAGAACACTTAGGGAACTGATTACTGGCTGGATCTGTCTCCCTCCTTTTCATTCTCCCCTTTTATCCTCCTGGCCACCTCTGTCTCCTTCCTCCTTCTTCTCTTCTCTGTATAATTCCGTGAACATCTCTGAGCAGTCCAGTTGTGGAGTGCACATAAGAAAGTGATTACTGGCTAGCCCACTCTCTCCTCTATTGATTCCACCTCATCTCATTCGAGTCACCTTAACTCCCTCCTCCCTCTTCTCTTCTCCATGTAATGCTGTGAACCTCTCTGGGTGACCCCCCAGTAGAGAAACTTTTCATCTTTAATGTAGATGTTTTATCAGTGGTGCTGTATAGAAGGAGAAGTTTTGAAACTACTGTAAAGATAAGACCGATAACCGGAAGCAGGAGACTTAAGTCCAAACCCTGACTCCAGGGAACTCCTGACTCCAAGGAACATTAATTGACAGGAGCTCATCAAATGCCTCCATACCGACACTGAAACCAAGCACCACACAAGGGCCAATAAGTTCCAGGGCAAGACATAAGCAAATTCTCCAGCAACAAAGGAACACAGCCCTGAGCTCCAAGATACAGGCTGCCCAAAGTCACCCCCAAACCATAGACATCTCATAACTCATTACTGGACACTTCATTGCACTCCAGAGAGAAGAAATATAGCTCCACCCACCAGAACACCGACACAAGCTTCCCTAACCAAGAAACCTTGACAAGCCACCTGTACAAACCCACACACAGTGAGGAAACGCCACAATAAAGAGAACTCCACAAACTGCCAGAATACAGAAAGGACACCCCAAACTCAGCAATTTAAACAAGATGAAGAGACAGAGGAATACCCAGCAGGTAAAGGAACAGGATAAATGCCCACCAAACCAAACAAAAGAGGAAGAGACAGGGAATCTACCTAATAAAGAATTCCGAATAATGATAGTGAAATTGATCCAAAATCTTGAAACTAAAATGGAATCACAGATAAATAGCCTGGAGACAAGGATTGAGAAGATGCAAGAAAGGTTTAACAAGGACCTAGAAGAAATAAAAAAGAGTCAATATATAATGAATAATGCAATAAATGAAATTAAAAACACTCTGGAGGCAACAAATAATAGAATAACAGAGGCAGAAGATAGGATTAGTGAATTAGAAGATAGAATGGTAGAAATAAATGAATCAGAGAGGATAAAAGAAAAACGAATTAAAAGAAATGAGGACAATCTCAGAGACCTCCAAGACAATATTAAACACTACAACATTCAAATCATAAGGGTCCCAGAAGAAGAAGACAAAAAGAAAGACCATGAGAAAATACTTGAGGAGATAATAGTTGAAAACTTCCCTAAAATGGGGAAGGAAATAATCACCCAAGTCCAAGAAACCCAGAGAGTCCTGAACAGGATAAACCCAAGGCAAAACACCCCAAGACACATGTTAATCAAATTAACAAAGATCAAACACAAAGAACAAATATTAAAAGCAGCAAGGGAAAATCAACAAATAACACACAAGGGAATTCCCATAAGGATAACAGCTGATCTTTCAATAGAAACTCTTCAAGCCAGGAGGGAATGGCAAGACATACTTAAAATGATGAAAGAAAATAATCTACAGCCCAGATTATTGTACCCAGCAAGGATCTCATTCAAATATGAAGGAGAAATCAAAAGCTTCTCAGACAAGCAAAAGCTGAGAGAATTCTGCACCACCAAACCAGCTCTCCAACAAATACTAAAGGATATTCTCTAGACAGGAAACACAAAAATGGTGTATAAACTCGAACCCAAAACAATAAAGTAAATGGCAACGGGATCATACTGATCAGTAATTACTTTAAATGTAAATGGGTTGAATGCCCCAACCAAAAGACAAAGACTGGCTGAATGAATACAAAAACAAGACCCCTACATATGTTGTCTACAAGAGACCCACCTCAAAACAGGGGACACATACAGACTGAAAGTGAAGGGCTGGAAAAAGATTTTCCATGCAAATAGGGACCAAAAGAAAGCAGGAGTAGCAATACTCATATCAGATGAAATAGACTTTAAAACAAAGGCTGTGAAAAGAGACAAAGATGGTCACTACATAATGATCAAAGGATCAATCCAAGAAAAAGTTATAACAATTATAAATATATATGCACCCAACATGGGAGCACTGCAGTATGTAAGACAAATGCTAGCAAGTATGAAAGGAGAAATTAACAATAACACAATAATAGTGGGAGACTTTAATACCCCACTCACACCTATGGATAGATCAACTAAACAGAAAATTAACAAGGAAACACAAACTTTAAACGATACAATAGACCAGTTAGACCTAATTGATATCTGTAGGACATTTCATCCCAAAACAATGAATTTCACCTTTTCTCAAGCGCACATGGAACCTTCTCCAGGATACATCACATCCTGGGCCATAAATCTAGCCTTGGTAAATTCAAAAAAATAGAAATCATTCTAAACATCTTTTCTGACCACAATGCAGTAAGATTAGATCTTAATTACAGGAGAAAAACTATTAAAAATTCCAACATATGGAGGCTGAACAACACACTGCTGAATAACCAACAAATCACAGAAGAAATCAAAAAAGAAATCCAAATTTGCATAGAAACTAATGAAAATGAAAACACAACAACCCAAAACCTGTGGGACACTGTAAAAGCAGACCTAAGGGGAAAGTTCATAGCAATACAGGCATACCTTAAGAAACAAGAAAAAAGTCAAATAAATAACCTAACTCTACACCTAAAGCAACTAGAAAAGGAAGAAATGAAGAACCCCAGGGTTAGTAGAAGGAAAGAAATTTTAAAAATTAGGGCAGAAATAAATGCAAAAGAAACAAAAGAGACCATAGCAAAAATAAACAAAACCAAAAGCTGGTTCTTTGAAAGGATAAATAAAATTGACAAACCATTAGCCAGACTCATCAAGAAACAAAGGGAGAAAAATCAAATCAATAAAATTAGAAATGAAAATGGAGAGATCACAACAGACAACACAGAAATACAAAGGATCAGAAGAGACTACTATCAACAATTATATGCCAATAAAATGGACAACGTGGAAGAAACGGACAAATTCTTAGAAAAGTACAACTTTCCAAAACTCGACCAGGAAGAAATAGAAAAACTTAACAGACCCATCACAAGCACGGAAATTGAAACTGTAATCAAAAATCTTCCAGCAAACAAAAGCCCAGGTCCAGACGGCTTCACAGCTGAATTCTACCAAAAATTTAGAAAAGAGCTAACACCTATCCTGCTCAAACTCTTCCAGAAAATTGCAGAGGAAGGTAAACTTCCAAACTCATTCTATGAGGCCACCATCACCCTAATACCAAAACCTGACAAAGATCCCACACAAAAAAAGAAAACTACAGGCCAATATCACTGATGAACATAGATGCAAAAATCCTTAACAAAATTCTAGCAATCAGAATCCAACAACACATTAAAAAGATCATACACCATAACCAAGTGGGCTTTATCCCAGGGATGTAAGGATTCTTCAATATCCACAAATCAATCAATGTAATACACCACATTAACAAATTGAAGAATAAAAACCATATGATTATCTCAATAGATGCAGAGAAAGCCTTTGACAAAATTCAACATCCATTTATGATAAAAACTCTCCAGAAAGCAGGAATAAAAGGAACATACCTCAACATAATAAAAGCTATCTATGACAAACCCACAGCAAACATTATCCTCAATGGTGAAAAATTGAAAGCATTTCCTCTAAAGTCAGGAACAAGACAAGGGTGCCCACTTTCACCATTACTATTCAACATAGTTCTGGAAGTTTTGGCCACAGCAATCAGAGCAGAAAAAGAAATAAAAGGAATCCAGATTGGAAAAGAAGAAGTAAAACTCTCACTATTTGCAGATGACATGATCTTCTACATAGAAAACCCTAAAGACTCCACCAGAAAATTACTAGAACTAATCAATGATTATAGCAAAGTTGCAGGATATAAAGTCAACACACAGAAATCCCTTGCATTTCTATACACTAATAATGAGAAAACAGAAAGAGAAATTAAAGAAACAATTCCATTCACCATTGCAACGGAAAGAATAAAATACTTAGGAATATATCTACCTAAAGCAACTAAAGACCTATATATAGAAAACTATAAAACACAGGTGAAAGAAATCAAAGAGGACACTAATAGATGGAGAAATATACCATGTTCATGTATTGGAAGAATCAATATAGTGAAAATGAGTATGCTACCCAAAGCAATTTATAGATTCAATGCAATCCCTATCAAGCTACCAACGGTATTCTTCACAGAGCTAGAACAAATAATTTCACAATTTGTATGGAAATACAAAAAACCTCGATTAGCCAAAGCTATCTTGAAAAAGAAGAATGGAACTGGAGGAATCAACCTACCTGACTTCAGGCTCTACTACAAAGCCACAGTTATCAAGACAGTATGGTACTGGCACAAAAACAGAAATATAGATCAATGGAACAAAATAGAAAGCCCAGAGATAAATCCACACACCTATGGACACCTTATCTTTGACAAAGAAGGCAAGAATATACAATGGATTAAAGACAATCTCTTTAACAAGTGGTGCTGGGAAAAGTGGTCAACCACTTGTAAAAGAATGAAACTAGACCACTTTCTAACACCATACACAAAAATAAACTCAAAATGGATTAAAGATCTAAATGTAAGACCAGAAACTATAAAACTCCTAGAGGAGAACATAGGCAAAACACTCTCCGACATACATCACAGCAGGATCTCTATGACCCACCTCCCAGAATATTGAAAATAAAAGCAAAAATAAACAAATGGGACCTAATTAAACTTAAAAGCTTCTGCACAACAAAGGAAACTATTAGCAAGGTGAAAAGGCAGCCTTCAGAATGGGAGAAAATAATAGCAAATGAAGCAACTGACAAACAACTAATCTCAAAAATATACAAGCAACTCCTACAGTTCAACTCCAGAAAAATAAATGACCCAATCAAAAAATGGGCCAAAGAACTAAATAGACATTTCTCCAAAGAAGACATACAGATGGCTAACAAACACATGAAAAGATGCTCAACATCACTCATTATCAGAGAAATGCAAATCAAAACCACTATGAGGTACTATTTCACGCCAGTCAGAATGGCTGCGATCCAAAAGTCTACAAGCAATATATGCTGGAGAGGGTGTGGAGAAAAGGGAACTCTCTTACACTGTTGGTGGGAATGCAAACTAGTACAGCCACTATGGAGAACAGTGTGGAGATTCCTTAAAAAACTGGAAATAGAACTGCCTTATGATCCAGCAATCCCACTGCTGGGCATACACACCGAGGAAACCAGAAGGGAAAGAGACACATGTACCCCAATGTTCATCGCAGCACTGTTTATAATAGCCAGGACATGGAAGCAACCTAGATGTCCATCAGCAGATGAATGGATAAGAAAGCAGTGGTACATATACACAATGGAGTATTACTCAGCCATTAAAAAGAATTCATTTGAATCAGTTCTAATGAGGTGGATGAAACTGGAGCCTATTATACAGAGTGAAGTAAGCCAGAAGGAAAAACACCAATACAGTATACTAATGCATATATATGGAATTTAGAAAGATGGTAACAATAACCCTGTGTACGAGACAGCAAAAGAGACACTGATGTATAGATCAGTCTTATGGACTCTGTGGGAGAGGGAGAGGGTGGGATGATTTTGGAGAATGGCATTGAAACATGTATAATATCATGTATGAAACGAGTCACCAGTCCAGGTTCAATGCACAATACTGGATGCTTGGGGCTAGTGCACTGGGACGACGCAGAGGGATGGTATGGGGAGGGAGGAGGGAGGAGGGTTCAGGATGGGGAATACATGTATACCAGTGGTGGATTCATTTCGATATTTGGCAAAACTAATACAATATTGTAAAGTTTAAAAATAAAATAAAATTAAAAAAAAAATCACATTGGTTCTTTCCAGAGACTAGACTGTTAGAAGGTAAGAGTGGGTTAGGTAAAGCTGTCGGGGTCCTATGAGAGATGATTGTGAGTGACTTCTAGCTTGTCGGCTTGAGAAGCTGGTGGATCATGGCACATGTAGGGATTGGAAAGATCATCTAGTAATGAGAGGTCATCTAGTAAAGGCTTTGTTTTATACTTAAGGAAAATAGAGCCTAGATGTTTTAAATTATATGCCTAGTATCACATGTCTGTTTGACTCTCTCTGTTCTTTATTCGATACCATCTCCCTGTAAAACCTATGATTAATAATAAGATTAAAGTTCCTTGGCAACTATCCACCTCCTTGCCTGCCTCTTGAGAAATCTGTGTGCAGGTTAAGAAGCAACAGTTAGAATTGGACATGGAACAACAGACTGGCTACAAATTGAAAAAGGAGTACGTCAAGGCTGTATATTGTCACCCTGCTTATTTAACTTATATGCAGAGTGCATCATGTGAAATGCCAGGCTGGATGAAGCACAAGCTGGAATCAAGATTGCTGGGATAAATATCAATAACCTCAGATATGCAGATGACACCATCCTTATGGCAGAAAGTGAAGAACTAAAGAGCCTCTTGATGAAAGTGAAAGGGGAGAGTGAAAAAGCTGGCTTAAAACTCAACATTCAGAAAACTAAGATCATGGCATCCGGTCCCATCACTTCATGGCAAATAGATGGGGAAACAATGGAAATAGTGAGAGACTTTATTTTCTTGGGTTCCCAAATCACTGCAGATGGTGAGTACAGCCATGAATTTAAAAGACACTTGCTCCTTGGAAGAGAAACTATGACCAACCTAGAGAGCAAAAAAGGTCCATCTAGTCAAGGCTATGGTGTTTCCAGTAGTCAAGTATGGATGTGAGAGTTGGACCATAAAGAAAGCTGAATGCTGAAGACTTGATGCTTTTGAACTGTGGTGTTGGAGGAGACTCTTGAGAGTCCCTTGGACTGCAAGGAGATCAAACCAGTCAATCCAAAAGGAAATCAGTCCTGACTATTAATTGGAAGGACTAATATTGAAGCTGAAGCTCCAGTACTTTGACCACCTGATGCAAAGAATTGACTCCTTAGAAAAGATCCTGCCTGATGCTGGGAAAGATTGAAGGAGGAGAAGGGGATGACAGAGGATGAAATGGTTGGATGGCATCACCAACTTGATGGATATGAGTTTGAGCAAGCTCCAGGAGTTGGTGATGGACAGGAAAGACTGGAATGCTACAGTCCATGGGGTCTCAAAGAACCAGATATGACTGAGCGTCTGAACTGAACTGACTAATGTTCCTTAACTAATTAACTGAACTAACATCATTGAAGAGGAATAGGCAAAGATACAGATGCTGTGCATATAGATACTTGTTTATCCACCTAATTATTTCTTTTTAAAAAAATGATTGAATTATATTTGATGTATAATATTTTGGGCTTCCCTGGTGGCTCAGACAGTAAAGAATCCGCCTGCAATGTGGGAGACCTGGGTTCGATCCCTGGGTTGGGAAGATCCCTTGGAGGAGGGTATGGTAATTCCCAGTATTCTTGCCTGGAGAATCCCTGTGGACAGAGGAACCTGGCGGGCTGTAGAGAGTCAGACACAACTGAACGACTTTTACTCACTCAAAATGTTTTGGAAATGCATCAAATGATTCAGTTATATATATTCTTTTTTCAGATTCTTTTACACTGTAAGTTATTACAAGTCATTGAATATAGCTCTTTGTGCTACACAGTAGGTCTTTGTTGTTTATTTTATATATGGTAGTGAGTATCTGTTAATACAAAAGTCTTAATTTATCCCTCCCCACTTTTCCTCTTTGATAACTGTAGGTTTGTTTTGTATGTCTGTGAGTCTGCTTCTGTTTTGTAAATAAGTTCATCTGTATCTTTTTAAAGATTTCACATATAAGTGACATCATATGATATTTGTCTTTCTCTGACTTACTTTGCTTAGTATGATAATCTCTAGGTCCATCTATGTTGCTGCAAATGCCATTATTTCATTCTTTTTTTATGGCTGAATACTAGTCCATTGTACATATATACTACATCTTTTTTATCCACTCATATGTTGACAGACATTTAGGTTGCTTCCGTGTCTTGGCACTACTGTAAGTAGTGTTGCAATGAACATGGGGTGCGTGTATCTTTTAGAATTAGGGTTTTCTCTGGATATATGCCCAGGAGTGGGATTGCTAGATCATGTGGCAACTCAATTTGTAGTTTTTTTTTTTTTTTAAAGGAACTTCCATAGTGTTTTTCATACTGGCTGCACCAATTTACATTTTCACCACCAGTGTTATATCCAAACCTTCTTTAGCCATAATTTCTTTATTTAAAACCCTAAGCACCTGATTAGCATATACTAGGATAGTGACTCGGAGAAGGCAATGGCAACCCACTCCAGTATTCTTGCCCGGAAAATCCCATGGGCAGAGGAGCCTGGTAGGCTGCAGTCCATGGGGTCGCGAAGAGTCGGACATGACTGAAGCGACTTAGCAGCAGCAGCAGGATTGTGACTACTCCCCTTAGGAACTTTCCAAATAAGTTCAAGTATAACACTATACTTTAGAAAAAGACATGAAAGATGCTTTTCTTATTTTACCTCAGCAGTACTTGGGGATGTTGATTATTACTCAGAAGACAATAAAACTCAGATGGTTTTTTAAGTAGTAGTAACATCAATCACTTACTTCTTAAAGCAGTGTGCTGCAGTAACAAGCCAAGTATTACTAATCAAGGTGGCCCCACACTGATGTATTTTATTATGCTGAAGAGAAGCTTGCCAAGGCCAGGCAGCCTTGCCCGCGATCTCTCCGGACATTATTCTGTTGCTTACTAATGGAACAACTCGTTTACCACAACCTGAAAGAGATGCGATTGTTAAATTATAAGAAATGTCTCTATAACTCTTGATACAGAGAAATTAGTAGAGTGCTGCAGTGCAATGTTTCCATCAGTCATTATATAAACATGTACAATATTAATATCCACCTTCTCCTCATTGATGTTTTGCTCACTCCCTCTATTTATAGAATGGATATACATTGCCCACTGAAGCTACCTACATAAGTCTGAGAAGTATCGACACATGATGCATTAACCATGCCACTTGAGGAACTAGTCACTCAGAAAAGTGTATGAGAGAAGGAGTTCCGAGGAATTGGCAATTACTTCTCTGATCAGTTCTTCTGGTGAGGACTTTTATGTCAAAATAACATGGTGGGATCACCTAAAACTAGGAAACAATAATCTTAGTAGGAGCTCCCAGAACATCTGGATAATTGGAACTCCTTCTCTCATGACCAGTCCCTTGCTCTTTAGGATGGAGGACTCTATATTTCCACATAAATATCACATTCACTATAGGTGGGGATAAATAAGTACTCTATTATGTGTGTCAGATCAGAGATTAGTTTGCTGCTTAGGATTCCTGCTAAGAATGAAGCCTGTTTAAAGCATGCTGCTAAAAAAAATAAATAAATAAATAAATAAAGCATGCTGCTAATAAATAAAATATGGTAGGTTCAATTTTTATTCCAAAAAATTAAGTATCAAAGAGGAAATTCACTTTACTGGTACTGATGACACTGCTACTGTGGCTGGTCGTTTAGAAATCCCCATCACTGCCATCTCTAGTTTAGACTACTGTTTTTCTCACCTGGAGGACTGCAACAGCTTCCCTGATCATCTCCTTGCCTCCAGTGTTGCTCCTCCAATCCATTCTCCACCCTGGAACCCCAGTGGCCTTTCTGTTGTGTCTAAAACCCTTTAGTGACTTTTTATTCCAGATAAAGTTGAAATGTTTTAGCATGATTCTGGTCCTTGATGACTATTAATCACACCCCTTTCTCATGTCCCCAACCCCCAATCCTATATTACAGCCACACTGATATTTTTCATTTATAAGAAGTGATCATATTCTTGCTTTTCTAGAGACATTTTTACATACTATTCTCCCTGCCTAGGACATTCATCCCACTTATCACTTGATTTGTGTGGTCCTTCCTTTCTCCTGTCTCAAGGATTACTTTCAGACCCCACAAGACCAAGTCAGGTTAGCTGACTCTGTGATTAACTTTCACTGCACTATCTCTGTCATAGCATTTATCACACTGTTTTAACATTTCCTGATTTATTTATGTTTTCCTCTAAATTCAAACCCTTAATTTTAGAGGAGGAATCATGTCTTAGTGACACTTGTATTCACTTTCTGGCACTTGATAGATTTTAAAAGGATATTTATTGAATGAATAAAAATATATAGTATATTTGCAAGACAGATGAAAATGAATGAACACCTTTGCTCAAAGTCATCACCACTTTAAAAAAATTCTTTCAAAATTTAGGCTACAGTGATATGAAGCAAGTGATGATATGAAGTGAGTGAGTAGAGCTGCTGTCAACCATGAAGACGAGTATGATCAGTAAATTGTATAGACAATCACAAGTAAGGGGGTCTATCTCTTTTCCATTTATCATTTTCTCATTATTTTACTTCTCAGTAGAAAGCATAATTAGTAGCATTTAAAAATTATCAAGGCAAGTCCATTTATTCCAAATCAGAAATATAAAATTTCTTCAAATTGCTCCTAGATTTCCACCATGTAAAATATTTTTCTTGAAGATGACAAAAAAGTTTGGTTTTAGAGTTAGGAAAAAAAAAGTATTTTCATTTGTTACACAATTGTTATTCTCTCCAAAAGAAAATGTGGAAAATGAGTGGGAAATTATGAGCTAATATTTGAAGATATTATCCTTTCTGAGATGGAAATGGAACTTGTGTTTATAAGCTAACTAGACTTACATGCTTGGACAGTTAGCTTCCCTGTTGATGAACTCATTGCTGAAAAACAAGATAGAACAAAGAATGATAATTTGATATTCTCCTAGTTGGTCTCAATGACCAGAAATTATCAGAGAATATTCATCATATATGGAGTACAGAAATTTGAGCGTATGGATGAGTCAGGAAAACAGCTGATATAACAGGATATATGTATGGTTTTGGTAGAGATTTATAGGAATCTCTAGGCTTTCCTGGTGGCTCGGATGGCAAAGAATTCTCCTGCACTGTGGGAGATCTGGGTTCAATCCCTGAGTTGGGAAGATCCCCTGGAGGAGGGCATGGCAACCCAGTCCAGTATTCTTGCCTGGAGAGTTCCCATGGACAGAGGAGCCTGGTGGGCTACAGTCCATGGGGTCGCAAAGAGTCGGACACGACTGAGTGACTAAGCACTGCACATATAGGCAATAAGCAGTGGATGATTAAGGCTCAAATATACATAATCAAAACCCACAAATCATTTGTAGTAATACAGAACAGTGGCTTTCCAATGGCTTAGGATAAATCTTTGGATTTTACTTAAGTATATAGAGAAAGTAGGGAAAGAGGGAACAACTGATGGAGTCTTTAGGTTCAAACTCAGCCTCAACTAGAACAAGTCTGCTTTTATCTTTTCTGTTTAAGATTTCACATAAGCCTTTCTTTGGTGCAAGGGTTTAAGGATGAAAAAAAAAAAAACTTTGAAAACTACCACAGAAAGTATATTTAAAATACTTCTAAAACACAGTTCTTAAATTATCAAAATGTTCCCCTCCCTGAGGAATAAACTACTATATATTGTTATCAAACACCTGCTGGATACTGGTAGAGGCTAATTATTGGACAGAATCTAAGATAAAATTCTGTCATTTCCAACAAAGTTGGTAACCTGATAAAGGAAATACAAACATTTAAAATTAAGTTGATGCGCTGATGTATGGAACAGTCTTATGGACTCTGTGGGTGAGGGAGAGGGTGGGAAGATTTGGGACAATGGCATTGAAACATGTAAAATATCATGTATGAAACGAGATGCCAGTCCAGGTTCAATGCACGATACTGGATGCTTGGGGCTAGTGCACTGGGACGACCCAGAGGGATGGTATGGGGAGGGAGGAGGGAGGAGGGTTCAGGATGGGGAGCACATGTATACCTGTGATGGATTCATTTTGATATTTGGCAAAACTAATACAATTATGTAAAGTTTAAAAATAAAATAAAATTAAAAAAATAAATAAAATTAAGTTGATGAATGGTTGTATGAAAAGTGGGATGGTTTTCAAAATAAAAGTGCTTAATAGGTAGAATGAGGATGGATGGTTTTACTTATTTCTACCAGTGGTACATGTCTCAGACTCACATTCTCTACATTTAACTTCCCATTATGCATAATAAGAATGTTTCTTTCCACTTACCTTCTATAAATTTCACTTGGGAAACTAATGATGATGAACTATACAAAGTGGGAGCTCTGGAGAATATCCAATAAACTCATAAAAGGCATGACTAAATCATTATATAGTGAAGAATCAGTTGCTCAGTACAGATCCTCAGTCTTTATTTATAGAAGAAACTCAGTTTTTGGTCAAATGTAGTTTTAAGGTAGTAAATTTCTTGTTTTATTTTTTTAAATTATAAGCATACTTTGGAGATTTTGTGGGTTCAGTTTGAGACCACTGCAATAAGGCAGGTCAAAATATTTTTTGTTTCTCAGTGCATTTAAAAGTTTATGTTTACACCATTCTGTAGTCCATTAAGTGTGCATTATGTCCTAAAAGGCAATATACATACCTTAATTAAAAAGTACTTTACTGCTAAAGCATGCTAACTATCATCTGACACAGAATTGCCACAAACCTTCAATTTGTAAAAACACAGCATCTGTGAAGTGCAATAAAGTGAAGTGAAATAAAATGAGGTATTTGAATATGCCCCATGTTAGTAATGCATTACAATGGTATAAATTTAGAATTCTTCAGTTAGAGCTTCTTCTGCTTAGTTTGAGCAAAATGCAACTCAGCCCTTTTCCAGGAATGAGACCAGGGTACATGTAATAGTTGGGAGTTTCATTGGATTTTCGAGGAAAGAATTTTATACAGAATGATTATACCTGGAAATAAACTGCCCATATACAAGTGACTGACTATTGCAAATTACCAATTTTGACAAAATGGTTTTACTTTCTATGTTTAGGAGTGAAAACAAACACTAACACCTTAGTTTTGAACATGACCCTCTAACACACTTCTGAGTTGACAGTAATGGTATTCAGGGCTGAACACACTACAAGTAAAATGGTGAGGACTGGGGCCCACATCAACAGCCCATGGGTGATGAGCAGCTCTTCCACATCCATGGCATTTGCAATTCAAAGGAGTCGATATTAGTTTTGTTCTGACATCACATCACAGGAAGGGCGCATACTGCACAGTTATTTGTCAAACCAAAACACAGATTCTTGCCAGATTATGGATAAATCTGGGGCTGCAATGTTATTTCTAGACTTTGTCTAGAATTTCTGCAATTTTCCATTCATTTGAAATCCCCCAAATTAAGTATTGCTGGAGAGCAGTTTTTTTGTCTACAAGGATTGCCTTAGGATTCTAATCAGTTTTCTACCAAGTGAGCCTTTCCTAAGTACTAGTAAATGCTGCTCTTTTCACATTTGGAAATTTGGAAACATTCGGGCTTCTAGGTTTTTCTACTACCAATTATTTGCATTAATGTTTTCAGGTTTCCAAAGCATATGCACAATTTTCTAGCTTTCTAATAGCCTATATGTTCAATATTATATTTTCTGTTTCCTTGTATATATTCTTTTTTTTTGTAACTTACTAACATTTCTTCTTTTTTTTTTTACTTTACAGTATTGTATTGGTTTTGCCATACATCAACGTGAATCTGCCACAGGTGTACATGTGTTCCCCTTCCTGAACCCCCCTCCCACCTCTTGATATTTCTGTGACTTCAGGAAGAACAAATATTATATTTGCAAGATTATAGATGAGAAAGTGGAGGACAAGGCATGGTAGCCCTTTGGTGGACTTTGTAAATACAAGTCCTTTCCAGAACTTGGGTAGTCCTGTAGTGACTCAGTAGAGTTAGAATCAGGTAACTCTCAAATCAGGTTCTTCATCAGCACATCCTGCCCTTTAATGTACTATAGACATTAAAACAGACTACAGGTCACAAGCTGACCTATAAGAAACAAAAAGCCCAGATACCTGATGACCACTTCATGCTTCATTTCTGGTTTCAGATAGCTCAGGCTTTTAAGTTCCTTCCAAATTAACTGGTTATTTAAAATTATGTAGAACACATCTTGTAACTTATCAGAACTTCCACTATTTCACAACCTCGATTCATTTGTTTCTCCACAAAGGAGAAAACAAAGAAGGTGGATTAAGCCCTTGAGAGGTTCTTCCCTTCTGGGTTGGGAGAGGTCCCCGGGTTCATTTCCTGACTAACTGACTCTGTCTCATCAGCAAATCCCTGCCCATCCCATTCCCACAGATTTTATTTCCTGGTCAGGTTTCCTCCTAAAGAGTCAGCCAGACCCTTGAAAGGGCAGGGCTTTCTGTTTCATGTCTGATATGAATCACACTTACTCTGATTCTCTTCTGTGACTCTTAAGTCTGGTGTCCACTGGAATGTGTAGGGGAAATCTGTACTTGTCTTTCAGGAATAGATACTTGTCGAAGCAGCTTAATGAACAGGGGTAAACAGGTTTTCAGGTTTCACTAGTGGCTTAGATGGTAAAGAACCCATCTGTGATACAGGAGACCTGGGTTCAATCCCTGGGTTGGGAAGATCCCCTGAAGAAGGAAACAGCAACCTACTCCAGTATACTTGCCTGGAGAATTCCATGGACAGAGGAGCATGGCAGACTATAGTCCACGGGGTCGCAAAGACTCGGACAGGACTGAGTGACTTTCACTTTCGCTTTCAAACAGGTTTCTGTCTGGCTGGACTCCTGAGAGTTTTTGGTATGCTAATATACGGGGTGAATTTCTAAGAGATCAATATTGTAGACTGCATTTCTAAAAAGTGTTTGACCAAAGAACACTTTTTTTTTTTCTGCATAAAGCTTCTCAAGAAATTAGCAATCTATCAATAGACTTGAATCTCTGCCCTTTTTAATTACTGGAGTCCTTAACTAAATCTTTGCCCTTTTTAGTTACCAGAGTCCTTTCACTATAGATAGAAGGTCTAAAGCCCCTCTCTCACATCTCTAAAGATGAATTTGCCTAATTCATAAGAATAAAGATGTTAAATGCTGCATGTAAAAGGCGTAGAGAAGGGCCTCGGTAAAAGTTACTTCTTTTAAAGAAGCAATGATGATAAAATGGTTCCTATGATTTCTAGTTTTGTGATTTTTTTTAATCATTACTTGTAAGATGGCTTTACTGGCTCCAAAGTTAGTTTACCATTTTCCCAAATGCCCACAGGAAAAAAGTTAACACAAACTTCACAATTTCACTATTCACAGAAACTATTCTTTTTTTTAAAGGGCAGCAACTGGGTTTATGTTTCTGAAACAGAAAAACAGCCATTGCTCAACACTTGGTGTTTTCAATTGCTAGTCATGGAGGCAGTGACTGGATCAGATGAACTCTGTTAGTGGTAAAGGTTTGCTTTTATTTCAGGATGAGTGCCAGTCAATTACTACAGGAAAAGCCACTTGACTAATTTCAGATATGCTTTTATCAGAGAACAATAAAACCTTTGAAAGTCACTTTTTTAACTTGAATTTTTTTTCATTTGAATTCTAGCTATTATTTGGAATGGAAATAATAGTAAATAAATTTATGATTAGACATAAAATGGACTTAATAGAGAACTTCACATCACGTAGAAAGGTACCTGCTAAGTCGCTTCAGTCGTGTCCGACTCTGTGTGACCCCATAGACGGTAGCCACCAGGCTCCCCCCTCCCTGGGATTCTCCAGGCAAGAACACTGGAGTGGGTTGCCATTTCCTTCTCCAATGCATGAAAGTGAGAAGTGAAAGTGAAGTCGCTCAGTCATGTCCAACTCTAGCGACCCCATGGATTATAGCCCACCAGGCCCCTCCATCCATGGAATTTTCCAGGCAAGAGTACTGGAGTGGGGTGCCATTGCCTTCTCCATGAAAGGTACCTACTTACCATTAACTTCAACTGATGAGGTGTTTATTGACAAGGCTCTGGTGTTCCTTATCTTCTCATCTAAGATGCTGCGGATTTTCCTATTTCTCACTGCACTTGACTCAGCAGAGGGGAACTGGAATACCATAATGACATCTACTGTCATCCCATCTTCCTCTGGACTGTGACACAGAATAGAAAGGTACTTGTTCAAAGAATACATCCAGTATTATCCTACACTCTTTTTTTTTTTTGTATTTTATTCCCTTGAATTATGCCTCAATTGAAAGTGTCAGCAGCTGATTATCTCACATTGCTACTCATTTATGTCACTCTGACTCAAGATTGTTTCATATATTCTCTCTTCATGTTCTCTTTTTGCTTTAAGTGAATTTTGCCATTAATTTGAAGGCTTGTTATAGCATTTGTATAAGACTCAGACACTAAAATGTTGTCAGCAAAATCATAAACCCTGAATATTGGAAAAAACTTCAGTGGTGTCTTTGATCTATCACTCATGTGATACCTTCGTTAGCTCTAAGCTTCCATGATAAGTGGTCATCTCATCCCAGCAAGTAATTAAAAGAATGAGAAATTTACTTCCATAAAGAGGCTATTTCTGTTTGGTCAGCTTTGATTTTAAGAGAGTTCTTCACTTGGAGTTGAACATATCTCCCTAAAGCTTCCATTCCGTAGGCTTATGTCTACCAGTTGGGACATACATACAACATCAGTCCTCTCTTCCATGTGTAATATTTGAAGACAGTGATATTCTTGGTCTCTGAGTATTCTCCAAATTAAGTATATCCAATTCCTTGAACTTTTTCCATATAAACACATTTAAGCCCCTTCACTTGAGGGGCTGAATTTTCATATATACTTAACATATGAAAATCAAACAGTTAAAGGTCTTTTAAAAAATGGAAACCTATATGTTGATCTGCCACATCTCTTATTTTTACACTTCAAAAGATCGAAGCTATAAAAGCATGAAAGCCCTATTTTCCTGAATCCCTTGACTTTAAAAAAAGAGGAAATGGTATTGATTTGAAGGGATTTTATATACTGTGGTTCATTTAGGCTCTGGAATGTGAAGATATAAATAATCAGAATTTTATGTCAAATTGGCAAATATTCCCTCTTCTTAAATCAGAGGGAAAACATGGTTTACTAGGTGGAATGCACCCACACAAAAACTTACAAAATGATAATGACTACACATTCAAAAGAGTGCATAAAGCTATGATAATTTTGCTAGGATGTTATGGCAAGTCAGAATTTGAAAATGGAGGGCATGAAATCTAGAAAGTTTCAGCAAAAACATGCTTTTCCTCTCCTAGATATCATAAAATGTATCAAATTTATATTGTAAAATCCTTCTGGAGGTCACTAGTTACTCGGTAAAGGTGTAAGAAACTTGGAGTCATTCTGCCAATAGGGCATTAGCCTATAGGTAATAAAACTGATCATTATTTCCTTCAAATATATCCATCTGGATATTCTCATTTTTTTAAAGAAGATGAGTCACACAGGCCCATATGTTTGTATGTTACATACATGTTCTGCTATGAACTTTCCAAATAAGACAACTGAAACCTCTGAGTAATTTCTCAGACTATATGAGTCTCTTCCTCCATCTCCACAAATGGAAATTTATTTCAACATTTATTTCAAATTTATTTCTTTGTGTTTGGGCATGCCTCCTGTCACTAGGGGTTCAATACAGGAAAGACTTGTGACCTCATTTTGTAGTCAACTTTGGCTCCTTAATATTTTTGAAATGACATATGTATTGAAAGAATACCATTTGGTGCATGCAGTGACATGCTGCTGGGTTTTCTCAAGGCCCTGGTTTCTGGTAGTCTCAGGCCTTACCATCACTTGATAGGATTTGAATCCTGTTCTGTCACTTGAGGAATTTTGAACATTTCACATAACTTCCCAAAGTCTCAGTTTTTGCATTTATAAAATGATGGTAAATGTTGTTGCAATCATATTAATAAGAAATCCTGGCCAAAAGCCAGTCTCATAGAGGCAACAGTGTATAAAGGTTCCTGTCTCTCGTGCTTTTCGTCATTCTAGACTGTGAAGTCACCTTTGCCCAAGCATACGTACGTCAGTTTCACTACTTGGTTCTTGATATAATGCTTGTTCAAGGCCGAATCTATAAATGTCTCATCCACCTGTTATGACAATAAAGAGAAACCATGTGTTAATAAGATATTTTATAATAAGAACATACCACTGATTAAATGTTAAAGCAAAATAAAAATGTTTAACATGAGTAATATCATTATTTAAACCACTGGTTCTCAAATCTAACAGTGCAACAGAATCATTTGCAGAAAAAAGAAAAAAGACTTAAAGATGCTGGTGCCTCTGCCAGAGTTTTTGGTTATAAATGACCCTGAGGAAACCTAGGCATTTGTAGTTGTAAAAATCTCCCAGATGACTCTAATATGTTGATGCAGGTGTTTGGGGTAGACATTATGTTCCTAAAATTCCATAGAAAGTGAAGCAGAAAGATGCAGAGCAGAGATGGGATATCGAGGGAGTCCTGGAGAGGTGGTGGAGAGAATCCTGGCTTAGTACTGGGTTTGAAGCCAACCTTTTCTGCTACTCGTGAACTGGGTGACTGTGGGAAAGTTACTGAGCCAATTTGAGCCTCAGTATCCTAACATCTAAAACAAAGATGTTAATATGCTAACTCATAGGATTGTAAAGATTAAACACATATAAAATGCTGGGTACATTTTGATAGTAGCCTGTCGGTGGATCAGGTTAACCCCCATCCTGGCATTGCAGGTCTCAGATTTCTTTGCAGGTCTTTGGATTGTGAGTACAGGGAAGAAGTATTAGAGATTTAGGAAAGGCAACGATCTTTTAATTGTTGTTGACTGTGAGCCCTAGAGTGGGCAAGGGGGGAAGAAAGAGTAAGGTGGTCTTGCAGGTTTAGGTCAAAGTTGTGATATTCAGTTTATGTCAACAGGGAAGTAGATCTTGAAGAAGGAAATGGCAACCCACTTCAGTATTCTTGTCTGGAAAATCCCATGGATGGAGGAGCCTGGTTGGCTACAGTCCATGGGGTCACAAAGAGCTGGACATGACTGTGCAACTTCACTTTCACGTTCATTTTCAGATATGCAGGTGACATCACTCTGATCGCAGAAAATGAAGAGGAACTAAAGAGTCTCTTGATGAGAGTGAAAGAGGAGAGTGAAAAAGGTCCCTTAAAACTCAACATTCAAAAACCTAAGATCATTGCATCCAGTTCCATCACTTTCATGGCAAATAGAAGGGAAAAAAGTGGAAGCAGTGATAGATTTTATTTTCTTGGGCTCCAAAATCACTGCAGACTGTGACTGCAGCCATGAAATTAAAAGATGTTTGCTCCTTGGAAGATAAGCCATGACAAACGCAGACAGCGTATTAAAAAGCAGCGACATCACTTTGCTGACAAAGGTCCGTACAGTGAAACCTATGGTTTTTCCAGTATTTGTGAACAGATGTGAAAGTTGGTTCATATGAAGGTTGAGCACCAAAGAATTGATGCTTTCAAATGGTGGTGCTGCAGGAGACTTTTGAGAGTCCCTTGGACTGCAGAGATCAAACCAGACAATCCTAAAGGAAATCAACATTGAATATTCATTGGAAGGACTAATGATGAAGCTGAAGTTCCAATACTTTGGCTACTTGATATGAAGTGCCGAGTCATTGGAAAAGACCCTGATGCTGGGCAAGATTGAAGGCAAACGAAAGAGACGGCAGAGGATGAAGTGATTAGATCTATCGCTGACTCAGTGGACATAAATTTCAGCAAACTCTAGGAGTTGGTGGAGGACAGAGGAGCCTGGTGTGCTACAGTCCATAGAGTTACAAACAATAGGGCACTACTTAGCAACTGAACAACAGCAACAAGGCACCATGATGCTGTGACTTATCACATGTAGATTTTGGCTTGCAGTATCCCCTAGTGACCAGTATCATCTGAATCCAGGTACTGATTTTCATATTTGATTGATGAGCCAAATGTGAAAAAACTACATCCTAAATCCTTAAGGAGGAGACAGGGAAAGTTTAACTCAATGAAAATAAAAAGAAGACTGTTTCAGAGATCAAGGAATAAGTTATGACTTTCTTAGCACTATCAGGCATTCATAAAAAGCTTAATTAGGAAACAAAATATACATGATCTCCCTTCAGTCAGTTCAGTTCAGTTCAGTCGCTCAGTCGTGTCTGACTCTTTGTGACCCCATGAGTTGCAGCACGTCAGGCCTCCTTGTCCATCACCAACTCCTGGAGTTCACTCAAACTCACATCCATCGAGTCGGTGATGCCATCCAGCCATTTCATCCTCTGTTGTCCCCTTCTCCCTGCCCCCAATCCCTCCCAGCATCAGAGTCTTTTCCAATGAGTCAACTCTTCGCATGAGGTGGCCAAAGTACTGGAGTTTCAGCTTTAGCATCATTCCTTCCAAAGAACTCCCAGGGCTGATCTCTTTTAGAATGGACTGTTTGGATCTCCTTGCAGTCCAAGGGATTCTCAAGAGTCTTCTCCAACACCACAGTTCAAAGGCATCAATTCTTCAGCGCTCAGCCTTCTTCACAGTCCAACTCTCGCATCCATACATGACCACTGGAAAAACCATAGCCTTGACTAGACGGACCTTTGTTGGCAAAGTAATGTCTCTGCTTTTGAATATGCTATCTAGGTTGGTCATAACTTTTCTTCCAAGGAGTAAGCGTCTTTTAATTTCATGGCTGCAGTCACCATCTGCAGTGATTTTGGAGCCCCCCAAAATAAAGTCTGACACTGTTTCCCCATCTATTTCCCATGAAGCGATGGGACCAGATGCCATGATCTTAGTTTTCTGAATGTTGAGCTTTAAGCCAACTCTTTACTCCTTATAATAACTATGAAATAAGAAATTTTTTGATTCTTATTTCATTTGAAGACAGAACTGACACCTGGAGACATTGTGTGAATTTCCCTAGCATCATGTGGATTAATAAACTGGGATTTAAATGTAGGTTTCTGTCTTTACATTCATCTCTTATCAATCACACAACCTCCTTGTTACATATAATGTACATTTTACTTGAATTTCTATCAAAGAACATATGACAATAAGTTATAGCATAAACAGTTGATTGACTTAAAGTGTAAAACTTGTAAAGATATATTTGGTAATATATTTTTTACACTTTCTATCCAAGGCAGTATTTAGAAAACAGAGAAATTGCTTGTATCCAGAATATACACTTATTTGACTTTAAATAAGAAAAGTTTAAATGGGCTGAAGAAATGTGGGGTTCATATGTTAGAAATGAACTTGTTTGGTAAGATATGTTTTCGTAAGAATGATATTATTTTAATCATTTCACTTGTGGTACTCAGAGCCAGTCCTGTTACTCAATATCTGGGGGAAATACGAAAGAAAAGAAAAGGCTAACCAAAAACAAAGGGGAGAAAATTGATCAATATTAAAAGGAATAAAAGTAAATTTCTTTAGGCATTTAAAGAAGTCTGGTTTGTAGTTATCCTCTGAAATTCTACCCACAGTAGATCCCTTGGCTGTTTGTGACTTGTCGGTAAAAGTATTGGATTAAGTTTTTGACTCCAGATGACATCATTCATCTGGCAAAGCGCCTGCTGAGAAGAACATCCATCCCCAGCATCCATTCCATCTTTGAATAGTTCAGGTGTCTGGGAAGGTAAGCAATAAAAGAATAACACAGGAAGAATCTAGGTAGAAGTAACTTTTGTAATCACAGAAATATAGAAGTTTCTTCTCTATAGTTCAAATTCCAGGACCTGTCCCTGTAAAGTCTCATTGGTTGGGTCTGGGGTGAAGCCCAGAATTTTATGTGATCCATATAGCCTGGTCTGGTGCGAAGCCCACAATCTTAAGGTGATCCTTGTAGCCAGGAAAACAGTTTGAGAAATACTGGGGCACAGAGACTGGCTAAGAAGTTCCTACGCCAAAGGAATTTAAAACAGGGGAAATCAGAGAAAACATGAATGTAAACTTTATTGCTGAATAGAGTTTATATATGAATCTGCTTTCTAGAGATCCCCTAAAAATGTTTCCCTGGCAGATTAAGGCCTCTTTCATCAAATAATCTGCCAATACTTTGGCATTCTAATTCTGAATTCTCAGAAGTTTCAAAGGACACTTTTTTTTAAAGCTGTGTGCCAACTTGTTATAAATTTATTATTTGCATAATTTAATAGATTTAGTGATTTATAAATCTATCTTTCTCCCTTTTGGGGGCATTTGCAGTTTTGTGATTGGAGTTAAGTCTCCTAACATTGAACAAAAGACCCTCTTTCAGGGTAGTACCTGTTTATGTATGCTGATTTTGAAATACTGGAAGTTGAACTGAGATTAAGTTATAAGAGGGCAATTGAAGTTTAGTTGTGTGTTTAATGAAAGAGTTAGGGAGAGGCTTTCAACTCAAACAAATAGACACACCCAGCCATTGAGCTCTCATTCCCAAACTAACTCTGTTCACACATGTAGCCTGTCTTTCATTTTAGATGCTTTCACCATCTGCCATTGATCCCCACTGCCACCCATCAGCACCACCATTATCTTTCATGCTTGGGAGCACTGTTCTTAGGCATGGCTCTTGCTTCACTGTATGCTTGCCTTTCTCAGATTATTCCTTTGGTCTGTGGCTCTCTCTCTCATCCTGCTAGCTCTGCTTTTCTGAATCTCCTTCAAGGTCTATTTCAGATAAGACCTGCTTTGGGTTAATTCCTTAAACCTCAAAGTAATCTTTCCTTTTTCTCTCTTAATTGTTCTTATCCCTCTTATATCTTTTAATATAGTTGCTTACGCAAATACATTATCTCCTCTGAAGGTGAAAATCACTCAGTCGTGTCCAACTCTTTCAACCTCATGGACTGTACAGTGCACGGAATTCTCCAGGCCAGAATACTGGAGTGGGTAGGCTTTCCCTTATCCAGGAGATTTTCCCAACCCAGGGATCAAACCCAGGTCTCCTGCTTGCAGGCAAATTTTTTACTAGCTGAGCCACAAGGGAAGACCTCTACTAAACTGCAAGCTCCTTATGGATAGGGACAATCAGTCTTTTCATACTCTACAATACGTAGGAATGTAGCATGGTTTTTTGAATGAATTAATAAAAGAAAGTGAAAATTTATTAGAAAGCCTTGCATTTACCTTGCATTTGGATCAAACCTGGTGGCTCAGTGGTAAGAATCTGCCTGCAAAGCAGGTGAATCTGTAGATTCAATTGCGGATTCAGTCCCTAGGTTGGAAAGATGCCCTGGAGAAGGAAATGGCAACCCACTCCAGTATTCTTGCCTGGAAAATTCCATGGGCAAAGGAGCCTGGTGGGCTACAGTCCATGGGGTCACAAAAGAGTCAGAGACGACCTAGCAACTAAACAACAATATTGCTTGCATTTATTTACCAAGAAGTTTTTATTAGCATTTTTAATGAGATTTAGCCAGATTGAGATCAATACTTCTAGAGAAAAAATAAAACTGCCCATGAATATTTGAGAGGAATTTTTTCTCCTAGTTGACTTTTTCAGTAATTTGATTCCTGACGTGTACAAGCAATGTGTAATAATTACCCCTCTCCAAAGGCAGTCTATATTCTTTGCCCTTTAAAAATAAGGATGATAATCTTGATAGTCCTTATTGAAATCCTTTAAGGTTGCTAAACTATCTATATAAAATCCAGACTTTTTCAAAATCCAAGATTTAAGAACTGTGAATGATTATCTTAAGCCTATATGCAACATGGCCAACTTGAGCACAGGTGGTGCTCACAGGATTTTAGAGACTTATTGGTCTCCTTGTCTCTTTAGCCCTCAAGGAACTAGAAAAAGAACAAACTAATCTCAAGGATAGCAGAAGGAAAGAAGTATCAAAAATCAGAACAGAAATAAATAAAATAAAGATCATAAAAACAATAGAAAAGATCAGCAGAACTAAGCTGTGTTTTTGAAAGGATAAAAAAATTGAAAAGCTAATGAAAGAGTAGATGTTATAACACAGAAATACAAAGGATCATAAAGACTACTATGAACAGTTCAGTTCAGTTCAGCCATTCAGTTGTGTCCGACTCTTTGTGACTCCATAGACTGCAGCACACCAGCCTTCCTTGTCCATCACCAACTCCTGGAGCTTATTCAAACTGATGTCTAGTGAGCCGGTGATGCCATCCAACCATCTTATCCACTGTCATCCCCTTCTCCTCCCACCTTCAATCTTTCCCAGCATCAGGGTCTTTTCCAGTGAGTCAGTTCTTTGCATCAGGTGGCCAAAGTATTGGAGTTTCATCTTCAGCATCAGTCCTTCCAATGAATATTCAGGACTGATTTCCTTTAGGATGGACTGGTTGGATCTCCTTGCAGTCCAAGGGACTCTCAAGAGTCTTCTCCAACACCATAGTTCAAAAGCATCAATTCTTCAGTGCTCAGCTTTCTTTATAGTCCATTTCTCACATCCATACATGACTACTAAAGCCATAGCTTTGACTAGATGGACCTTTGTTGGCAAAGTAATGTCTCTGCTTTGTAATATGCTATCTAGGTTGGTCATAGCTTTTCTTCCGAGGGGCAAGCGTCTTTTAATTTCATGGCTGAAGTCACCATCTGCAGTGATTTTGGAGCCCCCCAAAATAAAGTCTGTCACTGTTTCCATTTTTACCCCATCTATTTGCCATGAAGTGATTTGACCGGATGCCATGATCTTCATTTTCTGAATGTTGAGCTTTAAGCCAACTTTTCACTCTCCTCTGTTACTTTCATCAAGAGGCTATTTAGTTCTTCTTCACTTTCTGCCATAACGGTGGTGTCATCTGCATAACTGAGGTTATTGATATTTCTCCCAGTAATCTTGATTCCAGCTTGTGCTTCATCCAGCCTGGCATTTCGTATGATGTACTCTGTATCAAGTTAAATAAGCAGGGTGACAATATACAGCCTTGACGTACTCCTTTTCCTATTTGGAACCAGTCTGTTGGTCCACATCCAGTTCTAACTGTTGCTTCTTGACCTGCATACAGATTTCTCAGGAGGCAGGTCAAGTGGTCTGGTATTCCCATCTCTTTAAGAATTTTCCACTGTGAACAGTTATACACCAGCAAATTGGATAATCTAGAAGAAATGGATACATTTCTCGAAAAATACAGTGAAGACTGAATCATGAAGAAATAAAAAATCTGAGACCAATGATGAATAAGGAGATAAAGCAGTAATAAAAAAGGAAAAGCCTTTTTCAAAAGGAAAAGTCCAGGACCTGATGGTTTCACTGGTGAATTTTACCAATCATTTAAATAAGAATTGATGACATTCCTTCTCAAACTCTTCCAAAAAATCAGAGAAGAAGGAACACTCCCAAACTCAAATTGAGTGGCCAGCCTTTACCTTGGTATCAAAGCCAGTAAGGATACTATGAGAAAAGAAAACTACAAATATTCCTGGTGCAAAAATTCTCAATGATGTATTAAACAAAATTCAACAGCATATTGGCAGGATAATACACCATAATTAAGTGAGACTTATCTCTGAGAAAAATTGATTAAACAGTCAATCCTAAGGGAAAGCAACCCTGAATACTGATTGGAAGGACTGATGGTGAAGCTGAAGCTCTAGTACTTTGGCCACCTGATGCGAGCAACCGATTCATTGGAAAAGACCCTAATGCTAGGAAAGATTGAGAGCAAAAGGAGAAGAGGGTGGCAGAGGATGAGATGGTTGCATAGCATCATCTAGTCAATGGACATGAACTTGGATGAATTCTAGGAAATGGTGAGAGACAGGAAAGCCTGGCATACTGTAGTCCATGGGGTCACAAAGGGTTGGACATGATTTAGTGACTTAACAACAACAATCTTTGGGATGCAAGGTTGGTTCAACATATGCAAAAAACAATAAATGTGACATAACACATCAATAGGATGAAAGGTGAAAATCATATGATCATCTCAGTAGATGCAGAAAAAGCATTTGAAAAAATACAAGGTTCTTTTAAGATAAAAACACTAAACAAACCACATGTAGAAGGAACATAACACAATAAAGGCCATATGTGACAAAGGCACAGCTTACACCAAACTCAACCATAAAAGACTGAAAACTTTCCCTCTATGATCAGGAGCTAGACAAGAATGGTGCCCATTCTCACTACTCCTATTCACTGTGGTACTAGGAGTTCTAGCCAGAGGAAACAGGCAAGAAAAATAACAAAAGCATAAAAACCAGAAAAGAAGAAGTAGAATTGCCTTATTTGCAGATAATATAATTTTACATAGAAAATCTTAAAGATGCCACTGAGAAGCTGTTGGAACTGCTCAGTGAATTCCACAAAGTTGCATATATATCAATGGAGAAATAAAACATATAGAATTCACATATAGAAATCAGTTTTGTTTCTATACACTAACAACAAAATATCTGTAGAATAAATAAAGCAGTCTCATTCATAATAGCATCAAAAACAATAAAATACCTTGGGATAAATTTAACCGAGGAGGTGAAAGATCTTAACACTAAAACTGCAAGACTTTGGTGAAAGGAACCCCTACATACTCTTTTTGGGAATGTAAATTGATATAGCCACTCTGGAAAAAAGCATGGACATTCCTCAAAAAATTAAAAATAAACTACCATATGAGCCAGCAATCCTCAGTTCAGTTCAGTTCAGTCACTCAGTCGTGTCTGACTCTGCAACCCCATGGACCACAGCATGCCAGGCCTCCCTGTCCATCAGCAACTCCTGGAGTTTACCCAAACTCATGTCCACTGAGTTGCTGATGCCATCCAACCATCTCATCCTCTGTTGTCCCCTTCTCCTCCTGCCTTCAATCTTTCCTAGCATCAGGGTCTTTTCCAATGAGTCACCTCTTCACATCAGGTGGCCAAAGTATTGGAGTTTCAGCTTTAACATCAATCCTTCCAATGAACACTCAGGACTGATCTCCTTTAGGATGGACTGGTTGGATCAACTTCTGGATATACATTCAAAGGAAATTAAAACAGGATCTCAAAGAGATATTTGCACTCCCATGTTTCTCACAGCATTATTTACAATAGCTAAGATATGGAAACAGCCTAACTGTTCATGAAAAAATAAATGGTTAAAGATATAGTTGACCCTTGAAAAATGTTGGGGCTAGGGGTGCTGAACCTCTGTGCAATTGAAAGTCCCCATAAAACAAATAGTTCGCCCTACATATCCACAGTTCTCATATAAATGTTTTCTTTCTAATCATGGCTCTGCATCAATGGATTCCACCAATTATGGTTGAATCATGTAATCCTACTGAATTTACTAATGAAAAAAAATCTGCATATAAGTGGGCCCTTGCAAATCAGTCCTGCATTGTTCAAAGGTTAGCTGTACACTCTATAGCCATGAGAAAGAATGAAATTCTGCCATTTATGACAACATGGATGGATTTTAAGGGCATTATGCTATGTGAAATAAGTCAAACAAAGACAAATACTTTACTATGTTACTTACATCTGGAATCTAAAAAGTTGAACTCAAAGAAACAGGTAGCAGAACGGTAGTTACCGAGGCTAGAGGATGGGGAAAATATGGAAATATTGAAAACTTCTGGTTATAAAATGAATGCTCTGGGATCTCATGTACACTGTAGTGATTATACTTAACAACATTGTGTTATATATCCTAAAGCTGCTAAGAGAGTAGATCTTAAATGTTCTCACCCAAAAAAGGAAATAATTATGTGATATGATGGAGATGTTACAGTGGTAATCATTTTGCAATGTAAGTGTATCATATCATCAAATTTCACAACTTAAACTTACACAATGTTATATGTAAATTATATCTTAATTGAAAAAATTCATAGAAGAAAATGAAGAAACTAAAGATGAAGACATCTTTATATAATTAGTAATGTCATCCCAATGTGTTGGCTGAGTAAAAGTGATCTAATACAACACGTAGATTTATAATATATATGGATTTAAAAATTAAATGGGAGAAGAACTGATGTAGAATTGAACTTTCTATTATAGTTGAGTCCCTTCCTGACAAGTAGAAAAATTTATTGGACAGAGCACATGTTAGAGTTAACCTATATGCTCCAAATCTCACCTACATGATTTACAAACTGTGGACTTTAGCTTCAGGAGCTTAATTCTCTTATCATAAAGTGTGAATAACAATGCCTCCTTTGCAATGTTTTATTGAAGATCAGACATGAAATATACAATTACCTTTTTTCTTTCAGAATTCAAATTAAACACACTGAAGGCAGAGGTTGTGATACACTTTTCCTCTATTAGTCATTCCTAATCTTCAATTACAAAATGAATGTGAGTTTGAGCTCCCAAGTAAGAATTCAGTTACATTCTTCATCCAATTTTTCTGAACCTCTGAACACGAAGCTTTTGTTGTTGTTCTTGTTCTTGTTTTTAAATACTCGCTGCTTATTTTCTTCTCTAGACTTTCAAGTTCAATCACTCCTTTCAGAAGAGGACCATAGCCCTACACCAGGGATTGGGCCTCTTACTCCTATTACCTTAAGCAGCTCCAAACTTTAGATAGTCTAATACCTTTGCTAAATTTTTTACTTTGACCCAGTTGCCTTTTCTCAAGAGGAGAGCATCCTGCTTCAGTGAGCCAAGTCTCTCACTGGTTCTTCAAATCCTTTATAGAGTGTTCCTAAACTATATTATCTCCTTACATCACTTTCTGTTTCCAAGTTCTTTGTCTCTGCAACTCTAGACACATAATCTCAAGGATAGTTTGAGAATCATTTTAGGTCCTGTTTCTGGTGTTCCTGGGAACAAAGAAGATAAAATTTAGAACTACTTTGGATACAGGAGTCATTTGTCTTTTTTTGGAGACAACCCTAAGAAAGTTTCTAACCAGTACCGTTGTCAATTCAGATGGTGGTCACATAGTTAGGACAAAAATATGCATATAGCTCATAGTTGGTCCTCTGTATCCCTGGTTCTGCATCTGTGAATTCAACCAAGGACTAATCATGCAGCACTATAGCATGTATTTATTTTAAAAATCTGCATATAAGTGGGCCTGTGCAGTTCAAACCCATGTTGTTCAAGGGTCAACGGTAATTGAAAGAGAAAAATATAACACAGATAATTACTTGATTTCTGGTGTTTTGTGGGATGGTAGATACGAAATAAAAGTATGCAGATGATTCTTACAGATGACAAAAATTTATTAAGAAAGTGTAATATCAAATCCTAACTACATTGCTTACTAGCTGAATGATCTTGGGTAAATTAACTTTGATACCTTGATTTCCTCATCTATAAAACTGTGATAATAATTGTACTTACTTAATAAGTTTGTTTTTGAGGATTAACTAAAATAATACAGATACAGTGGTTAAGGTGCTAAGCTAATTGAGAGCTTGGCATTCAATACATGTTAACTAATATTATTGTTAGAATGTTACAAGTTTTTGATTTTCACATTTGTAATGATGCTATACTTTAAAAATATTTATGAAATATATTTCTTCAAAGGAAGTGCTCCCTTAATCAGTGATCCTACTCAAATTTATAATAATAATGAAAAAGACCTACTTATTTGGGAATATCATAGTGTCTGGTTACTGGAGTCTTATCTGAAGAATAATATGAAAGATGAGATATGTCCTTGCTGCTATCTAGTAACTGGAATGGATTTTAGTAGAATCTGAGCATGAACTCATTTCAGTTTTGCATCTCCATTTCCATTCAAATCAGTAAATCCCCAAATATGAGGAAGAACAAGATCTACAACCTGTCTTTCTTGGCTGTCTAATTAGCACTCACATAGATCAGAAAGAAAAATCTGGTTTATTCATTGGGAGTTAGCAACAATACACAGGGGTGGCTCTGGATGGGGCCTGAACACTTCCTGGAATTCTCCTAAAGGTAAATTCATGGGGAGTGGAAAGAAAGGGACACCATCTAACTTAAACAGGGCTAAAATAATACACAGCCTTTCTTAACCATGTGAACCCTAATTGATCCTCTTCTTTGAAGTTCTTCTGCACTTATTGTCCTCAATGTACAATTTAGTCCTTAATTATATCATGTCATGCTGTTCAGTTTAATGTGTGTTACTGTCATCACTCCAAAGAGATGGAAAGGAGTTTGAAGAGGTGGATTGTGTTTCCTTTACTGTAAGACTCAGGAGCTAAGAATTGTCATGAGCTGAATAATCATATATTTCATAGATTGTTTAGTTAGTTACATTGGAAAAACTAGCTCACTACCTGGGTTCCTATCTAACATCACATTCAAAGGTAGACTTAAGATGCATTTAAAAACCTTCTGTTAAAGGTAAAAGTATAATTTTAATAGAATGAAAATATGGTAAAATAATTTTATGACTTAAAAAGAGGAAATAAATTCTTTTAAAAACTTATGGGCAGACAAAACTGGTAAATATGATTACTTTAAAATTATGGACTTCTGTTTTCTGAAGGACAGTATGGCTCAAATTAATAAAAAATGGAATGGATAAGTGCAATGTCTACTACAAAAAACTGTTCCCATGTACAAAACATAAAATCTTGCAAAGCAAGATTTTAATAATCTAATAAAATAGCTATAATAGAAAAATAGGCAAACAATAAGAACAGTTTTAAAAATGTATTTATTTTTAATTGGAGGACACTTGCTTTACAATGTTTTCTTGGTTTCTGCCATACATCAACATGAATCAGCCATAGGTATACATATGTCCTCTCCCTCTTGAACCTCCCTCCCATCTCCCACCATAACCCACCCCTCTATGTTGTCACAGAGAACCAGGCTTAGCTCCCTGCTCATTAGCAACTTTCCATTAGCTATCTATTTTCCACATGGTAATGTATGTATTTCAATGCTACTCTCTCAATTTATCCCACCTTCTCCTTCCCCTGCTGTGTCCATAAGTCTATTCTTTATATATGAGTCTCTATTCCTGCCCTGTGAATAGGTTTATCCATGCCATTTTCTAGATGCCAAATATATGTATTAATATATGATATTTGTCTGTCTCTTTCTGAGTAACTTCACTCTGTATAACTAGCTCTAGGTTCATCCACCTTACTAGAACTGACTCAAATTCGAAGAACTGGCAGTTTTTAGAAACAGAAGTCTGAAAAGCTGACAAGTATATGGCAGTGATGCACAATTGAAATATGCAATAGAAAAATGCAAATTAAACTATGAATAAGATACACTTTTAATGCCTATTACACTGGTAGTAATTAGAAAGCCAAATGTTACCAAGTGTTGACCAAGATAAGGGGACATAGGAATCCTCATGCACTACAGATGGGAGTGCACACTAATTCAGCCATTTTAAAGAGCAATCCAGCATCAATTAGTTGGATTAAGTGTATGCACACCCAATGAGCCAGTAATTCTGCTTCCAGAAGAACTGGAATGGATCCATAAAGGGATAAGTAGGAGCATGTTTAGTACAGTCTTTCTTGAGATGATAGACAAGAGATCAGTATTGCAGATATACACTTGTTTAGTTTCTAAGTCATGTCTGACTTTTTGCAACCCCATGGACTGTAGCCCACCAGACTTCAATCTCCATGGAATTTTTTCCCAGTCAAGAGTACTGGAGTAGGTTGCCATTTCCTTCTTCAGAAGATCTTCCTGACTCAAAGATCGAACCCACATTTCCTCCATTGTGGATTTTAGTGACTGTAATTATAGAGTTCGGATTCCAAAGAAAACAAGGTTTTATTGGTGTTGTTGTTTAGTCACTAGGTCATGTCTGATTCTTTGCAATCCCATTGACTGTAGCCCTCCAGGCTCCTCTGTCCATGGGGATTTACCAGACGAAATACTGGAGTGGATTACCATTTTCTTCTCCAAGATATACACTATAACTCATTATCTAGGAGTTAATAGAAATGATTTAAATGTACATTTATCAATATGGATAGAGTTAAAAAAAACAGATCTGGGTAAAAAATTATTAAATAAAAATAGATGCAATGGTCAAATATTTGCTTCCTGCCCAATTCATAGAAGCCCCCTTGTGGCTCAGATGGTAAAGAGTTCTGCTTACAATGCAGGAGACCTGGGTTCAATCCCTAGGTTGGCAAGATCCCCTGGAGAAGGAAATGGCAACCCACTTCAGTAATCTTGCCTGGAAAATCCCATGGATGGAGGAACCTGGCAGGTATAGTCCATGGGGTTGCAAAGAGTCAGACATGACTGAGCGACTTCACTTTCACTTTTCAATTCATATGTTGAAGTTCTAACCCGCAACGTGAATGTCTTAGAAGGTGGGGCCAGTAAGTGAGATTGGAGAAAAGATGGCAGAATAGAATGATGTGAGTTCACCTTCTCTCACAAAAACACCAAAATCACAACTAACTGCTGAATAGACATCCACAAAAAGAGTAGAATCTATCAGAAAAAATATTCTACCTGCAAAGACAAAGAAAGCATATCATGAGATGCTAGAAGGAGCACAATTACTAATAATCAAACCCAATACTGGCTCGGTGGGCCTCTCACAAACTGAAAAATAAATACATTGCAGAAGTTCTCCAATAGGAGTGAAAGTTTTGAGTCCCACATTAGGCTCTGGGGTTCTGGCCTTGAGAGGGGGAGGCCACAGAGCATTTGTCTTTGAAGGTCAGCAGGGCTTGAGTGCAGGGTCTCCGCAGGACTTGAGGAAATACAGACTCTACTCTGGGACAGTTCACACAAATTTTCATATGCACTGGGACCCAGAGCAAAGCAGTGACTCCATAGGAGCCCATAGATCTACCTGCAAGTCTTACAGAGTCTCTTGGGGAGCCAAGGATCAGGTGTGGCCCACTGGCAGGGCAAGGACTTTGATGATGGAGGCCCTAAGGAATATTCCTTGGTGTGTGCTCCAGGGGTGGCCATTTCTGTATGGAGACCTGGCCCCACCCAACAGCCTGTAGACTCCAGTGCTGGAATACTTCAGACCAAACAACCAACAGGGTGGGATCACAGCCCCATCCATCAATAGATGGGCTTCCTAAAGCTTTCCAGAGCCCACAGCCACATCTAAAGATTGACAGTAACACAATAATGATGGGGGACTTTTATACCCCACTTACATCAGTGGACAGAGCATCCAGGCTGAAAATCAATAAGGAAGCACAGGTCTTAAATGATGCATTAGGACAAATGGACTTAAATGATGTTTATAGAGCATTCTGTCTGAAAACAGCAGAATACACATGCTTCTCAGGTGCACATGGACCATTTTCCAGGATAAATCACATGCTGGGTCACAAGGCAAGCTTTGGTAAATTTAAGAAGATTGAAATCACATCAAGTATCATTTCCAACCACAACAGTATGAGATTAGAAATAGATCATGGCAACCCACTCCAGTATTCTTGCCTGGAGAATCCCATGGACAGAGGAGTCTGGTGGGCTGTGGTTCATAGTGTTGCAAAGAGTCAGACATGACTGAAGTGACTTAGCATACACATAAGAAAAAAAACTAAATATTACAAACACATGGAGGCTAAACAATATGTTCCTAAACATATTGGGGAAGTTCAATACAATATTACCTCAGGAAATAAGAATCTCAAACAACCTAACTCTACACCAAGGCAACTGGAGAAAGAAGAATAAGCAAAACCCAAAGTCAGTAGAAGGAAAGAAATCATAAAAATCAGAGTAGAAATAAATAGAGAAGAAGAAAACAGAAAAGATCAATGAAACTAAAAGCTTGCCCTTTGAAAAGACAGAAGTAACTGATTAACCTTTAGCCAGACTTTTCAAGACAAAAAAGGAGAGGGTTTAAATCAATAAAACTAGAAATATAAAAGAAGTTACACAGACACAGAAATACAAAGGATCATAAAGAGACTACTACAAGCAACTATATGCCAATAAAATGGACAACCTAGAAGAAATGGACAAATACTGAGAAAGGTACAGCTTTATAAGACTAAACCAGAAAGAAAAAGAAAATATGAACAGACTAATCACAAGTACTGAAATTGAAACTATGATTAAAAAACTCCCAACAAACAAAGTCCAGGACCAGATGACTTCATTGTTGAATTTTATCAAATGTTTAGAGAAGATTTAACACTTATTCTTCTGAAACTATTCCAAAATTTGCAGAAGAATGAATACTCCCAAACTCATTCTTTGAGACTAGCATCATCCTGATACCAGAACCAAAGATAAATTAAAAAAAAAAATTACAGACTATCATCACTGATTAATATAGATACAGAAATCCTCAACAAAATGCTAGCAAATTGAATCTAAGAATATATTAAAAGGATCATACACCATTATTTCATGCAGCCATGAAATTAAAAGATGTTTGTTCCTTGGAAGAAAAGCTATGACCAACCTAGATAGCATATTAAAAAAAAAAAACAAAAAACAAAAAACCTCTCCAGATAGTGGGCATAGAGGAAACTTAACATAATAAAGACCATGTACAGGAGGTGGCTTTCTCTCTGGTGATTCAGATAGTAAAGAGTCAGCCTGAAATGCAGAAAACCAGGATTCGATCCCTGGGTCAGAAAGATCCCCTGGAGAAGGGAATGGCAACCCACTCTAGCATTCTTGTCTGGAGAATGCCATGAACAGAGGAGCCTGGTAGGCTACAATTCATGGGGTCACATAGAGTTGGACATGACTGAGCAACTAACACTTTCATAGGACGTGGGGCCTTTAGGAGGTGATTAGGTCATGAGTTGGATTAGTGCCTTTTAGAAGATATCCCAGAGACCTCTAGCCTCCCTGCTCTCCACCATGTAAGGATATACCAAGAAGTCTGAAGTCTGCAATCTGCAAGATAGTCCTTTCCAGTACCTGAGCATGTTAGTGTCCGGACTTCAGTCTTCTCACAGCCTCCATTACTGTGAGAAATAAATTTCTGTTGTTTGTAAGCCACTCAAACTATGGTGCTTTTTAATAGCAGTCCAAACTGACTAAAACAAGGAATTTATAACACAAAGAATAAAGTAAGAACATGAGCTATACACAAAACAAAAACTGTACTTTTGTAAGAACTATTACAAACAAAAGAATATATGTGAAATATATTATGGTTGCCTGCAAGGGGAGGTGAATGAGAATAAAGGAGAATAAATAAATAGTAGCAACTGGAGAAGGAGGGCTTCCTAATACAGGAGACGCAGGAGACGTGAGTTCAACCTTGAGGTCGGGAAGATCACCTGGGAAGGAAATGCTTGCCTGGAAAATCCCATGGACAGAGGAACCTGGAGGGCCACAGTCCATGGGGCTGCAGAGTCAGACTTGACTGAACACACACGCAAACTCAAAAAAAAAAAACCCAACAACTAGATAAGGGACTTGCATGCTCTCATGATGGTAATGTGTTATCACCTAACATTTGTATCTGAAGTTCTTTCACATCTACAAATGTATGCTTTACTGAAGCTTCAAAGTCCACTTTCTAACACTTATAGATGAACCTCTATAAGTGCATTTCTTTCACTTTCTTTGAAAAGATCTACAGCATTCCTCTCCATTTACTTCAGTAGAAACAATGTCAGCCTAAAGCAACACCAACAATGTTGGCTGTAAAACATAAATTTAAAATTTTCCTGATAAATTATAAATATTTCTCAATGTTCAAAGAAATTATGTGTGTTTTTAACTAAGATTAATTAATTATTAGTACTTTCACATTGAGGAGGTTTTGTGGAGTCACTCAGGGTCAGAAGAAGAAAAGGGGTACTGGGGTAATATAACCAAGTTTTTTCTGGCATTCCTCAAGAAATGATTGCTAAAGCTAATTTTTAAGGTACTCTGAATATAGAAGAATGGAGGGTATATATCAATCTATAAATGTAATTATTGATTTGGGGAAATGAGACTGCAAGATAGAACATATGTGAATAACTTAATGAGAATTGAAAATATAACTTATAAACTGCATCAGTAATATTACTGTAAATATGTTGCAACTGGGTATCCACATGGACAAAGATCAAATAGTGATATAAAAAAATGAAATTGGTTTGAGAAAGAAAGGAAATGTCTTGAATAAAAAAAGATTCTTTGACTAAAACAAACCAACATATGTGACATTTCCACTCTTTTAAAATAACTCTATGCTCTGTGGCTCCTTGTCAAGGAAGTTAACTTGACCTTAGTTTTTGAGTAAGGGTTCACACACATCATGAGCAGAGCTATTACGCGAATGAAGTTACTTTTGGGGGGATGTAAAGGCTGTCCTGTATTTCAATTTTAACAAAGTTGTTGGCATTACATTTCAGTATTTCACAATATGTCTATGATTTCTATCTTAATTAGCATGTTTATGAGATAAAATGAACATTTATAATCCTCTTTCCTTTTTTCATTCTTA
Source organism: Bos indicus (assembly GCF_029378745.1). Taxonomy (NCBI): domain Eukaryota; kingdom Metazoa; phylum Chordata; class Mammalia; order Artiodactyla; family Bovidae; genus Bos; species Bos indicus. The sequence goes on from NC_091765.1 coordinate 84,371,376, forward strand.
AAAAATAGTTTAAATCTTTAAATGTGGTCTAAAAAAAGCATGTGGTTTTACATATAACCACTTCTGGTATGATTAAGCTTTTCATTTGGGTAATATTGTGGTAGAATGGAGGAGTGATGGAATGGGATACCTTGGCTTCTGTTCTCTCACTTTTAAGTGAGGTGGTTGAGTTCTATAAAGAGTGATTTATCAGAATCACAAATTTGCCAGATTGTAGATCCCCTTAGTCCCCTATCCCCACCCATCCATCCTATCAGACACCGACTCAGAGGGTCTGGAGTGGGGCCTTGGAATCTACAAGACGATAATGCTGCAAGTGGTCTTAAAATCATGTTTTAAGAAATAGTAGGGGAAACAGCTAACAAAAATTCCTTCCACCTACATTATTTTGTGATAGAATTTTATCTGACTTACCAGGTTTTCACTAATCTCCCGTAATTCCATAAACCGATATGGGCTGTTTTGTCTAGAATTACCGTTGCCTCGTAGATCTGAAATTTTAAAAGTGGCATGATAATACTCCATTTTCTGGTCTGTGATGAAAAGAAAAGTCATGAAATTAAGAGGTTTTGAGGAAAGATTTTGGGATCTAAGGGTCAACTATGATAGGGCCAATATGAAGTCTTGAATATATATCTGAGATTTTTTTTTTTTTCAGCAGCTTTTAGTCCAGACTTTCTTTTCTTTTTTTTTTTGGACTGGTTTTATTTATTTATTTTTTTAATTTAAATTTATTTATTTTAATTGGAGGCCAATTACTTTACAATATTGTATTGGTTTTGCCGTACATCATACTTTAGTTTAATAGTAAATACAATAAAAATAATGATTAATGCTCTATGTTAATAATAGTTGTTGTTGTTCAATCACCAAATCTAAGATTGGCATCACCTTCATTTTACAGATGAAGAAAGTGAGGCATGAGACATTGAATATCTTGCTCTGAGCTATACAACTAGTGAGTGGCTATCCAAGTTTAAACCCAGACAAGTGTAGCTCTAGAGGTGGCATATTTAATTACTATATTGCTTCTTGCTGAGGTGAAATGTATACCACCTTATACCCTACTGAAAGGAGAGGTAAATAAGTATTTTTGTAAATTTTGATTTGTAGTGGAAGAACCAGGGACACTAAGAAAGATATGAAAAGAAAGGCAAGGAAAAGATTGTCTGAGCCTGGAGGTGAGAACAGTGTGTAATAGGAATGAATCAATCAGATCTCTGCTTGTCTCTCAGGAAACGTAAGAAAACAGAGCAGTGAAGACTCCTGAGGAATGTGATAATCTTAGGAGTATGGTACTAGTGGGCAAGAAATCTACAGAGTTAAAGATAGAGAATGGAGCAACCACAGAACTACCTCTCTCCTTAGGAAGCCATGGATCTAGTTAAGAAAGGGAACCTCAGGATGGTCTGTCTCAGAGGGACATCTCTGGACTCAGTAGCAATTTTATTGGCCCCTCCAATAGCTAATCTATATGGTCCATATTATAATTGAACATTATACTCATAGTAAAGGGGCTTCTATGTGTTAAATAAACTGACCTGAGAATCTTTTGCCATTGGTGTAAACTATAGATATTATATGGGGCCCAGAACTATGTTTTTAGAAGCCCTGTAAAGTGCCTAAAAAAATCTTCACTGTTCCACCACGTCTGGGGAAGATGACAACAGATAAGTCCATTCCAGTAAAAACTAGTTGTTTTTATCACATACATCTGTGTGAGATTGACATTGTGGGCATTTATCCAAAATGTTTTGCATTCTGCAGAGTAATGAAATATAAAGAGAATTCTGAAATGAATTTTTGTGGAATTATAAATATATCAGGTAATAGAAAAATAATCCCTGAATATTCTTTTTGAAAGAGTAAATTTTTTTCTGTAAAAATAAGTAATCATATTACATCATACTTGTAGTTTATTAGTTGCTTCAAAATTCATTATCTCATTGGACATGTATTTTTTTTCCTCTAGAAATGCTAATAGAAAATGCTGAGTAAAAAAGCCAATTTTAATCAATAATTCATCAAAAATTTTCACTTGCATATACATGAATGATTAGAGTTTATTATGATTATTGGTAAATTTTAAACAATTAATATTTTGATCTTTTGTGTAGACTCTCAAAAGAATACTAGATTGTGACCTCCAAGGAGGGTGAGAAATTTATCTACTTTGCTTAATGCTATTTCTTGGTGCCCTGAAAAATACTTGGACATACTAGACAATAGGTGATGAAATGATTGAACAAATTAAACAATTCAAAATGTGGACATTTACTAGGGAAAGTACATTATTTTTGGATAGAATTAAATTTACATATGTAAAAACAAAGCTTTACAGAAAAAATGAATCAAACTGAGCGAAATCCATAATTTTACCTACCAGAGACAAGGAAGTGAACCAGAAGACCGATAGCCACAGCCACCACTGTCAGTAACAATACAATGAGAAGGGCAATCATCCATGGTTTCAAACCTCTGCTTCCAGTATCAAATACTGCCACTCTGCAAAAAGGAAAACTCACCAGTTACTCTCATGTTGCAATGGTTACAGGCTTTCTGGTTGTCCTTGGATAAGCATATATTGCTTTAGCCTACCTGACCTGCCTCTTGAGAAATTTGTATGCAGGTCAGGAAGCAACAGTTAGAACAAGACATGGAACAACAGATTGGTTCCACATAGGAAAAGGAGTACGTCAAGGCTGTATATTGTCACCCTGCTTATTTAACTTATATGCATAGTACATCATGAGAAACACTGGGCTGGAAAAAGCACAAGCTGGAATCAAGATTGCTGGGAGAAATATCAATAACCTCAGATATGCAGATGACACCATCCTTATGGCAGAAAGTGAAGAGGAACTAAAAGCCTCTTGATGAAGGTGAAAGAGGAGAGTGAAAAAGTTGGCTTAAAACTCAGCATTCAGAAAACGAAGATCATGGCATCTGGTCCCATCACTTCATGGGAAATAGATGGGGAAACAGTGGAAACAGTGTCAGACTTAATTTTGGGGGGCTCCAAAATCACTGCAGATGGTGACTGCAGCCATGAAATTAAAAGACACTTACTCCTTGGAAGAAAAGTTATGACCAACCTAGATAGCATATTGAAAAGCAGAGACATGACTTTGCCAACAAAGGTCTCTCTAGTCAAGGGTATGGTTTTTCCAGTGGTCACATATGGATGTGAGAGTTGGACTGTGAAGAAAGCTAAGTGCCAAAGAATTGATGCTTTTGAACTGTGGTGTTGGAGAAGACTCTTGAGAGTCCCTTGGACTGCAAGGAGATCCAACCAGTCCATTCTGAAGGAGATCAGCCCTGGGATTCCTTTGGAGGGAATGATGCTGAAGCTGTAACTCCAATACTTTGGCCACCTCATGCAAAGAGTTGACTCATTGGAAAAGACTCGGATGCTGGGAGGGATTGGGGGCAGGAGGAGAAGGGGTTGACAGAGGATGAGATGGCTGGATGGCATCATTGACTCGATGGACGTGAGTCTGAGTGAACTCCGGGAGTTGGTGATGAACAGGGAGGTCTGGCGTGCTGTGATTCATGAGGTTGCAAAGAGTTGGACATGACTGAGCGACTGAACTGACTGACCGCAGCAAGAAGACAGTTGTCTTGAATTTATGTCAAGGTTGGTGTTTCCCAGGTTGTGATAGTGGTAAAGAATCTGTCTGCTAATGCAGGAGATGTAAGAGAGGTGGGTTTGATTCCTGGGTCAGAAAGATACCCTAGAGCAGGAAATGGCAACCCACTCCAGTATTCTTGCCTGGAAAATTCCATGGACAGAGGAGCCTGGTGGGCTACAGTCCATAGGGCCATAAAGAGTTGGACACGACTGAGTGACTGAGCACTTTTCAAGGTCACATTGACATTAAGGGAGGTATTAAGAAGATCAGGATCTGAGAATCCATGCTAGTGCTCCTAGCTTCTATTTCTAGGGGCACTGGATGGATTGCTGTGGTGGCCAGTCTTAGCATGTGGTACAAACTAGTACCTGTGCTTGAGAAAGAACTATTCCTTCTTTCTCCAATAGTCTTTTTAAAAATCTCTTTATCTATCTATAGTTTTAAAGTTTACAAAGTGATTTCAAATCTATTGTTTTATCTTTTTTATCCTTCATGTTTAACTATTATAAAAATTTTCAGATACAGAAATTTAGAAAAAATATTATACTAGAACATCCCTATATTCATCACATCGTTTTATCAGTTGTTAACATTTTGCTATAATGGCTTTACTCATTTTTTTCTTCTGTATTTTAATGTAAAATAGGAAACCATGATTTTTTACCAAATCCATCGTCAGGTTTCCTTTTTTGTCCCTATTATATTTAGAAATGTTTTGTACAAATCAAGGACCTCATAGTAGCATGGTTGTTATGTCCTTTAAGTCTTTTTTAATATTTGAGTATTGATCAGTTTTTAATTTTTAATGACATTGACTTGTTGAAGAGATCAAGCCAATTTTCCTTTAGAATGACCAGCTTCTGAACTTGTATGAATGTTTTCGTGTGATCTCTGATCTCATTTAATTTGTCATTTCTTATGAATTTAAATTTAGATCTAAAATACTTGATTAGATTTAAATTCATTTGGCAAAATATTTCAAAAGTGATACTGTGTATTTTATATTGCATCACCTCTGGATTAGAGGAAATTACCACAGTTTAGGAGGAAAAAAGTAAACCTTTGCTATTCCTCTAGATATGCTCAAGAATAGTGCTAATCACATTGTATTAATTTTATTTTCATGTATATTAATCTATACTTACCTGTGAACTCCTAAATGTATTGGGCTTCCTTGGTGGCTCGGATGGTAAAGAATCTGCCTGCCTGCGATCCAAAAGTCTACAAGCATTAAACGCTGGAAAGGGTGTGGAGAAAAGGGAACCCTCTTACACTGTTGGTGGGAATGCAAACTAGTATAGCCACTATGGAGAACAGTGTGGAGATTCCTTAAAAAACTGGAAATAGAACTGCCTTATGATCCAGCAATCCCACTGCTGGGCATACACACTGAGGAAACCAGAAGGGAAAGAGACACGTGCACCCCAGTGTTCATCTCAGCACTGTTTATAATAGCCAGTACATGGAAGCAACCTAGATGTCCATCAGCAGATGAATGGATAAGAAAGCAGTGGTACATATACACAATGGAGTATTACTCAGCCATTAAAAAGAATACATTTGAATCAGTTCTAATGAGGTGGATGAAACTGGAGCCTATTATACAGAGTGAACTAAGCCAGAGAGAAAAATACCAATACAGTATACTAATGCATATATATGGAATTTAGAAAGATGCTAACAATAACCCTGTATACGAGACAGCAAAAGAGACACAGATGTATAGAACAGTCTTTTGGACTCTGTGGGAGAGGGAGAGGGTGGGATGATTTGGGAGAATGGCATTGAAACATGTATAATATCACATATGAAATGAGTCACCAGTCCAGGTTCGATGCACGATACTGGATGCTTGGGGCTGGTGCACTGGGACGACCCAGAGGGATGGTAGGGGAAGGGAGGAGAGAGGGGGGTTCAGGATGGGAAACACGTGTATACCTGTGGCAGATTCATGTTGATATATGGCAAAACCAATACAATATTGTAAAGTTAAAAAATAAAATAAAATATATTAAAAAAAAAAAGAAAAGAATTTGCCTGCAATGCAGGAAACCCAGGTTTGATCCCTGGGTGGGGAAGATCTCCTGGAGAAGGGAATGACTATCCACTCCAATATTCTTGCCTGGGGAATTCCATGGACAGAGGAGTCTGGTGGGCTACAGTCAGTGGGGCTGCAGAGTCAGATACACTTTCTGTGTGTTAGTTGCAGAGTAGCTAACACTTTCCTCAATGAGTTAAACTAGTCTTATTCATTTTTTTTTATTATTAAGATCTAATAACATATCTAGTACAAAGTGAAAATTTTATAAATCCATGAGAATCAGGCAGGTATTACATCAGCCTTACATATGAATTAAGTGAGGCTGAGAGAGAGAATATGGTATTTGTTAGAGTCAAGAGTCTTGAAAGGACATGTAACTCATTTTCTAGTGTTCCTTCTCTGCCATTTGCCATTGTAGTCAATTTATCCCTTTCATTAGAATTTATCGTTTGTGTGTGTGTGTGTTGATAACCTAAATTCTTTGGGGGCAGAAGCTATTTTTCATGTTTTACAAAATTTAGTGCATTGATTTACTCTAAGTAGTAGATGTTGTTTAATCACTAAGCCATATCCAACTCTTTGCAACCCCATGGACTGTGTCCAGCCAGCTCCTCTGTCCTTGGGATTTTCCAGGCAAGAATACTGGAGTGGGTTGCCATTTCCTTCTTCAGGGGATCTTCCCAACCTAGCGATCAAACTCGAGTCTCCAGCATTGCAAGCAGACTCTTTACCATTGAGCCACCAAGGAAGGCCACTCTAATAGACTTTTAAACAAATATTAATTGATTTACAGGAAGTCTTTTAAAATATTTTCATATATAAATGCCAGCTTTATACAAACTATTTGGATCTAAATAGTTAAGGTGATAGTTTGGGCATAAAAATTACATTTAGCCAATAAACCTAGTAGAATTTGAGAGACCTGAATTCTGTTGGTTATGGAAAATACTGACAATGCACATTTGACTGATTAAAAAGAATCTAGACAATTCTCTGTGGAAAGCTCTTTCCACAAGAGCTAAGATGCCAGAACATAAAAGCAACAGATAGAAGCTTCATGGGATATTAAATTACTTAGCCTCTTAATTGACTTAAAATCTAAATTCAGAAATGAAGGATAAAATCTAAATTCAGAAATGAAGGATGAACTTATAGACTATTTAGTACAATGCAGCACATTTTCCAGTTAAGGAAGCTGAGGCCTACAGATGATTAAGTGACTTCTTCAATATAGAAGAACTAGCAATCATCTCAAACTCATGTCTTCTAACTTCAGGGACACTATTTTTTTCTCATTGCCAGAGTAACAACCCCCCCCCCCCCCCACCATGCTGATTACATTTAATGCTTAACTAGATTATTATTATATATGTAATCATATCAGACTTCCCCAGTGGATCAGATGGTAAAGAATCTGCCTGCAATGCAGGAGACCCAGGTTTGATCCCCGAATGGGGAAGATCCCCTGGAGAAGGTGACAAAGAGTCAGTTCATTCTTCATTTATGATCATATATGATCATTTATTTTCCTAGAGAATCTTATCAGTGTATCTTCATTCAAGATTAAAAATAGGCCAAAGAGAAAGGCTAGATCTCAAGGAGATTCACAAACTTTCAAGTTTATCTTCCCATCATGACATAGTTCCTCTGAGTAGTACAAATGGAGAAAGTAGACACAGCAAGATCGCATCCCTGCCATCAAGAGTTATGCAGACTCACACTATTACAGACTATGAGACAGTAGGCAGGAAAATGTTCAACACTCATTGACATGCTTCTTCAAGTGCCCTGGCAGTCACGTCCACAAGTCCCGTACAAGGAGCTGTGAACACTGAGGGGCAAATGGTAGCCAACATACAGGGGTGATACATTATCATCTAGAGCGTGTCTCCTTTTTCAGAAAACCTTTGGGCTATATATTAGGTGCACAATGCCAAACTGCAAAAGTTGCAGGATTCATAGGTTAAAGCCATAGCTACTTAATCCTATATGAATAAACTTCAACTCAATATCGACTTTGATGAATATGAACAAGAAATGCATGAAAGCAAATATACATCATCAACCACCCATTATGAAGAGGTTCTGCTAGTGGTTTGCATGATATCATTTCAGATTTGAAAAGAAATATATTTCATAAAGCCTTTTGGAATCTAGCCTGTTTGTAAGTAGAGATGCTTAAGCATGTTTTTTTACCTGCACCCATTAAACAAACACTGGTGTATTAATTTTCTGTTGCTGTAACAATTACCGTAAAGTTAGCAACTTAAAACAACAGTCACTTATTCACTCACAGTTCAGTACATGGCATGGCTGAGTTCTCTGCTCAGGATCTCATGAAGGTGAAATCAAGCTGTTGTTTGGTACTGCAGTCTCATCTAACATTTGTGACCCTCCTCCAAGCTCACTTAGGTTTTAGGCAGAGCTCAGTTCCTTGACACTGAACCAGGATTCCTATTCCCTTGCTGACTGTATAGTCAGAGGCCTCTCTTGGCTCCTAGAGGTTACCCACGTTTTTGTCATGTAGCCCGCTCCATCTTCAAAGCCAGCTATGGGGAATCTTCCTCCCATCAAATCTCTTACATTCTGAATCTTTCTCTAGGTAGAGTCTTGTTCTTTTCAAAGGTGTCATCTGATTAGGTTAGGTTTACTAATTGTCATCTCTCCATTTAAAAGTCAACTGATTGGGAATTCCCTGGTGGTCCAGTGGTTAAGAATTCACCTTGCAATGCAAGGAATGTGGGTGCAATCCCTGGCTGGAAGACTAAGATCCCACATACCACAAAGCAACTAGGACTGTGTGTCTCAACTACTGAACTGGTGTGCTCTGGAGCACACATGCGACAACCAGAGAGTCCATCCACTGCAAAGGAAAAATCCTGAATGACGCTATGAAAATCCTGCATGCCACAACCACCTAAGACCAGATGCAGTCAAATAAATATTACCAAAAAAAAAAGTGATTTAAGATCTTCCTTATATCTACAAAATCCTCTCACAACAGCACCTAGGTTAGTGTTTAAATGTGAAAGAATGCATACACAGACATATGGGAATCTTGGAGGATCTTAGAATTTTTTTTTTGCAATGGAAAATGTAACTTTCATAAAAAGGGGCAGAAATCTGTAGCCTTAGTGAGATATAAAATATTCTGTAATTTTTGTGGAGTTGGGAGAAGACTATTAAAAGGGAATTCTATTTTAATGATACAATTATAAGACTATTTTATTCAAGTAACAACTTGGGAGAATACAAAGTGAACTCTAATAAAGTAGGAAAAGAGCTGAAAGTAATCCCTAGTCATGACCTAATTAGCACGTTGCATTCCTTTAAAGAAAGCACAAGTACAGAAGACATTTATTTAGACTAATGTAACCTATAATCTGTGTGAAATCCAGTTTATCCATTACCTTCATTAAGTTTGATTATTCATTGTTTAAAAGAGTTTATTTATGGTATGATTTTTCCAAAGATGTTATCAATAAAAACATGGTGATAATATGAATAATTTTGTAACTTTGCTTTCTGCAAATCTGAAGACTGAAGGATATACACCTTGAAGAATATACAAAGCAGAGTGAATTGTTAATGATCAGAGTTGGGATGTTCATTTTCTCAGTAACCAAACTCTAAGCTGATGACTTTTAAATATGTGAGTTCAAAGTTGACTTGAGTTAGCAAAAGACATCATGGATCCCCTCCTCCATTAAGATCCTCCTCAAGGAAATGGCAACCCACTCCAGTATTCTTGCCAGGAAAATCCCATGGATGGTGGAACCTGGTAGGCTACAGTCCATGGGGTCGCAAAGAGTCGGACACAACTGAGCAACTTCACTTTCACTTTTCCCTTCCTAAAAAGACCTCCCCTGAAGGCAGTCACTTTGGTTTACTCCATAGTCAACTACATGCCCTTTGTCATTTTATCTACAAGCTCTAAATCTTTACTTTTTAGCATTAGTTTTCTGCTTTCTTGTAGTTGCATGTTATCATTATAAAAGTCTAGATACATGTGATCATTATACAAGTGCCAATTTACAGGCAGGTAATATTCCCATGGACAGAGGGGCCTGGTGGGCTGCTGTCCATAGGGTCGCACAGAGTCGGACACGACTGAAGCGACTTAGCATGCATGCATGCATTGGAGAAGGAAATGGCAACCCACCCCAGTGTTCTTGCCTGGAGAATCCCATGGACAGAAGAGCCTGGTGGGCTGCTGTCTATGGAGTCGCACAGAGTCGGGCATGACTGAATCGACTTAGCAGCAGCAGCAGCAGCAGCAATATTCCCATAAATCTTCATAGAGACAATTTTCTGAGGTTTAAGATACACTAAATGATTTGAAAAGGTTTATTATTGCTAACCTTTTGATTATTGGTTAGCTTCCCAGGCCAAACTATAGTCTACTTAACTCATAACATAATTGTCAAAGGTGCTAAATGCATTGAATTCCTGGGAGCCAATTAGTATAGAAAACTTTGCTCTTCTTTTCATAGCCTGGCACCCATCCCTGGAGGAACATTCTTATAAACCAAAGTGCCAAACTCTCCTTCCATCAATAAAAATCACCATTCCCTTTGAGCAGCTGAACTCAGTCATTTGTTACAGAAAAGCAACCCTTCATGGTGACCGAATAGGCCCTGATATGTGAGTATCTGTCTGGTACTCTGTGACTATTTTAGAATGACACTTAGTACTAAAGGTGATAAGATCAAGCACTACTATTTGGCAACTGCTGTCTTCATAGAAAGTGTTGATTTTATCCTCCAAATGCTCTTGTTAGTAGAATTATTTATCTTCATTTTATAGGTGAACGGTTTGCTCAACTCATGCAGCCAGTTGCAGAGATAGTACCTACCTCTGGCCCAACTTTTTGGGGAGGAGTCTGACAAGAATGTTTGGAGGATAAAATCAACACTTTCTATGAAGTGTTGTGAAGTTTTTATAAAGTGAAGGCAGAGGGTGTTTTACTGGTCAGAGGAACGACCCATCTCCTTTGTGGTCAAGCCTTGAATTTGTTTTTGCTTGCACATCTTCTTCCTTTCTACTGACTTTAAATGCTTGTGAACTCTCAGAGTATAGTGGGTATAGAACTCTCAAACTATACTATAGTATAGTATTGGTTTTTCTTTCTCTAGACAGTAGCAGAGGTCATCTAGAGGGGAGGAAGAGGAATGAAAGAAGGCTGTAAAAGCAGGTATGTATGAGGAGAATTAATAATCACATTTGGGCTTATCTGGGCTCAGATGCTAAAGAATCTGTCTGTAATGCTTGAGACCTGGATTTGATCCCTGAGTCAGAAAGATCCTCTGGAGAAAGGAATGGCTGCACACTCCAGTATTCTTGCCTAACAAATCCCATGGACAGAGGAGCCTGGCAGGCTACAGTCCATGAGGTTGCAAAAGAGTCAGACATGACTTAGAGACTAAACAACAACAACAGATGTATTTACACCAATGTGCTATTCCACGCCTCCAGTACTCTTGCCTGGAAAATCGCATGAACGGAGGAGCCTGGGAGGCTGCAGTCCACGGGGTTGCTAAGAGTTGGACATGACTGAGCGACTTCACTTTCACTTTTCACTTTCCTGCATTGAAGAAGGAAATGGCAACCCACTCCAGTGTTCTTGCCTGGAGAATCCCAGGGACGGAGGAGCCTGGTGAGCTGCCGTCTCTGGAGTCGCACAGAGTTGGACACGACTGAAGTGACTTAGCAGCAGCAGCAGCAGCAGCTACTCCATGCAATGCTTCATTGTCAGAAGGTTAACAACAAAAGAAGAAACAAAGAAAACTTCTAATATTCCTTCTGTATTTAATTTTCAGCTATGAATGAAGTGAGGGTTGTGACAAAGAAGGAGGGGCAAAATTGAATAAAACATCACTGTGATTTCAGACCAAAGAAGATTGTCTATAGAAAATAATGAAGAGATTCAAGCTGAACTGAATTCAGGTGACTCAGAAAAAGAAAATAGAACATCAGAAGAGACAAGACCCTACTTCTTCACCTATTTGGGGAAATACCTTCCCCTGGGTCCAAAAAAAAAAAAAAAAAAAAATGATCGCACTGACCAAAAAGGAACAAAACTGAACATTTGAGTCTGGAAGAAGAAAATGTGAACTAAAGGGGGTTAAGAACACCTTTCCTGGAATCGCTATGGATGTAATCATCCTCTTGGAGGGATCCTCCCACCCCTGCCTCTTCCTGGCATAGATAGTTACTCACTGCTTATCATATCTTCCTGCTGGGCTGGATTTGCTCTGAATCCTGGCAGCTCTGTCTTTCCTCTACCATCTACCCAGCCCTAATGAGTCCCTTCTAGATTTCCCTGTCCTGTTTCAGTAAGGGGGATTTCTCTAGCGTTAATCTGAGAAATGACTGGGATTTTTTTTTTTTTTTAAATGACTGGCATTTAATTCTCTCAACCTTCATATATAAGCAAAACAGGGAGTTTTATTGTGGTAGTTTAGCACAAAGTCTAAATAAATGGCGTTGAATTTAGATTTCAGATTAGAGGTAGAACAGAGTCACATGTTTTCATTAACGCAACATGATTGAACCCACATGTACTGGCTCCACATTGTTCAAATCCCAACTCTTCTACTCATTAGCCTGTGATGTAGGGCTAGTCACTTTTTCCTCTATAAAATAGAGATAATAATACTGCTTGATCAAAGAATTGTTGTGATAATTAAATGAGCTAATATAATGTAGTGCATATGCAGCACCTAGCAAGCACTATGAATTTGCTAAAATCTAACAAGACAGTAAAATTTAATTGATAATTTATACAAATTTAGTGATCAGTAAGTAACATGGAAATTTTAGCCTGTTATTTTGACTTTAACTCTGAAGATACAGTTTTTGAGTATATTAGAGAAAGTGAAGTGAAGTCACTCAGTTGTGTCCGACTCTTTGTAACCCCCATGGACTGTAGCCCACCAGGCTCCTCAGTCCATGGAATTTTCCAGGCAAGAGTACTGGAGTGGGTTGCTATTTCCTTCTCCAGGGGATCTTCCCAACGCAGGGATCAAACCTAGGTCTCCCGCACTGAGGACAGGCGCTTTACCCTCTGAGCCACTAAGGAAGCCCAATATTAGAGAAAGAACTTGGCAAATTAACAAGCTGATTAAAATGAGTGTTCAAAATTAAATTAAAGTGTAAAACATGAATGCTTGCAAAGACTTTTCCAGGACTTTTTCTCTAAATGAGGATAATGACAAGGAGAAATCTAAGTTTTGCATTTATGAAGTGGTAGGAAGAGAGAAAGTCGCTCAGTCATGTCCAATCTTTGGGGTCCCATGGACTATACAGTCCATGGAATTTTCCAGGCCAGAATACTGGAGTGGGTAGCCTTTCCCTTTTCAGGGGATCTTCCCAATCCAGGGATCTAACATAGATCTCCTACACTGCATGCAGATCCTTTACCAGCTGAGCTACAAGGGAAGCCCAAGAATACTGGAGTGGGTAGCCTACCCTTCTCCAGCAGATCTTCCCAAACCAGGAACTGAACCGGGGTCTCCTTCATTTCAGGTGGATTCTTTATCAACTGAGCTGTGAGGGAAGCCCAGGAAGAGAGAGATGCCAGTTGTTTGGGTAAAGGACAGAAATCTCAGATGAAGAAGTCATTTGATATTTTATCTTTTATAAGAGAAATAATTGAGATTTTAAGTGACTGCATCACCCAACTAATAAATTTATAGGAAAGAGTAGGGGTAAGGATATCGCTAAAAGCAAATGCAAGTGGATATTCATTGCAAAGTTGGAACACTAAGGACTATCTCTGAAAGGTCAAGAAGAAGGTCACAAAACCCCCAGAAAAAAGTCCAAGATTTAACAGACAGAAACAGCGATGATATGAATCAAGTATGCTTTGACACAGTTTCCACATTGAGTTTCTTGTTAGTAGAGAAGTAAGGATGGTCAGCACGACTCTACAGCGTATTGTAGAATTTGTGTAGGTGAGACATAGGGCGTCATAGTAATTATTAAGCATTTGCTTTGCCTCAATCTTTAAGCCTGACTGGCCAACTCCTGCAATTCCTCCAAATCCTGGATTAATGTTCCTTGAGTTTATCTTAAAGAAACCATAAAAATTCAGTGTTTCTCACTGTTCTCTTTGTCATGGAGGTTCTAAATAATAGCACAGATTCCCCATATTACTCTTATAATTTACTTCCCTTAAGCTGAAAACATTCCTCTAAACACGTATGCATTAAAAAAGAGGATTTTTGGTGTTTATAATCATGAAACTTGATATTTTTAAAAGAATACTTTGGAAAATGTGAAATAGGAAAGGTTGGAACTACTGCTTTACAATATCATGATTTCTATAGGCATGGAATATACATTTTCAAATTCAAAGAATTTTAATAAGCAAAACACTAATGCTAGACATTTGCATTTGTTTATTCATTAATTTGTTCAACAAATATTTGTGGAGTGCCAATTTTGTGTGAAGCATTGTAGACCCCATCTAAGGATCTCAGAGACCCTCTGACAGCTACTATTTGCTCACTAAAGAACTGATCTAAATGTGTATTTTATTAGTGAGGAAGGAAACCCAGTGAAATTCACTGGGCTTAGCGGCTGATCTTGTGTCAAGCTCTCATCTTTGAAATTCACCAGGTGGAATCCTTGCCACCTAGAGAGGCTGCAAGAGTCCAGGAAGACCAGACTTAAGGATTTGTGGGTTGCAGTGCTCTGATTCTGGTATCATAGCCCTTAACATCTGTTTTCCTCAGATTCCTCATTTTAAAATGGTAGTTGATTTCTGTTCTGCTGATTTTACAAGGTTGTCCTGACTATTATGAAATATAGTCACATGCATATAAATGAAATAATATATGTAAAAATGTTTTGGAAATGGCATACATATAAGCAATGGTGAAATATTATTGTCATCATGGATGTTTAAAACCACTATTTTAATTTTATCAAAGGTTATGCCAGTAAGCAAACCTTACTATGAATAAAAACCTTGAAATCATTTAGTTTTCTTTTATCTTTAATATTTAATAGGAAAAATTTTAGAGAGTAAACATATTTTCCCCAAACTTAATTCATCTTCTTTCTCTCATCAAGAAGTCCTAACATTTCCAGATAAAGGTAAGTGTCTTGGCAGCTTTTGACCTCCCAATCTGCATTAGTTCCCAGTGTCTGACTATAAGGTGCAAGAAAAAGCAGGTGAAGGTAAAGTGTTACAGAAGATAAGTTTAATCAGATTGCTGAAAGGAGGCTTTTCTTAAATCAGATTAACACCTTCTTCCATCCCCTCCAAAATCAGAAGCAATCAGGACACAACTTAATATACTTTTTCATTAACTTCTTCTAAAATCCCAACTATTGAATTTGGCAACATGAAATAAAGCTAATAATGATTTTAATACAAAAATATTCATTTTAACTATAAAGAATAATTAATCCAGCTGCTATAATAATTTCTGAAATCTTACAACATCCAGTGCAGAGTGAATCCTCTGAGGACACCTCAAGGCAGTCCTCCGGATACACCTAGAATCTAGCCATTGACAGAGAGTAGACAAACAAGCCATTACTAAACAAAACTGAACTTACCGATACATTATCTGTAGGAGGAAGAATATGATCTCAAGGTGTGCACCCACTCAATCTGACCTTCTAATCAACTATATGACATCTCTAGATATATTAGAGGTCTAAGGCTGGAAGAAATAAGGAAACGAATTACAAGCACTTGAAATGAAACTAGTTTGACAAGTCTGAACAGAGAAGCCTCAACCCATAGAACAGCTTGAAGAAAAGAGCCCAGAGAGAGCACAGTCCCAACAAGAAAGCAATATTTCTTTCTTTCTTTTTTTTTTGATATTGACTAATTTTATTAAGGGAGAAGAAACTGGTTACAGGGATTTGCATGAGAAATACCTTAGGAATGCACTAGGATTAAGAGTTTAAAGAAGATTATTGGTAAGTATACAAATATCTTAAAGAAACCTTCACATAAAAAGCTCTCAATAAAAACAATCAGCTATTCTTAAAGCCTAGATTTATAATATGACTCAGGAAATGCTGTTAAATTTTTGTTGAACAAAAAATTGCCTCCTTCCGTATGCTGGGGCTTCCCTGATAGCTCAGTTGGTAAAGAATCCACCTGCACTGTAGGAGACCATGGTTTGATTCCTGGGTCAGAAAGATCCACTGGAGAAGGGATAGGCTACCCACTTCAGAATTCTCAGGCTTCTCTTGTGGCTCAGTTGGTAAAGAATTGGCCTGCAATGTGGGAGACTTGGATTCAGTCCCTGGGTTGGGAAGATCTCCTGCAGAAAAGAAAGGCTACCCACTCCAGTATTCTGGCCTGGAGAATTCCATGGACTGTATAGTCCTTGGGGTTGCAAAGAGTTGGGCACGACTGAGTGACTTTCACTTCACTTCACTTTCATATGCTGCCAACTTCTCTCTCACTTATAACCTTAGATAAATCCAACTTTTTATGATTCTACACCTGTAACTTATGCAGATATACAAACCTGTAGAAAAACACACAAACTGATAGATCCAATTTTAAATTTCTGTCATCCTAAAGTGGCTCCTAGTGCTGCAGGTAGTCAATTTATAGTTCACAGCCTTTCCTTTTCTCACACTCCTGAACAGCAATTTTTCACCTCTCTTCTTTACTCAAATCCCTTCACTTCTCACTATTAGCTGATGACTTTGCTTCCTACATGATTATGTTAGGTTGCAGAAGCTGCTGTCACAAATTACAACAAACACAAAAATTTAATCTCTCACAGTTCAGGAGACAGAAGTCTGAAATTAAGGTGTCATCAGAGCTGCACTCCCTCCAAAGGTTAAGGGAGCCCTTCCTTGCCTCCTCTAGTCCTGGTGGCTCCAGGAATTCCTTGGCTTGTATCTAAAAATCTCCAATCTCTGTTTTAGTCTTGACATGGATTTCTTTGTTCTCTTTGTGCTCCCTCCTTTCCTGTCTCTCTTTTTTAATGTGATAAAATATACAGATCACAAAATTTACCATTTTATTTATTTTATTAAAGATTTTTTGATGTGGATGATTTTTAAGTATTGAATGTGTTACAATATTATTTCTGTTTTACATTTTGATTTTTTGGCTCTGGGATGTGTGGGATCTTAACTCCCTGACCGGGGATTGAACCCACATGTTCTGCAACCATCATCATCATCCATCTCTAGAACTTTTTCATTTTTCCAAACTGAAACTTTGTACCCATTATACACTAATTTCTAATTTCCCACTTCCCCTAGACTCTGTCAACCGCTATACTATTTTCTGTCTCTATTAATTTGATGACTCTAAGGACTTTAAAACTACTTCATATTAGTATAATCATATAGTAGGTCTTTTTGTGACTGGCTTACTTCACTTAACATCCTCAAGGTCCATCCATATTATAGCGTGTGTCAGGATTTCCTTCCTCTTAAAACTGTAATTATATCCCGTTGTATACATACATATCATATTTTGTTTATTCATCTGTTGATGTACTTGAGTAACAAGTTACTTCCACTTTTTGGTTATTGAGAATAATGATGCTATGGATATGGGTATACACATATCAGTCCTTGTTTTCATTTCTTTTGGATATATACCCAGAAATAGAATCACTGTTCATATGGAAATTCTCTGTTTCATTTTTTGAGGAGCTACTGGTTATGGACTATTTGTGTCTTCTCAAAATTCATATGTAGAAATACTAACCCCCATGTGATGATAAAGGAAGTAGGGCCTTCCACAGGTGATGAGGTCATGAGGGTAGAGTCATCATGAATGAGATTAGAACCCTGATAAAAGAAACTCCAAAGAACTCTGTTTCTTCTTCTGCCATGTCAGATCACAGCAAGAAGATGGCTATCTAAAAACCACGAAGCAAACTTTCAACAGTCATGGATTTGCCAGCACTTTGACCTTGAACTTCCCAGCCTCCATACTGTGAGGAACAAATGTTTATTAGTAAGCTACCCACTCCATGCTATTTTTGTTATAGCAGCCAGAAAGAACTAAGACATGTCATACCACCTTCCATAACAGTTATATCATTTTATATTCTACCAATAATGAACATGTATTCTAATTTCTTCATATCTTTGCCAACATTTGCTATTTTATGTTTTTTTTTTTTTTTTTTGTATCCTGATGGATGTGAAGTGGTATTTCACTGTGGTTTTGATCTGAATTTCCCTAATGATAGTGATATTGAGCAACACGTGTGGGTGCTTAGTTGCTCAGTCATGTCCAACTCTTTGTGATCCCATAGACTGCAGCCTGCCAGGCTCCTCTGTCCATGGGGATTCTCCAGGTGAGAATACTGATGTGGATTGCCAGGGGATCTTTCCAACCCAGGGATCACACCAAGGTCTCCTGCATTGCAGGTGGATTCTTTACTAACTGAGGTATCAGGGAAGCCCAAGGAAACTGGAGTGGGTAGCCTATCCCTTCTCCAGATCTTCCTGATCCAGGAATCAAACCAGGGTCTCCTGCATTGCAGGCGGATTCTTTACCAGCTGAGCTACCAGGGAAGCAACACATCATATGCCTATTGCCATTTGTGTATATTTAGAGAAATACTGTTTAAGTTTTTTGCCCAGTTTTGAATTTGGTTGGTTGATTTTTAGTTGCTGAGTCATAGAGTTTCTTTATATATTTCTGGCTGCTGCTGCTGCTGCTGCTGCTAAGTCACTTCAGTCGTGTCTGACTCTGTGTGACCCCATAGACGGCAGCCCATCAGGCTCCCCTGTCCCTGGACTTCTCCAGGCAAGAACACTGGAGTGGGTTGCCATTTCCTTCTCCAATGCATGAAAGTGAAAAGTGAAAGTGAAGTCGCTCAGTCGTGTCTGACTCTTAGCGACCCCATGGACTGCAGCCTACCAGTCTCCTCTGTCCATGGGATTTTCCAGGCAAGAGTACTGGAGTGGGGTGCCATTGCCTTCTCTGATATTTCTGGCTATTAACCCCTTATTTGATTTTCAAATATGTACTTTCATTCCATGGGTTGCCTTTTCACTCTGTTGATAGTGTCCACTGATGTACAAAAGTTTTTTTATTTTATTTTATTTATTATTTTTTTAAAATTTTATTTTATTTTTAAACTTTACATAATTGTATTAGTTTTGCCAAATATCAAAATGAATCCACCACAGGTATACATGTGTTCCCCATCCTGAACCCTCCTCCCTCCTCCCTCCCCATACCATCCCTCTGGGTCATCCCAGTGCACTAACCCCAAGCATCCAGTATCGTGCATCGAACCTGGACTGGCATCTCGTTTCATACATGATATTTTACATGTTTCAATGTCATTCTCCCAAATCTTCCCACCCTCTCCCTCTCCCACGGAGTCCAAAAGACTGTTCTATACATCAGTGTCTCTTTTGCTGTCTCGTACACAGGGTTATTGTTACCATCTTTCTAAATTCCATATATATGCGTTAGTATCCTGTATTGGTGTTTTTCTTTCTGGCTTACTTCACTCTGTATAATAGGCTCCAGTTTCATCCACCTCATTAGAACTGACTCAAATGTATTCTTTTTAATGGCTGAGTAATACTCCATTGTGTATATGTACCACAGCTTTCTTATCCATTCATCTGCTGATGGACATCTAGTTTTAAATTTTGACATAGTCCAGTTTATCCATTTTTTTTCTTTTGTTGCCTGTTCTTTTGGTGTCATGTCTAAGAAATTACTGCCAAATTCATATCATGAAATTTGTCTTCCATACTTTCTAATCCACTGCCACAGATATCATCTATAAGCATCTGACCCACAAATCTCTTTAAATATTTATTATAATTCTTCTGATTTAAAGTTCTGTTTTCTGGAATAGTTCTATATGGTATTGTTTCTGATATCTCAAATTTAAAATGCCCAAACAAGATATTGTTCTCCAATTTCCCTTCATCCATTCTCGGGTCTTCTACATCTATTAAATTGTAATGACTTGCATTTATTCTCTTCAAAATCTCCTTCTCATTAACATAAGAATCTATACCCCACCTCCACTAAGTCACAAAATATTAACAAACATCCTCTTAAAATGATGAATTACAACAGTTATTTGGGGGTGGGGGAGATGAAGTAATGGAACCATTTACTCTAAATGAGTTTTATGCTGAAGTTAAATACATGAGCAAATCACACTGAAGTAGTTCTGGTTGAGTTGAGCAGGGCAAAACTGGAATCCCACTTACTTAGCATCTCTGTCTCCTGAGAGATGGTCCCCATGAAAGCTATTGCCCTAGAGGTTTCAGAAGCCTGTTTACCCTGTTCTGTGCAAAAGAAAGAACGTGGCTTGCATTATAATCTAGGAATATCATTGGCATGGATATCATACTGTTTACGTCTTACATTAAGTAGAAAAAAGGAAGAAAATTTGATAATGTATTAATTTCAATCAAAATTGTGAGTTAATGCAGTTACAGGTATTAGTTATAAATATAAGAATCTATTAAAATTAAAAGATTAATGTTCAAAACCTTCCCTCTACTCCTTGCACCTCTGAAAGATGAAAATATGTCATTTATTTTGCATAGAATGCCAGGGTCATCATTTACTGCTTACTCTAACAGCCTAGGGAAATTTATTCAAAGTGAGAAAACACTCTCTCCTTCCTTCAACAATAGAGATGGGTCATCAATTCTCAAGACTGTGAAGGCTAACAGCATTACTTGAGAATGCATGCTTTTCTTTCTGTCATAAGTCTTCTACTCTCATAGCTAAACTATTGTTAAATGAAGATTTCCTGTGTTCTTGATTTTTAGCTTGAACTTGAAATTATATGAGAAAATTAAAACTTTTCCAAGTTATCTGATCTGAAGAAAATGTAGAAGGAAACAATTTGAAATTGACTTTGTGCATGATATGATATATTTTAGAATTTGGGGGTCATAGGACAAGTGTATTGGAGAAGGCAATGGCACCCCACTCCAGTACTCCTGCCTGGAAAATTCCATGGATGGAGGAGCCTGGTAGGCTGCAGTCCATGGGGTCGCTGAGGGTCGGACACGACTGAGCGACTTCACTTTCACTTTTCACTTTCATGCATTGGAGAAGGAAATGGCAACCCACTCCAGTGTTCTTGCCTGGAGAAGTCCAGGGACAGGGGAGCCTGATGGGCTGCCGTCTATGGGGTCACACAGAGTCAGACACGACTGAAGTGACTTAGCAGCAGCAGCAGGACAAGTGTATACATAATTTAACTAAAACTGATGCAAATATCAGTAGTTCATGAAGGTTTACATCCTTCCTTGCACTTGCTATTATTCTACTTGCTTATTAGGTATAAAGCCCTGCCTTACATTTGCTTTAACTGTATTTGAATAATCTGAATACTAATTCTTTAAGCATTTGCTT
Organism: Bos indicus; assembly: GCF_029378745.1. NCBI lineage: Eukaryota > Metazoa > Chordata > Mammalia > Artiodactyla > Bovidae > Bos > Bos indicus. The sequence goes on from NC_091765.1 coordinate 84,392,404, forward strand.
TATATGCTTGCTTCTTTTTTATAAATTGCCATTTCATATCATTTGTCCATATTTCTAATATGGTTGTTCCTTTCTTTGTTGATTTGCAAGAGTATTTTATATTTTGCTAAAGACATCACTACCTTTTCAATTTTAAACACTTTAAATATCTTTTTTCCATTATATCCATGGTGTTATTTACCTAATAGAAGCAGTATACAAGCACACAGCAGGCGTATTAAGGCAAGCATATTCTTAGAAAATGTGGAACTTCTCTGATGGTTGACTTTAATTTGAAGACTCCCCATAGGCTTGGCCAAATTTTCTTGCACCCGCACTGCCAAGTGATACTTTTTTCCCGAACTCTTCTTTTCCCCTTTACTACACAAATTTTGGACCTGAACTGCATCTTGAAGGGTCTCTTTTCCTCTTCCAACATATGTCCCACTTTTTTCACAGAAATTTACCCCTATAAATCTCTTGTGCCTTAAATCCAACTATGGGGTATGATTGAGTGATTTCAGAAAATTGAAGATCAAAAAACTTATTTCCCCACCTATTGGTAAAGAGGACATTCTGAGTGGCATGTGAGGCACAGATAATCCGTGGCAGGAGGTGACATCTAATTTGCTAAAGATTTCGCCAACAGTGATCTCGGAAAACTTCCTGGTGGAGGGGACATGATTGTAGGGGTGATGGTTCAGCAATTAAGGGGTGAGAAGGAAGAATGCCTACAAAGATAGTGGAATTGGCTGGTTACTGTTAAATTGTATCATTGCCCTGCAGAGAGATAAGGAGAAATTGAAGGTTGTTTAAAATCAGTTAAAGGTTAAGCATACCTGCCAATGCAGGAGACGTAAGAGATGCAGGTTTAATCCCTGGGTCAGAAAGATTCCCTGGAGGAGGGCAAGGCAACCCATTCCAGTATTTTTGCCTGGAGAATCCCATGGACAGAGGAGCCTCGTGGGCTATAGTCTGTGGGATCTCAAAGAGTCAGATACGACTGAGTAACTAACACACACACACAAAGAAAACCTGGAATCTTGAAATGTAAGATGGAGACAGGTGGAAAGATATTGGTATTAGTCCTGCAGATTTCCTGAACCTCAGCCCCTTGTTCCTTTTAGGAGCCAACACTTCTCCCATGCTGGAAGAGCTGCAGAGCCCTTTCCCTCACCTGGCAACCGATGGCTCCTCAAGAGATAGCCCCCCTCCTCTATTGACAACCATACCATTAACTCAGCTAAGAATGTGCTGAGCCTGAGAAGGAGGTAAGGAGACTATGCACTGAAGAAGTTATAAGAATTAGTGAGTATGTGCTGGCAGAGGAGTATTCCTGTTCCTGGCATTGGGTTCTGAAGTTGCCTGATGAAGGAGGGCTGAACTGAAGATGGGGTAACTAAGAATCCATTGACCTTCTTGAGGTAGGGAATTTAACATCCTGGCAAGGACCAAGGAGATTAGGCACACTTAGAAGAGTAGATCTTAACAGACTGGAAGAAGCACAATTAAGACTGACTGAAGCAGAAATTCCCTAGTTGGCCGGGCAGATACTGGAGAAAGAAATAAAAAGGCCAAGGAAAATGGCCATTCTGGAACAGGTATTATATGAAACCAGAAGACCCACCGATGGATATGTACCATGGTCAGGCCCATGCTGCTTACCAAAACTGAGCTGGTGGGAGGGGCTTGAGCATAGTTAAGAAGTTCAGTGTTGGCGCTCCTCTGCAGGTGAAGGCTGACCATGATACTAATAGCTACAGATCTGGGTTCTCAGAGTGAAGCAGCACTCAGGAGACGTCATATTGTTCTTAGACTTCAGTTCACCAGTGCTGGAGGGCTGGAGGAGGGAGGGTGAGGAAAAGAAGACCTGAAAGCAGCTGATCATTTGCTATCTTTTCCAGAAGTTTCTCTCCTTTGTATGAATTTTCCCTGATACTTCCAAAATTGGTGGTTTGGGTTGCTGAGTCTAGACTGGTATGAAAAACAGGTGAACGTTGTCTCAAGGTAGTATAGGGCAAGGCAGGGTCCTGGGGGACTGAGTAAAACTTAAAAAAACTTCTTTCAACTATTTGCTCATTACATTCTAGGCTTCAGTGGCCCACCCTTCCTACATACTCTGGTTCAAGATAGGCCAAAATAATATCATTTTGGGGGGAAAAGGTGGGTAAGTTATTTATAAGTGAACAGATATGTTCGTATATATTATACGTTCATTTATATTATAGAAAACAACATAATCGGTTGACCAAGAAATTTGTACGGATTTTTCCATATGCTGTAACAGAAAAACCTGAACGAACTTATTGGCCAGCCCAATAGAAACATATATAGAACTTTAAACTTGGTTATCTTAGGAAAAAATTGGAGAGGTATTGCCAGAGTTATCTCTGTACTGCTTTATGTTTAGCAAACAGCTCCTGTAATTTCATATCTTGAAATGAAACAACAATAAAATATATTTTAAAATAATATGAACCAGGAGATGGCAGCATAGTAACATTTGGTCTAAGTTTCTTAGGTTTCCTAAGTTTCTTAGGTCCTTGCAACCTTTGAATAAACATAGGTGTGGGTCACAGTGATTTGTTGTTTTCATATTTTATAGATTCATCTATAATAAATCTACATTAACAGATTGCACAATCCAATCCTTGTTTTCTTGGGTTGACTTCTTGCTTAACCTGTAATTTGATATTTCTTTTCTGTGTGACTAAGTCACTCTCATACACCTCATTATTTGCTACTCTTGTTTGGTTGCCTTTAACATAGCTTTTGTGTTTACAAGAAATTCCCTATTGATTTAAAAAGTAACCAAAAAAAAACACCTCTCTTTGATTCTTTAATACGCTACTAATTGAGGAAGTTCTAGGATCTTTATCTAAGGGAAATTGGAAGGCCCCATTTCTACCTGTGGGTCCCTGTGGACCTGCTGTAGATCATACAGATCCGCTCTCCACTAGTGGGTCAGCAGCTCCAGAGGAACGAGAGGCCAAAAGTGGTCATGCTTTGCCTGCCTAACCATACTCTCCAAAGGGTCTGCTACTTTCAACAGCAGTTTAAAAAAATACTTTTTGTTCTTTAAGTGGTCTTGAGCATAGGACTCAGGTTTATATACAACGGTGTACCCATTGTCTAGAATACCCAATGTCTAAAGTATAGAGATTTAAGAAATGTTTGTTAGATGAATAAGTTATTATGTAAGTAGTTGCATCAAATATGCTAGGTCAGTGATGTCCAATAAAACTTTCTGCAATGAAAATGATGTATATCTGTGCTACCCAATCTGGTAGCCGCTAGTCACAGGTAGTGATTTTGTGTTTAAATTGTGATTTGTTTATGTAGCTGATGAATACTAACATTTATGCAGTTTCACTTGGGGCTTAAGAATATTTAGATTACATATGTGTTTTATACTCTGATTTTTATGAAGTTAAATTACATGAGTGTAAAAGTGTTCAGGGTAATGCTTTAAAACATATTTGTATCTACATCTTTCTGGTTCCAGCAGAAAAGGGATTTGAAATATGGTTCTTGTTCAATTTTTTGTTTAGAAAAAAGGAAATGACCTTAATTGTTGAAAACAATGTGATTTGTATGACTGAAGAAATAAATTTTAATTGTATTAATTTAAATTAATTTATATCTAAATAGCCTCAACTGGCTAGTGTCTACTGTATTAGACAATCCAGATTTTAGTGCATAGTAATGCTACATGATTCTCTATTCTTCAGTCTACAGTGTTAGTGAATGATGGTCTGAGACATTCTGCCTCAACTCATTATGTAATACTCTTTCAAATGGTATCTGTTTATATATTGCAAGGATACTTAATAGATAAAAATTACTCAGGATTTAGTTATTTGACATTTATGCCTCTAGATAAATATTTATATCAATATCTATATAATCTCTCTATATCTCTAGATAAATAGATTTATCTATTTAGGTCTATATCTATCCATCCAACCATCCATCCACCCATCTGCCCAACTAGAGATGAATTATTTGCTTGTAGCAACTCAGTCTTCAAACTGCCTCCTTTATCCAACTAGTTTCAATTCCCAAATGATCTTAATTTGGCTTGGATTGTTTAGATATGAGTGTCTAAATACCATCATGATAAATGGCATTTTGGCATTCTCAGTGTATCAACATTATATAAAGGATGAGAAGAAAGATATTTTCAAACTCATGTAAGGCAATTGTGGGTGCAAGATTTTTAACAATGACTCTTTTTCTCTATTGATTCCATGGCAGTGGTTCTCCCCTGGGGGGTGATTTTGCTCCTTGGGGGACATTTGACAATGTCTGGGTACATTTTTATTTGTTACAACTTGATAGAGTTACCACTGGCACCTAGGGTACAGAGGGAAAGAAAGCTGCTAATCATTCTACACTGTAGAAGATTCTGCCGCCCCTCAAACCTCCCCCGCCTCCGCCTCGGCCCCAAGAAAGAATTACCTGACACAATGTCAATGGTACCAAGGTTGAGAAACCCTGCCCTGTAGTGATGATTCAAAGATAATGAGTCTGAATTTATCATTATAAATACATTTTAATTTACAATATAATATTATGTGGGAGAAGAAAGACTCTTACTTGATATAAAACTCAAAATGTCTTCACGTGGCAGTTATTTCATCAACTAAATTAATTGTAACAGGAGGGGGAGCCAAATAAAGTTCAGATGCACAAGAAAAGTTTGAGTTTTGCTGAACACTAGTCATGTACAGTGCCACAAAATATGCATTTAAATATATATAAAATGACTATATCATTACTAAACCATTCCAAAGATGCTTTCTTATTTGAATATTCTTTATAAATACAATTCTGCAAAGAATGACTACCATTTGTAAAAGTAAATTTAAATATTATACAATAAAGTCTTTCCCAAACTCATATCAAACTAAATGAATTTCTAATTTTCTGTTGATTTCTCATATATTTATGAATGTATAATTTATACTGGCATCTCATTCTGTGGGTCCCTTAAGTGTTCTGAAGTTGAAAATAAAATGGTTTAAGAAATAAACTGCATTAGCAAGTAATTAAACAGAAGTAAAAAGTACAGTTACACCAGAACCAGAACATTTTCCATTTTTTAGAGCTGGAAAGTAACTTCTCTCACTAAGTCCTTGCCTCTTCTCATTCCCCACCTGACGAAAAGGCCAAGGAACTGCTTTTATTTCCTGAATATCAAAAGTCATTTTTACATAGTTTGAAACAAATCCTGTCCTTGGCAATATTTCCAGTTCTCCTACTATCTGATCCAAAGATTTATTCATTGTTCTAAAGTGAACATTATTGTAGTTGTTTAAAGAGTTTAAAATGTGCATTGTTGGGTGTAAATTTAAATGTCAAGATTTTTCAAGTTTCAGAAAGAGGTTAAATGAACATCTGAGGGCAAAGGGGAAAGGACTCTTGCAGTGCCATCTCTTGAGTCCTGGTTTCATGTCTAATGCCTCTTCATCGTTTGCATTAATGTCAGCCAAAATGAATCACCTGGATTTGTCTGGTGCAGTGAATCTACAGATCCTGAATGAGGATTATTTGAGGAGGAAGCTAAAAACTATGAAGTCAGGGAAGGGCAGTATGCTGTGCAGGAAAAAAATAAGGAATACTTAGCCAGCTGGTACTCATCTGATTAAACTGCTGGATTTTTCTAAAATGGAAAGTGTGTAGTAGAAACCAAAAGATGAGCCAGGAGGCAATCAGAGACACTTAGCAGCAATGGCAGATCTTACTGGAGTTAACACTATGGTCAGTGAGACACTTCAGGTGATGTGAAAGAAAGCCTTCTTTCCTCACATGTTAGAGGAGAGTTGTCAGAACAGGCTTATTTGCATCTTGACAATATACATAGCAGCACATGATATTGCCAGAGGCCACACATGGCATTTACATTTTGGATGTAGAGGTGATTATTACATTAGATGTCAGTTTTAGACTTAATCCAGTCCCGATAACGAGTCACTTTGGTATAGACTCCAGGCTTGTTTTCTTTCCCACAGTCCATTCCCCAGCTTACTATTCCGATAAGATACCAGATGTTTCCATCACGTGGTATAACCAGAGGTCCTCCAGAATCACCCTGGCAAGTGGGAAGAAAAAAAAAGATCAATGTGATAAATAAAGGGGTGTCAGAAATACAAGTTAATCAGAATCTGAATGTCTAATAAATAACATTTTAAGTTGAAATATGAAAGACAAGTTCTGTTTTACTCACCATTAATTTAATAGTTGAGGTTCTTATTATCTGTTATCTGATTATCTCTGTTTATCTCTATTAATGTCTCTTTCTGGAAGGTAGTGTGACTAAAGTTGAGGTTTCAGTTTTATCCTTGTATAGTTTTTAGTTTTGCTTGGTCTCAGCAGACAGCACAAGTTGAACCTAGGTCTAAGCATCAGTTTCTTACATAAACGTGACCTCAAGTGTCACTTCTGCCATGAAGCCTCTCCTAAATCTGTTAGGTAGGAATAATCTCATGCTTTGAATCTGAATCCCCACCTTGCTCCACCAGTTGATAGGAAAGTGTCTGAGGCACTGTATCACTGTGTAGCAATAGGTTTGAGAGGAGAAAGATAGGCAAAGGACATTCCAAATAAATGTGCATCATTGATTACACACAGAGTTTTGCTCCCAAGTGAACTGGTTTGAGTGTAGGAATCAAGAAGGCTTCCCTGATGTATTTAACCCTTTCACAAATGATTTTTAATTTTATCTTTTAGCAATGAGTTTATTCATGTAAAAGAAATATTATGTGGAAACTCCTTCCAGATGTTTCTTTTAAAAAAGAGAGCTGATTCTGTTTGAAGTAGGCAGGGTTCTTAGAGTCTTGTGCCTTTAAACTCTCTTCCCATCACATACTTCTTAGTACGCTCTCATGCCCAGTGGACAGAGAGTAAGAACTCTGGTCTACCAAAAGCAATCCTGCTGGTGTACCAAAAGCAATCATCCTGATCTTCTTTCCCAAAGTCCTAAATCCTAATTTAGGTTCTTAGTATACAAGAGGTGAAGGAAGCAAGGGAGCATGAACCAACAGAATGAGAACATCTGCTCTCTTACGAAATAAACTCAGATACAAGTCTCTATTCAACAGATTCCTTTTTTTGTGGAGCGGAATCTATTTCAAACATAGAATCGCTAAACCATTGGATTCAGTTTCAAATGCTATAGGCAGAAGGTTTAGTTATTTATTTTCAGTCCTTGAAATAGCCATACTTTACAATGTGTTTTCTTTAAATGCTTAATGATTAAAATTAATGCTCTGTAAGATTGAGGGAAATGTAATTTATTTAATTAGTACATGATTTGTGAGATAACACTTTAAAATGAATATATAGATATTTCTCACTTAAGTAGTATAATTCTATGTGATGTACACTGTTTAAGTTCAAAGGTTCAAGCACTGGTGGGATGACGCTCTACTGGCTGTGGAGACATCTGCAGGTCCCAGGCCACAGCGCCTTGCAATTAGAGGGATAAGATACCTAACTACAGAGTCTGACTATGGCTTGAAGCAATGATTATATATCTCTCTTCTACAAGAAGTGCTTTTCTTTAATCAGAGCCCACCAGTTTGCAGCTGGTGATTATTCTTTACACATGGCTCTGGGCTTCCCTGGTGGCTCAAATGGTAAAGAATCCACCTGCAATGCGCGAGACCTGGGTTCAATGCCTGCATTGGGAAGATCCCCTGGAGGAGGGCACAGCAACCCACTCCAGTGTTCTAGCCTTGAGAATCCCCACAGACAGAAGAGCCTGGTGGGTTACAGTCCGCAGGGTTGCAAAGAGTTGGACACAACTGAGCGACTAAGCACAGCACTAGACAATAGGAAACGAGGACGATTTCTTATTGCTCTTTTGGTCCCTGTAACTTTTTTAAAAAATTTCTAATCATGCCTGTTTTTTAAAATTTTATTCAAGTTTTTTAAATTTCAATTTTATGTAGGAGTGTAGTTGATTAACAATGTTGTGTTAACTTCAGATGTACAAGAAAGTGATTCAGTTATGCATATACATGTATCTATGGTTTTTCAAATTCTTTTCCCATTTAGATTATTACAGAATATTGAGCAGAATCCCCTGTGCTATATGGTATGTCCTTGTTGGTTATCTGTTTTAATGTAACTCTGTATACTCTGCTATTCTCTCTCCTCCACAAATTTAATTTCATAGAGTCACATAAAGTGACATTAGTCTATGTTCAGTCAAGTCATCTCTAGTAACAGATTCATTTTGTAGATGTGAATATATTCTTACTTCACAGGCATCTAGTTTTCCTTTCAAGAATCCAGCACATATCATTCCTGATGATACAGCTCCACCATATACATGAATTTGATTACATATATCATTACTTATGATCTCTACTTCAACTTCTCTCAGAGTATTGGGAAAGGGACCTAAAGAGAAAAAAATAAACAGATGAAGAATTTCCATATTATTGCTTATGATAGTTAATTGTTGTTTCTTGCCAACGATGAACCAGTGATAAAACATATTTCTAGAGGTAATATGACTCTGGACTCGATGACAGTGTTCAGATTCAAGTTTTATTTCTAGGGTATCTCCTATGTGCTAGGTACCATGCTTGGCACACTGACTCCTACTATTTTATTTAATCTTAGCTACCGTCATCAAAGATAGATGTGAATGTTCTTTTTTTCAGATGAGGAAACCAAAGCTCACCTGGTTTTGAGTCTTAGCTGTGATCACATAGTTACATGAAGGATAATGTTATTTAAACTCAGGGGATTCCTCACCACCTGGGATAATCTGTGACAGTTTACCTTACCTTATCTGAAAATCTGCCTCATCATTTGACAAACCACACAGCTATACAAGCATATCTCAGAGACATTGCAAGTTTGGTTCCAGACCACCACACTGAAGCTAATATCTCAATACAGCCAGTCATACAAATATTTTTTACTTTACAGTACATATGAAAAGTAATGTTTACACTATACTATAGTAAGTGTATAGTGTAAACACTGGAATGGGTGAATTTAACTCAGATGACCATTATATCTACTACTGTGGGCAGGAATCCCTAGGAAGAAATGGAGTAGCCATCATGGCCAACAAAAGAGTCTGAAATGCAGTACTTGGATGAAGTCTCAAAAACAACAGAATGATCTCTGTTAGTTTCCAAGGCAAACCATTCAATATCATGGTGATCCAAGCCTATGCCCCAACCAGTAACGCTGAAGAAGCTGAAGTTGAACAGTTCTATGAAGACCTACAAGACCTTTGAGAACTAACACCTCAAAAAGATGTCCTTTTCATTATAGGGGACTGGAATGCAAAAGTAGGAAGTTAAGACACACTTGGAGTAACAGGCAAATTTGGTCTTGGAATACGGAATGAAGCAGGGCAAAGGCTAATAGAGTTTTGCCAGGAGAATGCACTGGTCATAGCAAACACCCTCTTCCAACAAGACAAGAGAAGACTCTGCACATGGACATCACCAGATGGTCAACACTGAAATCAGATTGATTATATTCTTTGCAGCCAAAGATGAAGAAGCTCTATACAGTCAGCAAAAACAAGACCAGGAGCTGACTGTGGCTCAGATCGTGAACTCCTTATTGCCAAATTCAGACTTAAATTGAAGAAAGTAGGGAAAACCACTAGACCATTCAGGTATTACCTAAATCAAATCCCTTATGATTATACAGTGGAAGTGAGAAATAGATTTAAGGGATTAGATCTGATAAAGTGCCTGATGAACTATGGACTGAGGTTCATGACATTGTACAGGAGACAGGGATCAAGACCATCCCTATGGAAAAGAAATGCAAAAAAGGCAAAGTGGCTGTCTGGGGAGGCCTTACAAATAGCTGTGAAAAGAAGAGAAGCGAAAAGCAAAGGAGAAAAGGAAAGATATTCCCATTTGAATGCAGAGTTCCAAGGAATAGCAAGGATAGATAAGAAAGCCTTCCTCAGCGATCAATGCAAAGAAATAGAGGAAAACAACAGAATGGGAAGACTAGAGATCTCTTCAAGAAAATTAGAGATACCAAGGGAACATTTCATGCAAAGATGGGCTCGATAAAGGACAGAAATGGTATGGACCTAACAGAAGCAGAAGATATTAAGAAGAGGTGACAAGAATACACAGAAGAACTGTACAAAAAAGATCTTCACAACCCAGATAATCACGATGGTGTGATCACTCACCTAGAGCCAGACATCCTGGAATGTCAAGTGAAGTGGGCCTTAGAAAGCATCACTATGAACAAAGCTAGTGGAGGTGATGGAATTGCAGTTGAGCTATTTCAAATCCTGAAAGATGATGCTGTGAAAGTGCTGCACTCAATATGCCAGCCAGCAAATCTGGAAAACTCAGCAGTGGCCACAGGACTGGAAAAGGTCAGTGTTCTTTCCAATCCCAAAGAAAGGCAATGCCAAAGAATGCTCAAACTACCACACAATTGCACTCATCTCACATGCTAGTAAAGTAATGCTCAAAATTCTCCAAGCCAGGCTTTAGCAATACATGAACGGTGAACTTCCAGATGTTCAAGCTGATTTCAGAAAAGGCAGAGGAACCAGTGATCAAATGCCAACATCTGCTGGATCATGGAAAAAGCAAGAGAGTTCCAGAAAAACATCTATTTCTGCTTTATTGACTATGCCAAAGCCTTTGACTGTGTGGATCACAATAAACTGTGGAAAATTCTTGAAGAGATGGGAATATCAGACCACCTGACCTGCCTCTTGAGAAATTTGTATGCAGGTCAGAAGCAACAGTTAGAACTGGACATGCAACAACAGACTGGTTCCAAATAGGAAAAGGAGTACGTCAAGGCTGTATATTGTCACCCTGCTTATTTATCTTATATGCAGAGTACATCATGAGAAATGCTGGGCTGGAAGAAGCACAAGCTGGAATCAAGATTGCCGGGAGAAATATCAATAACCTCAGATATGCAGATGACACCACCCTTATGGCAGAAAGTGAAGAGGAACTAAAAAGCCTCTTGATGAAAGTGAAAGAGGAGAGTGAAAAAGTTGGCTTAAAGCTCAACATTCAGAAAATGAAGATCGTGGCATCTGGTCCCATCACTTCATGGCAAATAGATGGGCAAACAGTGGAAACAGTGTCTGACTTTATTTATTTGGGCTCCAAAATCACTGCAGATGGTGATTGCAGCCATGAAATTAAAAGACGCTTACTCCTGGGAAGGAAAGTTATGACCAACCTAGATAGCATATTGAAAAGCAGAGATATTACTTTGCCAACAAAGGTCCATCTAGTCAAGGCTATGGTTTTTCCAGTGGTCATGTGTGGATGTGAGAGTTGGACTGTGAAGAAAGCTGAGTGCCGAAGAACTGATGCTTTTGAACTGTGGTGTTGGAGAAGACTCTTGCGAGTCCCTTGTGGTGCAAGGAGATCCAGCCAGTCCATCCTAAAGGAGACCAGTCCTGGGTGTCATTGGAAGGAATGATGCTGAGGCTGAATCTCCAATACTTTGGCCACCTCATATGAAGAGTTGACTCATTGAAAAAGACCCTGATGCTTGGAGGGATTGGGCACAGGAGGAGAAGGGGATGACAGAGGATGAGATGACTGGATGGCATCACCGATTCGATGCACATGAATTTGGGTGAACTCCGGGAGTTGGTGATGTAGAGGGAGGCCTGGCATGCTGCGATTCATGAAGTCGCAAAGAGTCAAACACGACTGAGCACCTGAACTGAACTGCACTGATAGTAAGTGTGAAATAGCATTATGTCTAAATATATATATGTGTGTATGTATATATATACATGTTAATTTAAAAATCTTATTGCTGGAAAATACTAACTGCTACTTGATAAAGACTCAGATAAAAGCTATACCTTGAGCAAGGACACAAACAAGACTGTAATGCCATTATAAGAGTCTATATTGCTGCTCGTATTTTACTCTTGTCTGATTCTTTTGCGACCCTATGTACTAGAGCCCACCAGGTTTTTCTGTCCATTAGATTTTCTAGCAAGAACACAGGATTAGGTTGTCATTTCCTTCTCCATTGGATATTCCCAACCCAGGGTTGGAACTTGTGTCTCCTGCATTGGCAGGCAAATTCTTTAACACTGAGCCCCCAGGGAAGCCTATAAGAATCAGAAATTCAAAAGCAGATTAAATTATATGTAATAAAGCCAACCAAGAGACATGGGACCTGGAAACTAAAATCAGGCTCTAAAGTTCTCTCTTTGTAGTTTATTGTATATTATTAAGTGTAGAAAAATGTTATGTCTGTCAAATTTATAAAGTCTCAGGCTCAAAAACTCTTTCATAGACACATGGATACAAGTTCAGTTCAGTCACTCAGTTGTGTCCGACATGGATACAAAGGGCTCCTTTAATGTTTAGCATCAAGAACACCATTCAAATTGCTTGCCTAAGGTATTTCTGTTTAACTGTATTTGTGTACAGTACAGAAACCTTGTCATTATTACTGCTCACAAATTACATACTTTAAGAATCATCAACCATAACAATCTCTGTGTACAAAAGGCAACAAAAGAAAGAATAACATTATATGGAAAGTTGTGTTTAGTCACTAAGTTGTGTCTGACTCTTCTGACACCCCAGGCTACTAGGGTAGCCTACTAGGCTCCTCTGTCCATGGGGTTTCTCAGGCAAGAATATTGGAGTAGGTTACCATTTTTTTTTTAAAGGAAAGCTATAGCTACATAGATTCCAAAATACCCCATAAAGAAGATAATACACGCAGGCACTGTTTAATAGTAGTTTTAATAATTTACCATTAGTTTAGTCACTCAGTCACGTTCGACTCTTTGTGACCCCATGGACTGCAGCATGCCAGGCTTCCCTGTCCATCACCAAGGGTTTATATCTTGTTTCAGCCATATTTTTCATGTGACATCTTGATTTCATCTATTTTCTATATTTTGATTTTGTATCTTATATCTCTTCCAATGGGGGAGAAGATCCTCTGGAGGAGGGAATGGGAACCCACTCCAGTATTCTTGCCTGGAGAATCCCATGGACAGAGGAGCCTGGCAGGCTATGGTTCAGAGGGTCACAAAGAGTTGGACATGACTGAAGCGATTTAGCATGCACGCATGCATTCCAATGGAGGATAAGTTTTCTTTTTTCATTTGTACGTTTTTACTGAGATACTCACCATTTGCTTTTAGAGCTCCCCATCCAGTGACAAACACTTTGCTCTCAGGCAAGGCTTCAAAAGTAGCATCCGGGAGACAGACTCTGTGCACCTCATCCGAAAATATGACAGGGGCGGAGAGCTTCACCAGAGCGATGTCATCATCATGCTTATGGGAAGCATAGTCTTCATGAATGACAACCGATTGCACCTCTTGTCTCATTAGTGCGGGGCTTAGAGTTGTTCCAAAGCTAACTGTCCAGCGTTTGGGGTTTTTGTACCTGATCACAGATTAAAAGGATTATGGTTGGTTTAGATCATTTCTGATCAGAAGTTGCCCAGGACTCTGAACGAGCATGGACATAACGGTGGGGAAGGGCAAATTGTTTAAAGTGGTAGTTGCTTGGGATCCTCCCACTTTCTTTATCTGTGGCTTCTCCCTGGGACTGCTTTGTTTCATTTTGCTAATAAACCTTCCCCATTCTAAAATAGCTTAAAATCACTCTCCTTGAGGGAAAGTTTGTATTTTTTTAAAGGAAACTTTATTATCACCGTTTTGGTTGTAAAAGTAATTCAGATTAGTTGATGAGTATACGAGTAAATAAAAATTAGACCTATGTACCCACATGTACACACACATAAGTACTCATATCTGTGCACATAAATGTATGTATATCTATGGAGAGAGAAAAGAGAGAGGGAAGGAGAGAGAGAGATGGAGCCACTTTCATATTGTTTTCACATCCTTCCTTTTCAGTAAACATTTTATCCAGAATATTTTCCCATTTTATATGAATTTCAATAGGTTTATTGTACCTCTTTAGTATCCCCAAGTGTTCAGTATGTTAAGTCACCAAAAAGCATACAATAATAAAAGCACAGCACCAGATATTCATGTGGGAAAATTAGATGTAAGTTTGAGGGTTGGGATACTATTATCTGAGTTTTATTTTAAGAAATGTACAGTATATTTCAGGAAAACTGGTGTGTGTGTATGTGTTTAACTTTTGGTGATGTTAACTTGTTTTTAAAGTTGAGGTTGTTGGAGAATCTATATTCAGATGGAATTGAAAATATTCTAATTTTTTCCTATTCTGCAGTAATTATTACTTCTTCTAAGTCTGCTGGACAATTATGTATACCATTTTAAGGTCTAAGATGACCAATGAAAAGGGGATAATAATTACAGGATGTGAAGGTGAGGAGATGAAACTGGTGATCTGTTATATATGGAGAGTTTGGTACAGGTGAGGACTTACGAATCAAAGCAATGAGCAGCAGTCAGAAGCCACACTTCACTAATCAAAGTGGCTCCACAGAAATGGATGCCATCAACTTGCAGGCTGGCTTGCCAAGGCCAATCAGCTTTCTTTGCAACATTACCATAAGCAATTCTTTCCATGGATGGGAACTCCCTCCCTAAACCGCAACCTGTCAGAGGGAATTAGACGGTTATTTCCAGAGTTATAAATGTGTGTGAGTATGCTTGGCACATTAAGATAGAAATGTAACCTTGCCTTACCTTAAAAATTAATCAAAACTGCATGACAGAATAATAATTATTCACACTGAAAAAAGGATTAACTTAAAAAAGTATTTGATACATCTTACAGAAATTTCATTTTAAATATTTTTTCATATTTTCTGAATCACATTTTTATAGGCAGAAATTTACCCGAGTGATTTTTTACAATTTTGAGTGTGAAATGTACAGTACTTATAGCAGAAAAATACCATTTTTACTCTTCTAAAATACTTCTCTAGTGTTACAAAAAATCATTACACTACAATAGCATAAATGTCAAAGTTCACATATTTAAAGTTAGTGGATGTCATTAAATTCTAAGCAAAATCTTCTGCTTTAACAAAATGTGTCAAATAAAAACAAATAAGATAAAATTAAAAGGGATTGTTAAAAAAAAGTCATCAGCAAAATTTTCTTTGCAGTAGAGCAAGTATGTCCATATAGACATTTCCAATTATTAGTAATTTTTCCCCTTGGGGAGAGTTAAATTATGTATCCATTAAAAGATGTTATATACTTCCAGGAAAAAGTTTATATGGGAATAGTGATATTCCAAAAGTGTTTTGGGTTATATTATTTGATTTATGTGGGCTTCCCAGGTGGCTCAGTGGTAAGGAATCTGCCTGCCAATGCAGCAGATGTGGGTTAGATCCCTGGGTCGGGAAGATACTCTGGAGGAGGAAATGGCAGCCCACTTCAATATTGTTGCCTGGAAAATCCCATGGACAGAGGAGACTGGTGCTACAGTCCATGGGGTCATAAAGAGTCGGACACGACTGAGCACATGTGCAAGCATTTGATTTATGTACATCTCAATAATAATGTTGAACTTACAGCTGTTCAGGATGTGCTCTGCTTGTACATTATTCATAGCTGTGGAAAAAAAAAAACAAGATAATTGGTCAGCAGTGGAACAATTATAATTTAAATACTCTGTCTACACGACATGAATGTTTCTATTTTGGAGGAATTGAAGAGTCAATAAATTCTTAATTTAAATAAAATTCTACAAAAAGTAGAGGCCTAGACATAGATTAAACTCTTCTTCTGACTATATGTAGCCTCTGGGAAAATCCTGTTTATAATTATAAAATCATCGGCGTGGGGAAGGATATTGTTTGCCATAATGGATGACTACATCTAATTAATTAATCCCACATCAATTTATTAAAATATAAGTTAAACAGAAGAGGGTGTAGGTAGATATCACTACACACCTATCAGGAAGGCTAAAATGAAAAATAGTGATAACACCAAATTTTGGCAAAGATGAAGAGAAATTGGGTAACTCATATAATAGGAAATGCAAAATGGTACAGCCACTCTTAGAAATAGTTTAGTAGTTCCTTTCAAAACTAAAAATGTTTTTATCAACTGCAGTTGTACTCTTAGACATTTATCCCAAAGAATTAAGACATTTTCATGAAAAAACTTGGACATGAATGTTTATAGCAGCTTCATTGTAGAAGCCAAAAACTTGAAACTACCCAAAAGCTCTTCAGCAGAGGAGTGGTTAAACAAACTGGAATGCTATGAAAACTGCCTAGCAATAACAAGGAACAAACTATTGATACAATAAGATGGATGAACCTCAAGCAAAATATGTTGAACAAAAATTGTCAATCTCAAAAGGATACCAAGTATATAATTCTATTTATGTGAAATCTATAAAATAATGTAATTACAGAGATGAAAAATGGATTAGTGGTAGTTGGGCTAGGTATAGATAGAGGAAATAGGTGTGGCATTAAAGAAGTAACACTAGAGATCCTTGACATTGTACAGTTGAATATATTGATGCTGGTGGTAGTTATACAATATGTGATAAAATTGCCTAGAGCTGTACATACAAATCCACACACACATTAGTTCATATATTATTGTGGAATCTGAATAAATTCTGTGCATTGTATCCATTTGAATTTCTTGGTTTTAATGTACTGCATTAAGGAAGGCTGGGGGAAGGGTGCAAGTGCATGAGATTTCTCTATTAATTTCTTTGCAACCTCATGTAAATCTATAATTATTTCAAAATAATAATTTAAAAGCCTATCAAACATGCTGGTAGAAAGTCTGAATTATCTTTCTTTTTTTTCTATAGAAAATAATGTAAAAAGTTTGATGTTTGAAGAGTGTACAGCAAAAAAAAAAAAAAGAGATAAGGGAAAAATAGTAAGATATTACAGAGAAACATGAAGTAACTAACAAATAAAAAAAGGATGTTTTTAAACAGCCCAGCAAATAATGGACTGAAGCCCTAAAAAGACATTTTTCCAAAGAAGACATACAGATGGCCAATAAACACATGAAAAGATACTCAACATTGCTTATTATTAGAGAAATGGAAATAAAAACTACAATGAGGTATCATATCCCACCAGTCAGAATGACCATCATCAAAAAATCTATAAACAGTTAATGCTGTAGAGTATGTGGGAAAAAGGAAACTCTTGCACTGTTGGTGGTAATATAAATGAATATAGCCACTATGGAGAACAGTATGGACATTCCTTAAAAACAAACAAACAAACAACAGATGGATGGATAAAGAAGTTGCAATGCACATATACAATGATTACTCAGCCAGGAATGAAGGAATGAATTTGAATCAGCTGAACTGATGTGGATGAACACAGAGCCTGTTATACAGAGTGAAGTAAGTCAGAAAGAGAAAGGCAAATATCATATATTAACGCATATATATGGAATCTAGAAAAATGATTCTGATGAACCTATTTGCAGGGCAAGAATACTCAGACATAGAGAACAGACTTGTAGACACAGTAAGGGGAGAGGGTGGGACAAATTGAATGAGTAGCATGGAAACATATGCATTATCATATTAAAATAGATAGCTGTGGGAAGTTGTTGTGTAACACAAGGAGCTTAACCTGGTGCTCTGTGACAACCTAGAGGGATGGGATAGGGTGAGGGGTGGGAGGGAAGTTCAGGAGAGAGGGAACATATGTATACTTATGGCTGATTCATGTTGTTACATGGCAGAAATAAACAGAGCATTGTAAAGCAATTATCCTCCAATTAAAATTGATTTTTAAAAAGCATTCTTTTTTCTGAATTACATGATATTTAGATAATTTTTTGATTTGTTGTCATTCCTTTCCTATTATAACTAAATATTCGTTACCCAAAACAAAATTTAGTTGAAGGCTAAACTCAAAGCTTCTCCTTGAGCTTTATCATAATCCTGGAAAAAATACCTTTAAAAGACTAAGCTTAACAGATTTCTGCTGGACTCAAGATATTCTCAGATAACTCTTTCAATATTTATGTTTTGGAGCCATTTGTGTGTTTAGTTTCCAAGCTCTCTTTTTTTTAAAAGACAAGTTAATCAATTCTCCAACTTCTCAGGATCAACATTGTTAAAGATATCAAAGAAAATCCATTTAATGATACTTTACATTAATTTGCTTGTTCTTGTACATTTCAAAATGTTTACGTTTTCCTAAAGAATAAGTTTCACTTATTATTTTCATTTTGCGAAACAGGAATCGAGACACAGAGGTCCGACAATTTATCGAAGCCTACAACTTTTGCTGCTAGGGCATAGGTCTTCTGGTTTCAAGTCTTGGTTTCTTTTCACTACCACCTACAGTCCTTCCTAGTGTGCATTCCATGCATTTGTCTTTATATTATATGTATTTAAATGAGTTCTCTTACCCTATAAAATGCGACTTTTGGTTTTTAAATTATATATATATAACCTCTTACTTTCTAAAGCATAGTTGTAAAACTCTTAGGTGAGAAAAGGAAGGATTCCAGGTTCCTCAGTGTTCTGTGGTATCTGTTAATGTTAAAACACTACTTTTGTTTCATGCTTACTTTTTGAGACCCTGAGTTAGTTTACAGAGTTAAAGACACAGTGTTTTGCAAATACCCTGTTCCTGTCCTGTACTGAGTTCTGTGCTAATCTTCTGAAGGTGATTACGTCTACAGAAGACACATTTCCTGTATTCAAGGACTTACCACTCTTTTGCAGAGAAGTAAATTTTTAAAAATAATATATGAATTAATTTTCAAGCACCCTGATAAGGACAGAAGTGTCTCAGGATAAATTATGAATCTTAGGAGACCTTCCCATGGGAATGAGGAATGTCTTAACAGTAACTTGCTTAGACAGGCAACTGAAAATCTTTGGATGGATGGATCACCAGCAGATGCCTGCATGGACCAGTCCCCCAACCCTGATCCAGCAACTCTGTATACAACTTAAATCCACTAACATCACAGAGTGGGGGTAAGACTGGGGGGGACAGACACAGAAATGAGGCAGTTTCAGTTTCTAACAGTTGTCTTAATGGGAGGCCAAAATCTAAATTTTTTGAAATTAAAATTTTGTACGTACCTCCACCTCTTTAACAAAATGTTTCTTTCAGAAAATCTTGTTTTGCTGTCTAAACCCAATGCACTGAATTCAGAATCTACCCTGTTCTATTTGCACGACTAGCAGAACTGAATGCTGAACATCACTTACAGAGACTTCATGTCTTTATCTTCAAGCTGTTTTTCTTCTTTAGTCAAATCCACAATGCTTTTCTCCTCTTCAACATATTATAATATATCTGTTCTAGCCCTCTAAACAATTTGGGGGAAAAAAGTACCAAGAGAAGACTTATTGGTAACTTGTCAGCTTATTAATCTCATTTCACACTTTAGTCTGGTAAAATATGAACATTTCAAAGTTAATTTTTAGAAGGCTAACAGACAAGAAAGCCTTCTTCAGCGATCAATGCAAAGAAATAAAGGAAAACAACAGAATGGGAAGACTAGAGATCTCTTCAAGAAAGTTAGAGATACCAAGGAAACATTTCATGCAAAGATGGGCACAATAAAGGACAGAAATGGTATGGACCTAACAGAAGCAGAAGATATTAAGAAGAGGTGACAAGAATACACAGAAGAACTGTGCAAAAAAGATCTTCATGACCCAGATAATCATGATGGTGTGATCACTGACCTAGAGCCAGACATCCTGGAATGTGAAGTCAAATGGGCCTTCGAAAGCATCACTACGAACAAAGCTAGTGGAGGTGATGGAATTCCAGTTGAGCTATTTCAAATCCTGAAAGATGATGCTGTGAAAGTGCTGCACTCAATATGCCAGCCAGCAAATCTGGAAAACTCAGCAGTGGCCACAGGACTGGAAAAGGTCAGTGTTCATTCCAATCCCAAAGAAAGGCAATGCCAAAGAATGCTCAAACTACCACACAATTGCACTCATCTCACACGCTAGTAAAGTAATGCTCAAAATTCTCCAAGCCAGGCTTCAGCAATATGTGAACCGTGAACTTCCTGATGTTCAAGCTCGTTTTAGAAAAGGCAGAGGAACCAGAGATCAAATTGCCAACATCCACTGGATCATTGAAAAAGCAAGAGAGTTCCAGAAAAACATCTATTTCTGCTTTATTGACTATGCCAAAGCCTTTGACTGTGTGGATCACAATAAACTGTGGAAAATTCTTGAAGAGATTGGAATATCAGACCACCTGACCTGCCTCTTGAGAAATTTGTATGCAGGTCAGGGAGCAACAGTTAGAACTGGACATGGAACAACAGACTGGTTCCGAATAGGAAAAGGAGTACGTCAAGGCTGTATATTGTCACTCTGCTTATTTAACTTATATGCAGAGTACATCATGAGAAACGCTGGACTGGAAGAACCACAAGCTGGAATCAAGATTGCTGGGAGAAATATCAATAACCTCAGATATGCAGATGACACCATCCATATGGCAGAAAGTGAAGAGGAACTCAAAAGCCTCTTGATGAAAGTGAAAGAGGAGAGTGAAAAAGTTGGCTTAAAGCTCAGCATTCAGAAAATGAAGATCGTGGCATCTGGTCCCATCACTTCATGGGAAATAGATGGGGAAATGGTGGAAACAGTGTCAGACTTTATTTTTTGGGGCTCCAAAATCACTGCAGATGGTGACTGCAGCCATGAAATTAAAAGACGCTTACTCCTTGGAAGGAAGGTTATGACCAACCTAAATAGCATATTCAAAAGCAGAGACATTACTTTGCCAACAAAGGTTCGTTCTAGTCAAGGCTATGGTTTTTCCAGTGGTCATGTATGGATGTGAGTTGGACTGTGAAGAAGGCTGAGCACGGAAGAATTGATGCCTTTGAACTGTGGTGTTGGAGAAGACTCTTGAGAGTCCCTTGGACTGCAACGAGATCCAAACAGTCCATTCTGAAGGAGATCAGCCCTGGGATTTCTTTGGAAGGAATGATGCTAAAGCTGAAACTCCAGTACTTGGGCCACCTCATGCGAAGAGTTGACTCATTGGAAAAGACTCTGATGCTGGGAGGGATTGGGGGCAGGAGGAGAAGGGGACGACAGAGGATGAGATGGCTGGATGGCATCACTGACTCGATGGACGTGAGTCTGGGTGAACTCCGGGAGTTGGTAATGGACAGGGAGGCCTGGCGTGCTGCGATTCATGGGGTCGAAAAGAGTCAGACACGACTGAGCGACTGAACTGAACTGAACTGAAGAGTAGTCTTCAAATTATAATAAGGTTTGTTTAATCTCCGGCCCCAAACATTCATCACCTAGAAATATGTCTGTTGTAAATGAGATGGTGTCTTTATGCCTGAGACAGGTACTCTCAGGGTGTGTCATTTTTCTTTTCCTTTTATTCCCTAGGCCAGTCCTATCCTACATGCCTAGAAAAGGTTATGGGAGTACAAGAAAAAATATCAGACTTCTTTTCACTGGAGCCAAATCATGCTATACCTCACATACTGTGATATCTGTGTGCAGACCATTCTTACATTTTGAATTCAGATTGGAGAGAGTATTGCATCAAAAAGACCCAAGCACTAAGTATTACTATATTAGTAGGAGAGAGTAGATTTTTATCACATGCATAACTATTTCTGCTTCATTGATTACATTAAAGCCTATGGCTATGTGGATAAAACAAACTGGTAAATTCTTCAAGAGATGAGAATACCAGACCATTTTACCTGTCTCCTGAGAAACCTGTATGCAGGACAAGAAGCAACAGTTAGAACCAGATATGGAACAACAGACTGGTTCAAAATTGGGAAAGGAATATGTCAAGGCTATATATTGTCACCCTGATTGTTTAACTTCTATGCAGAGTATGTGAAATGCCAGGCTGGATGACTCACAAGCTGAAATCAAGATTGCTGAGAGAAATATTAACAACCTCAGATATGCAGATGATACAACTCTAGTGGCAGAAAGTGAAAAGGAACTAAAGAGCCTCTTGATGAGGGTGAAAGAGGAGCATGAAAAAGCTGGTTTAAAACTCAATATTCAAAACACTAAGATCATGGCATCAGGTCCCTTCACTTCATGGCAGATAGATGGGGGAAAGTAGAAACAGTGACTGATTGTATTTTCTTGGGCTCCAAAATCACTGTGGATAGTGACTGCAGCCACTAAATTAAAAGATACTTGCTCCTTGGATGGAAAGCTATGGCAAACCTAGACAGCATATTAAAAAGCAGAGACATCACTTTGCCAACAAAGGTCCATATAGTCAAAGCTGTTTTTCCAGTAGTCACATACAGATGTGAGAGTTGGAACATAAAGAAGGCTGAGTGCCAAAGAATTGATCCTTTTGAATTGTGTTGAAGAAGACTCTTGAGATCCCTTGGACAGTAAGGAGATCAAACCAGTCAATCCTAAAGGAAATCAATTGTAAATATTCACTGGAAGGACTGGTTCTAAAGCTGAAACTCCAATGTTTTGGCCACCTGATGTGAAGAGCCACCTCATTGGAAAAGACCTTGATGCTGGGAAGGATTAAGGGCAGGAGGACAAGTGGGCAGCAGAGTATTAGATGGTTGGATGGCATCACAGACTCAATGGATACGGATTTGAATAAACTCTGGAAGATAGTGAAGGACAAGGAAGACTGGCATGCTGCAGTTCCTGGGGTCACAGAGAGTTGGACAAGACTTAGCAACTGAACAAAAACAACAATGGTTAATTAGTCGAAAAAATTCCACTAAAATATTTTTTAAAGAGTAAGACATACTACTCTATTTGGATTATCATGTTATCCTTGTTTTACAATTGTGTCCATACTAACCAAAGGAAGTGTTGATTGTGTGGAGATTTGTTTATTATCAAGTAAATAAGAGACTTACAAATAAAAGTGATTTAATTTTATGGTTAAATAAAGATTTCTCTGTAGCTGAGAAGACTGTTAAAATGATAAACTGTAACAAAGAAAGAAAAATGGTATTTCTTGCCTTTAAGATAGGGCAATGAAGTATCTATCTTCAAGAAGCTTTCATTTAATTTCAACTTCTGATGCAAAATGCTGTCAGCTTCTCTTTTTATTGTGTCTGCATTGTTAGAGGTAAACTGAAATTTGAGCAATACGTTTATTTTCAAACCATTATTACTTGGCCTGAAAAACAAAAATATCAGAATAAATGAGTGAGGATGTAGCATAGTAATTACTATAACTTATTACATAAATATAGTTATATAGTCAAGAAAATACAACATAAATATTTTATACTCTTCGTTGTCATGGATGTTTTCCCTTTATGTATCATATAGGTGTTAATACCTGAATTACTCCTGGTTTGTAAAACTTGATCATATTTAGGGAGGGGAGAGTATCTGAAAATGGTAAAATCTTTTTTTTTTTTCTGGACAAATAAAAGCACTTGTTAAATTAATCAAACTTGTATTTTATTCTTGATTTAAAAAATCCATTATATTTGTTTATTTTTTAAAATGTAAGTAAAATTGAGAGGAGGTTTTAATGATTGTAAGAATCTTTAACTGAAATACAAAAAACTTTAAAAGGACAACCAGTAGAATATATTTCATCACTACCCAAGTTACAGCACTCTCTCCCTAAATGTACTCTGTAAATGAGAAATAACAATTAAATGTAATAATATTAAATTATTTTTACTCTCAGTATATTTTAATTTTTTACATCATATCCAGAAAGCAAATAATTAAGAAAAACTAAATAATACAAAGTTGCCTTTTCATCAAAGTAATTAGCTATAATTACCTAACATTGAAAACATGAGACTTGATGTAATGACGATTTAAACTGGATCTTTGAAATATCTCATCTATCTGAGAAAAGAAAAAAAAAAGTGTAGAACTTTGTTAAATATGAATTTTGCACATTTCAGTATATTACAAAAATGCTTGTATAAAATGTACAGTGATTCAAATAGCATTTACTTCTAAGTTTGTTTACAGCTATGCCCAGAAAGCTCATTTGGGCATAATCTCATCATAAAGGTCATCTCTGTAACTGAATGTTGGTATTTGAATAAATTATCACCTGGTCAAAGATGAATGATAAAGTGTCGTATGAAGTCACATATTTCAACAGCCAGTACAGAGACTGAATTTCATTGAAAACTTGCTATGAATGGACTTAACAACCACTATCATTCAAACATAATTATCATCCCCATGAGTGTGATTAAAAATAAACTTTTTAGGCTTTGGTAAAAATTTATAGGCTGTGTTTTGAAACTGTGGTAAATGGGGAAGAGGAGGAAAATGTATATTTTGGGGAATACTTTTTAAAAATTAATTTACTTATCAAGAAAAAAGCATCAAATCTTTACCTAGAATCATATAACAAAATAGTATATATTCTGCACCAATTTTTCTTTCCGCCTAAGTATTTGCTTAGGATGTATTTTTGGAAAGGCACACCAATCCCGCTCAGTTGCATCCTTCGACTCATCTCATCAGCTTCTGCTTTTGGTTGGGAAAGATCGAAAGAAGTATTTCTAAACCTGGCAAAGATCTGCCGTTTTTGGTCAGTGCTATATTCTGTAGAATCTGTGTATAAACTGAAGTCTTCAGTGAAAGAGCTAGTGTGTGTGTTTCTGTGGTATATTTTCAGGACTAAAATGTTCAGTATAAGTTGCCTAATGGGAAATGTATCAGGTCATGCACACAGTAAGAGCTTACTATATAGTATGTGGTAATGTTTGTACCTAAGTTATGTCTCCAGATAAATCTGATATATTTTTGTGTGTGTGTATTTGAGCTACCCATTTATCTCTTGGGCTTATGTTGTTCAGCATATGGTACAATTATCCTTTCTCCAATGTATTGTTCCAATCTTCCTGAGACAGTTAGAATTGCCAGGATTAGCAAATAAAAATGTAGTTAAGCTTTAATTTCAGATAAACAATTATTTTTTTAGTATAAGCATGAAATATATACTCAGGAGAATCTGAAATTAAAATCTAACTGGGCATTCTTTGTTTTTCTGGCAACCCTAACATAACTGCAATTTGGTATGTTCTCAAATTGCCTCTTATTATAATTTAAACTCCCTCATAATAATATTATCAAGGTAGGAATGATAG
The DNA here is from genome assembly GCF_029378745.1 of Bos indicus. NCBI lineage: Eukaryota > Metazoa > Chordata > Mammalia > Artiodactyla > Bovidae > Bos > Bos indicus. The sequence continues at coordinate 84,417,398 of NC_091765.1, forward strand.
CAGAAAAGCTCAGACTTACCTCACTACTGATTTTTTGTTTCAGGTCTGTCCTATTTTTTGAATGTTCCACTGAAAAATCAAGATTATATTCAATACTAGGGATCTGGAAGGAAGTTTGGTAATAATGAACCTTCTGATCTGGAAAGGAAAACAGAAATGGATCGTTTGAGTTCTGTAACTATCAGAAGGAATGATATGCAGAAAACTCCTGTAACTGACAAGTTGTTGGGAATTAAACACAACAGCTGTAGCTAACACTTCCTTTAACTCTTTATTAAGATCATACCTTCTCATAGTCACATGGTTGTCAGTTGTATCCTGACACAATTACCACCTGTTAGTGGTAACTTATAAATTTAAGTTGTTAATTAAATAATAATAGTAGACTGTATTATATTAAAAAAGCTGACCTCAAAGTTAGAATTGCTACTAAAATAATATTTTGCTCTCAGTACATTAAATATTATTAAACCATACAATAACATATGTTATGACTCTACTGCACTGTTTGAGAGAAAATATTATATGAACCAAGCAAAATTTTAAATGCTAGAAGTAATTTTTACACATAAATGTTTATATTTCCCAAATGTAGATAAATTTATGCAAATAAATATCTAATTATACAAAGTATATATACATCTATATAAACTATTATTGCAATGAAAATTACATTTGAAAATATTAGAAAAGGGTTTCTAAAATATTAAGATTTTAAAACCAATTGTCTAGATCTTTAAATTTTCAAAATAATGCAATCAGATTCTTACCAAATACCAAAAAATAAACAGGGAGACCGATGATTACTGCTAGAACCAACACAACAGCTGTAATAATAAGGGCAATCATCCATGGTTTCAATGAATGTGTTCTTCTACCAAGAATTGATGGCCTTTTGAGAAAGAGTGGTATGTTACAAACAAATAGAACTTAAACACTAGAATCTCAATTTCACATAGCTTTGGTATAGAATTTTTTTTTCTGGAATTCATAGTTAGCCCTTACTGCACTTACTAACATTTGAATATATTTTTTCTATAAAAAATTAGAAAAAGTACCATTAAAGGTCTCACTGGCATTTGACTTTACATTTCTATTTAAAAAATTCAGAATTGTACTATAGTTGACTACTATTTCTTTTGTTTCTGGTTCATGATACTAGATGTTCTGAAATATTTTTGTTTTTATAAATGAACTAATACTTTATATTTGGTTTATGTGCCTCAAATCATATGAGCCTCAAAGAGTGAGGGCTTCTGGGACACTCCTCTCGTTCTAGCATAAATAGTCAGACTCAGAGAGATCACTAAATCCTCAAATTGGATATTGGAGGAATTGGCACTAGGACATGGATTCTGGGACTCTTTCACACTTCTTAAACTCATAATCCCTATTTATAAGACAAGTAATCTATAATGCATACGAAGAGCATCTGAAATAGGACAGGTTGAAGAAAAGAAAACAGAATGGAACTATAAGGAAAAAAATAATATGTGAACCAAAATGATATCATTAATATGATAAACCAATAAATAGTGATAGCTTGGCATTTTGGACCAAGGAATTATGTGGTGTGAGAACCACTGGTGTTATATAATAAACATCTATTTCATAAGATGATGAGATTTTAAACTTGTGACTTTTATAGGTGATGTTGCACAGGATAAGGAGAGATTTTTTTGAATAAATAATAGATTTAAAGAAAAATACTAAGACAGTAATATATTGAAATATATTGAAAATATAATGGAAAGAATGAAAGTGGAATGCAAATGACTGATATTTGGGAAAATTTTGTGGAAGGGGGAAAATGTGGCAAAGCCTGTCTCCATCCTAATGTCAGGGCCCAGAGTCTAAGGACTAACTGAACAACGACAGGGTTGTGATGAACATGCATGGTCTGGGAGGATCTAATCTATGGGAGAACTGAACAGGAATATCCTTTACAAAGTTAAAGGTACCAGTTCTTGTTCTGTTAAAAATTACACATGGAAAAAAAGAATAAGGAATTTTCTTCCCTGGAGTTGGTAGATGGTGGAAAATAGGCTCCAGCTAAAAAATTAAAGATATTAACTGAGATGTGCCTTTTGGCATCAGCGATTTAGAAGGATTAGGGATCCTTGATGCTTTTGAACTGTGGTGCTGGAAGTCTCTTGAGAGTCCCTTGGACTACAAGGAGATCAAACCAGTCAATCCTAAAGGAAATCAACCCTGAATATTCACTGGAAGGACTGGTGCTGAAGCTGAAGCTCCAAAATTTTGACCACCTGATGTGAAGAGCTGACTTACCAGAAAAGACCCTGATGCTAGGAAAGACTGGGGGCAGGAAAAGTGGGTGGCAGAGGATAAGATGGTTAGATAGCATCACCGACTCAAGGTCATGAATTTGTGCAAACTCCAGGAGATAGTTTAGGACAGAGGAGGCTGGTGGGCTGCAGTCTATGAGTTTGTAAAGAGTTGGACAAGACTTAGTGACTGAAAAACAATAGCAACAATGCATCTTTGTATCTGGGCAAGAAGATAGAAGCAGTTTCCCCACTCAGAACCATTAACCTGACCTCTTATATGTATCTCAGGTAGCACCAAATCTGAGTTCTTCTGTGTTTCTGGAAAGATCTAAAGTTAAAGTTACTCTGGCCTTCTACTCTTTGGTTGAAGGCCAGAGTAATACTCTTTGGGAAGAGTATTACATCTGCAAACATTTGAAGTCTATAAAAGGGCTGGGATCCTGCTTGGGCCCAGGCAAGTGCTGGTGAATGTATTCATCACATTTATTAATAGAAGATCATGGGCAATCATGAACTCAGTTGAGATTTGCTGAGTTCCTTCTGTGTGCCACTTTCTGCTTAAGACTCAAAACTGAATAATATATAGGTTCCCATCTTAAAAGAATGTGTGATCTAGAAACATATTAAGTAACTACTGTAATAGAAGTGATAAATGTCATGATGGAATTATGCCTGGTATGCTATGGAAGCTGAGTGGGCACATGGTTTTGCCTTAGAGAAGTTGTCTTGTGAACTGTTTCTTGAAAGCTGAGAAGGAAGGCTGGCAAGAATGGATGTATCACAGGCAGAGGGAATAGTATAAATTAAGGTGATATGAGATAAGGACAAGAATGTCTCAAGAACATACTTGAGAAAGTCATAAAAGAGGTCATAAATGAGAATGGAGGTGAAGTTAATTAAGAGGGAGCAATTAGTTAGCTTGGTGGATATTTATTGAGCAGTACTATGTATGGAAATGGCTACCCATTCCTGTATTCTAGCCTGGGAAATCCCATGGACAGAGGAGCCTGGACGTCTATAGTCCATGGGGTTGCAAAGAGTCAGACATGACTGAGTGACTAGCACTTATTTACATATGTATGAAATGCAGGGGAACATAGAAAAGAATCTTCAATGTTCCCCTCCAGGAACTTATAGTATTTTAAAGGAGGAGCATAGTGTAACACATTGTACCAGATTTGCAGAGCATTTCTAATGGAGTTTCAGAGAACTCACAATTTCTCCTTGGAGGAAATAATGGCTGAAAAATAATAATACTTTTTTAAAACTTGAAAATGCTAGATCCACTTCTCATTCTTTCCCCCTCTGTATCAGATATAGAAAACCATTCATGAAGAGGGAGATTGTTTTGCAACAAAATTCTCATCATCAAAATGATGGGGTTTCTTGTTGAACTCTTTGAACTCCAGAAAATCACTGTGACTTACTTACCATTTTATGTAAGGATCGTAGTTAAAAATTGTTTGTTTCCTTAACCATGCAGAAAGTGAAAGAATCAGTTGCATCCGATTCTTTGTGACCCTGTGGACTGTAGCCCACCAGGCTCCTCTGTTCATGGAATGCTCCAGGCAAGAACACTTGAATGGGTTGCCATTCTCTTCTCCAGGGAATCTTCCCAACCTAGGGATCAAACCTGGGTTTCCCTCATTGCAAGCAGATTCTTTACTGTCTGAGCTACCAGGAAACCATGCTGACATGCCCTCAAATATTTACCAATATATGTTTTTGTTTTAAATAAAACAATGCTTTATTCCTGATTTATTTTAGTTCTAACCCAATTTTATCTTAAACATTGACTAATTTCAATGACTAATTTCAGTGGTTGTTTGATATTGGTAGAGATTATACCTCATAGGTTCTTGGTAGATATTTGTTTACTAAAGAAAATATTGTGTTATAAGTTAGAAGCGACCCTAAACTACTTGCAACAGAAAAACTATTTTTAGTAGAGAGTTTTGCTAGAGATGAATCACTTCAAACATGGCAGGGGAAAAAATCAGATTAAGCACTTACTTGGAATCAAGATACAATTGTACATTTTGTACTTAAAAATTGCTAATGGGCAGCTTTCTCCTCTTCCCTTCTTGGTTTCTCCTTCCCCCAACCCTTCAGATACAAAGAATTTAATTTTGGTCAGACTGTTCCAGTAAGATGACTAAACAAGTTCACTGTAATTAGGAAAATCCAGCCTTAGAAAAGCCTTTGCCATCCAAACAAAATAAAAATTTAAGTGACCTCACCTTTGAGGCATTCACATCAAAGTGAAGATGAGCAGTGACAAAAGTTGTCCTTTCAGCAGGCTTTAGAAAGCCTTTCACAAAGAGTCAAAGTATTTTTAAAAAGTGTCAGCCTTTTAATTTTTTTTCTAATTTTATTTTATTTTTAAACTTTACATAATTGTATTAGTTTTGCCAAATATCAAAATGAATCCACCACAGGTATACATGTGTTCCCCATCCTGAACCTTCCTCCCTCCTCCCTCCCCATACCATCCCTCTGGGTCGTCCCAGTGCACTAGCCCCAAGCATCCAGTATCGTGCATCGAACCTGGACTGGCAACTCGTTTCTTACATGATATTTTACATGTTTCAATGCCATTCTCCCAAATCTTCCCACCCTCTCCCTCTCCCACAGAGTCCATAAGACTGTTCTATACATCAGTGTCTCTTTTGCTGTCTCGTACACAGGGTTATTGTTACCATCTTTCTAAATTCCATATATATGCGTTAGTATACCGTATTTATGTTTTTCCTTCTGGCTTATTTCACTCTGTATAATAGGCTCCAGTTTCATCCACCTCATTAGAACTGATTCAAATGTATTCTTTTTAATGGCTGAGTAATACTCCATTGTGTATATGTACCACTGCTTTCTTATCCATTCATCTGCTGATGGGCATCTAGGTTGCTTCCATGTCCTGGCTATTATAAACAGTGCTGCCATGAACATTGGGGTACACGTGTCTCTTTCCCTTCTGGTTTCCTCAGTGTGTATGCCCAGTAGTGGGATTGCTGGATCATAAGGCAGTTCTATTTCCAGTTTTTTAAGGAATCTCCACACTGTTCTCCATAGTGGCTGTACTAGTTTGCATTCCCACCAACAGTGTAAGAGGGTTCCCTTTTCTCCACACTCTCTCCAGCATTTATTATTTGTAGACTTTTGGATCGCAGCCATTCTGACTGGTGTGAAATGGTACCTCATAGTGGTTTTGATTTGCATTTCTCTGATAATGAGTGATGTTGAGCATCTTTTCATGTGTTTGTTAGCCATCTGTAAGTCTTCTTTGGAGAAATGTCTATTTAGTTCTTTGGCCCATTTTTTGATTGGGTCGTTTATTTTTCTGGAGTTGAGCTGTAGGAGTTGCTTGTATATTTTTGAGATTAGTTGTTTGTCGGTTGCTTCATTTGCTATTATTTTCTCCCATTCTGAAGGCTGTCTTTTCACCTTGCTAATAGTTTCCTTTGATGTGCAGAAGCTTTTAAGGTTAATTAGGTCCCATTTGTTTATTTTTGCTTTTATTTCCAATATTCTGGGAGGTGGGTCATAGAGAATCCTGCTGTGATGTATGTCGGAGAGTGTTTTGCCTATGTTCTCCTCTAGGAGTTTTATAGTTTCTGGTCTTACGTTTAGATCTTTAATCCATTTTGAGTTTATTTTTGTGTATGGTGTTAGAAAATGTTCGAGTTTCATTCTTTTACAAGTGGTTGACCAGATTTCCCAGCACCACTTGTTAAAGAGATTGTCTTTAATCCATTGTATATTCTTGCCTCCTTTGTCAAAGATAAGGTGTCCATATGTGCATGGATTTATCTCTGGGCTTTCTATTTTATTCCATTGATCAATATTTCTGTCTTTGTGCCAGTACCATACTGTCTTGATAACTGTGGCTTTGTAGTAGAGCCTGAAGTCAGGTAGGTTGATTCCTCCAGTTCCATTCTTCTTTCTCAAGATCGCTTTGGCTATTCGAGGTTTTTTGTATTTCAATACAAATTGTGAAATTATTTGTTCTAGCTCTGTGAAGAATACTGTTTGTAGCTTGATAGGGATTGCGTTGAATCTATATATTGCTTTGGGTAGTATACTCATTTTCACTATATTGATTCTTCCAATCCATGAACATGGTATATTTCTCCATCTATTAGTGTCCTCTTTGATTTCTTTCACCAGTGTTTTATAGTTTTCTATATATAGGTCTTTAGTTTCTTTAGGTAGATATATTCCTAAGTATTTTATTCTTTCCATTGCAATGGTGAATGGAATTGTTTCCTTAATTTCTCTTTCTGTTTTCTCATTATTAGTGTATAGGAATGCAAGGGATTTCTGTGTGTTGATTTTATATCCTGCAACTTTACTATAGTCATTGATTATGTCAGCCTTTTAATCCCTCCTCTTGTTGTTGTTGTTGTTCAGTCATCCAGTCATGTCCGACTCTTTGCAACACATGAACTGTAGCATGCCAGGCCTTCCTGTCCTTCATCACCTCCCAGAGTTTGCCCAAGTTCATGTTCATTACATCGGTGATGCTGTCCAGCCATCTCATCTTTTGACGTTCTCTACTTTTGTTTAAATTCTGAGGGGGCTTATCATCCAGACTGGCTTCCCAGGTGACTCTAGTGGTAAAGAATCTGCCTACTAATTCAGGAGAGACAGGTTTGATCCCTGGGTCACGAAGATCCTCTGGAGGAGGAAATGGCAACTCACTCCAAAATTATTGCCTGGGAAATCCCATGGACAGGGGAGCCTGGTGGGCTATAGTCCACAGGGTCGCAAAGAGTCAGCTGTGACTGAGCACTCACAGACACATTATCCAGACCAACTCATGCAGAGGTATTCAACCAAACCTCAGTATAGAAAGAACTTATCCTTCTCTTTTCATTACCAACCATTCTCTTTCAATGTTACAACGTTTACCAAGGTACATCTTCAGGTTATTTCACCTTACATGGCTCTCTGAGCATCTATTATTTTTTTCTGGAGCTTTTTCAAATGCTTTATTTAATCAAAATGTTGTCAGTCAGTGAATCAATGTGCATGCATGCTAAGTCACTTCAGTTGTGTCCTACTCTTTGTGACCCCATAGACTGTAAGTGTTCAGGCTCCTCTGTCCATGGGATTCTCTAGGCAAAAGTACTGGAGTGGTTGCCATGCCCTCCTCCAGGCGATCTTCCTGATGCAGGGTTTGAACCCATTTCTCTTATGTCTCCTGCATTGGTAGGTGGGTTCTTTACCACTTGTACCATGTGGGAAGCCCAATAATTCAAATATGAGGAATAAAGTGATTTTTCTGCACAGCAGCCACCACATGATTTGAAGGGCTTCTGGTCTCTGAAAGAGGGTACCCAGCAGAGCAGTTAAGAGTGTAGTTTCTGCAGCCAGCCTACCTGAGTTTTTATCCTGACTTCCCACTGCAGGACCCTGGACAGTCTTTGTGCCATTCAACTTCTTTGTGCCTCAGCTGCCTTATGGTAAGATGAAAGTAATAATACCCACCTTGTGGGATTTATTGAAAACATTAAATGAGTTAATGTATGAAAAGGCATTTAGAACTGTATCTAAAACAAGGTGAGGACTTAGGAGTTTGGATTATTGTCTTATTTTTATTATTGAAAGCAACTGAAAATGTCAGCAAGGAGTTTGTACATAAATGGAGTAGAGTGAGCTGGTGGAAAGTTTATACTAGATATTGGATATTCTGTTCATGAAAGAAAAAAGCGAGAACTGGTGTCCAGTACTTCAGAATCTGAGTGACGACACTAGGCACAAAATACACAGAGATAGGGAAGCAGCTTGGGAGACTAGCAAAGCCCCGATTTTCCCCGCGGAGAGTTCCAGCAGATAGAATCATTCTATCTGGGTTTAGGAAGGACTTTAGAGCCTTCAAGAGAAATCATAGGATTCAGAAGTAGACATTATGTGGTGAACACATTTTGATGCTCACATGGTGAGCATCCATGAGGAAAGAATTACTGGGCAAAAATAATGGGTATGGGAAAATTCAAGGCAAAATAATACAGATGAATCATCTAGCTGGGGTTTTAATTCATCACCTGAGGAAGACGGAATAACTCTGGAAGAAAGTTGTTATGCAAATATCCTTAGGCGCTGGTGTTATTACTCATAATAACAGTGGCTGAACAATGATAATCATCATCATTTCAATTGTACCACCAGACATTATGAGACTTTCATTAAATCTATAATGTGGATAGACTTATTCAAAGTTGTGTAAAAGATTAAGTGATTTGTGCTTTCTTTTATGCTTCGTGTTCTGACAAGCTGTGTGTATTATTTACATAACCCCACATAATGCAAATAAGAAAGATATAATGTTTCATAGATAAAAAGTTGATGGATGTCATAATTAAAATGTGATTAAAATAATTAGTGTTTTAGTTGATAAGAGTTCAAAAGGAAATAAACAAGGTCAGAGAGTGTTACTCTTCAGAGCTCTGCTCATTAATGCAAATTTACATGGTGAATCTCTATGAGAAGCTGTTCTTTGAAGGGAATTTTAGAACACTGAGGTCATTAAAGCCTGATGAAAACCAAAAAGAGGGCATATGCCATTGACCTGGGCTGTTGAAGAAGATAGCTGGAGCAGTACTTCCCACCCACTTTGGCTTCAATTTTTCCTGATTTCCTACTAATGTTTTCAATTAAGCATCATTTATCTTTAATCATGTCTCTTCCTACTGATATTTACCAACAAATTTTGACTTCCACAAGGACTCAGGCCTTCTCTGAACATTGAAACTTGTCCTAATGTGTTAGCTACAAATCCTTCCTAACGAAAGAGTTCGGTCGCTATATCTGAGCATTGGGAGATAGTTATTTGAAAAAATAAAGTTTAAAACATGAAAAGACAATTAACTGAGGATTTTCTTGAGTCAGAAAGAATTACTGAAGGAACTGTTTGATACTGATGTAGAGGTCTCATGAATGCCAAATTGGAGGGATGGTGAGAGGCAGGCAACTGGCAGCTTCAGTGAACAATAGCCTTCAGGAGCTTTTATATTTAATGAAAACACCCTTCTGAGCTTTTGAACTTTTTGGTGTCTTCCCTCCTTCTTCTTTCTTTTTGTCTCTTTCCTTCCTTTATTTCTTTAACAGCTTTCTTGAGATGTAATTCACATACCATACAGTTCACTCACTTAAAGTATGCAATTCAGTTGTTCTCAGTGTGTTCACAAAAGTTGTGCAACCATCATCACAATCAATTTTCAAACATTTCATCACCCCAAACAGAAACTCCATACCCATTAATAGTCATTCTCTGTTTTCCCCTAGCCCTTCACTGTAGACAACCACTAATCTACTTTCTGTCTCTGTGGATTTGTTTATTAAGGATATTTCATATAAATAAAATCATATGAAGTGATTGCTATCTGTCTTCTTTCACTTAATGTAGTATTTTCAAAATTCATCAGTGTGGTAGCATGTATCACCTCCATATGGTTTTCCATAATGAAAGGTAAAGCTTCATTTCTTTTTATTGTAAAATAATATTCCATTTTATGGATATACTATGATTTATTTATGTATTCATCAGCTGATGGGCATTTGAATTGTTTCTACTTTTGGCTATTATAAATAGTGGTTCTGTGAACATTAATGTTCAAAGTTTGTATGTACGTGTTTTCATTTCTATGCATACATATCAAAGAGTTGAATATGGTCATGTGCTAAATCTATGTTTAACATTTAGAGGAACTGCTAAACTTTTCCAAAGTGTCTATGCATTTTACATTCCCACTGACAATCTAAAAATATTATAATTTCTCCACATCTTCAACTAATCTTTTTTTCTTTGCTGTGCTGTAGTGGTTTTTGAGCTTCCCTGGTGGCTCAGATGGTAAAGAATCCACCTTCAATGCCGGAGGCCTGGGTTCGATCCCTAGGTTGGGAAGAGCCCCTGGAGAAGAGCATGGCAACCCACTCCTGTATTCTTGTTTGGAGAAGACACAGACAGAGCCATAGGCAGAGGAGCCTGGAGGGCCACAGTTCATGAGGTCACAGACGGTCAGACACAACTGAGTGACTAAGCACAGCACAGCACAGTGGTTTTTGTCTTTTCTATCTTCTAGTTTCTTCTGACTCATTCTTATTATATCACTCTTTTTCCACTTGAGTCTGTTCATTTCTTATTCCCATCACCTTTTACTTCCTTTTACCTTTTAATCAAATAAAGAAAGCAAATATATGTATTAACAATATTATTTGCAGTTTTCTAGATTACCCATTCTCTGAAACCTGAAATCACAGACATCTTCCTCTCAACAACTCCTTTACCTCATCAGTCACTGCTGAATTGTCTTTCTTATTTGTCTTTTTTCCCATTTGCTTAATACCATCCAAACTTAGGCATTCATTATGTCTTATCTGAACAAGTAGAGTGGCCATTAATAGATCTCTTTATCTCCAGATGATTTCCTATAAAATATTTACATTCTACAGTGTACCAGTGAGAACTATATTCTAAATATATAGCTCTATTAATGTGATACCCTTGTATAAAAACTCTCAGATGTTTATCATTACATAGACTGTACTCTTTAGATTAATATTCATTCATTCATTCAAGAAATACTTAAACAAGCCAAAGAGTAAGATTCAGCTCATGAAAGTTAAACACATTGATGAATAAAGAGTGACTGGAAGCCAGGGGGAGAGGGTATTTAATGAATCATCCCCAAAGAGATGCCCTTTGAGCTAAGTGGTAAATAGTGAGGAAACATCTAGAAGAACTGGGCAAAGAGCAACCCAGTGGTAACAAGTTCCTAGAGCTGGAACAGGAGTGAGTTTGTTGAGTCCCAGGAAGAAATGAACATAATGTGTTGGATCACAGTGGGCCCAGGGAAATGTAGAAAAGGTTCAGCTAGAGAGACAAGCGAGGACCAAATCATGGGGTCCCTGAAGCCCATGGCAAGGTGTCATTAATTCTGAGGGTCTATAGGAACCCAGTGGGCAGTAATATGGGAGGGATGTTGATATACTTTACATTTTGTTTAAAAAAATGTCTTTCATTTGCTGTGTCTAATTCACTTTTGGGTTCTTAATGTATGGCACTTCCCTTCACATGTGCTATTCTCTTTCTTACAGCCACCCACCCCTGTTCCACTCACAGCACCGCTCTACCTAAAATATCCTCTCTCCCTCTGTGTTTCTAACCTCCTTTTCTCCAGTGGCTGACATTTCCATTTGTTTATTTCTTTTTCAATTAAAAAAAAAATATTTTGATGACCAATTTTAAAGTTTTTATTTAATTTGTTACAATATTACTTCTGTGTTTTTTTTTTTTTTTGGCCCCGAGGTATGTGCAATCTTAGCTCCCTGACCAGGGATTGACCCCACAGCCCCTGCATTGGAAGCTGAAGTCTTAATCACTGAGCCTCCTGGGAAATCCCTGGTGTTTCCATTTCTGAAAACCTTTCAGTGTGCTGCTCTAAAGCCTTCTCTAAGGGCCAAAACCATTGATCTATTCACAGCTATCCCACTCCAGTTAACAGCTACCTTGACGCTGCCTATCCTGCTTTGTTGCTGTCTATTTTGTTATAGTGATCATGTCCTATTTTATATTCTGGCTGTTTGTGCCAGTGACGTTGTCCTTCTCTTTACCTTAGCTGCCCACCTTCATACTCAAACTCTATATCTTGTCATTACCAAAAGCTTCTATTTCTCCATAAAGTAAATGTTAATTTAGTCATCAAACTCTTCAATTGTCATGACATATCCTTCTAGTTTACTGCCTTAGTACCCTGACTTCAATCCTACTGAGATTTATAAGCCACAGAACCTACCATCTTTTCACTGTCACTCTCCTGTTGACATTGGTCTCTAACCTACCATAAATCTTATTATTGCTGTTCAGTCACTAAGTTGTGTCCAACTCTTTGTGACCACATGGACTGCAGCACACCAGGCTTCCCTGTCCTTCACTGTCTCCTGGAGTTTGCTCAGATCATTTCCATTGAGTTGGTGATGCTATCTAAACCATCTCATCCTCTGCCACCCTATTCTCCTTTTGCTTTTGGTCTTTCCCAGCATCAGGGTCTTTTCCAATGAGTCAGCTCTTAACATCAGGGGGCCAAAGTATTGCAGCTTCAGACATCAGTCCTTCCAGTGAATATTGAGGGTTGATCTCCTTGTTGTCCAAGGGACTCTCAAGAGTCTTCTCCAGCACCACAATTTGAAGGCATCAATTCTTTGGCACCCTACTCCTGCCTGGAAAATCCCATGGACGGAGGAGCCTGGCAGGCTGCAGTCTGTGGGGTCGCTAAGAGTCAGACAAGACTGAACGACTTCACTTTCACTTTTCACTTTCATGCATTGGAGAAGGAAATGGCAACCCACTCCAGTGTTCTTGCCTGGAGAATCCCAGGGACGGTGGAGCCTGATGGACTGCTGTCTATGGGGTCGCACAGAGTCGGACACGACTGAAGTGACTTAGCAGCAGTTAGCAGCCTTCTTTATGGTCAAACTCTTATATCTATCTAAACCAAAGCCTTTGACTGTGTGGATCACAATAAACTGTGGAAAATTCTGAAAGAGATGGGAATACCGGACCACCTGACCTGCCTCTCGAGAAATCTGTATGCAGGTCAGGAAGCAACAGTTAGAACTGGACATGGAACAACAGACTGATTCCAAATAGGAAAAGGAGTACGTCAAGGCTGTATATTGTCACCCTGCTTATTTAACTTATGTGCAGAGTACATCATGAGAAATGCTGGGCTGGAGGAAGCACAAGCTGGAATCATGATTGCTGGGAGAAATATCAATAACCCCAGATACGCAGATGGCACAACCCTTAAGGCAGAAAATGAAGAAGAACTAAAGTCTCTTGATGAAAGTGAAAGAGGAGAGTGAAAAAGTTGGCTTAAAGCTCAACATTCAGAAAACTAAGATCATGGCATCTCGTCCCATCACTTCATGGCAAATAGATGGGGAAATAGTGGAAACAGTGGCTGACTATTTTTCTGGGCTCCAAAATCACTGCAGATGGTGACTGCAGCCATGAAATTTAAAGACGCTTACTCCTTGAAAGGAAGTTATAACCAACCTAGACAGCATATTAAAAAGCAGAGACATTACCTTGTCAACGAAGGTCCATCTTGTCAAGGCTACAGTTTTTCTAGTGGTCATGTATGGATGTGAGAGTTGGACTTTAAAGAAAGCTGAGCACTGAAGAATTGATGCTTTTGAACTGTGGTGTTGGAGAAGACTCTTGAGAGTCCCTTGGACTGCAAGGAGATCCAACCAGTCCATCCTAAAGGAGATCAGTCCCGGGTGTTCATTGGAAGGACTGATGTTGAAGCTGAAACTCCAATACTTTGGCCACCTGATGCGAAGAACTGACTCATCTGAAAAGACCTTGATGCTGGTAAAGATTGAAGGCAGGAGGAGAAGGGGACGACAGAGGATTAGATGGCTGAATTGCATCACCAACTCAATGGACGTGAGTTTGGGTGGACTCTGGGAGTTGGTGATGGACAGGAAGGCCTGGCGTGCTGTGGTTCCTGGGGTCGCAAAGAGTTGGACAGGACTGAGTGACTGAACTGAACTTACTGAACTCACATCCATACATGACCACTGGAAAAACCATAGTTTCTTGACTATACAGATTTTTGTTGGTAAGGTGATATTCCTGCTTTTTAATATACTACCTAGATTCGTCAGAACTTTCCTTCCAAGGAGCAAGCGTCTTTTAATTTCATGGCTGCAGTCACCACCCGCAGTGATTTTGGAGCTCAAGAAAAGAAAATCTGTCATTGTTTCCACTTTTTCCCCTTCTCTTTTCTGTGAAGTGATGGGACAAGATGCCATAGTCTTAGATTTTTGAACGTTGAGTTTTAAGTCAGGTTTTTCACTCTCCTCTTTCACCCTCATCTAGAGACTCTTTAGTTCCTCTTCACTCTCTAATGAAAACATGTGTGATATGATAATAAAGGATAAAAGATATTCAAGGAGAGATTGATCCAAATTGTCCAGTGTGGTTAGGAAATCAAACTTGATAAAAGTTTAGAATAACTAGTGGATTAAATAATAGTGGATCACGGTGACCACAACAGGTGAAGGAACAGAGTAGCAAACCAAAGTTACAACCCAAATGTCAAGGGTTTGAGGAATAACTGGAAGAAACGAGATGAAACAGTGGATATCAACAATTTTTTTATGAGTTGAATTATAGATTAGAAGAGAGAGAAGTTATGGGGTTGATGGAAGATTTTTTTTTTCTTAAGAATATGTAAGTTTTGAGTATACTTGAAAAGTGAAAGTCAAAATATTAATTGCTTAGTCACGTCCAACTCTTTGGGATCACATAGATTGTAGCCCATCAGGCTCTTCTGTCCATGCAATTTTCCAGGCAACTGGAGTGGGTAGCCATTCTCTTCCCCAGGGGATCTTCAGGACACAGGGATCAGACTCAGGTCTCCTGAATTACAGGCATATTCTTTATCATCTGAGCCACCAGGGAATTTGTAGAGAAGCTGAAGTTTGGAGGAGGACTGAGTTGAGAGCACAGCTGAAGGATCATGAATTCTAAACTATTAAGTTCACACATATAAAATTGCCATTTGTGTAGGACAAAACTGGTGATATGTTGACAGCTTCATATGGTTCAATCTAATAGATTGGAGAACTTGAATAAACTGCAGCATCCTCTTGAGAGTATGAATGGATATAGGTAGATTTGTTGGTTTGAGGTAAGGAAGCTGAAGGAATTCTCATCTAACTGATCATCAAAATATATCTTAGAAACATGAGAGGACAGGTGATGAGAACTGGCAGTTTGAGGAGGCTAGAGAAATTGAAAACAGTAATTATAGAAAATGAGAGCATAGAATAAGGGGATGTAATGATTAGGGCTGAGGGCTCAGATGAACAGGCACGTCATACACGCTTGTTGCATTCCCAGAGTTCTGTCTTGGCAGAGGTGAACCATTGTTCAGAGGTACGTTCTCTCTAGAATTTATCCAGGTATAAATGATGAAGGAAAATATGCAGCAAGAGAATTTAGTGGAGTTTGAGACATTGAAAAATTTGTTCCATTGATGAATTTAAGGATCACAAGAGAAACCAAGAGGAGTGTATGTATGTGTGTGTGGTATATGTTTGCTGGAGGTGGAAAGCTGAAGGATAGGAAGAATTCATAGACTGGAAAAACCAATGAATAATAATTTTTAAAAAGTGGATGACTTATACATTAGAAGTAACTGAGACTGTAAGAAGGAAGGTTAAGATAGTGATAGCTGTCCAAAAGTATGATTCAGAGAGTCATGACAAAGTCTAGGGTGTGGGATGAGAGTAATATTTGAAGAGAAGGTTGTAGTGATGAGACAAGGAAATGAATGAGTAGGATTTCAAGGTCAATCAGCATGAGCACTGAGGCTACTTAGGGTAAATGTAGGACTTGGAGTAAAGAATGATATAGGGAAGCAAGTGTCAGCCTTTAATACATAAAAGGCATTATCATGGATCCATGAGGACAAAGATGAGGAAGGAAAAGGGTACGAGCAGAACTGTGTGAGCCTCAAAGGAATAAGGAGGTTTACAGGGATGTGGAAAGGAATGATCTGAGGTGGCATTAAAAAGTGAGGACAAGGCAAAATCTTCAATAATAAGCTCTTACTTGAGAGGGCTGTAAACAATGCTGTGTCCTGAGGAACGATTATATTTCAGTTTTACAGGGACATAGGCAATATTCAGAGAAAAAAATTATTTGGGACATGGAGCAATTTGGTAATTATGGGATGGTACTCCAGAAATTGTGCAAGTGCAGAAAATAACTTATTCTAAGGAAATAATTTTGAATGCATGCAAAAATTAGCCAGAGAGTTGTTCATTATTGTGGTGTTTCTTATAAAATGGGTACCAATTATTCCAAGATTAAAAACATTTTAAACAGAAAAGTTTTAAATTATGGATAATCTATCATGATATTTTCCTGTAAAAAATACATGATAGATAAAATAGATATGTTTGTATCTTAACTCTTATTTTTAAAAATATATATTATAAAAAAGACAATATATATATATATATATATATATGTATTATATGTGTCTATGTTCTGGTAAAGTTTTAAGTGCATTTTTGAACTAGAAGCATCAGAGATATTAATTATTCATTTTGGGGGCCATCAGTCATCTCACCTTTTTGATATCTATTCCTAGTACTCCACTGATAATGCTGAACTCCTAGGACATAAGGTACTATTACCGAAGCTGAGGAAAGACTCTCATTTAAAAGCAAGTTTGGTTTTTAAATTAAAATCATTAGTCCCTGATTTCTACATTGATATGTTTTCACTTGACAGAGTTCTTTTATGCCTATTGGTATAAAACATAAACCTCATTTAAACAATCATTGTGGGACATAAAATTCACTGATGGGTGTTGCTACATGAAAAGAGATTCTAGTTGGCTGCCAGAAGTAGGGGTGGGGATGGGTGAAATGGGTGAAGGGGATCAAAAGGTACAAACTTTTATAAAATAAATGTTATGAGGACGTAATGTACAGAATAATTAATAATAACATATTTTGTATCTGAAAATTACTGAAGTACACCTTAAAAGTTTTCATCACAAGAAAAAATGTAACTATGTATGATGACAGATGTTAACTAAACATTGTGGTGATCATTGTGGTGATCATTGTGGTGGTCACTGTGGTGGTCACAAGATATATTAATACTAATATTACATCATTACATCATACACCTGAAACTGTAAGGTTATATGTCAACTGTATCTTAATTTTTTTTTAAAATGGAAAGAGACTGCAATATTTCTGTGTGGGGTAAAGAATAATGTAATATTACTCAGAACTTCACTGTAAGAATGCAATAATCCAGGGAATCTAGTTCATAGATATTCATTTTCAGGAAAGAAAAAAGGACTAAATATTAGAAATATATTTATGCCTCTCTCTCTCTCTCTATATATATATGTATATATATATACATACATACATACATAGGGCTTCCCTGGTAGAGACACTGTTTCAATTCCTGGATTGTGAAGATCCCTTGGAGAATGGATAGGCTACCCACTCCAGTATTCATGGGCTTCCCTGGTAGCTCAGTAGTAAAGGATCTGCCTGCAATGCCGGAGACCTTGGTTCAATCCCTGGGTTGGGAAGATTCCCTGGAGGAGGGCATGGTAACCCACCCCAGTATTCTTGCCTGGAGAATCCCCAGAGAGAGGAGCCTGGCGGGCTTCAGTTCATGGGGTCGTGGAGTCAGACACAACTGAGCAACTAAGCACAGCACGTATGTTACTATATCTAAATACAGAATGGCTCACTAGACAAGTAAACAAAATATTTCTCTATAGAAAGGAGTCTTTAAAAATAGTATGAAATCTAACTACGTGGATATTAAGATAACAGAGAATATTCAAACAACCAGTAGTTGATGAGTTTGTTAGTTGGAAATTGGTCCCAAATAAATTTGAAGAATGAATAGTGGTTCAACTAACATGTCTCAAGCATTCTACTTGGTATTGGCATGCACAATGAGGAATAAGATATGTTTTCTCCATCTTGGCCATGGGTGGCAAAAACGAATAACTAAATGTTTGGGTATTCCAAATGGAAAAAATCCTCTGAGACTTAATTACTCTGGGGCGTGGATCATCAATGGAAAGAGTAGAGACAGCTTTTCAACAACACCTCTTCCAACTCTTTCCAGCACCCTCATCCTTTACTACTCCTGTGAGGCACAAAGCCAAAGAAAGCCAAGGCTAATATGGCAAAAATACGTAAAGTAGGCATACGACTTATCTGAATAGTGGATGGGACTGTCAAGGTTTTAAGAATTTTGGTCCTGGAGGTGAAAAATTTGAAAACCTTGAGAATGGAAAGTAATAAGAATGGAGAGATCGAAATGGTTTGTTAGTCTGTTAACCAGATGTAGGTCTCTTGCTTTTCTCTGATTTTTACTTCAGTCTATTTTTTTTTTTTTGTCTCTTTATGTCACTTTCATTTCTCTCCTTACCTTTCTGGTATATTTCATTTTCCATTAACCAGATGTAACATTTAACCAGAATTGAAATTTACATAAATCCTAAAAGAAGCTGAATTAAAACTGTAGGTTTAACTCTTAGAGGAAAACATAGCCAGAACACTCAGTGACACACTCAATGACACAAAGCAAGCAAGATCCTCTATGACCCACCTCTTAGAGTAATGGAAATAAAATAAAAAGTAAACAAGTGGGAGCTGATTAAAAGCTTTTGCACAGCAAAGGAAACTATAAGTAAGGTGAAAAGACAACCCTCAGAATGGGAGAAAATAATAACAAATGAAACAACTGACAAAGGATTAATTTCCAAAATATACAAGCAGCTCATACAACTCAATACCAGAAAAACAAACAACCCAATTAAAAAGTGGGAAAAAGACCTAAACAGACATTTCTCTAAAGAAGACATACAGATGGCTAACAAACACATGAAAAGATGCTCAACATCACTCATTATTAGAGAAATGCAAATGAAAACTACAATGATATATCACTTTACATTAGTTAGAATGGCCATCATCAAAAAGTCTACAAAAAATAAATGCTGGAGAGGGTGTGAAGAAAAGGCAACACTTTTGCACTGTTGGTGGGAATGTAAACTGATACAGCCACTATGGAAGATGGTATGGCAATTCCTTAAAAAACTAGGAATAAAACCACCATATGACCCAGCAATCCCACTCCTAGGCATATACCCTGAGGAAACCAAAATTGAAAAACACACATGTATCCAATTTTTCATTGCAGCACTATTTACAATGGCTAGAATATGGAAGCAACCTAGATGTCCATCAACAGATGAATGGATACAGAACTTGTGGTACATATACACCATGAAGAATTACTCAGCCATAAAAAAGAAAACATCTGAGTCAGTTCTAATGAGGTGGATGAACCTAGAGCCTGTTATACAAAGTGAAGTAAGTCAGAAAGAGAAAGATATATATTGTATACTAACACATATATACAAAACCTAGAAAAATGGTACTGAAGAATTTATTTTCAGGGCAGCAATGGAGAAACAGAAGTAGAGAACAGACTTATGGACATGGGGAGAGGGGAGGAGAGGGTGAGATGTATGGAAAGAGTAACATGGAAAATTACATTGCCATATATAAAATAGTCAATGGGCATTTACTGTATGTCTCAGGAAAGTCAAACAGGGGCTCTGTATCAACCTAGAGGGGTGGGATGGGGAGGGAGATGGGAGGGAGGTTCAAAAGGGAGGGGATATATGTATATCTATGGCTGATTCATGTTGAGGTGTGACAGAAAACAACAAAATACTGTAAAGCGATTATCCTTCAATTAAAAAGTAAATAAAAATTTTTAAACTTTATGTTTATTTATTCCCATCTTTTCAATATCACAGAGAAGGCAATGGCACCCCACTCCAGTACTGTTGCCTGGAAAATCCCATGGATGGAGGAGCCTGTTAGGCTGCAATCCATGGGGTCGCTAAGAGTCAGACACGACTGAGCGACTTCACTTTCACTTTTCCCTTTCATGCATCGGAGAAGGAAATGGCAACCCACTCCAGTATTCTTGCCTGGAGAATCCCAGGGACGGGGGAGCCTGGTGGGCTGCCATCTATGGGGTCGCACAGAGTCAGACACGACTGAAGTGACTTAGCATAGCATTTCAATATCAAAAAATGGTGACTGGTACATAGCAAATAGGTCTTGCATAAATACATGACAGTTAAATATACTGAAGGGCAAAAAATAATTTGATTAATTGAATTATCATTATTAGTATAAAATCATCATATTTCCCCTACAGATTAGAAATACTTTGAAGTAAAAATAAAAATACTGGTAATAGTATCATCATTATGTTTCTATTACTGTCCATTTGAAAAGAAAATTGCTAGCCTGTGCCTGTTCTAGAAATAAGGTCAAGTGTGAAAAGTTTTTTTTTTTTTTTTAACCACTTAAACCTTAATTTGTGTCTCTAAGGTGAGCAAGGAGAAAGGGGAACATTTTGAGTGATTGTAAAGAGTTTGTTGGGGGGGGATTGTGGTCCAGAAATCCATGTATTTTGAATTTTATAGATAATATTCTATTATTACCAATGAAGACAAGAGTGCAACTCCAGTTAAAAGTCATTAGAAAAGACATCTGTAATTCTTTTATTACCTTGAGCAGTTTGTACTTATTGACATCATATTTATGTAAGAAGAATTAATGTTCCAAATGAAACATTTGGAAAATGTAGAAAAATGAAGAATAGATAGGACAGGGAAATGGAGGTTAAAACATTTAAGCTTTATTTTCTGTAGATTTCCTTCCAAATCTATTAAAGAACAAAATCTTAGAATTATTTATTCACTTCTCACTATTTTTTGCTTTTCACTTTTTATAGTCATATGTATAAATTATTCTTATATTGTTATTTAATTTTTTATTTTAAAAGAAAGAATTTATCAAAGGACATTAAAGTTCTTATTTGCTTTTTGAAGTTTTAATAATAATTATCATTTTCAGAAGAAGGGCTATAACATGATACTTCCTATATGACTTATATGAAGAAGGAAATGGCAACCCATTCCAGTACTCCTTCCTGGAAAATTCCATGGATGGAGAAGCCTGGTAGGCTACAGTCCATGGTGTTGCAAAGAGCTGGACATACTGAGTGACTTCACTTTATTTCTTTCTATAGTTCCTTTTGGAGAAGGAAATAGCAACCCACTCCAGTACTCCTGCCTGGAAAATCCCATGGACAGAGGGGCCTAGTGGGCTACAGTCTATGGGGTTGCAAAGAGTCAGACACGACTAAGCAACTAACACACACACACATACGACTTATATACTTCTTCTATTTTCAGTGTATCTATTAAATGCATAATTTAGAAAGATCACAAACAGCATTCTAAGCTGGGATGAGAAAACACTTTATTACTTACTCTATCTTTCCATGCTGAAAACGTACACAATTTTACCTCAGGCTCTGTGTTTTCCCTCCCTTGCTCTGTTATTATGTCATTTTCACATTAAATTTAAATTTTCCAATTAAAATCCAACATGTGGAATTTTCAGATTAAAAAAAAATTGTTAGCATGGTTTCCTGAAATAAAGAGTTTTAATATTACTATGTTACTATTTTCTCCAATAGTAGAGGAAAAAAAAACTATTAAATTCACAAATCAGAATAATTCCTGAATTGGAAGCCACAAATATGAAATATATCTTTTAAACATGAAATCAAATTAAACTTACTGATACATCATCCACTGTCAAGAATGCAAACTCTTCCACCTCTGTGCTGCTTTGTGATTTCTCGTCAAATGAGTAGCACTCTGGGCATTCTTTCAGCTGACTAAAGAAAGGATACTTAAAGGATTTAAAATAAACTAGTTGAACAAGTTGGGATGGGTAAACTTTAACCAATAGTGTGACTTGAGGTGAAGAATCACTTGATAACCTTTGTCATAGCAAGTAAGAATTTCCTGGTTCTCGCTAATTAAATGAGAAAATATTGTGTTCAAAACCTAAGCAACACCCTTAATACTTGGAGAAGTTTTGTGTTTGTCTTTCAAGAGATGGTACTCTTTGTTCTGAGTCAGGACAGTCTGGTCTTCAGGCCCTGCCCTTTTCCCTTTTAGAGACAGGTGTGAAACACGATCAGATCAACCTTTGAGCAAGATCAACCTTTTTCATAAAAGGTTGGATAGTTGTTCACTTGATTTTGTTAGTGCAATAGTCTGAGACATGTCTGGATCTGGCCCAGTAATTCTTTGGTGTCTGCTTAAAGAGAGATCTAACTTTAAGATGGGAAAGTGAAAATATATTGATGTTTGTGCCAATTGCCATTTTCAAGGGCTCTCCCAACTCATCTTGTGATTTTCTTTGTAGCTAAAATAGCACCTGGGCTTCCTAGATAGCTCAGTGGTAAAGAAACTGCCTGAAATGCAAGAGATGTGGGTTTGATCCTTTGGTCAAGAAGACCTTCTATTCTACCCACTCCAGTATTCTTGCCTGGAAAATCTCCTGGACAGAGAAGCCTGGTGGACTACAGTCCATGGTGTCACAAAAGGGTCAGTCACGGCTAAACAACAACATCAGCACCTACATTCTGACTTAGAGCTTTGTTTTCTGTAGATCAGATCCTTTTTTTTCCCCACTGTGTCTTTGCCCATATACCTAAAATATTGTTTCCCCTCTTTGTAGTATAGTTCTCAGCTAAAAACCCACCTCACTGTAAGATTCAAGTCATTTAATTAGAATCTGACTACACAGGGTCCCTAGACTTTGAGAGCCTGTGTTCCCCCCAGGATGTTTTCCTCTAATTTCCTCTAAATAGCCCTTGACCCATGTTTTCCCCTCAAGCAGGCATCTAGTTTTAGTTTTGATTATTTTCAAAATATTCCTTCTGCTAGATAATGAAAGATTTGAGGCCAGAAATTGTGATGTCTATGAATGAATGGAATTTTCAGCACTTCTGCAAACACTTTGATATTCAACATTTACTCAATCTTTCTTTTAGTCGATTTGGAAATCAACATTTGAATTCATATTTCAAGTTCCTTTTTGCTTTGAAAAGAAGTTTTTGGCAAAGCAGGCACATATAATTGCAATGAATAAATGAACATATTGGCTAATAAATTAAAAATTCTATGCCTTTGTCCACTTTTTGTTCATGTATAACAAATTGCTACAAACGTAACCACTTAAAACAATAGCCATTTATTATCTGTTTTTCACTCTGTTGGACAGAGGTCCAGGTGAGTTCATTGTTGTTCCCTGCTTAGTGTTTAAAGACTAAAAGCATGGTGAGGGCTCTGCTGGGCTCCTATCTGGAAGCTGTGGTAAAGAATCACTTGCCGGCTCATTTAGTCTGATGGTAGAATTAAGTTCATTGCAGAAGGACTAAGGTCCTGGTTTCTTTGCTGCCTGTCAGCTTGGGCTGCCTTCAGTTTCTAGAGGCTATCTGCATCCCTTGATAAATGGTCCCCTCTGTCTGCAAGCCAGCAGTGGTGCATCTTCTCACACTTGGAATCTGTTTGATTTTTCTGCTGTTCAGAAGAGAACATTCTCTATTTCTAAGGAAATCTGCTTCTAAAGGCTTGGACTTCAACCCACCTGGAAAAATCTCCTTCTTTTATTAACTCAAAGTCAAGAGATTAGTAATATGAATCCTATCTACAGAATGCCTTTTGCCAAGTGATGTACCATAAGCACCCCACTCCAGTACTCTTGTCTGGAAAATCCCATGGATGGAGGAGCTTGGTAGGCTGTAGTCCATGAGGTCGTTAAGAGTTGGACATGACTGAGTGACTTCACTTTCACTTTTCACTTTTATGTATTGGAGAAGGAAATGGCAACCCACTCCAGTATTCTTGCCTGGAGAATCCCAGGGATGGGGAAGCCTGGTGGGCTGCCATTTATGGGGTTCCACAGAGTCGGACACAACTGAAGCGACTTAGCAGCAGCAGCAGCAGTAGCATAAGCATGGCTATGATATCTCACTGTATTTGCAGTAAGATTAGGGCAGAATATCTTGGAGGACTATTTTAGAATCCTGCCTAGCACAATAATATAAAAAAAGCATTGTTTTCTATCTTTTAAACTATATGTTTAACAATAGTAGATATTTAGTAAAAATTTAACATTCACATACTCTAAGGGTATGGTCAGTTGGTATATCCCTTTCAAGAATGCAAACTTGCTGAAGTGATGAGGAAGAAAGAAATTCTATGCAAAGGGAATCATGTGTGCATGTAACATTATAGTGTGTTCACAGCACTAAAATACCTTTAAAAAAATGAAAATTAAGGATAAGAGCAAAAGGAAAGAGCCAAGATGAGAGATTAAAATGGAAAATAGGAAGAGGATAATCATTAAATTTTTGTATGTCTCGAAACTATATTTTGTCTTTACCCTATAGGTTAAAGGCTCTTTACTTCTTTTTTGTGCCATATCCATCGTCATCTTTGGCTCTCTGGTCAAGACTATGGACCCCTTCTCATAATAATGTTTTTAGATGCATAAGATAAAATACATAGGGTTATATAAAAGACAGTATAGAGCAATGTAGTTATCAAAATATTTTTTTATTTATTTTTTTTTTTAATTTTATTTTAATTTTTTTTTAATACCAAAACCATTTTGTATTGGGGTATAGCCAATTAACAATGTTGTGATAGTTTCAGGTGAACAGAGAAGGGCCTCAGCCATACCTATATATGTGTCCATTACAATTTTTAATATAAGTAAATATGCTTCTGTTTTAAAATGTTAGATAATGGGATATAGCAATGAGTCTAATAAAATAATTTCAAAGCTGTAATGAGTATAAATATATTTTGATGCATATCTAACAACTATGAAATGAAATGAAAATATCTATGATTTCTCTTGGTGAAAAAGTCACTGATACAGCTTATGTTACAGGGTTGTTGAGGGTTTCTTTTTGTTTGTTTGTTTTTTTGGCCTATTTTGTAATGGGAAGAAATAGTAAGCTTCTGTTAAAAGTTAATAAATATAAAGATGATTTTAGAAGTAAAAAGATGGAGGAGGTGTAGGTGGATGTGGAGTCCATCTCTCTCCATGGATACATAAGGAATACACCTTCAGACACAGAAGTGCATGCAGAACACCAGCTGACAGCGGACAAGAATACCTGACCAGTGGAAAAGAATATATAGAACCATGAAAAACTCAGTAGGACGAAGGCATTAGGGGAAAAAGCAGGAGTGTTAGTAGGACAGGACCTGCCCTCGGTGGGTGGGGAAACAAGCAGCTGTCTGATCCCCACATTGGGGCAATTGTCTGAGTCAGAGGAGAAACATTTAAGGCTGAGAGTGAAACAGCTAATCTGAGGCAGCCTAAATGGAGTGAGAATCAGACAGTCCTTGCCATAGTCATATATATCCTGGACAGGAACGCTGGTCCCCTGGAAGGCACAGTGGCTGGGGCCTGGAGTTTAGGGATTGTGAAGCAATCCCAGGGCGAGGGCTGCCATTGACTGTGGGGAGATGGAGTGAGGGGATGTGAGGGAGGAGATCGTGGTGGCACATACTGGTGGAAGAAAGCCTGGCAGCCATGAAAGCAAGGTGATACTGCTGAGTCACACATAGCCGGTGGAGCCATCACCATAGCCTCTCTTTCCCCACCCGCAAGCATCGGCAGCTGAACAATAAAGAGTCTGGCCCATCAGACACCTGACACATGGAACTACAGAGTAGGACCCCAGCCAAGGGGACCCCTCTATAAGCCTGATGTGCCAAACAACAGAGAAGGACCCCAGGCAAGGGAGCCCTCTAAGTGCCTGAATGGGTGGAGCTATGGAGAAAGACTAGCCAAAAAGGCCTTCTGAGCACCAGCTACAAGAAGTTCAAAAAAAGACTCTGATAGAGTCATAATTCCTGTGGCATAGGCAATCTGTGTCCCTGCACACTTGGTCCCATTAGGGTCCCTGAAAGCCAATCAGCTGTGCCACCTTCACGCTCAACTCTTACTGGGGCAGAGCTGCCACAGGCAAAAAAAATCTTTTGTCTATGGATGAAGGGTCGCTTTGGTCGTGTCGACTCTTTGCGACCCCGTAGACTGTGGCCTGCCAAGCTTCACTGTCAGGGAGGGGGGTTCTCCAGGCAAGAATACTGGAGCCTATTGGCCCATACTGGTTACCATACCCTTCTAGACCACTATATTTCCTGTGGCCCTAGCCGTCAACTCCCCTGAGTACCTGGTGCTGCCAGAACCCCTGTGACCCAAGCAGCTACACCACCTCCACACCTGGCCCTCACAGGGGCAAACCCAAGTCCTCCATGGCAGGCTCAGGAGCAAACCCCAGTGGACAACCCACATGTAGAGGTGGAAATAAAACCACAGTTGAAACCCAGGGGCAGTGTGGCTCAGGAAGAAGACCCAAAATCTTCCCACCAGCTGTACAAGCTACAGGTTAAATCCACATGATCAACTAGGCAGACTCTGTGTCTATGGAATATATAAAAGGTCATGGGAGAGTGCCCACAAAATAAAACACACTAGTTCTGATAGCTGTGGACATTGGAGGCAAGGACATACAGGAGCAGGACCAGATTAGAATCAGCTGCCCCCACTGCAGGTCCAGAGATCAACACAGTGATGGAGGGCATCCTAGGGAATTAAGGTGGACTGTGACTCCCAGCTAGGGAAAGGACTCTGACAGCAATGACTCAAGAAAACGTTTCTTATTCTTATGTTTTAACTTGTTCTGTAGATTCTTTTTTAATCACCCCCCCCCTTTTTTCCACCTCTATTGTAGTTGTTGATTTTATCGGCACTATGAAGTCCAATTGGAGAAGGCAATGGCACCCCACTCCAGTATTTTGCCTGGAAAATCCCATGGATGGAGGAGCCTGGTAGGCTGCAGTCCATGGGGTCGCTGAGGGTCGGACACGACTGAGCGACTTCACTTTCACTTTTCACTTTCATGCATTGGAGAAGGAAATGGCAACCCACTCCAGTGTTCTTGCCTGGAGAATCCCAGGGATGGGGGAGCCTGGTGGGCTGCTGTTTACGGGATCGCACAGGGTCAGACACAACTGAAGTGACTTAGCAGCAGCAGCAGCAGAAGAAGAGAAAAAGAAAGGGTATGAGAAAAATTTTCAAGAGGTTATAATTGAAAATTTCCCCAACATGAAAAGGAAATAGTCAATCAAGTCCAAGAGGCACAAAGAGTCCCATACAGGATAAACCTAAGGAGAAACATGCCAAGACACATACTAATCAAACTAACAAAGACTAAACACAAAGAAAGAATATTAAAAGCAGCAAGGGAGAAACAACAATTAACATACAAGGGAAACCCCATGTTCTTCACAGCTGATCTTTCAGCAGAAACTTTGCAGGCCAGCAGGGAATGATAGGATATATTTAAAGTATTGAAAGGGAAAACCTACAACCAAGATTACTGTATCCAGCAAGGATCTCATTCAAAATTAATGGAGAAATAAAAGCTTTTCGGAGAAGCAAAAAAGCTTTCTGATCTGGATCAGAAAAGAAATAAAGCTCTCACTGTTTGCAGATGTCATGATACTCTACATAGAAAACCCTAAAGATAGTATCAGAAAATAACTAGAACTAATCAGTGAATTTAGCAAAGTTGCAGGATACAAAATCAATACACAGAAATCACTTGCATTTCTATATACTAACTGAAAAATCAGAAAGAGAAATTAAAGAATCATTCCCATTCACCGTTGCAAAAAAAGAATTAAATATCTGGGAACAAACTTACCTAAGGAGATAAAAGAACTGTACACAGAAAATGATAAGACACTAATGAAAGAAATTAAAGACTACATAAACAGATGGAGAGATATTCCATGTTCCTGGGTAGGAAGAATCAATATTGTGAAAATGACTATACTACCAAATGCAATCTACAGATCCAATGTAATCCCTATCAAATTACCAATGACATTTTTAACAGAATTAGAACAAAAAAATTCACAATTCATATGCAAACACAAAAGACCCTGAATAGCCAAAGCAGTCTTGAGAAAGAAGAATGGAGCTGGAGGAATCAACCTTCCTGACTTCAGATTATACTACAAAGCTACAGTCATCAAGACAGTATGGTACTGACACAAAAACAGAAATATAGACCAATGGAACAAGATTAAAAAGCCCAGAAATAAACCCATGCACCTATGGGTACCTTATTTTTGACAAAGGGGTAAGAATATACAATGGGGCAAAGACAGCCTCTTCAATAAATGGTGCTGGGAAAACTGGACAGCTACATGAAAAAGAATGAAATTAGAACAATTCCTAACACCATACACAAAGATAAACTCAAAATGGATTAAAGACATAAATATAAGACCATAAACTATAAAACTCTTAGAGGAAAACATAGGAAGAGCACTCGATGACATAAAGCAAAGCAAGATCCTCTATGACTCACCTCCTAGAGTAATGGAAATAAAAAGTAAACAACTGGGAGCTGATTAAACTTAAAAGCTTCTGCACAGCAAAGGAAACTATAAGCAAGGTGAAAAGACAGCCCTCACAATGGGAGAAACTAACAAATGAAACAACTGACAAAGAATTAATTTCCAAAATATACAAGCATCTCATACAACTCAATACTAAAAAAACAAACAACCCAATCAAAAAGTGGCAAAAAGACCTAAACAGACATTTCTCTAAAGAAGACATACAGATGGCTAACAAACACATGAAAAGATGCTCAACATCTCTCATTGTTCAGTTCAGTCAGTTCAGTTCACTCACTCAGTCGTGTCCGACTCTTTGCGACCCCATGAATCACAGCACGCAGGCCTCCCCGTCCATCACCAACTCCCGGAGTTCACTCAGACTCACGTCCATCGAGTCAGTGATGCCATCCAGCCATCTCATCCTTTGTCGTCCCCTTCTCCTCCTGCCCCCAATCCCTCCCAGCATCAGAGTCTTTTCCAATGAGCCAACTCTTTGCATGAGGTGGCCAAAGTACTGGAGTTTCAGCTTTAGCATCATTCCTTCCAAAGAAATCCCAGGGCTGATCTTCAGAATGGACTGGTTGGATCTCCTTGCAGTCCAAGGGACTTTCAAGAGTATTCTTCAACACCACAGTACAAAGCATCAATTCTTTGGTGCTCAGCCTTTTTCACAGTCCAACTCTCACATCCATCCATGAAGACTGGAAAAACCATAGCCTTGACTAGATGAACCTTTGTTGTAATGTCTCTGCTTTTCAATATGCTATCTAGGTTGGTCATAACCTTCCTTCCAAGGAGTAAGCGTCTTTTAATTTCACGGCTGCAGTCACCATCTGCAGTGATTTTGGAGCCCCCAAAAATAAAGTCTGATACTGTTTCCACTGTTTCCCCATCGACTTCCCATGAAGTGATGGGACCAGATGCCATGATCTTCGTTTTCTGAAGGTTGAGCTTTAAGCCAACTTTTTCACTCTCCACTTTCACTTTCATCAAGAGGCTTTTGAGTTCCTCATCACTTTCTGCCATAAGGGTGGTGTCATCTGCATATTTGAGGTTATTGATATTTCTCCCAGCAATCTTGATTCCACCTTGTGCTTCTTCCAGTCCAGCGTTTCTCATGACGTACTCTGTATATAAGTTAAATAAGCAGAGTGACAATATACAGCCTTGACGAACTCCTTTTCCTATTTGGAACCAGTCTGTTGTTCCATGTCCAGTTCTAACTGTTGCTTCCTGACCTGCATACAGGTTTCTCAAGAGGCAGGTCAGGTGCTCTGGCATTCCCATCTCTTTCAGAGTTTTCCACAGTTTATTGTGATCCACACAGTCAAAGGCTTTGGCATAGTCATAAAGCAGAAATAGATGTTTTTCTGGAACTCTCTTGCTTTTTCCATGATCCAGCGGATGTTGGCAATTTGATCTCTGGTTCCTCTGCCTTTTCTAAAACGAGCTTGAACATCAGGAAGTTCACAGTTCACATATTGCTGAAGCCTGGCTTGGAGAATTTTGAGCATTACTTTACTAGCATGTGAGATGAATGCAATTGTGCGGTAGTTTGAGTATTCTTTGGCATTGCCTTTCTTTGAGATTGGAATGAAAACTGACCTTTTCCAGTCCTGTGGCCACTGCTGAGTTTTCCAGATTTGCTGGCATATTGAGTGCAGCACTTTCACAGCATCATCTTTCAGGATTTGAAATAGCTCAACTGCAATTCCATCACCTCCACTAGCTTTGTTCATAGTGATGCTTTCTAAGGCCCACTTGACTTCACATTCCAGGATGTCTGGCTCTAGGTCAGTGATCACACCATCGTGATTATCTGGGTCGTGAAGCTCTTTTTTGTATAGTTCTTCTGTGTATTCTTGCCACCTCTTCTTAATATCTTCTGCTTCTGTTAGGTCCATACCATTTCTATCCTTTATTGTGCCCATCGTTGCATGAAATGTTCCCTTGGTATCTCTAATTTTCTTGAAGAGATCTCTAGTTTTTCCTATTCTGTTGTTTCCATCTATCTTTGCATTGATTGCTGAAGAAGGCTTTCTTATCTCTTCTTGCTATTCTTTGGAACTCTGCATTCAGATGCTTATATCTTTCCTTTTCTCCTTTGCTTTTCGCTTCTCTTCTTTTCACAGCTATTTGTAAGGCCTCCCCAGACAGCCATTTTGCTTTTTTGCATTTCTTTTCCACGGGGATGGTCTTGATCCCTGTCTCCTATACAATGTCACGAACCTCAGTCCATAGTTCATCAGGCACTCTATCTACCAGATCTAGGCCCTTAAATCCATTTCTCACTTCCACTGTATAATCATAAGGGATTTGATTTAGGTCATACCTGAATGGTCTAGTGGTTTTTCCTACTTTCTTCAATTTCAGTCTGAATTTGGCAATAAGGAGTTCATGATCTGAGCCACAGTCAGCTCCTGGTCTTGTTTTTGCTGACTGTATAGAGCTTCTCCATCTTTGGCTGCAAAGAATATAATCAATCTGATTTCAGTGTTGACCATCTGGTGGTGTCCATGTATAGAGTCTTCTCTTGTGTTGTTTGAAGAGGGTGTTTATTATGACCAGTGTATTTTCTTGGCAAAACTCTATTAGTCTTTGCCCTGTTTCATTCCATATTCCAAGGCCAAATTTGCCTGTTATTCCAGGTGTTTCTTGACTTCCTACTTTTGCATCCCAGTCCCCTATAATGAAAAGGACATCTTTTTTGGGTGTTAGTTCTAAAAGGTCTTGAGGTCTTCATAGAACCGTTAAACTTCAGCTTCTTCAGCATTGCTGCTGCTACTGCTGCTAAGTCACTTCAGTCGTGTCTGACTCTGTGCGACTCCATAGATGGCAGCCCACCAGGCTCTGCCATCCCTGTGATTCTCCAGGCAAGAACACTGGAATGGGTTGCCATTTCCTTCTCCAATGTATGAAAGTGAAAAGGGAAAGTGAATTCGCTCAGTCGTGTCCAACTCTAACGACCCCGTCTACTGCAGCCTACCAGGATCCTCCATCCATGGGATTTTCTAGGCAAGAGTACTGGAGTGGGGTGCCATTGCCTTCTCCTCTTCAGCGTTAGAGAAATGCAAATCAAAACTCCAATGATATATCACCATACACTGGTCAGAATGGCCATCAGCAAAAAGTCTACAAGAAAAAAAAAAATGCTGGAGAGGGTGTGAAGAAAAGGGAACACTTTTGCACTATTGGTGGGAATGTAAATTAATACAGCCACTATGGAAGACGGTATGGCGATTCCTTAAAAAATTAGGAATAAAACCACCGTATGACTCAGCAATCCCACTCCTATGCATATACCCTGAGGAAACCAAAATTGAAAAAGACACATGTATCCAATTGTTCATTGCAGCACTATTTACAATGGCTAGAATATGGAAGCAACCTAGATGTCCATCGACAGATGAATGGATACAAAAGTTGTGTTACATATACACGAAGGTATATTACTCAGCCATAAAAAGGAATGCATTTGAGTCAGTTCTGATGAGGTGGATGAACCTACACACTATATTATACAGAGTGAAGTAAGTCAGAAAGAGAAAGATATATATTGTTTGCTAAGTCACTTCAGTCATGTCCGACTCTGTGTGACCCCATGGACAGCAGCCCACCAGGCTCCTCCATCCACAGGATTCTCCAGGCAAGAATACTGGAGTGGGGTGCCATACTAACGCATATATACAAAATCTAGAAAATTGGTAATAAAGAATCTTTACAGTGCAACAATGGAGAAACAGGTATAGAGAATAGACTTATGGACACAGGAAGAGGGGAGGAGAGGGTGAGATGTATGGAAACAGTAACATGGAAACTTACATTACCATATGTAAAATAGATAGCCAACAGAAATTTGCTGTATGGCTTAGGAAACTCAAACAGGGGCTCTATATGAACCTAGAAGAGTGGGATGGGGAGGGAGATGGGAGAGAATATATGTATACCTATGGCTGATTCATGTTGAGGTTTGACAGAAAACAACAAAATTCTGTAAGTCAATTACCCTTCAATGAAAAATAAATTCAAAAAATAAAAAAAGACGATTTTATTTTTCCTATCTAAGTTGTTGTGCTCTAGATTCAGTACTTCTTATAGGAGTTGGAGAAACTATAGGTGTTTGAAATTAGAGGTGCAGGAGCATGAAATAGAGGACTGCAAGTTTGGGAAAAGATCATTTTGAAGTTCTTCCAATAATTCAGAAGTGACAGAAGTGGAGAAGAAATTAAGGTCATTTGGATTTATGAGTTCAAAGAATTGAGGCTAGGTGTGGATTATCTATTTGGATGTTGAAATTGACCAGAGTGAAATTAAGAGTCAGACAGAGAGGTCTATTTTGAGCAGATGCCTAGTACCTCAGCTAATGTGGGGGGGGTGTCCAGAGCCTAGAATATTAAGAGGGACAATATGTGGTATAGCTAGAGGTATGAGCCTAAGTACTAAAAATACTAGTTTATATGTTTATGCTATTGTGCAACAGTAATTGTTGGATGAACACAAATATTTGGAAGCTTTTAATGGGGAGTTGGAAGAATCTTGACTTAGTATGAGAACCAGAGAGAAAGAGCAATCACTTGAGAGGGTTACAGTGAAGGCATGTGTTAGAGACATCCAGACTCAAGTAAGAGGATGAGGAAACATTCTGTGAAACATTGAAGGTATAGGAATATTTTTGGTTTTAAAAAAAACAAGAAAGATTAAGCAGAATCAGCTGAGAAAAGGGGTAGTAGTGAGGTGTTAAGCCCATGGGTAAGGCAAAGAACTGTATGAGGAGAAGAAACCACAGGTCTTAATGAAAGAGAAGCAATGTAGAGGGAAAGATAGGTGAGTATTAGGGGTCTTCCTTCATGCAGTATAAGAGAGTTCATGGAGTGAGGAAGGAGAGGATGCCATGCTTTATGACTCATGACCCTGGTATAAAATTTAGCTGATAGCAGGCTAGCCTGATGTTCTGGGCAAGATCTATGTGGTGTAAGGATCTATGTATCAACTCAAAGGTAGCCATTAAAAATGACAAGTATCCTAACATGTGGTCATTGAAAAATATATAGTCTTAGATGGAGAAATAAATAATTTTAAAAATGCTACTTTTTCAATTTCATTAAATACATGTATGCATATATACAAAAATAGGAAGATAAAAATAGTTATAAGTCGATGCAATTGTGTGCCCTCATCCTCTCAAAAAGTATTAATTATAATATTCCTGTAGGTTTTTCTAAAGGAATAAATAAATCATTCATTTCCTGTAATGAAAAAAAGAAAAGCTTTTATTCTGTAGCCTACTTTTTTTTTCTATGACAATTCTATAAAGTGGCTTTCGTTTAATGTATTTGTCTTTCCAATGGTTTCCTTTTCCCTTTGAGGTTCTATTTATTTCTCCTCTCCACTTTTAAATTCTTCTTTTCTTCATTGTGGATTTCAACCAAGCATTAATTTCCTAATCCTCTTTCCCTAAGGATTACTACTTATAGGACAAACACTAGAGGATTGTTAAAAATTTCCCAAGCATTCACTAATCTCCACCTAGATCTAAGCAGGAAGGTATGAGTTTGATGTTCATAAGAAGGCACTTGTTTGAATACAGATGAAGGGTAGCTGAAACCATTAGGAAGGTAATCCTATGTATTTCTGAAATTTGTCCTCCTGAAAATACTTAATAGGGGTATATCTGAACAACTTTTATGGAGAGTACTGATGTTTGGGAGTAGAAAGGGAAGAAAGATCTAACAATGCCCTCCTCATCTCCAAAACTAAATTTTAATAAAAGTTGGGACATAGATTCTGACAATGGAACAAAATGTATACAAATAGAACTTCGCAGGAAAACTTTAACATCTGGATAGCATATTCACAATTACATAGCTCTGTGACTTAAGTTCGGAGAAGGCAATGGCACCCCACTCCAGTACTTTTGCCTGGAAAATCCCATGGATGGAGGGGCCTGGTAGGCTGCAGTCCATGGGGTCGCCAAGAGTCGAACATGACTGAGAGACCTCACTTTCACTTTTCACTTTCATGCTTTGGAGAAGGAAATGGCAACCCACTCCAGTGTTCTTGCCTGGAGAATCCCAGGGATGGGGGAGCCTGGTGGGCTGCCGTCTATGGGGTCACACAGTTGGACACGACTGAAGTGACTTAGCAGCAGCAGCAGTGACTTAAGTTAAAGAATCTTAAATGGTTCAGAATGCAGTACTAAGCAGAGTACTTGAAATATACTTTGTTAAATTATGACTTTGGAGTGATTTTGATATTTTCCACTGTCAGTTATAAGGTAGCTTTAACAATATTCCCAGTTGATTGATTATAAAGTTCTCCAACATGTTATGGTAAAATATGTTGTTTAGTTGCTAAGTCATGTCCAACTCTTTTGTGACCCTGTGGACTATAGTTCACCAGGCTTCTCTGTCCATGGGATTTCCCAGGCAAGAATACTGGAGTGGGTTGTCATTTCCTTCTCCAAGGGTTGTTCCCAACCCAGGCATTAAATCTGTGTCTCCTGCATTAGCAGGCAGATTCTTTACTATTGAACCACCAGGGAAGCCCAAAATATGCTGTAAATAAAATGAATTGGGACTGTATTCATTCTTAAAGCTATCAAGTGAACAACAATTTGATTTGCCTGGTACTTTTCAAGATAAATTAATATTACTCATATGAGCTGTGGAGTTAAAGAGCCTCTTAATAAAAGTGAAAGAGAAGAGTGAAAAAGCTGGCTTAAAACTCAACATTCAAAATATAAAGATCATGGCATCTGGTCCCACCACTTCATGGCAAATAATTGGGGAAACAATGGAAACAGTGACAGTCTTGATTTTCTTGGGCTCCAAAATCACTGTGGACGGTAACTCTAGCCATGAAGTTAAAAGATGCTTACTCCTTGGAAGAAAAGCTATGACAAACCTAGACAGTGTATTAAAAAGCAGAGACATTACTTTGCTGACAAAGGACCATATAGTCAAAGCTATGATTTTTCCAGTAGTCATGCACAGATGTGAGAGCTGGACAATAAAAAAGAGCGAGCCCCAGAGAACTGATGCCTTTGAATTAGTGGTGCTAGAGAAGACTCTTGAGAGTCCCTTGGATAGTAAGAAGATCAAACCAGTCAATCCTAAAGTAAATCAATCTGAATATTCATAAGAAGTACTGATGCTGAAGCTGAAGTTCCAATCCTTTGGCCATCTGATGAGAAGGGTCCACTCATTGGAAAAGACCCTGATGCTGGAAAAGACTGAAGGCAGGAGGAGAAGGGGATGACAGAGGATGAGATGGTTGGATGGCATCACTGACTCTATGGACATGAATTTGAGCAAACTCCAGGAGATGGTGAAGGACAGGGAAGCTTGGCATGCTGCAGTCCATGGGGTCACAAAGAGTTGGACACAACTAAGTGACTGAACAACCAGTATGAGCTATATTATATATTGTTTCTCTTCAAGAAAATGATAACTATAATTTCAACAAAACAGTGGTATTTGAAAAATACATAAAGCAATACTAATGATAAACACAAATGCTAAGACTGTAAAAAAACTTAATGAAATCTTAGTGCATGTGCAGCATCAGCTGTGCTGTTATGTTTATAATAATATACTTGGCACTTTTCAAGCAGTTTGAAACGTTCTCTGAATTTGGACTCTCTCATTCAAGAAGAAAATCTCACAACATTGTGAGGTAGGTAGGTTAACGTTCCATTTAAAAAGTTAAGGGCAATTGGGAGCAAAGATATATTTCTCTTAATTGCCTGACATGATTACATTTCTCTCATTTCTTATTAGCCATAGTTAAAATTTTCAAGCAAGAAAAATACTGAAACATGTAAAAGAATGTTCATTTTAAGCATTCACAAAATCATCTTAATCAAAACTTCTAGTTTGCTGCATTTTAGTGCACTTCCTGTAGTTTAGTTTATAAAACAGATCTTCTAATGAGGCATTAAAAAGAGCAAAATGAAATCGCTCAGTCATGTCCGACTCTTTGCGACCCCATGGACTATAGCCTACCAGGCTCCTCCGTCCATGGGATTTTCCGGGCAAAGGTACTGGAGTGGGTTGCCATTTCCTCCTCCAGAGGGTCTTCTGGACCCAGGGATCGAACCCAGGTCTACCTGCACTCCAGGCAGACGCTTTACCCTCTGAGCCACTAGAGAAGTTCAGAGTTTAAAAAGAGCAAAGTGAAAGTGAAAGTGAAGTCGCTCAGTCGTGTCCGACTCTTTGCGACCCCTTGGACTTGTAGCCCATCAGGCTCCTCCGTCCATGGGATTTTCCAGGCAAGAATACGGGAGTGGGTTGCCATTTCCCTGTTCAAAGCAAACACTTTGTTTTAGCAAGATCTGAAATCTTTTGCTGCTCCTCATTTTAAAATATGGTATAGATTCTTAATTTACACCACATAAAGGCTTTAATTAGAAAGTTTAGTGTAGAGGGATGAGAAAGAGAAGGGATATTGTGTATATTTGTAGGGGAAACTTTCCATGGATTATTCTGACCTGCCAATTTAAGTAGCTCTACAACTTCACCTACATTAAAATCATCCTTCATTTCCATAGGTATAGTTGGATATAGTTTTAAGTGGTATTATTTATCTTAACCATAAAGCTGGTTAGATTAAATGACATACTTTGCCAAACACGATGTGAGTTGAACTTTTTTCCTAGGAGAAACACTGGTCTAGCAATAATCATTTCATTCCAGTGACTTCTAGAACCACAATATCCCTGTCTAGTGAACATGCATAACTCATGACTGAACTGGATGAATGAGTTCCTGCATTCTTTTCCTCTACTGATTATCATCTACTGTGTTTCCTGGGGAAATTCCCTTGGCTTTGAATTCTTGAAAAAGAAGTTTCATATAGATAATCTCTTTGGTCCTGTCTAGCTCTAACAGCTATAACTCCAGCATTAATTTCAATAATTTGTAACAGGTTCATTTTTCACTTCCATGATGACATGAATGAATGCCTTGCACACATCCCATCTCTGTCAAATAAATGTATGAGCAAAGCATCAAGTTCACTGGATGATTGCTATTAATGTATTTTTGCTCGTAGTGTTATTGAATCATGAAGATTTTCCTGAGAGGTGGTTAGACATTGCAAAATTTTTGTTTCAATCTTGTTCTAGCGTTAAAAATTAACCCTTTCATCCACATGGCACCCCAAATTCTACCAAGATTCTACAGGAATTATGTGCTGTCATAATTTACTGTCAACTAAAATGGCTTTGACCTGTCTTTTTAAAAACAACGAGTCAGACAAATTGTAGAGTTGTTATTTTTTTTTCTATGAAAAGATGTGTGTGTTATTATAGTATTCACAGCATACAAGACACAGCCCAGGCTTTTTTTTTTTTAACCACAAAACATCTGCAAAATTCACAAAGCAATACTATTGATAAATAAAATTAACACTGTAAAAAAACCCACTTCTGTGTAATTTTAATGCATTTACAGCATCATCTGTACTAATATCAGTTTGCAGTAATATACTTTGCATTTTTTGAGCAGGCTTTAAACATTCTTTGATTTTTTCAACTCTATTATTTTACAAGAAAGCTTTACAACAATGCCATGTGCTAGATCACTCAATGTCCCAAATAGTAGATGGAAAACATGAGGAAGCTATTGCATGATCCTCATATCACCACACAACAGATCAGAATCAAACTAGAATAGTATATATAAATCTATTTTTTAAATCTGATTTTCCATTTCTTAGATTTTTATAGTCTATTGCATTTATTCCTCTCATATGTGTCAAAATGTCATTGGGCTGAATTAAATTAACTGTATTATAATTTAAATAAGTATATGTAGTTTCACAGATATTTATATGCAAAGAGTAGCCACAGTCTTCTGAAATAAAAATATAGGTACACAAAAGCACATATCCATCCAATCTAGACAGATTTGTTTTCTTGTGTCTACCAAAGGCTGTGTTAGGGTTTAATATAAAGAACTTACATCATCAATCAAACACATTTTGAATATGTTAAATATTTTCCAAAAAGCTTTGGCTGTATCTCTACATATAAAAGGAAGCATAAGGATTTAAATTTCTATTCTGCTTTTTCTATTGATATTTAGTTGCTAGGAGTCATCAGATCAGAAATTTGGTGATCTTTTGTTTTCAAAAAGGAAGTATATATGAATAACCATTTTGTGACTATTATATCTTAACATTTACATTAAATGACTAGGAGTTGTTTAGTTACATTTATATTGTTTACATATATATTACACATAACAAACATACATGCAAATTTAAAGTTTTGGTCATTAAAGAAACTAAGAGGTTAGATTTTTCTTAGATAAATCAGAGCAACAAGTCTAGAATTTGAGAGCTCATGTTTGGGACCTGAGTGTGAATCCAGCTGCATCTCTGTGGCCACAGCCTTGATGACAGATGACCAAGCATCTTACGACTACTTGTGTATAAGCAAACTTGGTTAGACATACATTACTGAGGCATACAAAACTGATTTTGAAAACCTAGTGATTCACCTAATTTTTTACAATGTAATTTAAACTATTCTGAAATCAATTACATGATTTTAAAGAAGCAAAGTACAATTTTTAAAAAGTATATTGTTTTATTGAGTCCAAAGCACATTAATAATAATTCATAGCAGCTAATCCATATATGTGCTTCCCAGGTGGCTCAGTGGTAAAGAACCAACCTGTCAGTGCAGGAGACATGGGTTCGATCCCTGGGTCAGGAAGATCCCCCTGGAATAAGAAACAACAACCCATTCCAGTATTCTTGCCTGGAAAATTCCATGGACAGAGGAGCCTGGTGGGCTTCAGTCCATGGGGTCACAGAGATAGATACAACTGAGCATGCACGCATGGCATGACACATAGTCCATACTGAGAGCCTGTTGTATAAAGACCCTGTTCCAAGTAATTTACCTGTATGAATGCATTTAATCCTCATAATGATATGAGGTAGGTATCATTTTTATTCTCACTGTAGAGATGAAAGTGCTAATGCAGAGATGTTAAGGACCCATAGTTTACCCATGTCAGAGTCAACATTCAAGCTCAAGCGGTCTGGTTCTAAGCCTGTGCTCTCTCCTACTAGACCTGGGGCTGTTTTAAGCCCCAGGTCATTCACTCATTAAACAAGTTCATTAACTTTAAAATTCATAAAGGCATTCCTTCCCATTATAACAAACTTTTATATAGTGTATAATATATGCCAGACACTGTGCCAAGTACTTTTCACAAATCAGATTTCCTAACCTGACATTCTAGTACACATCTGACTTGTCAGAGAACTGAAGACTTATAAAAGCACTGTATATGACATAGGTATATCTAAATGATAATTGGATGTTTCATTCCACCAAAAATCTAAAGAGTGCTTGTTTTGTTAGTAATCATTTGAAACATCTCTGATGGCCTAGGTTCCATTAGTTCTTTTTATCCTCCTTATATCCATGAAAAATTGCTCCCAGGAGTTGTCTCCTTTTCAGTCTAGCTTCAAATGATGTGTGAATGGAAAGATGCTGTTAAAGAATAAAGCAGAAATGCTTATTAACAATACAACATGCATCCTGAAGTTAGTACTGATGTGTATAACCCAATGTTAATAGCAAGTTCAGATATATTTAAACACCTTTTACATGGCAATTCTCATGGTTTATTATTTATTTATTCTGTATTATTTTGTATTTATTCTGTATTTATTATTTATTCTGTATTATTATTTGTAAACCCAGGTTAGAATTCAAGTTATATTGCAAATCTCACACACTCCATTCAAGCCATTGAAGGTCCAGTAATCAGTCCTAGAATACTGGAGCCCTGAATCCTCAAGGATGGTTGCTGTTTCATATTTTGTTAGATGAATCCCAAGTGCTCCAGGTACTATATGAGGTAAGATTTTTGAGAGCCCTGGCAGCACTTCATATCCTGTGGAAAACGATGTTCCCATCTTCAATGAACGAAAGTATATATAAATATTCATCTGATTAATAGGATCACAATTTCCCATGTGAGTGAGGAGTTGGTGCTGCCTGTCATTTGCTGTATCTTTTTCCTTAGGGTAGAGAAAGATTTCTGTCCCATGTACACGAAGTCCACCTCATGATATTAGATTGCTCTGTCTCTGAAGGACTTCTTGACATTCAGCAAAGGAATTGATTCAAATCACAAGAATATAAATAATACATAATATGCAGGAGTTCTAGCTCTATGTGCAATGGATAAAATTCAGGGTCAGTTCACACTAGATACCAGTCTTGGAGGCAATCCAGTTTCGATACTGAGACACTCTTGTGTAGACGCCAGGTTTTTTGGGAAGAGCACATGATTGTCCCCAACTTACTATACCAACTAGGTACCAGATTTCATGATTATCATAAACCAGAGGTCCACCAGAATCTCCCTAGAGAAAAAAAATTTTTGAGATTGTTAACTCTAATTTAATTCAGTAGGACAATCACTGCAATCATCTCTTCCAGAGGAAAAATGGAAAAAGTTACATAGAACATACAACCAGATTAGAGACAGATTATATGATGGTTCTCTTGACTGAGTTAAAATTTTGTGCTAAATTATTAAGTAAATTATTTTCTAGAAAGACCAATACTAATTTATATGGAATGGCTACATTATTTATGCTTCAGCATACATATATTTTTTGCTAGTTTTATTAGACACTTTAAGCATGATTTAGTAAGAATTTATCTAAAATATTTAATATGAGGTTGGTATTTGTACATTGAAGGAAATGGCAACCCACTCCAGTATTACTGCCTAGAGAATCCTGTGGACAGTGGAGTCTGGTGGACTGCTGTCCATAGCGTCGCACAGAGTCGGACACGACTGAAGCGGCTTAGCATGCATGCATGCACTGGAGAAGGAAATGGCAACCCACTCCAGTATTCTTGCCTGGAGAATCCCAGGGACAGAGGAGCCTGGTGGGCTGCCATCTATGGGGTCGCACAGAGTCAGACACAACTGAAGCAACTTAGCAGCAGCAGCAGCAGAAATTTTCTGTGATCTCTTCTGAGTATGTTAGCTCTTGACTGTATTTTATGAACCTACTCTGGCTTTCTTTTCTTTCATTTACCTATTTCTATCTATGTTTGCTTTCTGAATTTTATATAAGCCTTCTTAAATCTCTTTTGGATCAAAGAAGATTATGCAAATAAATAGATGCAAGTATCGAGGTTAAGATTGTGGTCTCGGTAGTTGAACTGCCCAAGTTTCAGGTCCAGCTCTATTAATTACTTGTGTGATCTCAGGTAAGATACACAGGATAAATTCTCTATGCCTCTCCCACTTGTTTCATTTGTTTTTTCTTTTATCAACTATTTATTGAGTTCCTACTAGGTGTCACAGGGCTGCCCTGGTGGCTCAGATGGTAAAGAATCTGCCTGCAATGCAGGAGACCCCTGGGTATTGAGGACGCCTGGGTCGGGAGTATCCCCTGGAGAAGGAAGTGGCTATCCACTCCAGTATTCTTGCCTGGAGAACTCCATGGACAGAGGAGCCTGGGGGGCTGCTGTCCATGGGGTTGCAAAGAGTTGGACACAATTGAGTGACCTAACACTTTGCTATGCTTCTCAGGCATTTTGATGGGCATTGAGGATAAACAATGACCAAAAATGAACTGCCCCTATGCTCATAGAGCTTGACATTTAGGATAAGAAAAAAATAATATGAAATAAGCCTACAAATATGCAAATGACAACTGTTATGAGTGCTATAGAGACATACAATAGGGGGATTTGACTAGTCAGGGAGGTTAGGGATATTTCCCTTGGTCAAATGTAATCAATCAAATAGCTGAAGGAAGAGAGTAAATCATGAAAAGCAAGACATGAATGAAATGCGTTTTAGACAGAGGGAAGCATGACAAATGCTCTGTGGCATGAAGCAACATGGCATATGCAAAGGCTTGTAGAAATAGGAGACTGGAGAGAGGACAGCAAGTGGGCAAGTGGTACCTAATGAGGCCATAGCAGTAAGGAGAGACTATTCTATATAAAGTCCTATGGGTCTTTTTAAGAAGATTTTACCATAAGATAAAAATAAAGGTAAAGCACTGAAGATTTAAGTGTTTTTTTTTTTTTTAGATCTATATTTTTTAATTTTATTTTTTAATTTAAATTTATTTATTTTAATTGGAGGTTAATTACTTTACAATATTGTATTGGTTTTGCCATAGTGTTTTAAGGAGGGTGTTAACATGATCAGATTGCATCCTGTTAGAAACCATCCTGAAATTTATTTGACTAATGCACTACAGGATCATAAGAATGAATACAAAGAGATAAACTAGATAGTTAATGTGTATGGGAGGTGGTCAAGGGACAGGAAGGGGAGGAGAGGTTGAGAGAGGATAGAAAGACAAAAGATGGTGGAGAGAGATTTAAGGAAGTAAAATCCGTGGGATTAGGTGGTTATTTGAATACGGGATAAAGAGAAATTACAATGGTTTCTAGCCTTTGGCATACCTAACAGAATGAAAGGGAATGCCATTTACAGAAATACAAAACACAGAAAGAAGATTAGTTGGGGAGAAGAATCAGAGCAGAATCGGGTACAACATTTGAATTTGAAGTGCCTTTGAAATGTCCAACTGGAGCTGCCAAGTAGGAATAGAATAGATAAATCTGGAGATCAAAAGAGAGGATGGGGCTAAAAGTAAAATTTTATGTAGTATCTGCAAAAAAAAAAAAAAAAAAAAAGATAATTGAAGCTATGAAAGAGAATTAGATTCTCTGGGGAGAAAGTATCAAGTGAAAAGATAAACAGGCATAAATTAACATGTAATGGGTTGGATTAAGAGAAGGACACTGAAAAGGAGATAGAGAATGAGCAGACAGAGATGCAAAGTGAAAATTATTACAAGCCAAGAGAAGACAATATTTCAATAAAGAGGGAGTGGTAAGCACTATTAAATACTGGTAAGAGGAAAAAAAGACCCCCTCAAATTGTTGATGGTCGTTATTGATTCATTGAAAACATTAGGAAGAGAGATTTTGATGAAGCAATAGGGCAGGAACCATATTGAAACAGTTTGAGGAGTTAGTGAGAGATGAGAAAATTGTGACAATAAACATTTTCTCAAATATTTGATGGTAAAGAGGTAAAATGAGAGGCTAGCTGAAGGCTTTTTTTTTTTTTTTTCCATGACTTGAGAGATCTGAATAGAGAATTTAGTCACAAGAGAAATGTTGACTCTGGAAGGAGAGAGACTGTAATTGCTAATATATGCATGCTAAGTCACTTCAATTGTGTCCAACTGTTTGTGACCCTACGGACTGTAGCCTGCTAGGCTCCTCTGTCCACGGAATTCTCCAGGTAAGAATACTGGACTGGGTTGTCATTTCCTTCTCCGGGGAGTCTTCCTGAGGATCAAACCCTCATCTCTTATGTCTCCTGCA
This sequence comes from Bos indicus, assembly GCF_029378745.1. Lineage (NCBI taxonomy): Eukaryota > Metazoa > Chordata > Mammalia > Artiodactyla > Bovidae > Bos > Bos indicus. The sequence continues at coordinate 84,461,038 of NC_091765.1, forward strand.
TTGGCAGGTGGGTTCTTTACCACTAGTGCCACCTGGGAAGCCCAACTGCTAGTGTAAACTTCCCCAAAAGGTCAACAAGAAGAGGAATCTGAACAGTGGGGAAAGGGCTATCCTTAGTGAAGGGGCAACTTCTCTGTAGTGACCTAAGCTGAAGGTGGATGAAAAGGGTCCAGATAAAGACAGATCTGCAATGTTTGATGCTAGGAAGATGGGGAAATTCCTTACCATGACTTTATTTTTTTTTGAAAATTCAGAACAGAATCATCAGTTGAGAATAAATGGGCAGGAAAAACTGGAAGTTAAGGAAAGTGTAGAATGGTGGGAGAATTCAGAGAAAGGTAGATTTAGGAAAAAGCAACAAAAATAGTAAGGTTGTCAGCTTTGTTATGTGGAACACATACTGGAGCCATGTGTTCTGTTGTATTTTTTTCAGGAGCATATGACTTCCCAGATGCAGGCAGAGAGTCTGAATAACTGAGTTCTTCCAGGTTTGGAACTTGTCAGACATAAACACTAGGAAGAGAGAACATCAAGTGGGTTTGGGGTATAAGCAAAAATGTTTAAAAAATGATCACAGTGAAATCTAAATTGGACAAGTGAACAGTGGAAGAAAGGAAAGAATTAATGGACTGTGAAACAGCAGAGAAGCTGTGCTCTACAAGACTCTGTGAAATTGAAGAAGGGTGGTATTCAGCCAACAAATATTTGTGCCAAGACTGGTTGAGGTATTCATAAAACAGAGGTAAATAAAATAGATGCTCTAAAATGAGTGCCTTCACAGAGTTCACTTTTTAGGCTAGTGAGACAGTTAAATAAAATATATTGTGCTTTGAATGGTGTAAGAGCTAGAAATGAAAATAAAACAGAGAAGGGACACAAAGAATATGTGTGTAAGTTGTGTATGTTGGGCAGTGAGGATTGGTAGGTTGGATTATAACAGTGTGACCAAAGAAACAGAAGTAGTTGAAAATCAGGCAGAAAGGACTGAGGATAGTTGTTAAATAGGAAGATTTGGGAATTTAGTGTCATTGGAGATGAAACAGTTTTTGATGACAAGGTTCAAGGTGTGGCCCTAGGAATAGGTGACTGAGGAGGAGTGAAGGTCCCTGGAGGTTGAGATCTATGAACTAAGGATCCAGCATTTAAATGAGTTGATGACAATATTGCAGAAGTTAGGACAAAGGTGGAATCTATTCTAGGCGTCAATGGCATGAAAGAATGAGTGGAACAAAGTAGAGATATTAGGAGGTAAGGGGATAAAAACAAGATAGATGAGAGACGATGATACAGCTGAATAAAGTGCTTTTCAGAGGAGAGGTTTCTCTGCCTTTTGATTACAAATTTGCTTAAGAAAATAACAATAGAGCATAAGAGGTGGTCTGAACCAGAAACGGGAGCAATAGACTAATTTTCTATTTTGTAAATAGTACTATGTCATGGTACTACGTCAATAGTGCCATGCAAAGATGGACACAATAAAGGACAGAAATGGTATGGACCTAACAGAAGCAGAAGATATTAAGAAGAGGTGGCAAGAATACACAAAACAACTGCACAAAAATGATCTTCAGGACCCAGATAACCACGATGGTGTGATCACTCACCTAGAGTCAGACATCTTGGAATACAGAGTCAAGTGGGGTTTGGGAAACATCACTATGAACAGAGCTAGTGGAGGTGATGGGAATGCCAGTTGAGATATTTCAAATCCTAAAAGATGATACTGTGAAAGTGCTGCCCTTGATACACCAGCAAATTTGGAAAACTCAGCAGTGGCCACAATACTGGAAAAGGTCAGTGTGCATTCCAATCCCAAAGAAAAGCAATGCCAAAGAACATTCAAACTACCACACAATTGCACTCATGTCACATGCTAGTAACATAATGCTCAAAATTTTCCAAGCCAGGCTTCAACAATATGTGAACTGTGAACTTCCAGATGTTCAAGCTGGTTTTAGAAAAGGCAGAGGAACCAGAGATCAAATTGTCAACATCCACTGGATCATAGAAAAAGCGAGAGTTCCAGAAAAACATCTACTTCTGCTTTATTGACTATGCCAAAACCTTTGACTGTGGGGATGACAAGAAACTGTGGAAAATTCTTGAAGAGATGGGAATACCAGACCACTTGATCTGCCTCTTGAGAAATCTGTATGCAGGTCAGGAAGTAACAGTTAGAACTGGACATGGAACAACAGACTGGTTCCAAATAGGAAAAGGAGTACGTCAAGGCTGTATATTGTCACCCTGCTTATTTAACTTATATGCAGAGTACATCATGAGAAACGCTGGGCTGAATGAAGCACAAGCTGGAATCAAGATTGTCAAGGTATGTATCAATAATCTCAGATATGCAGATGACACCACCCTTATGGCAGAAATTGAAGAACTAAAGAGCCTCTTGATGAAAGTGAAAGAGGAGAGTGAAAAAGTTGGCTTAAAACTCAACATTCAGAAAACTAAGATCATGGCATCTGGTCCCATCACTTCATGGCAAATAGATGGGGAAACAGTGGAAACATTGACAGACTTTATTTTGGAGGGCTCCAAAATCACTGCAGATGGTGACTGCAGCCATGAAATTAAAAGACTTGCTCCTTGGAAGAAAAGTTATGACTAACCTAGACTGCATATTAAAAAGCAGAGACATTGCTTTGCCAGCAAATATCAGTCTAGTCAAGGCTATGGTTTTTCCAGTAGTCATGTATGGTTATGAGAGTTGGACTATAAAGAAAGCTGAGCACTGAAGAATTGATTCTTTTGAACTGTGGTGTTGGAGAAGACTCTTGAGAGTCCCTTGGACTGCAAGGAAGTCCAACCCATCCATCCTAAAGGAAATCAGTCCTGAATATTCATTAGAAGGACTGATTGAAGCTGAAGCTCCAATACTTTGGCCACCTGATGCGAAGAACTGACTCATTGGAAAAGAGATACTGGGAAAGATTGAAGGCAGGAGGAGAAGGGGACGAGAGAAGATGAGATGGTTGGATGGCATCACCGACTCAATGGACATGAGTTTGAGCAAGCTCTGGGAGTTGGTGATGGACAGGGAGGCCTGGCTTGCTGCAGTCCATGAGGTTGTAAAGAGTTGGACATGACTAAGTGACTGAACTGAACTGAACTATGTCCATCTCATTATATTAAACGAAATAATGTATAGAAAGTGTTTAGCATTGTTTTTGCATAATAAACACTCAATATAATAATTTTGATTATCATTTGTTATTTAGGTAAACTGATTCTTTGATAAAATTCATGTCATTTTTTTCTTTCAGGTAAACATGTAGGCTCAAATTAGAAATCATTAATGGAAACTTTCCTTTTGAAGTGTTTTGGACTTACCTTACATGCATCTACTTTTCCTTCCATGAATCCGGCACACAACATTCCTGAAGTTATCATGCCATCATATACATCCTTTCTGTTACACACCTCAGTGCTTATGGTTTCTACCCTGGCTTGCCGTAGTTTATTTTGTGTTGGTCCTATTACCCAAACAAAAGAAAAAACAAAACACATGTTCTTTGAACACAGCTATATCTAAGACTCAGAAGACACATGAGTTGTATATTCTTAGGAGTAAAAGCATTAGATTTTTCATTATTAATGATTGCCTAATTTTATTTTCTGTGGCATAAATGTCTACATGCAAGGAAACAGTACACATATATGTGGTGGTGGTGGTTTAGTTGCTGTTGTGTCTGACTCTTGCGTATTTGTGGACCTTCAAAAGTTCTTTGAACCCTCAAAACTACACACAATATTGTGTGTATATGACTTTTTTTCATGATTTTCCACATAAGGAAGTTGAGGCTCAGAGAAGTTCATTGATTTTCCAAAATCTACTCAAGTACAAACCAGGATACAAACTGCACAGGTCTGTTTGCCCAGCTCTATGCTACACAGTGTTATCTCAGAATGTCTCAAAGCATGAGAAACAAAGCAAATGCTGAAGATATACCAACAATATGACACCAGCAGAGAAGAAGGCCAGTGGTTAGGAGGAAAAAATACTGCGTACGTTAGTCTCAAAACATTCACAAACCACGTCCATGTTTATGACCATGGTATATCCTCATTAAAATTAGGAAGAATTTAAACCAGAAAAAAAAAAGCATATGAAGTATACGCAAGCCAGGAGTGTTTATATCTGGCGACTATACAATTTGTAGTAATTTACTTCCCTGTACTCCCATAGCATTTTGTTCCTTCTTAGAGTACCCAGAACCATCTGTTCATCTTATCCATGTTATTGAACTCTCCTCTGCCCCACGACTGCTCCAAATAATTGTGAACTCCTCAAGGATGGATATATGATTCCTTTTACTTTTTTTTACTTTAACACACAGCACCTTGTTCTTCTCAGAGTCATACTTTCCTTCTCCAGGGGATTTTTCTGACCAAGGGATCGAATCTGGGTCTACTGCACTGCAGGCAGATTCTTTACCATCGGAGCCACCAGGGAAGCCCATATACATTAGAAGCATGAACATTTTAATGAAAAGTCTAAAGAGGTATCTCCTAGATGGCACATTAGATGCCAAGATAAATTTGCACTAAGTAAATTACATTGAACAACTCACCATCATCTACAATGGATCCAAATCCTGTGACAAATACACCTGTTTTAGGTGGCAACTTTATGGATGAATCTGGGAGGCAAACTCTCTGAACTACATTTGAAAACTCAACTCGGGTATCAAGCTGAGCCAAAGCAATGTCATTTTCATTTGTCTCTTTACGGTAATTTTCATGAATGATAATTTTCCTCAAACTTCGTTTCACTGCAGGTGGTGTTATAGTTATACCAAAAGTAACGATCCATCTATTTGGGTCTTTATTTCTGCAAAAAAATAAAGAATACGATTAGTTATACTTAACTGTATCCTCTAAAAACAGTTGAGACAGTATTCTCTGCAACTATTGGAATTATGTCCCTGAAAAATTCCTATAGCGAGAGAATTTGCAATTGATGGCCTCATGTAAAAAAAGAGGTTAAAATACTGATGATACAAGTGAGAGTAGGAAAGCTCTTAAAATATTTCACAAGCTCTAAAATTTAAAAGAATACAATAGCTAAGTGGAATTTCATGCTGCAGCTGGAATAATAATAATGGGTACTATACAATTAGTTTCTCACATTTTAATTCTAACATTTTAATTTAACATTTTAATGTTAAATTAACATTTAATTTTGTTCATTAGAAACTCTTCAAATTTGATTTTTTTCTCTAATTTCAGTGAAGTGTATAGAAATTAATTTTTATCTGTTTTGGACATTATCACCCTAAGGGGCATTTCCTTCTGTATGAGACATTCTCTCCATTCTTATTTTATGATTTAACCTGTTGACTCTTGTTTACTGGGTCTTATCTTGATCTTTGAGACAAAGTGTAATTTGTCTTCTTCACAAACCCTCATGTGTATACAGGATTATTTCTCCACCCAGTGCCCGTACCCTGCCCCAATACTCAAGGGCTAAAAGCAGCCTTAACTCATTGCTGTGCTGTTAGAGCCCCCACTACCCTTTCATCTGCCCTGGTCAGTCCCTCTTACTATTTTTGAGGCTTTCCCTTAACACAGATGCTTTTCTCTACCATGAGATTACACTACAAGCAAATTCTGCATCCTTCTATCATCTCTTTACTCCCTGTTCTACCCTAAACCTCAGTTCCCTGTTTGTCTAATCAGCCCTTTCAAGAATGACAAAAATATGTAGAAACTTGAATTCTCTCTGTAAAGGAAAATTATGTAAAAGGAAATTACACATAAGAGAATTTAAAAAGGGAATTTCCCTGTTCATGCAGGATTACTGTGCTGGTGAATCATCAAGCTTTAAGTGTAATGAAAAACCTGAAAGATCAGTGGCTTTCAAAGTACTCTGTACTGCCCCAGGGATAAGCAGGCAGAGCCTAGGGGCCAAGGAATTGGGGTATGCGGGGGAGGGGGGGGGGTCCTCTCTCAGCTGCTCTACTTATTTACACTTTAAAGGAAGGTTTAATTGCTGATAGTAGTCTCTTATGATCCTTTGTATTTCTGTGTTGTCTGTTGTGATCTCTCCATTTTCATTTCTAATTTTATTGATTTGATTTTTCTCCCTTTGTTTCTTGATGAGTCTGGCTAATGGTTTGTCAATTTTATTTATCCTTTCAAAGAACCAGCTTGTAGCTTTGTTGATTTTTGCTATGGTCTCTTTTGTTTCTTTTGCATTTATTTCTGCCCTAATTTTTAAGATTTCTTTCCTTCTACTAACCCTGGGGTTCTTCATTTCTTCCTTTTCTAGTTGCTTTAGGTGTAGAGTTAGATTATTTATTTGACTTTTTTCTTGTTTCTTGAGGTACGCCTGTATTGCTATGAACTTTCCCCTTAGCACTGCTTTTACAGTGTCCCACAGGTTTTGGGTTGTTGTGTTTTCATTTTCATTTGTTTCTATGCATATTTTGATTTCTTTTAATGCATATATATGGAATTTAGAAAGATGGTAACAATAACTTTGTATGCGATACAGCAAAAGAGACACAGATGTATAGAACAGTCTTTTGGACTCTGTGGGAGAGGGAGAGGGTGGGATGATTTGGGAGAATGGCATTGAAACATATATAATATCATATATGAAACGAATCACCAGTCCAGGTTCGATGCATGATATTGGTTGCCTGGGGCTGGTGCACTGGTATGACCCAGAGGGATGGTACAGGGAGGGAGGAGGGAGGGGGGTTCAGGATGGGGAACACGTGTATACCTGTGGCAGATTCATGTTGATGTATGGCAAAACCAATACAATATTGTAAAGTAATTAACCTCCAATTAAAATAAATAAATTTATATTTAAAAATAATAAAGGAAGATTTAATTCAAAGCAGAAATCTTAAGGATGAACCATTCATTTGAAAACTAGAATTCTGTAATCTACAAAGACATATTACTTCAGTCCTTAAGGATCTTGTAAACCAACTGAGTAGACAAAACAGAAATACCTATCTCTTCATGCATGAAAAACCAGAAAGGGAGACTCAAGTAATAGGCACAGTTCAGCATGCTGTGCAGATAAGAACACTGAAATTCAGAAATTAAATGACTTGGCCAGGTACATGATGTATTCAGCTGGTTAGTGTCAGAGACAGATGGCCGAGGTCTCATGATATCCTGTCAAGAACTTTTCCCTATATACAGTTGTTTCACAAAGACAGGGATCATTTTTTCATGGGCATAAAGGTACTAACATTTGTCTTAAATATGATTTTTAAAATATAGTATTTCTGTAGGAAAAAACATAAAATTTTAAAAAGTATTTGGATAATTGTGATACTGTCTTCAAAGTACCCTTCTTTTTCCTTCACAATAGTGCACTTCATCATGCAATTATATGAAATTATATCACATGCAAAATTGATCCCTTCCTCTCCAGAATCATTATAATTTTAAACTCTTTATTATTATTGGCATAAAATATGCTATTACAGTTCTCACATTAAAAAAATAAATTCCTCCTTAGAATCCACAGCCACCCTGGACTATCAAATTTCTCTGCTCCCATTCATTTAAAAACTCCTTGAAAGTGGGGTCTAAACTCACTACATCCAATCCTTCTCTTTCTTTTCTCTCTTGAATTCATTCTCACCCCTATCACATCATCACAATTTCTTTGATCAAGATCACCAGTTATCTCTGCTTTATCAAACTCAATGGCCAGTCCCTCTATATGTCTGCCCACACAGAAATGGCACTGGACCTGCTAGAACATGGATCTCAGTCTATATAGATTGTATTCTTCACTCAATAGTTAAAGACTTTACATTCTGAGCTTATTTCTTTTTAATTTATGTAAGCAAGCATCAGTTATAAATTTTAAAAATGTATGAAAAATGGAGGACTATATGAGCATGAAAAAATCATAAAGCCTTGAAAAGTTAGTGAGACTCAAGTTTACCTGAGCACGATGATATTACTGAGGTTGTAAATACGTACATGCGAATCCCTTTTCTCTTTTTTCATGAGACAGTGACAATCACCTTAAATCCATTAGGTCATTCTCATTACACATCTGCTCCATAAATAAAGGTGTAGGCATCTTAGAACAATTTGGGTGTTACCCTTAGAAGGATGATCAAGCACCACTTAGACTCACCAAGGATCGTTTCTTCTGAAAGGGTGTGTGAACAGTGTCATTGGCCAGGACCTTTTTCAGAACTTTTGTCTTTTGAGGGTTTAAAAGGAAAAACTCTCTGTACCCTGATGTTGAAACCTCAGGGAAAAAATATAGTGTGTCCCTGATCTTGGGCAATAGCGTGCCTGTGCATGTCTGTGTATGTGAAGTGATATAGCTGAGTGTTAAGAGTTACAACTGTGAAAGCCCAACAGAGAGCTCTTTTCAGGTTTTGTATGACCCATCTTCCACACTGTGAGGGCAGTGATATAGGCTGGTAGATTTCTCCCACCATCCACACACCTCTCTAGTCCAGAAAAGCCCACATGAAATGAAGTGAAAGTTGCTAAGTCATGTCTGACTCTTTGTGACCCCATAGAATTTTCCAGGCCAGAATACAGGAGTGGGTAGCCTTTCCATTCTCCAGGGGATCTTCCCAACTCAGGAATTGAACGCAGGTCTCCTGCATTGCAGGTGGATTCTTTACCAGCCCACATGGTTCTTGGATAATTGGAAGCTGTTGCTGCTGAGTCGCTTCAGTTGTGTCTGACTCTGTGCGACCCCATAGATAGCCCACCAGGCTCCTCCATCCCTGGGATTCTGCAGGCAAGAATACTGGAGTGGGTTGCCATTTCCTTCTCCAATGCATACATATGTGCTAAGTTGCCTCAGTCGTGTCCTACTCTGTGCGACCCTATGGACAGCAGCCCATCAGGCTCCTCCATCCACAGGATTCTCCAGGCAAGAATACTGGAGTGGGCTGCCATTTCCTTCTCTCCCTTATTAAGGGAGAGCTTCAAAAATGATACCTTTGCTTTTTTTTTTTTCCTATAAGTGGTGGTGGATGTTGATAGTTGGAGGATAGATGAAATAATTTTTTAAAAGTGAAAGTGGCAGAATTTTCCTTAAATATACATAAGTTTAAATTTGTACATGTATAATAGTCTTTAAAATAATTTATGATGTAGTAGAAAAAGATCGCATAGTTTCATGATGCTACATACAAGGAACAGATGGTATGAGTCACAAGAATGGCTCTTTGGTTTGGTTTTCACCAAACCAAACATGATATATATTGAGAGAAGGGTGAGGGGATGAGTTCGATTGGGGCATGGAGCAGCCATAATGCATTTAGGGGATAGCGTCCATCTAGAGTGGAGTAGAGGATAATTTGGTGAGATTGGACTTTTCCCAGGCACTAAATTGATGGTAATTAATAACTGAGTAAGCAAGACTCATAAGAGCTCTAATAAACTTACCGGCGGAAGCAGTGAGCTGCCGTGAGCAGCCACGTGTTACTGATGAGGCTGGCTCCACACTGATGGCCAGCCCCTATGAGCTGGAGGCTAGCCTGCCACGGCCACTCCCCTTCCAGAGCTGCTTCACTTCCTTGGACAATTCTTTCAGTAGACGCAAATGCTGGTAATGGCATGTATGAAGGTGTCATCCTTATTCCACAGCCTGTCACAGAAACAAGTGTTACCTTGATTTCATGAAAACGAGGGGAAAAAAGCACACCCTGATTTGCATTGGGCACAGATGCTTAGAGGGTCCATTGAACCTGTTGCTGTTTAACCCATTTCTAGCACTCAGTCTCTGGGGTTATTTTCTAGGGGTGCTACTATTCCCAGAGAGGTACAAAAGAAATATTTACCAACATTTCAAGGTATCCAAACCAGAATGAACTTCTGCCTCTATATGGAGCATATACAGATGAATAGATAAATAGATAATTTAAGAGCATAAAAATGTGTAGATCCTCTGCTGAGAGTTTTCGATACATGTGTAGCAAAACACTTTTTAAATGAGAAAACTCAGCCTGGGAAAAAGAACATAAATTACTGAAGGTAACACAGCTGGGAAGAGACAGAGTTGTACATTGGAAGGATTAGAAGGATCTAAGTCGAAATTTATATTCTTACTACTGAGAGAGTGCAACACTGAATGTCAGCCATGATTCTGCCTTGACACAAATCTGTACATTGTCTTTGAAAAGCCCTGAATTTTAACCATCTTAAATATTAATGAGTATCTTGCTTTTCTAAAATTTAAAAAGACTAGTTTTTTTTTTTTAACATATTCTGATTCCCTGATAACAAATTCTCAGTTGATTAGACTTCAACCCTAAATAATACCTGGAAGTGTATTAGTATACTTTATTAATGTGTCTTCTAATTATTGATGTTTATATTTTTATTAACAATACACTTTTTTTTTAGTTTTATTTTATTTTTAAACTTTACAATATTGTATTAGTTTGCCAAATATCGAAATGAATCCGCCACAGGTATACCCACGTTCCCCATCCTGAACCCTCCTCCCTCCTCCCTCCCCATACCCTCCCTCTGGGTCGTCCCAGTGCACCAGCCCCAAGCATCCAGTACCGTGCATCGAACCTGGATTGGCGACTCGTTTCATACATGATATTATACATGTTTCAATGCTATTCTCCCAAATCTCCCCACCCTCTCCCTCTCCCACAGAGTCCATAAGACTGATCTATACATCGGTGTCTCTTTTGCTGTCTCGTACACAGGGTTATTGTTACCATCTTTCTAAATTCCATATATATGTGTTAGTATACTGTATTGGTGTTTTTCTTTCTGGCTTACTTCACTCTGTATAATAGGTTCCAGTTTTATCCATCTCATTAGAACTGATTCAAATGTATTCTTTTTAATGGCTGAGTAATACTCCATTGTGTATATGTACCATAGCTTTCTTATCCATTCATCTGCTGATGGGCATCTAGGTTGCTTCCATGTCCTGGCTATTATAAACAGTGCTGCCATGAACATTGGGGTACACGTGTCTCTTTCCCTTCTGGTTTCCTCAGTGTGTATGCCCAGCAATGGGATTGCTGGATCATAAGGCAGTTCTATTTCCAGTTTTTTAAGGAATCTCCACACTGTTCTCCATAGTGGCTGTACTAGTTTGCATTCCCACCAACAGTGTAAGAGAGTTCCCTTTTCTCCACACCCTCTCCAGCATTTATTGCTTGTAGACTTTTGGATCGCAGCCATTCTGACTGGCATGAAATGGTACCTCATAGTGGTTTTGATTTGCATTTCTCTGATAATGAGTGATGTTGAGCATCTTTTCATGTGTTTGTTAGCCATCTGTATGTCTTCTTTGGAGAAATGTCTATTTAGTTCTTTGGCCCATTTTTTGATTGGGTCATTTATTTTTCTGGAGTTGAGCTGTAGGAGTTGCTTGTATATTTTTGAGATTAGTTAACAATACACTTTTTAAAAAAGAGGTTTTATTCAGGAACAGATTAAAAATAGTTGCTTGAAATCATATTTATAAATTTATCATAATTCCATCATGTAGAGTTTCTCCATTAATATGGTGCCACATCAGTAGAGTCTAATGCTTCCTCTCCCAATTTCCCCTAAAAATAAATGTGAAGGTAATAATAATAAAAATAATATCTACTAGTTATTATCCAGACCCTGTACATAGTGTTACATACACTTGCCCTAATTTTAATAACTCTGTTATTATCTCTCTATGTTATTAGATGTTATTATCCTCAGACTGAAAATGAAAAATTTGAGTCTATGGTATTACTCAAAGGCAAAAGGAACAAAATCACCAAAAATTAAGGAAAGATAAGAAAAAAGTATATACATTTTGGAGGTAATTTTCAGTAACTGCAGTATTCAGTGGGTTGGTTTAAAAAACAACTTCTTGGACTGCCCAACCTATTTCTTTGAACCAGAACTCTGTGGAGAGCCCTAACAATTCTGACAAAGCCACTGATATTGTGATTTTCCACACCAGAAGTAAAGCTGTAATTCACCAGTCCCTCGCCAAACAGAAGCTCTAGTTTGAACCTTCCAGTTGTGACCCATTAACTCTTTTCTCTATGTATGCATTCAGAAGCCACAATGCCTGCACACCGTCTTATCCAGAAACACAGGAAAGATGAAACGTTCTATGAAAATGTGGTTATTTCGTGCAATGGTCTGAATGTGTACTCCCCATAGTTGAAATCTCTAACCCTTAAAGGTGGTGGTATTAGTAGGTACAGCCTTCCAGAGGTGCTTAAGTCATGAGAGTGGAGCTCTCATGAATGGGTCAGTACCTTATAAAATAGTCTGCAGAGGAATCTCTAGCCCCTTCCACCACTTGACTGAACAGCAAGAATCTATGAGTAGGAAGTGGGCCCTCACCTCACAACAATCTCGGACTTCTAGCCTCCGGAACTATTAGCAATATATTTCTGCTGTTTATATACTACCCAGTCTGTGGTAGGTGTTTTTTTATAGTGCTGTGATTGGACTTATGAAAAGGAATTTAAACAGAGAATGACAGAGAACTGGCACCAGTGAATGCTGGAGCTGATGGTGCCCTAAAGTGGGTGGTTGATGTAGTTTTCATATACTCTGTTTTTAAAATCCAAATTTAATCCTGCATCTAACTGTATGGCATGGCTAAGATCCTCTAAATCAGATGATATATAAACTTAGAAGACAGACATATCACTGAAAATTTTCCTCAGAAATTTTCAGAACTTGTGCTTGGTATCAGCAAAGATAGTCAAGAAAACATGACCTTAATAAAACAAAGGTAGCCAAACATAAGGGGAAAATATACTCTGATAAGAGTACACACAACAAAAGATCTGTATGTCAGTCAAGAAAATTAAAGAAATCACAGAAATGTCATAACAGATAATAAATCCACATAGAAGAAGAGAAAATGTGACACCAGACAATTGAGGTAAGTGGTTGTCAGGAGTATAGATCAGATGAGATCTTTCATAATGCACTGAAACTGAACTGGAACTAGAAATAATGATTGTCATAGAGTTCAGTAAATGGACATTCAGATAATAAATCATTTGTGTTCCTGAGGAAGAAAAAAAAAAACCAAACCAATTAAAACAGAGTCAATCATCAAATTTATAAAGGAAGAATATTTTTCCAGGATGAGAAAAAACAGTGTACAAGTTGAAAATCTCATAGTGTCCCAGACAAGGTTCAGTGTCAAATACACATCTAGATCTCTTGACAAAAAAAAAAAAAATGTTATAGGATAAAGATTTCCTACCTTCTTCCAGGAACCAAAAAGATAACCTAAAAGAATAAAAATCACACCAGCCTTAGACTTCTGCTCTATAACAAAACACTAGAAGAAGGTGGAATGATATGTATATAGTTATTTGAGAAAATTTATGACCCAAGAATCCTATAATACATAAAGATAAAGGCAATGGAAAGAGATTCTGATATATGCAATTTCTCAAAAATACACCACCTATGTAGTTGTCTTATTGAAAAATAACTTAAAGATACAGTTTAGCAAGCAAAAGGGTGAATTTAAATCAAGACTCAAGAAAGGGAAATAGTAAAAGTATAACAAAAGACTTTGATCCTGAAGCTGAAGTTCCGACACTTTGGCCACCTAACATGAAGAGCTGACACTGGAAAAGACCCTGATGCTGGGAAAGATTGAAGGCAAAAGGAGAAGAGAGCGTCAGAGGATGAGATGGTTAGATAGCATCACTGACCCAATAGACACGAATCTGAGCAAAGTCTGGGAGATAGTGAAGGACAAAGAAGCCTAGCATATTTCTGTCCTTTGGGTCACAAAGAATCAGACATGGTTTAGTGACTGAACAACAATCAAGCAAGAGACTTTAGTGATGGATAAATGACTGTGACTGTTGGGATAAAATGGAACATATTGTTTTGAAAAAGATTAGTAATAGAGTATGTAAAGTTTGTGCTGGTGCTCAGTCATGTCTGACTCTCTGCAACCTCATGGACTGTAGCCCTCCAGCTCCTCTGTCCATTGGATTGTCCAGGCAAGAATACTGGAATGGTTTGCCATTTCCTCCTCAAGGGGATCTTCCTGACCCAGGGATCGAGCCTGTATCTCCTGTGTTTTCTGCATTGGCACATGGATTCTTTACCTCCGAGTCACCTAGAAAGTCCATGTAAAGATTAGTGATAAGTAAAATGTGAAATTGGTCTTCCCAGGTGGCTCTAGTGGTAAAGAATCCACCTGCCAATGCAACAGACATAGAGATGCAGGTTTCATCCCTGGGTAGGGAAGATTTCCTGGGGAAGGGCATGTTAACCCATGCCAGTATTCTTGTCTGGAGAATCCCATGGACAGAGGAACCTGGAGGGCTATGGGCCATGGGGTCACAAAGAGTTGAACACGACTAATGGAACTTAGCACATATGCATGCAAGATGTTAGAAATATAGCTACAAATGTTATGTATGTAATATCAAGAATGCTATATAATTTTTTACCACATTCTGTAAGTCAAAACACTAAAAATTGTATTTGGTGTAAATGTATAAATTTCAATGTCTTAAAATGTCAACAGTAATAAAACATAATAAAAAGATTAAGTGGTTTACAACAGAAAAAACAACTCGGTATTACTGTTATGATCATTTTGAAATACAGATATCAAATAATTATACATTGTATGTTCAAAACTAATACAATGTTATATCAATTATACCTCATAAAAGAATGTGGTAAATTCTACTTGCAACTTTCTGGGCTTTTATTATTTATCTTTGCTATGAAATAGACAGTTAATCATGGGCTTTGGAACTTACGACTGTTGAGAAAATTCCTCATCTTTTTGTTGTCGATAGCTGAAATAAACAAAACATGAATTAGTTGGTGGAAGTGTATGTTCCTATTTTCCTGTGATTTTGTTCAAATGGTTACTATAAAATGCTTATTGCCCAAAGAATCCATATATGATATTTTTTGTAACCAAGAAATATATAAATAACCCTCTACTCTGATTTGGTTCAAAATGTATAATTTTACTCTAAAAAGGTAGCATTTTGTCTTCTGATTTTCACTAAGAAACCAAAAAACAGAAGTTAGGAAATGAGGAGAGAATGATTAGGATAAATGTCCATGGCTGATTTCTGTGGGACCTCCAGTAAAACTAAGGGAAACAACCTCTATTCCCATCACAACTGGTGTTCGCTGTAGCAGTTGGACTAGCCTATGTGTGTTAGGCATATGCCTGGAAGCCAGGTTGATAGGCATCCCAGGTCCCTCACAGACCAATTCCCAGGCCTTTGACTACAAAGAGTGGGAACTTGATCATTGCAGGTTGATGGCTTCTCTCACTGAGGATGACTCTCACAGCGAACACGGTGGAAGTCAGCAGGTACTGGAGGCATGAAGGTCTCTTGTATACAGCCAGCCCCCTATCTCTCCCTCCACTTTACGTCTCCCTTCTGTGACACCTTTTCCCCTTCAAACTTATCTTAGTGTTCCTTTATAGTCAGTTTCGTTTGATTGGGGTGGTTTGGTATTTGTTTTATTTGTTAGAAAGTAGGAAAGTATATCATATTTTCCACAATAATACTGACATTTCCATAAGGGGAATGTGAGCCCCAAATCCTATTAGAAGTCTCCTGGACATTTTACTTCTCTTTATTTAGTGTGAGCTTTGTATTGCAGAAGAAAATGTATGTGGTAGAATTTTGGTTATCAAGGATGGTCATAGAATATCATTTAATATTAAAAGTCAGTATACATGTATATATATATATATAATATACATGTAATAAATGTATATTTATTTATAAATATAATAATAAAAAGTCAGTATACATGACCAGGAAGGCTGAAAAATGATTTTTAAAATTGTAAAATAAGAAACTCTACAATTTTAATTTATGGTGGATATTTTACTTTAGCTTACATAATCATGTGTTAGGCACAATTATAATACCAGGAATTGAGATTTAGTTTGACATTGCCATTTACAGAGTGCTGGAAAATGCCATGTTTTTCTGAGGAATATAATTGATTTAAAAATAAAGGTGGATACCATATTCTTAATCATTTCTTATTACTCTATGAAGAAGTTATCACTGTTGTGTATGGGGATTCTATCAAAATGTATTTAAAGGATTTTCCTGGTTTTCTAACAACAGAGAAATTAGACAATCTGTTTTTTAAATTCATAGTTGTTGGGAGGGGAAAAGATTCAAGATTTAAAGGACAAGTCTTATTTTTTGGTATTAAATCAGAAGCAACCACATTTGGAAATACTTAATTAGAAACAATGAACAGAGTTGGAATGCCTAATGCCTGTGAGACATATGCTAGAGTTCAGGGGGAGGAATAAGAAAATAAAAAGACACAGTCCCTGATCTTGGCACTTATAGTCTTATTTGAAATACATTATTTTACTTTCTCTAATTTTGTGTTGGTACAGAAAAACAGAAATGTCTCTCAGTTTGGATTCCCACTGGCTGTGAGGCAGTTTTAGTTTTACTTTCATAACCTTTTGAGCTCCATTTTTTTTCTGCTTTTGGGGGAAAATGAAATGACAGCTTTTCTGAGTTTGTATTGTGAAGAATCTGTGAGGAGATGACTAAAATTGTTTTAAATTGGAAATAAGCTAGAGAGAATCTCTTTATGGTTCATGTTAATGCTTCTTCCAACAGGCTTCAACCTTCATAAAGATTCTGTTTCTTTGATACTATGGAAGCTAACCCCCAGAACTGGCCTCTGGGAGTCAGGATACCTGTGCTTTAATACCGCCCCTGCCCCGCCTCCCCGCCGCCAACGCTTGCAGGTCCCATGTTTGACACCTTCCCTGAGTCTGTGAAGTGAAGTGAAGTCACTCAGTCGTGTCCGACTCTTTGCGACCCCATAGACGGTAGCCTACCAGGCTCCTCCATCTGGTGCAATTAATGCCTACCCTTTCATGCTTTTGAAAAGATCCAACATGAAAATTCACATACGGGGTGAATTAAAAACCCATAGTGATGCCCAAGTTAAATATGAAAAAAAAAAAAATCATAAAACTAGACTTTACCTCATAGCGAATTTTTATTTTAGTTTTAATCCACACTGACATACATTCACCAAGGGTGAATTCTTGAAATGAGAGAATACATTGACCTGAATTCTTATGAAAAATACAAAGAGGATTGTGAAGGGAGGGAACCACAAAGATGGTAAAAGGACTTACGTGTGAGTGTAAATGATGGTTTGTATATAGTCAAAGGCATCGGTTCTCTCTTCAGACTTTGATATAGAATCCTTTCAATTTTTTTCCTGACTTGCTCAGCACTATCAGTAGATGGGAATCGAAACACAAGCACCATATGAATGTTCATACCATTTTGATCTGGACTAAAGAGGAAAAAGCAGATAGAGGTAATCATAATAAAGTCAGTTCTCTAACCAGGAACTATTTTTACACGTTATGATTCACACTAGATTTAATAGTGAGTGGCATGTGTGCGTATCAGATTTTTAAATGATCTCTAGGAATACCGGCTAAGATAAATAGCTGGAAAAAACATTATTCTTGCCTCTAACTTAGCTCACCATCTAGCTGTGAGATAATTTTAGTTTCATAACCTTTTTGAACTTCAAAAAGAGGAGGTTGTGGGAGGAGGAGAGGTTCGCGAAATCATGCTTTACACGTGCACTTAGGTGATTTGCTTTTTAAGGGATTCTGAACCAAGTTGTAACCAAGGTCATTATTCCTCAGTTGTGGTGTGGCAAAGACAATGCTTTGTATTCACCAAACCCTTCTTCTAAGCTTTGCCTTCTAAGCAAGAGCTAAATTTCATTTCCTCGCCTTCCTTGCAGTTTATTGAAACTCTCTAGTGAATCCTGGACAGTGAAATGTGGGAAGAAATGATGTACCTGCTCCCAGACCTGGCCCTGGAAGACTTCCTGTACCATCCTCCATGCTTTCACTCTTCCCTTATTTGCCACCCAGAGATTCAGTGGGCAAGTCCATTCTACAATCCCAATCATTCCTACATCCACTTATGCCACGTCTGTTTGGACTGTACCATGGAAATTAAATAGATCTTTATTGTGTTGAGCCATTGGTATTTTGGGGCTTGGTAGTCAGTTAATATGAGTTTGAAACATGGATGATTAAAGAAAGCAATTATAAAAGGAGATCATTTGATAAGTTCAAATATAAAAATTTACAATAATGTGTAGAGGTCTAGAAACCCTCTAGTTATATTTTGAGAACAAATTTAGTTGGACATATACAAAAAATGAAGGAAGAAAGGAGAGTAGAAAGGGGAAAAGGGATAGAAAAGACATGGGCTCTTGACCATATGTATATTTGCCATCAAGAAATGAAGTAAATAAGTACTACAAATATATATGTGTATTTACATATATATGTATATGCATGTTATCACGTGTATATATATCTATATATATAGATACATATGTTGTTTAGCTACTAAGTTGTGTCTGACCCTTTGCAATCCCATGGTCTGTAGCCTGCCAGGTCCCTTTGTTCATGGGATTTTCCAGGCAAGAATACTGGAGTAGTTTGCCATTTCCTTCTTCAAGGGATCTTCTGACTCAGGGATCAAATCTGAGTGTCCTGCCTTGCAGGTGGATTCTTTATCACTGCATCACCTCTGAAGCTCATGTGTATAAATATGTATGTGTGTAAACTGATTGATATCCACAATAAAAATTTTAAAATTTCATCAATTTTTATCAAAATTGATAAAAAACAAGATATATTATTCCAGTAAATGCCAAGCCTTTTGGACTTTCTATTAAAATATATTCAGGATAAATTCCAGTAACTTATTTTAGTCTCTGATAATGCATATCTTAATTTATATATGTTGCCTTTTATCAGAACAGAGTGAAAAGGCATCCGAAATAAAATAATGCAGGAGCATTCGAGGAAAAACCTTATTGAAGAGAAAATCATAGTCTGATTTTTGGGTAGGCGGAACTGTGGTGTTGGAGAAGACTCTTGAGAGTCCCTTGGACTGCAAGGATATCCAACCAGTCCATTCTGAAGGAGATCAGCCCTGGGATTTCTTTGGAGGGAATGATGCTGAAGCTGAAACTCCAGTACTTTGGCCATCTCATGCGAAGAGTTGACTCATTGGAAAAGACTCTGATGCTGGGAGGGATTGGGGGTAGGAGGAGAAGGGGACGATAGAGGATGAGATGGCTGGATGGCATCACTGACTCGATGGATGTGAGTCTGAGTGAACTCTGGGAGTTGGTGATGGACAGGGAGGCCTGGCATGCTGTGATTCATGGGGTCGCGAAGAGTCGGACACGACTGAGCGACTGAACTGAACTGAAAGTGAAGATAATCAAAAGGGGCTGGCCTTTATGGGCTAAGTCACTTCAGTGGTGTCCAACTCTTTGAGACTCTAGGACTACAGCCCACCAGGCTTCTCTGTCCATGGGATTCTCCAGGCAAGAATACCAGAGTGAGTTGCCATGCCCTCCAACCCAGGAATCAAAACCATGTCTCCTGCATCTCTTTCATTGGCAGGCAGATTTTTTACCACTGCCGCCACCTGGGACGCCCCAAGCCAAGTTTACATACCTTAATTTGATAACATGAGATTTGATAAACCGACCCTCTCCAGAATGTTGAAATATCCTAGACATCTGAATAGAAAAAAATTTAAAGTGTTAATCCTAAGAAAGTGTTACTCCTCATCTTATCTAGAGACTTATGGAAAAGGTAAGGATGCCAGTTTATTCCCAGACTTGTGAACTGACTATCTGCAGTGGTAAGACTTCAACCAAGTTCTAATCCTTGTAAAACTGAACAATCTTATCATAATAGTTTGATTCTGCTCTAAAATGATGTAACAGAGTTGTGTACATTGTAGAGTTGTGTTGAGGATTAAAAGAAACAATGTATACCACATGTCACACATTGCCTGATATACTAAACACTATTCATAATGTTCATTTTGATTGTCAAATAAACTATTGGTGCTATTTTTCAAGGCAGCAATCCTCACTTTTAAGAAAACCTACCATATATTTGTCTCATTCTCCAATATGGCATTCTAGTCTACTATTGATATCAATTTGCTCATTTCTCACATGAATATCCCTTATGAGAGCATTTGACATAATATGTATCAACACCTGTCTTGTGACTCTGATACCCTCACACACAATCATCTCTTTGGCAGGTCTATATTTCATCACATTTCATACTGTCAGCATTTTATTACTTGGCTTTTCTAGTCTGAACCACTGAAGGATTTTGGATATTCCATGAAATTATCTCCTAAAGGTACCTGATTCCCAAGGTACCCTGCCTTCCAGTATTGAGGCACTGCCTGAAAAGATTAAAAAAAAAAAACACCAGAGTGAAAGTCAAAATTCAGAAATTGCAGGTCCATGGAAGTTTACGTAGGGCCCAGTTCCATGGTAAATCATGCCCCCCTTGGGAAGAGGGAATATTGGTTCCCTTGCCCAATAGATTCTTCCTTTTCCTTGATTCCTCTAAATTAATAACAGTGCTCAGTAGATTTTACCTTGTTAAATATTCAGTCTCCCTCTCTTCCTTCCATCCCACTGCTGTGGTCTAAAATCAGCTCATTCGAAACTTGTGTTCAGGTTTTTGCAGTGGTCCTCTCACTGGCACATTTATGTGGTTCAACTCTGTCTTTCCTCCCCTACTTGTTACCCAGCATGCCAGCAGCCAGGATGATATCCCTAAAGCACAAGTCTGAGTATATTACACTCCTGCTTGAAACCCAGTGTCTCTTAGTATGAGCTCCACAATCTTAACCCTTCATGGGTCTTGTTGTTATTGCTGTTTAGTCACTCAATTGTATCTGACTCTTTGAGAACCCATGGACTGCAGCATGCCAGGCTTCTCTGTTCTTCATTATCTCCCAGAGTTTACTCAGACTCATGTCCATTGAGTCGGTGATACCACCCAACCATCTCATCCTCCGTCGTCCCCTTCACCTTCTGCCTTCAATCTTTCCTAGTATCAGGGTCTTCTCTAATGAGTCAGTTCTTCACATCAGGTGGCCAAAGTATTGGAGCTTCAGCTTCAGCATCAGTCCTTCCAATTAATATTCAAGGTTAATTTTCTTTAGGATGGACTGGTTTGATCTCCTTGCAGTCCAAGGGACTCTCAAGAGTCTTCTCCAGCACTACAGTTCAAAAGTATCAATTCTTTGGCCCTCAGCCATCTTTATGGTCCAACTCTCACATCTGTATATAACTACTGGAAAAACCATAGTTTTGATTATATGGACTTTTGTGAGCAAAGTGATGTCTCTGCTTTTCAATACAGTGTCTAGGTTTGTTATAGCTTTTCTTCCAAGGAGCAAGCAAATTCTAGTTTTACGGATGCAGTCACCATCCACAGTGCTTTTGGGGGCCCAAGAAAATAAAGACTGTCACTGTTTCCATTTTTTTCTCCATCTGATTGCCAGAAAGTTATGGGACTGCATGCCATGATCTTACTTTTTTGAATGTTGAATTTTAAACCAGCTTTCTAATTACCCTCTTTTATCCTCATCAAGAAATTCTTTAGTTCTTCTTTGCATGCTGCCGTTAGAGTGGTATTATCTGCATATCACAGGCCTTTTTTAATCCTACCCCTATTATCTTCTCTATTACCTGTTCTTTCCTAATCTCAATGGCCTGGTTCACACCTTTACACTTTTGCACATTCATTTCCCTCTTCCTTCAGTATACTTTTTTTTTTTCAGGTAAGTTTCTTCAATGACAATTATGGTGTTCTCCAGTGACAACTAACTTGTCTTTGACTTGCCTTCCTCAAACAAAATTAAATTCTCCTTTTCATGGCAAATAGATGGAGAAACAGTGGAAACAGTGGCAGACTTTATTTATTTATTTTTTTGGCTCCCAAATCACTGCAGATGGTGACTGCAGCCATGAAATTAAAAGACACTTACTCCTTGGAAGGAAAGTTATGAGCAATCTCGACTGCATATTAAAAAGCAGAGATATTACTTTGCCAACAAAGGTCCATCTAGTCAAGGCTACAGTTTTTCCAGTAGTCATGTATGGATGTGAAAGTTGGACTATAAGGAAAGCTGAGTGCTGAAGAATTGATGCTTTTGAACTGTGGTGTTGGAGAAGGCTCTTGAGAGTCCCTTGGACTGCAAGGAGATCCAATCAGTCCATCCTAAAAGAGATCAGTCCTGAATGTTCATTGGAAAGACTGATGTTGAAGCTGAAACTCCAATACTTTGGCCACCTCTTGCAAAGAGTTGACTCATTGGAAAAGACCCTGATGCTGGGAAAGATTGAGGGCAGGAGGAGAAGGGGATGACAGAGGATGAGATGGTTGGATGGCATCATCGACTCAATGGGCATGAGTTTGGGTAAACTCTGGGAGTTGGTGATGGACAGGGAGGCCTGGCATTGCTGCAGTCCATGGGGTTGCAAAGAGTTGGACATGACTGAGTGACTGAACTGAACTGAACTGAAGCCACCCCAGCATCTTGCACATGATTCTATTGTAGCAATTATCACACTGGTTTACAATTGTCTTTCCCACTCTGGACTGTATGTTTAGTGTTTGACACAATGCCTGGTCCACAGTAAATGCTCAATGTATGTTTGATGGATTCAATAAATGAATGAATAAATGAGAAAATGAATGAAAGATCCAGAATACCATAAAGGAGATAAGATAATAACATGGTTGTTTTTGCTTTTTCTGAAAATCATGTTGCCAAGGGTAAGTAGAACTCTATGGGAATCTAAAAGCAAGGCAGAAGCCAGGAGACCCCAGTAGTGACTCCCACCCCCTTCATAAGTGGTCATTCCAGGGGTTTGGGACAGTTCTGATTTATGTCACTTATGATTCACTAATCTTTTCAGAACACATTTCATTTTCAGTTCTCAAGAAACAAGGAGAAAATGTGATGTTAAGATCTCCGCATGTGTGTAGGCATGCTCACATGTTTGACTCTTTTGTGATCTTATGGATCATAGCCTTTGCTCGTCTGTCCATGGACTTCCCCAGGCAAGAATACTGGAGTAAGTAGCCATTCCCTTCTTCAGAGGATCTTCTCAACCCAGGGATCAAACCCACATCTCCTGTATCCTGCTTTGGCAGGCAGATTCTTTACCACTGAGTCATCTGGGAAACCCTTAAGATCTTTAGCACTTTAATATAAATGGCTTCTGAAATTCTGAACTGTGTACATAATGGCACTGTAGGAAAGGATGAGGATTCTGTCATATCAGAGTGTAAGAAATTACTAAGAATCTATTTGAACTAAATTGTTATATTAATAAGACCATGGTCCCTTGAGGAGTCGACCTCTATTTAAAAAATGAGTAGCTTCTGGTATAGTACACTATTGGTGTAACCACTAATAATAGCTTACATGTATTAAGTCCATACTACGTGGTAGGCATTGGACCAACTCCTTAGTCAACTTCATACAGCCTTGAGGGGAGTATTTTCTTTATTCTCATCAGTCCCATTTTATAGGTGAAAAAACTGAAGCTCAAGACACTTAATTGTCTAACTTGGCATTAGAAGTGGTTGTTCTGCCATGTGAACCCAGGATATCTGGCTCAAGATCTTGTATTCTTAAGCTTTAAGTAACATTGACAACCCTGAGTTACTTATATGCGTGATGACAGATTTTCAGGTTGGTGGGGGTAGAGGTTTGGGGGCAGGAAGCCCTTAAATAAGTCCTCAAAGCAACTTTTATTTCCTGAATCTAAACCTAGTAAAAGATAATCTCCTAGAAATTTGCTTTTTTTCTGCTTCTAGTTTAACAGGGCTACGGGAACCACTTTTTTCTGAACACCTAATCATTGTTGTAACCAATTTCTGGAGAAGTTAAATCTATGTTTATATTTATCTACTGGAAGCTCAGTATATATAAGTAAATGTTATATTTAGTCCAAATTACAAAAAATTAATTGTATCCTTTTTTTAAATGGTCTAAACTTAAGAATGGTTTGGCTTGGAAACTAACAGAGATCATTCTGTCATCTTTGAGATTGCATCCAAGTGCTGCACTTCAGACTCTTTTGTTGACTATGATGGCTACTCCATTTCTTCTAAGGGATTCTTGCCCACAGTAGTATATATGATGGTCATCTGAGTTAAATTCACCCATTCTAGTCCATTTTAGTTCCCTGATTCCTAAAATGTCGACGTTCACTCTGGCCATCTCCTGTTTGACCACTTCCAATGTGCTTTGATTCATGGACCCAACATTTCAGGTTCCTATGCAAGATAGCTCTTTATAACATCGCACCTCACATGCATCACAAGTCACATCCACAACTGAATGATTTCTGTTCATTTCCAAGGCAAACCATACAATATCAGGGTAATCTAAGTCTATGCCCAGACCAATAATGCTGCAGAAGCTGAAGTTGAACAGTTCTATGAAGACCTACAAGACCTTTTAGAACTAACACCCAAAAAAGATATCATTTTCATTATAGGGGACTGGAATGCAAAAGTGGGAAGTCAAGAAACACCTGGAGTAACAGACAAATTTGGCCTTGGAGTACAAAATGAAGCAGATCAAAGACTAACAGAGTTTTGCCAAGAGAACACACTGGTCATAGCAAACACCCTCTTCCAATAACACAAGAGAAGACCCTACACATGGACATCACCAGATGGTCAATACTGAAATCAAACTGATTATGTTCTTTGCAGTCAAAGATGTAAAAGCTCTATACAGTCAGCAAAAACAAGACCAGGAGATGACTTTGGCTCAGATCATGAACTCCTTATTTCCAAATTTAGACTTTAATTGAAGAAAGTAGGGAAAACCACTAGACCATTCATGTATGACCTAAATCAAATCCTTTACAGTTATACAATGGAAATGGGAAATAGATTTAAGGGACTAGATCTGATTGACAGAGTACCTAGTGAACTATGGACAGAGGTTCGTGACATTGTACAGGAGACAGGGATCAAGACCATCCCCAAGAAAAAGAAATGGAAAAAGCAAAATGGCTCTCTGAAGAGGCCTTACAAAAAGCTGTGAAAAGAAGAGAAGCAAAAAACAAAGGAGAAAAGGAAAGATATACCCATTTGAATTCAGAGTTCCAAAGAATAGCAAGGAGAGATAAGAAAGCCTTCCTCAGTGATCAGTGCAAAGAAATAGAGGAAAGCAATAGAATGGGAAAGACTAGAGATCTCTTCAAGAAAATTAGAGATACCAAGGGAACATTTCATGCAAAGATGGCCTCAATAAAGGACAGAAATGGTATGGACCTAACAGAAGCAGAAGATATTAAGAAGAGGTGGCAAGAATACACAGAAGAACTGTGCAAAAAAGACATTAATGACCCAGATAATCACAATGGTCTGATCACTCACCTAGAGCCAGACATCCTGGGATGTGAAATTAAATGGGCCTTAGGAGACATCACTATGAAAAAAGCTAGTGGAGGCAATGGAATTCTTGTTGAGCTAGTTCAAATCCTAAAAGATGATGCACTGAAAGTGCTGTACTCAATATGCCAGCAAATTTGGAAAACTCAGCAGTGGTCACAAGACTGGAAAGGTCAGTGTGCATTCCAATCCCAAAGAAAGGCAATGCCAAAGAACGTTCAAACTACTACACAATTGCACTCATCTCACACACTAATTAAGTAATGCTCAAAATTCTCCAAGCCAAGCTTCAACAATATGTAAACCGTGAACTTCCAGATGTTCAGGCTAGTTTCAGAAAAGGCAAAGGAACCAGAGATCAAATTGCCAACATCCGCTGGATCATCAAAAAAGCAAAGGAGTTCCAGAAAAACATCTATTTCTGCTTTATTGACTATACCAAAGCCTTTGACTGTGTGGATCACAATAAACTGTGGAAAGTTCTGAAAGAGATGGGCATACCCTACCACATGGCCTGCCTCTTGAGAAATCTGTATGCAGGTCAGGAAGCAACAGTTAGAACTGGACATGGAACAACAGACTGGTTCCAAATAGGAAAAGGAGTACATCAAGGCTGTATATTGTCACCCTGCTTATTTAACTTATATGCAGAATACATCATGAGAAACGCTGAGCTGGAGGAAGCACAAGCTGGAAGCAAGATTGCTGGGAAAAATATCAATAATCTCAGATATGCAGAAGACACCACCCTTATGGCAGAAAGTGAAGAACTAAAGAGCCTCTTGATGAAAGTGAAAGAGGAGAGTGCAAAAGTTGGCTTAAAGCTCAACATTTAGAAAACTAAGATCATGGCATCCGGTCCCATCACTTCATGGGAAATAGATGGGGAAACAGTGGAAACAGTGTCTGACTTTGTTTTGGGGGGGCTCCAAAATCACTGCAGATAATGATTGAAACCATGGAATTAAAAGATGCTTATTCCTTGGAGGTTAAAGCATCTGCCTGCAATGCAGGAGACCTGGGTTTGATCCCTGGGTTGGGAAGATCCCCTGGAGAAGGAAATGGCAACCCACTCCAGTATTTTTGCCTGGAGAATCCCATGGACAGAGGAGCCTGATGGGCTACAGTCCACGGGGTCGCAGAGTCGGACATCACTTAGTGACTTCACTTTACTTTACTTTACTCCTTGGAAGTAAAGTTATGACCAACCTAGACTGCATATTAAAAAGCAGAGACATTACTTTGCCAACAAAGGTCCATCTAATCAAGGCTACAGTTTTTCCTGTAGTCATGTATGGATGTGAGAGTTGGACTATAAAGAAAGCTGAGCACCAAAGAATTGATGCTTTTGAAATGTGGTGTTGGAGAAGACTCTTGAGAGTCCCTTGGACTGCAAGGAGATCCAACCAGTCCATCCTAAAAGAGGTCAGTTCTGAGTGTTCATTGGAAGGACTGATGTTGAAACTGAAACTCAAATACTTTGGCCACCTGATACGAAGAGCTGACTCATTGGAAAAGACCCTGATCCTTGAAAAGATTGAAGGCAGGACGGAGAAGGGTGTGACAGAGGATGAGATGGTTGGATGGCATCACTGACTCAATGGGCATGAGTTTGGGTAAACTCTGGGCGTTGGCGATGGACAGGGAGGCTTGTTGAGCTGCAGTCCATTTGGTCGCAGAGTGGACACTACTGAGGGACTGAACTGGACTGAACTGAAACCTAGGAACAGATTACTAGAGGGTACTTCATTTTAAACAAGATAATGACTAAGCCCATTTGTTGTGGTTCAGTCACTAAGTCATATCCAACTCTTTGCTACCCCATGGAGTACAGTAGCCCAGGCTTCCCTCTCCTTTACTGTCTTCAGCAGATTGCTCAAATTCATGTCCATTGAGTTGATGATGTTATCTCACAATCTCATCCTCTGTTGCGCCCTTCTCCTCCTGCCCTTAATCTGGTAAAATGAAAATAAAACATTTTCCTTAAAATCAGACACAAACTGTTGTCCTTGATGTGACTCCAGGATCAAAATTAAAATAGCATAATTGAAAAAATATGTGTGGCTCTGACTAAAAGTACACCCAGAGCTTGTGTCTTCCCTCTGGCTGGGAACTACATGCAGATTAGGTCTTTATGGAAGATTAGTAGTTACTGGTGAGAACTAGGAAATCCCTTTCTGGGTCCACCCATGAAAGTAATCAGACAAGTTCTGCAGATACCCTGCTTCTTTCAGGGGAAAAGCTACCAGCAGAGGACAAACACACACACACACACACACACACACACACACCCCAACCAAACAAAAAAACACTCCCCTCCCAAACCACACTAGACTGCTTTCCTCTCCAAGGAAGCTTTCTGCTAGCTCAAAGAGATGTTTACTTCCTCTGAACCCCTAAAATACTGATTGTTTGAGTCACATATTTGACTATTATATTTTGCAATGTGGCAGCTCTAGTATTATCATTTCAATCTTGTAAACTCTTATATGTCATATCATTTGCTACATAAATTTTCTTTTTCTATTATTATCCATGTCTAAACTTCCACATACAAACAATATTATACACTCCAAATAAGGAAGTAACTGTACTATGTAGACCTTGGCATTTTTCATTAGCTCACACAAAGGAGGTACACAATAACATTTTCATAAATTCATTGATTCTCCAGCTATGGTTAATCTTAATCAGTGTCACGAAGAAAAAAAAATGCTGACTTTTGCAGTGCTTCAAGACTCTTTCCTTATATCCCATTGTTCCCCCCCCCTTTTTTTTTCTCATTAATTTGTTCATTCAGAACAATTGGCTAGAGTATCCTATATTTCAGGTACTGTGACAATACTGGATAAAGAGTAGAAATAAAAAGCTGTGGTCCCTGGGCTCATAGAATAGAGAGATAGCCAGTAATAAATAAATAGTTAAATACAAAGGCAGGAATTTGCTGGTGGTCCAGAGGTTAGAACTCCATACTCTCACTGCTAAGGGCTTATGTTCAATCTTCATCAGAGAATTAAAATGCCACAAGCTGTGGAGTGGCCCCCACCAAAAGGTAACTAAAACAGTAAGGTAATACAGGATAATGGCTGAGGGTCTATAATTACTTCCAGAAAGGTAACATGATACATGAAGGATACATGAAGGATCAGAAGGATCAGAAGAAGTAAGCAACAGAAAAAGTAGAATCGGGGGCAGTTCCAGATAGAAGGAAAAAAATGTGTGGGTAATCTCAAAGAATTGATGCTTTTGAACTGTGGTGTTGGAGAAGACTTTTGAGAATCCAACAAGGAGATCCAACTAGTCTATCCTAGAGGAAATCAGTCCTGAATATTCATTGGAAGGACTGATGTTGAAGCTGAAACTCCAATACTCTGATATGAAGAACTGACTCATTCGAAAAGACCTTGATGCTGGGAATGACTGAAGGCAGGAGGAAGGGCATGACAGAGGATGAGATAGTTGGATGACATCACTGACTCAATGGACATGAGTTTGAGTAAGCTCTGGGAGTTGGTGATAAACAGGGAATCCTGGCATACTGCAGTCCATGGGGTCACAAAGAGTCGGACATGACTGAGTGATTGAACTGAACTGAATCTCAAAGAAGACCATTATGGTCAGAGAATAGTGAGCAAGGAGGAGAATGTAAGAGTTGGAGAAATAGTCAGAACCT
The DNA here is from genome assembly GCF_029378745.1 of Bos indicus. Taxonomy (NCBI): domain Eukaryota; kingdom Metazoa; phylum Chordata; class Mammalia; order Artiodactyla; family Bovidae; genus Bos; species Bos indicus. The sequence continues at coordinate 84,489,999 of NC_091765.1, forward strand.
CTGGGTACTAGATGCCAGCAGCTTTCCTCCTCCCAGTGTGACAACAAAAAAATGTCTCCAAGATTGCAAAATATCTTTAGGGAAACATAAGTGCCCATAATTGGAAATCACTGGACCAGACTGTGGATCAAGGCAACTCAACCACAAAGGGAGTCTCTCTGCTCTAAAAGCCCCAGGAGAGACTCAGCACTTGGAAATAATACATGCGAAAAAGAAGACAGAGTTAAAAGAGGTTATAAAAGCTTGTCACATTTGTATACACTGGTAAAAACCAGTTTTAAAGAATGCACTTTGAAAAGATATCCATTAACAGTGACCAAAAACAAATAAACCCCATATACACATAAAACCAAACAACAACAAAACAGTCATTTAGGATTAAATTTAACTGAGATATACCAGACACTTAAGAAAATTATTTTAAAGCTCTATTGAAATACAGCAAATAAGTATAAATAAATGGTGTCAATTATTTCTCTAGATTTCTAGATTTGGAGCACACTAATCAAAACCCCAATATGAGGGGATGTGAGTGTGTGTGTGTGTGTGTGTGTGTGTGTTTACAGGTATATGAAATAAAAAGGACAAGAAAAACTACAGTATACCTGAAGGAGATGATGATAAATCCAGGTATATGGGTTGAATGTTGGCCCCCTAAAGATATATTTGACTCTGGGAACACGTAAATGTGCCCTGACTTGGCAAAGAGTCTTTGCAGATGTAATTAAGGATATCAAGATGAGACCATTGTGTAGACATCATCCAGGAACACTTTGAATCCAATGATAAGTATTCTTTTCAGAGTAGAGAAACAAAGAAACCCAGAGAAGCCCAGGTGAAAATGGAGACAGAGATCAAGTTCATGTAGTCACATGACAAGGAATGCCTGAGGCTACCAGAAGTTGGAAGAGGCAAAGAGGAACTCTTCTCTAGAGACTTCCAAGGCTGCTGACATCTGGATTTTAAGATTTCTGGTCTCCATAACTGTGAGGGAATAAATTTCTGTTGTTTCAAGTCATTCGTTTTTTGTAATTTGCTACAGTAGTCCTAGGAAATTAATACAACATGCATCAACACATTGTCAAACTGTAGAGGTTAAAGTATCATGGTACTGACCCAGTGAAAAACAAGCTGATGGATGGAACAGATTAGAGATCCCAGCAACATTCCGTATCATATATGGAAACTTGAATTGTGGTGGAAATGACATGGCAGATCAACCAGGAAAGGACAGACTATTCAATTAGTGGTGCTAAAACAATTGTTTGTTCACACAGGGGGAAAGAACAAAATTAAATCCCTAAATCAACCATACTACCACTGCTATTAGTCATGCAATAGCTGAGACAGGGAAGCAAACTAGGTGTTCATTGATGAATAAATGAATAAAGAAGAAGTGGCATATATGCAATGGTATATTATTCAGACATAAACAAGAATGAAATCTTGCCATTTTTGACAATTTACTGACGGACCTTGAAGGCTTTATGCTAAATGAAGTAGGTCAGACAGAGGAAGATAAATACCATATGATCTCACTGATATAGAATCTAAACAAACAAGCAAAAAACACAAATTCATATCTAGAGAACAGATTGGTGGTTGCCAGGAGTGAGAGATGAGAGTTAGGTAAAATGGGCTGAGGTGGTCAAAAGGTTCAAACTTCCAGTTATAAAATAAATAAGTTATTTGGGATATAATGTATAACATGGTGACTATATCTACTAAGACTTCATTGTATATTTGAAAGTTGCTAAGAGAGTAAATCTTAAAAGTTCTCATCATAAGAAGAAAAATTACTACTACCTGTAGTGTTGCAAGTTAACTATACTTATGGTGGCGGTCCTTCTCAATTTATACAAATATCAACAATGATGTTGTACAGCTGAAACTAACATAATGTTATATATCAATTATATTTCAATTAAAAATAAAAATCTAAATAAAGCCACCTACCAATAAAATTAAAAAAGAACTGTGGCAACAAAACTGTAAAAACACTGTCCTATTTAAATGCAAAACTCTATTTAAATAGGTACGAAAAATAAACCAGTGTTTGTTTTCAACATTTAGAATGGAACTACATATAATTGAGCTATATAAGAATAAATAGCCAAATAAAATGCAAATACTTTCCTATGTTGTTAACAATTAAGAGAAAGGAGAGTACAATTAAGAGTGGGAGTGCTAAAGTCCTCTTCCTTTAATTAAGAGAGAGTCTGTTTGACATATGGTAATGTATATGTTTCAATGCTATTCTCTCAAATCATCCCACCCTGTCCTTCTCCCAGTGTGTCCAAAAGTCTGTTCTTTATGTCTGTGTCTCCTTTGCTGCCCTGAACATAGGATCACTGGTACTATCTTTCTAGATTCTTCCATACATATGAGTTAATATATGATATTTATCTTTCTATTTCTGACTTACTTCACTAAGTATAATAGGCTTTAGGTTCATCCACTACATTAGAACTGACTCAAATGTGCTCCTTTTTATAGCTGGGTAATATTCCATGGTGTATATGTACTACAAGTTCCTTATCCATTCATCTGCCAGAAGGATTGGGTAGATGGGGAGTTTTGAGGGGGATTCAGGATGGAGGGTCACATGTATGCCAATGGCAGATTCATGTTGATGTATGGCAGAAGCCATCACAATATTGTAATGTAATTATCTTCTAATTTAAATAAATAAGGAAATAAAAAAGAAAGGTAGTGTCTATAGCTAATCATAAAAACCATACTAATTAAGTCCCCTTTCTATAGACCCCTTACTTCCTTAGAATAACTCTCATGACTTTAAATTATACTCTAGTCTAACGCTGTGGGTTTTGCTAAAGAAATCTATAGTCTCCAAAGACATGTTTTTTATTAAACAAAAATAGACTCTTTTATTTGACTTTCTGCTATAACAGGCAAGGATTTTGCTTGCCTGATATACTTTAAAAAATTAGAAATGCCTTGATAATTGCCTAGGTTTTCAAGGAAAGCCAAAATAATTGAGGGACACAACTAAATTTGAGGTTCATAAGAATCATAGGCACACAGTCTTGTATGTGACCCTTTATGTGTTTCAAAAGCAAAATCACAAAATGATGAGGCAAAGCATCACAATCCTATATTCTTATGTTGAAGGAAAAGTTTAAGGAAAATGAACCAAGAAAGAAAATTAACAGTTTAAAAACTGATCTTTTTTTTAAACATAGAAATTTAAATTCAAACATAACTTAAACTGAGAATACCTGTTTCAACCAACAATTTCCTCAGATGTTAATTAGTTGCCTACTCTAATCTACATACGTTTAATGGCATATGACATTACTCTAAATATTTTACATACATTAAGTTATTTAATCTTCACAACCATATGACCTAGTATATTATCCTCATTTTATAGAAGAAGAAACTGAGCCATGGAGCAATTATGTTCCTATAACAATCACATTCAATGTCAGGCAGAGAAACATTCATAAACTTTCAAAATTTCTATTGGGCTTACCATTCTCTCAATCTGATGACTCCTTTCTATAAATTGTTTTGAGGTTCTTATTCCATAACATTCTCTATATTTTATATTTGTAGCTTTAAAAGAGGCAAGATAGTAGAATGACTTATCATCTGAAAGGTAAAAATAAACAAAAGATCCATGCTTAGACGTGATCAATTGCTTGTCCCCTTCCCCTATGAAATAGATTTACAATAACACAGCTTATTTCTTCTTAGCATTATACAGTTAGTCATAGTCATTTTTAAAAATATTGTGTAATTTTTATCATCGCATCCAACTAAAATAGAGTGTACTTTCGGAACACCCATTTATAGTGTCTATGCATATAAAATTTTTCACACAATTAGATACACAACGTACACACAACATCCACAACAATGAAAATTCAAACACTGAAAACAATTGCTGACATTCATATAATAAAAATTACCGTTTTCCTTAAAGAATTGTAATATAGGTATATTATAACTAACTGCATTATGAAGCTATATCGAATGGGGCGATCACTTTTTTCTATGCTACTGACAAGCTTACTTAAATACAAACCAGTATTTTAAATTTGCATTTTCTTTTTGCTCATGCAGGCATCAATTCTCTGTAATGGACTCCTAACAAACCACTGTAGCTTCTGTTGTCAAGGGCAAAACAGTTGTTATATCTAACATCATGTTTCTTTTGGTCTTTTTCAAAAATCATCTTGATTTCTTAGCAGACTTAATCATATTCCTTGAAAGTTTGTCTTTGGCTTTATGAAGCCATCTTCTGGTTTTCCCCCTTGCTCTTACTTTGGAGAACTCTCTAGTTCTGTCCTTTGTTGTTGCTGTGTAGTTGCCAAGTCGTGTCCGACTCTTTTGCAGCTCAGCAGACTGCAGCCCTCCAGTCTCCTCTGTCCATGGGGTTATCCAGGCAAGAATACTGGAATGGGTTACCATTTCCTTCTTCAAGGGATCTTCCTGACCCAGGGATTGAACCCATGTCTCCTGCATTGGCAGGCAGATTTTTTACCACTGAGCCACCAGGGAAGCCCACTTCTATCCTTAACCAGGGTCATTTACCTCTTTTTAGATTCAAACCTTGCTTCATATCCTCTGTTTTCTATCTTCTTAACAACTTACTCGTCTATACATTCACCCAAAATATGGCTTAATTCTCATTTGTAATATCCCATTTTTCAGCCTTAAGATCTATGAATGCAACTTATTAATATCTTCTGAATCCCTTATCCTATCCAGAAGAGTTATATCTTTAATTCAGATCCTCATCAACCACCCAGCTAATGTCTATCCAAAACAAAATGACCTTTCTATTAAAAAAGTACTCTGTCTAGATTCTCTATCTTAAATTCTGTCATTACAATCTACTTCATGACCCAGACTGGAATTTTTAAAGTAAACTTTGATTTCTTCCTATTAATCAACAGATTCTGAAAATTTTATCTCCTAAGTTTTAAAACTTCATCATCTTTTCACAAACTCTATTGTCATTAGTGCTGTAGTTCATTTCCTCATCATTTATTGTCTGGAAAATGTAACAACTTTCTAACTAGTACCCTGCCTCATGTTCTGTTTTCCTCAGTTCTATTCCCCACATAGCAGCAGAAAAATCTTTTTAAATTGCAAATTTGACAATATCACTTCTCCAATTAAAACACCTTCATTTTTCTCCATTGCCAATGGGGAAGGAGTCACAGCACTTTACTATGATCTACAAAGGTTTTCCTTGACCTAGGTCCTGCTTACCTCTTGAGCATATTTTTTGCCACATTCCCTTAATAATTTCTGTTGAAACTATAGCAGACTGCTTATATTTGTCTGCATTCACCACACAGTCTTCTTAAAATTTTTCTTACATTATCCCTTTCACCTTTTTATAGACCACTCCACTGAAGTGTAGGAGCTTCAGCTTCAGCATCAGTTCTTCCAGTGAATAGTCAGGGTTGATTTCCTTTAGGATTGACTGGTTGGATGTCCTTGCAGTCCAAGAACTTACCACTGTATTAATTTCCTATTGCTGTTGTGACCAGTGACCACCAATTTAGGTCAAAAGTCTGAAATGAGTTTTACAGGGCTCAAATTAAGACCTGTTTGTGTGTCTGTTTGTTTTTCTGGAGGATCTAAGGGGTGAATCTTTTTCCTTGCCTTTTTTGGCTCCTAGAGGGATCCTCGTTCCTTAGCCTGTGGTTATACATCACATTGTTTTCCTCTTCCCTGCTTCTATTGTCATATAGCCTTCTTCCTTCTTTGGGCTTTTTGCCTGTCCTTTATAAGGATACTGGGATTACATTTAGGGCCCATCCAGAAAATCCAGAATAACGGCTCTTCAAAATCCTTGAAGCAATCACATCTGGAAAGTCCCTTTTGCCATATGAGGTAACACTCATTAGTTACAAAGGTTAAGACACAGATGTATTGGGGTGTGGGGACATTATTCAGCCTAACACAACTTCTATGATATTTTTAAAATACCTTTTTCCCATTATTTATATTATTCCTTTACTTTTTTATTTCTTGAACACATGAAATATTGAAGATGAACTGCATTCTAAACACAAAAGATATTAACAAGAAAGACATAGAGGTTAATGTAGGTTATTTTTTATTATATGAGTTTAAGAAATGAATATGATCAATCTCCCAATAAAGTAGGTAAGCTAGTAAACTGAGCACATTGGACAATAATTCATCCCCACTTGGGAATTCTTTCAAATGTGGTTTTATTGTTATGGGTCATACAATTCTGTAAAATTTTTGACAAAGTCTCAGTCATATGTGATTATAAATACACATACCAAAGACAAAGGTAAATGACTTTGGTTGATTTTCATTTGGTTTAAATGTGGTACTGACTCTCTATTTTTTCACCTAAGGTAGAATAATTCTGAGTTTTTTCTTCTTCCTTTAGTCATAAAACAATGTCTTTTTTCTTTCAAAAATAATGTTTAATCTTTAGCCCTTTAAAGATATTTTTCATGTAATTTTCTCATATTATTAGTTTTTCTTAGAGCACCTCATTGACATATTGATTTTGAAAAATATATATATTACACTCAACACATGATATGATTTGTTTTTATTCTAAAGATAATGTTTTCATTCTTTTTTAAAAAAATATGTATTTGTTTTCAATTGTCTTTGTAATAATGTAAATATATTGCAAGCATCACTGGATGGAAATATGAAACATAGGACTCAATATTGGGGCAAACTGTAATTTAACATCAGTAAAAGATTAATAATTAAAATGCTAATAGCATGCAAATGGAATTTTTATATGACTGAGAATTTCAAGATATTAAGTCATGGAGCACTGAGGCAATAGAAATGTGACCTGTATACTTACCCTCAACAACAAAATGAGTAACAATACCAATGGCAATTCCTATGATCGCTATGATTGCCAATGTGAAAAGAGATAGACTTATAGGGCCCCAGCATTGCTGTCTTCTTTGATATTCAACTTGTGGGTAATTAGCTTGTGAACATTCAAGTGGTCTGTGATAATGGAAAGAAAAACAGTAAGGTAAAAAAAAAAAATTGTAGTACAGTTCTATTCCAAGTCCACGTGTGATATAATTCTGTGAAAAGAGTTTCTACTGCTAATTCACAATAAGATACTTAGATTTTGATAGGAACACCAGGTTTTGTTTACCCTCCCCCAGCACCTCAATCCCTGTATGTTTTAATTAAAGCTCTACTGATGTTGTGGTGAAGGGAGGGCATCTCCCCTCTATATTTTGTCAAACATATTGGCAATAATGTTTGGGTGGTGAAGTACAAAGGCTCATGTAATAAGAAGGTAATTTATCGATAACATTTTAATATTTTAAAAAGAAACTTTTAGCAACAAAGTTGTATAATAATCTCACTGGTATCTCTTGATTAAAAATAAAAGGTTTTAATATGTATACTTTTCAAAGACCTTAAACTCTTTATTAATTGCTTATTTTAAAAATAACAACACAATGGAGAAAAGATAGTTTTTTCAATAAGTGGTGCTGGGAAAACTGGACAACCATGTATAAAAGAATGAAATTAGAACACTTCCTAACACCATACACAAAGATAAACTTGAAATGGATTAAATACCTAAATAGAAGACCAGAAACTATAAAACTCTTAGAGGAAAATATAGGCAGAACACCCTTTGACATAAATCAGGGCAAGATCTTCTATGACCCACCTCCTAGAGTAATGGAAATAAAAACAAAAATAAACAAACAGGACAAATTAAACTTAAAACCTTTTGCACAGTAAAGAAAATCATAAATAAGATGAAAATACAGCCCTTAGAATGGGAGAAAATAATTGCAAATGAAGCAATTGACAAAACATACAAGCAGTAGATACAACTCAATATCAGAAAAAAAAAAAAAAGGCAGCCCAATCAAAAAATGAGAAGAAGACCTAAACAGACATTTCTCCAAAGAACTCATCCAGATAGCTAATAAACAGATGAAAAGATGTATAACATCAGTAATTATAAGAGAAATGCAAATCAAAACTACAATGAGGTACCACCTCACACTGGTAGGAATGGCCATCATCAAGTATCTACAAACAAAAAATGCTGGAGAGAGTATGGATAAAAGGAAACTCTCTTGCACTGTTGGTGGGAATATAAATTTATATAGCCACTATTGAGAATAGTATGGAGATCCCTTAAAAGAAAACCAGGAATAAAACTGCCATATGATCCAGGAATCCCACTACTAGGCATACACCCTGAGGAAACCAAAATTTAAAAAGGTACATGTACCCCAATGTTCATTGCAGCACTATTTACAATAGTCAGGACATGGAAGAAGCCCCAGATGTTCATCAACAGATGAATGGATGAGAAAATGTGATACATATATACAATGGAATATTAAAAGGAAAGAAATTGAGTCAGTTTTAGTAAAGTGGATGAATCTAGAGCCTGTTATACAGAGTGAAGCAAGTCAGAAAGAGAAAAACAAATATCATATATTAATGCACATATGTGGAATCTAGAAAAATGATACTGATGAACTTATTTGTAGAGCAGCAACAGAGACACTGACATAAACAGACTTGTGGACACAGTGGGGGAAGGAATGGCTGGGATGAATTGAGACAGTAGCATTGAAACATATATATTACCATATGTAAAATAGCCAGTGGGAATTTGCTCTTTGGTTCAGAGAGTTCAATCCCATGCTCTGTGACAACTTAGAGGGATGTGATGGGGTGGGAGGTGGGAGGGAGGTTGAAGCGGGGTAGACAGATGTATCCCTATGGTTGATTCATGTTGATATATGCCAGAAACCAACAAAACCTTGCAAAGCAATTATCCTCCAATTAAAATAAAGTTTTTTTAAAGAGTAACAACATTGCTCTTGAAGTCCTGACTACAGTTCTTCCCATTTTTATTAGTGAAACCACAAATTGCAAGTTATACTTGATAAGAGTTCAGTCCCTACAAAAACTCTTCATTTCCATTTTACACTTGTTGTTGTTGCTCAGTCGCTAAGTTGTGTCTGACTCTTTGTAACCCCATGGACCACAGCATGCCAGCCTTGCTTTCCTTCAGTATCTCCCAGAATTTGCTCAAACTCATGAACCTTGAGATGGTGATGCCATCCACCAATCTCATCCTCTGTTGCTCCCTTCTTCTGCCCTCAATCTTTCCCAGCATCTGGGTCTTTTCCAGTGAGTCAGCTCTTTACATCAGGTGGCCAAAGTATTGGAGTTTCAGCTTCAATATCAGTCCTCCAATGAAAATTCAGGGTTGATTTTCTTTAGAATTGACAGGTTTGATCTCCTTACTGTCCAAGGAACACTTATGAGTCTTCAGCACCAGAATTCAAAAGCATCAATTCTTTGGCCCTCAGCCTTCTTTATGGTCCAACTCTCACATCTGCACATCACTATTGGAAAAACCATAGCTTTGACTATATGGACTTTTGTCAGAAAAGTGACGTCTCTGCTTTTTAATACGGTGTCTAAGTTCGTCATAGATTTCCTTCCAAGGAGCAAGCTTCTTTTAATTTTGTGGCTGCTGTCAACCTCTGCAGTTTTTTTGGAGCCCAAGAAAATAAAATCTGTCACTGCTTCCACATTTTCCCCTTCTATTTGCTATGATAGGACCAGATGCCATGAGCTTAGTATTTTGAATGTGGAGTTTTAAGCCAGATTTCACTCTACTCTTTCACCCTCATCGAGTCTCTTTATTTCCTCTTCACTTTCTGCCATTGAAAGTGAAAGTTAGTCACACAGTTGTGTCCAAATCTTTGAAAACCCATGGACTGTAGCCTACCTGGTTCTTTGTCCATGGAATTTTCCAGGCAAAACTACTGGAGTGGGTTGTCATTTCCTTCTCTGATTTCTGCCCTTAGAGTGGTATCATCTGCAAATGTGAGGTTGTTGATATTTCTCTCAGCATTTTTGATTCTGGGTTTCCCTAATGATACAGTTGGTAAAGAATCTGCCTGCAGTGCAGGAGACCCAGGTTTGATCCCTGGGTTGGGAAGATCCCCTTAAGAAGGAAATGGTAACCTAAACTAATACTCTTGCCTGGAGAATTCCACGGACAGAGGAGACAGACAGGCTACAGTCCATGGGATCGTAAAGAGTCAGACACGACTGTGTGACTAACTTTGATTTTTTCACTTTCAACCTTGATGGCAACTTGTGATTCATCCAGCCCAAAATTTCATATGATGTTCTCTGCATAGATGTTAAATACTCAGGGTGAAAATATACAATCTTGATGTACTCCATTCTCAATTTTGAACTAGTCAGTTCCATGTCCGGTTTTAATTATTGCTACTTGACCTGCATACAGGTTTCTCAGGAGACAGACAAGGGGGTCTGGTATTCCCATCTCTTTAAGAATTTTCCACAGTTTGTTGTGATCCACACAGTCAAGAGCTTTCCCATAGTCAATGAAACAGAAGTAGATGTTTTTCTGGAATTCTCTTGCTTTCTCTATGATCCAATGAATGTTGACAATTTGATCTCTGGTTCTTTTGCCTTTTCTAAATCCAGCTTGCACATTTGGAAGTTTTCCGTTGATTAGATTGAAGGATTTTGAACATCATCTTTTTGACATCTGCTGCTACTGCTAAGTCACTTCAGTCGTGTCCGACTCTGTGCGACCCCATAGATGGCAGCCCACTAGGCTCCCCCGTCCCTGGGATTCTCCAGGCAAGAACACTGGAGTGGGTTGCCATTTCCTTCTCCAATGCATGAAAGTGAAAAGTGAAAATGAAGTCGCTCAGTCGTCCCTGACTCTTAGCGCCACCAAGGACTGCAGCCTACCAGGCTCCTCTGTCCATGGGATTTTCCAGGCAAGAGTACTGGAGTGGGGTGCCATTGCCTTCTCCGTTTGACATCTGAAGGGAGCACAACTGTGTGGTAGCTTGAATACTCTTTGGCATTTCCCTTCTTTGGGATTGGAATGAACACTGACATTTTCCAGTCCTATGGCCACTGCTGTTTTTCAAATTTGCTGACACATTGAGTGCAGCAGTTTAACTGCATCCTCTTTTAGGATTTGAAATACCTCAGCTAGAATTCCATCACCTCCACTAGCTTTGTTCATAGTAATGTTTTTTAAGACCCACTTGGCTTCACACTCCAGGATGTCTGACTCTAGGTGAGTGACCACACCATCATGGCTATATGAGACATTAAGATCTTTTTTGTATAGTTCTTCTGTGTATTCTTGCCACATCTTCTTAATATCTCCTGCTTCTCTTAGGTCCTTACCGTTTCTATCCTTCTTCATGCCCATCCTTGCATGAAATGTTCTCTTTTTTATCTCAAATTTTCTTGAATATATCTCTAGTCTTTCCCATTCTGTTTTTTTCCATCTAATTCTTTGCATTGTTCACTTAAGAAGGCTTTCTGATCTCTCTTTGCTATTCTCTGGTACTCTACATTCAGTTGGGTATATCTTTTCCTTTCTCCCTTGCCTTTCATGTTTCCTCTTTTCTGGGTATTTGTAAAGCCTTCTCAGAAAATCTCTTTGCCTTTTTACATTTCTTTTCTTTTGAGATGTTTTTGGACACCACTTCCTGTACAGTGGTACAAACCTCCATCTATAGTTCTTCAGGCACTCTGTCTCCAGACCTAATCCCTTGAATCTATTCCTCACCTCCAGTGTATAATCATAAGGGATTTGATTTAGGTCATACCTGAAGGGCCTAGTGATTTCCCCTACTTTCTTCAATTTAAGTCTGAATTTTGCAATAAGTTCATGATCTGAGCCACAGTTAGCCAAGTCTTGTTTTTTTGCTGAGTGTATAGAGCTTCTATCTCTTTGGTTGCAAAGAACATAATCAGTCTGATTTCAGTATTGACCATCTGGAGATGTCCATGTGTAGAGTCGTTTCTTGGGTTGTTGGAAAAGGCTGTTTGCTATGCCCAATGTATTCTTTTGACAAAACTCTGTTAGCTTTTGCCCTGTCTCATTTTGTCTCTTACCTATCCCAACTCATGTATTACCTGTCCACCCAAAATACCTTAAGTAATTTAAATTATCTTTCTCCAACTTGAGAGCTGGTATTTATTTGCTTTATATTCTGAATCCCCAAATAGGATTCAATATTTAATATTTTACAAGTGAGATATTTTGGAGCAGTTTTTATGTTTTTAATTTTATCTTAAAAATTTAATCTTAATGTATTTGAACTTAAATCCTTTAAATGAGATGATCTTGAGAACATTCTTGAAATTATTCTAGAGCCCAAGAGGTATAAAAATTTTAAAATATGTATGGATGAATGGATAAGAAAGCTATGGTACATATACACAATGGAGTATTACTCAGCCATTAAAAAGAAAACATTTGAATCAGTTCTAATGAGGTGGATGAAACTGGAGCCTATTATACAGAGTGAAGTAAGCCAGAAAGAAAAACACCAATACAGTATACTAACGCATATATATGGAATTTAGAAAGATGGTAACAATAACCCGGTGTACGAGACAGCAAAAGAGACACTGATGTATAGAACAGTCTTACGGACTCTGTGGGAGAGGGAGAGGGTGGGAAGATTTGGGAGAATGGCATTGAAACATGTAAAATATCATGTATGAAACGAGATGCCAGTCCAGGTTTGGTGCACGATACTGGATGCTTGGGGCTAGTGCACTGGGACGACCCAGAGGGATGGTATGGGGAGGGAGGAGGGAGGAGGGTTCAGGATGGGGAACACATGTATACCTGTGGCGGATTCATTTTGATGTTTGGCAAAACTAATACAATTATGTAAAGTTTAAAAATAAAATAAAATAAAAAAAATGTATTTAGGATGCTCATATTATAAATGAGGACACAGACATGGAAACAAGTAATCAATAGACAGTATGAACTATGCCAAAATAAAATTTAGTACAAGAAGAGAAAGCAACCTCTTAGAGTGCTGTGTCAGGGAGTTTTATCAAGAAAGAAACATGTTTAAAACTTTGATAAAAGTTGTCCAGGAATAAAAGAGAAGAAGGGAACAGAGGAAAAAAATATTATGTGTAAAAAATAAAAACAAAAAACACTAGGGAGGTGAAACAGCATTTTGCAATAATAATTATACTGGGAAAATACATACATAAAATATGAATTTTGCCCTTAAACAATTATGTCTTCCAAAGTATATCCATTATGGCAAGTCTTTCACAGCATTATTGTACTCAAAAGAGGACATGGTAAGGCTGGAGGGTTGGACCAGCTCATGAGGAGTCTTATAACCCAAAGTAAAGAGCTTGAAATTGATTCTGTCGAAGGTGAGGTGAGGAAACAATAAAAGTTTTAGTTAGGCTGAGAATTGAGAATAATCACAGAGGTATGAATGAAATTTACAGCAAGAGTGCAGATGGAAAGACCAGTGTAGATGTCATTTTGAAGGTCCAGGAGAAAGGGTGATGGCTTGTACTAAGGCCGAAGCAGTAAGTAGGGTGGAGAGGAGAAAATGGATTTTGCTCTAGTCCTTGAGCTTTGTTGATTTCTTAGCTGTGAGCCAAAGAGAAGATTAATGGCTCCCTTGTTTCTATGATTGTGCCTCCGGCAAGATGAGGAAAATTAAATGAAGAGAAAATGTTTCCAATGTAGACACGCTGCTGCTGCTGCTGCTAAGTCACGTTAGTCGTGTCCTACTCTGTGCGACCCCCATAGAGGGCAGCCCACCAGGCTTCCCCATCCCTGGGATTTTTCAGGCAAGAACACCGGAGTGGGTTGCCATTTCCTTCTCCAATGCATGAAAGTGAAAAGTGAAAGGGAAGTTGCTCAGTCGTGTCCGACTCCTAGCGACCCCATGGACATAAATGTTGTTAATAATGAGCAGTGTATGTTCCTCATATTTGGTCTCAAATGGGAAGTATCCAGTTTGCATCTTCTCTTTGACTCATTTTATTTTAATTTTGTCACTAACACCTGTTTGTATGACTCTAATAAAAGTATTAAAGTTGATATCACACAGCCCAGAAACAATTTAAAAAAAAGTTACTTCTGTCTCCACCTAAGTAATATATTCCTTCTCATTCATAACTGAAATCTCCAGCTCCAAAATCTATGACATTAAGTATTCTCAATTGTTTAGTTATAGATATTTTGTTTGCTGCAGTTTAAAAAAATTCTCACTTCCTTTTCCTGTAAGTTTTGTCAGTTTGGTTTTAGTACTCTGAGCCCTTCAGAAAGCAAGAAATGACAAAAATCAAATTTATGGGGATGATGTTATTAATCATGATATTACATCATGATAACTCTATCTTATAAAGGAGATTTTTTTTTTATCATGGCAATATTTAATTTTAAAATGAGTTTTGTTTGGTAATCAGCTATTCTCAGTCTGTTACAGCTGGAATATAGACTTTTTGTCTCACGTGGAAGCCTAAATTTTTACCAAATGCTCATTTCCATGTTTTGAAGTAGAGCTGGAAGGGAGCATTATGCAGACACCAGATAATTATAAAGGAAGTGGTTTACCCTAATAGAGAAAAATAAGGTGGTAAAAACCAAACAAAGCATTCAGGAAATTTAAAGTTTATCAGCTAGACTGCTGTGAAATGTTTGTATGAGCATAATATACAAAATGCATTCAAGGCAATTTTAAGTGTTCAATGAACTTTGAGAACTTGGCTATGATAAAGTGGATTTTTTCAAAATGTATAACTGGTTCAAACTTTGAAAAAATATTGCTTTATTTTAGTTACATTTAAATTCCATTTACATTATTCCCATATGTTTATTCTGATTTGTAGATTACAGTGATTTATTCATCGAATGTGATTCAGACAATAAAGGGAGCTTTTTACTTCTTTAATAGTGCCTAGTATTTGATCTGTTTAAAAGAGAATTAAGCCTAAGTTTGTCCTTTAAAAAGAATAAATTAAAATGAACAAAATACAGGAACTAAAGCCTTTTGGTAACTTAAACAGAAATAAAACTTGAGTGGTTACACAAATGAAGTATGTATGGAAACAGCACTAGAAAAAGTATGACATTCAGCATAAGAAATCTAAGGTTCAAGTCTTTGGTCATATATTGATCCTTTTATCTTGATGCTCTGATTCTAAGAATCCCTTGTCTATCAAATTAAAGTGATGATATCCACCCCCCCCCCATTTTAATGTGGTTGTATTTTAAGAAAGTATATATGAGACATTTCCTAATTCTGAAGAACTATATGAATAGAAATTGTCAGAAACCAGAAGCTTTTTTGAGAAAAGTGAAAGTGAAATCACTCAGTTGTGTCCGACTCTTTGAGATCCCCTGGACTGGAGCCTACCACGCTCCTCCGTTCATGGGCTTCTCCAGGCAAGAATACTGTAGTGTGTTTCCATTTCCATCTTCAGGGGAGCTTACCAACCCTGGGATTGAACCCAGGTCTCCCACATTGCAGGCAGATGCTTTACCCTCTGAGCCACAATAATAGACTACTCTAATACTCTGCAACTAATGCTAATAATACCTAGCATAATTCCTGACATAAATGTCGCTGCTCTTGGATGAATGAATGAATGATGAATGAAAGAATTTCAGTCTAGGTCCTACATCCAGAAAAATCACTTGCGTATAAAAGCTAAACAATTCTAAAATATGTTATTATCAATACTTACCAAACAATCGTATTACAAACACTATGTTTTAGGCACTAATCATTATTGAATACACAGTAAATAAAATGAAAACACATTATCCTTGCTGTCATAGTGTTTGTAGTCTACAAGAGAGGAAAGATAAAATTAGTAAGCATAGAGATCCTTAAAAGTAGGGACAAGAGCTTAGAAGAAGTTGAATAAGATATCTGTGGTAGAAAATAAGATTTTATAGATTAAGTTGGGAGAGAGGGAGTACTTGAAAAAAGTAATGGAGTCTTTTGTGTGAAAGTTATATTAATGCTGCGATGAAGTGTGAGGAGAACATGTAGAATTGTTGCAAGTCCTTCAGGCAGATAAAACGTGTGTGAAGAGCTTGCATTAGAAAATAATTTGGGTGTTTGGAATTGGTAATTAAAAAATATTATGAATAAGAAGTTATAAACCAATGAACATTGCTTGGCTTAAAATGTTGTTAATATTAATAGAAACATTTTGGTTTCTTTAGCATAAGAAATTTCTTCTATATTACTACAGAGATAGCTCCTATTTGTATTTCTCCTTTGTCTAAGCATATGCTGCTATTTCATTCCTATGACTTATTCATAGACCAAGAGAGGTGTATTAAAAAAAGTCAGTCTTACACCTTTCTCTCTAAACAGTCTCACAAATGTTTTGATCAAGAGAGCAAATATAAAATCTATGACTGCCCCCTCCAAAATGCAGCTGTGTAGATTAGAAATTAAGCCTGAGAGTTATATCCTTTTTTAGAGACAGGTTCTTTAATGATAAGTGCTATAATCATACTTAAACAGGTGAGAGAATTTGCCCCTTCCCAATCACTATCTGCAATGAGCTCTGTAATTAGTATATCAAAAATAGCTGATAATTGGACATATGACAAATAATTATTGAGAAGCCTACAGCTAGTTCAGTCTTGAAATTTTCAGTTTATTTAAGCAATTGAAACAGATGCTTTTCCACAGTTTCCTTTACAGAACTTTTCTTAAAATGGAGACTCTTAAGAAAAATTTGATTGGGGTTCTAACTAGTTTAAATAGCACTGTGCAGAAGTAGGCCACTTTCATTATATATTACATTAAATAACATGGATCTCATGCCTCCCAGTTGATCCTCATTGCTTATCTATTTTACGTATAGTAGTTTATATCTTTTAATAATAATATACTCCTAACCTCTCACTCCTTTCTTCTCCCCTTTGGTAATATAAGTTTTTTTCTTGTATGTCAAAACAACTAAGCAGATAGGGTTTTTTATGTTAGGCAGACAGGAGCAATTGTTGTATGAGTAAGATGTATCCCCAGTTTCTCAAGCCTCAATGTGCTATGCTGTGCTCAGTCACTAAGTTGTGTCTGACTCTTTGTGATCCCATTGACTATAGCCTGCCAGGCTCCTCTGTCCACGGGATTTTCCAGGCAAGAATATTGGAGTGAGTTGTCATCTCCTTCTCCAGGGGTTCTTCTGGACCCAGGGATCCAACCAACCCATGTCTTCTAAATTGGCAGGCGGATTCTTTACCACTGAGCTACCATAGAATAAGTTATTCAAAAGTCAGTGAAATATGGAACTACATTTATGAGTCATAGTATTTTGACCAGACTAAAGAGCAATGAGTTACAAATAAGTCATGACAAAAAAGATTTGTAAAATAACCAATTAATGGATTGTACAAGTCACAAGAGAACACTCCTGATAAGAGATGAACCAGCTTGTTACTGAAATATCATTATTGGCACTACTTTTCCCATTTCTAGACTTCACAATATAGTTGGTATGTGTGTGCTCATGTGCACACGTATGTGCTTGATTTTCTAAGATTATTTCACCAGCTGCTGCTGCTGCTAAGTCGCTTTAGTTGTGTCTGACTCTGTGCGACCCCATAGACAGCAGCCCACCAGGCTCCGCCGTCCCTGGGATTTCACCAGAGGCATTAATATATTGTTGAATAATTGTGTGTTGCTTTCGCGTTGATTGACTACTTCTCAGCTTCTCTGAACTCATTGTATATATTGCTTTCCAGGGCAATATATATGTGAGATATATATACACTTATATTAAAAATGATATATATATGAGACATATTATACATACATAATATAAATATATCTCACACATAAATATGTTTAACTTTTTTATAACAGACATACTTCAGATCTATGTACTACAGTACTTTATGGATTCAGATGCAAAGGTTCTCGAAAGCTTTGTAAACTTGGGTATTATCAATATCTACTGTCTCTAATGGAGAAGGCAATGGCACCCCACTCCAGTACTCTTGCCTGGAAAATCCCATGGACGGAGGAGCCTGGTAGGCTGCAGACCATGGGGTCGCGAAGAGTCGGACACGACTGAGTGACTTCACTTTCACTTTTCACTTTCATGCATTGGAGAAGGAAATGGCAACCCACTCCAGTGTTCTTGCCTGGAGAATCCCAGGGACGGGGGGCCTGGTGGGCCGCCGTCTATGGGGTCGCACAGAGTCGGACACGAATGAAGCGACTTAGCAGCAGCAGCAGCAGCACTGTCTCTAAACTCCAAATAGATTAGAAGGTTTCCCAGTACTTTTCTCTCCCACAGTCTTGCTATGAGTATTAAGTTCATGGTAAAGGTCCTAAAACTATTTAATAAGATAATCACTTATCATGTTAAATATGTCAGGTGTTGCCAGGCAAAACTCTGGTAGTACTGAACTTGGAACATACCCAGAGCCACATGACACATGATCAGGTCAGTAGGGTTGTCACATGCCCTTTCATTATACTTGTTTCAATTATATTTAAGAACCTTTTATTACGTGCCTAATATATTCCAGCCACTGGGTGGGGATACAAAAATTTAAAAACAAAACAAGGACCCAGACTTGGTATTCAAGGGGCTTATGGTAGAGTAGAAAGACATAATAAAATCAACAGAGTGTCATAGGAAAACAATAGATTTTACCAAGTATTGTAATTAGGAAACAGAGAATTGACTAATAAAAGTTGTTTGGGAAAAGAATAGAAATAGATATAGGTAAGACTTCTCAGATAATATGACAGTTGGGTCAACCCTTGAGGGATACAGGAAGTTCCTCAGCATGTGATACAGGTTAAACATATCCTTCCCTTTTTACTCCTTGCTTACAAGCAGAACAAATTCTCATGATCATATTCTCATTATTCTTTTAAAACAGAAATATGACCATAGAATTTATTTGGAAGTCAAAGAAAACTACGTGATTAATAGCATTTTCCACTACTACTGAAAAGAAAAGTTGTTGAAATTGACAAAAGAGAACAATTCACAGAAGATGAGAAGTGGAAAGAGTTTAAGAAAATCTGGGGAACCATTTTGATAGTTTAAACAGTCTAATTTACTTCAGCTATGGCAGTGCAGTTCTCTTCGAGAGATTTCTTTCTATGGGAGGACTGTTAATAACACTGGAAAACATGTCAGAAACATTGGCAAAATGATGTGTAGTTAAAAACAGGAGCTGATTGGATTGCTGCATCACTTAAATGATCCGGCTATCTAGGTAGTGATGACACTGGCATTTTCATGACAGGGCAAAATCTGTCTCAAACTTGATAAAAATTCCAAAGACAAAAGTCACAAATCAAAGGGTGATGGAAAGAAATGTGCTTGGTTTTGTCCGAAAGACACATGCCATATTCTGTAAATGCCACGGTAATAAGTGACTGCAGAAGCACAAGGAGCTGGCAAAGTGGGGAGAAACTGGGGGAATTTCAAGTATGAGTTAGTCATCAAGATTAACTTCCCCACCAGCCAGATACGACTGGCTTGGCAGGCAATGGAGGAGGGCAAAGTTGCAGAGTGTGGGCAGAAATTGCATAGCATCGTAACCCTTTGCTGCAATGTGTGCTCTGTATATGGGGGGAAGGGAGGAAGAGGCAGGATGCTAGTCTTATTAAATCCTATTTATATAGTATAATACAATATAAAAGCATGTGAGATATGTCAGGATATCACAAAAATGTCATATGTTTTACAAAGATTCCTTAAAATAAATGTTTAAGACCTATAAGTTCTAGAGCCAGCCTAAGATCTATTCCCCTTTATACCTGACCTTCAAAATCATGATTGCCATCTTATAAGCACCCAGAAGCAACCTCCTCCCATGCTAAAATATCAGCAAGTTCAGACATACCTCTGAAAGCAGCTATATAAACAACAATATTTACTAATTTAATTTAATTGCTTATGCTACAAATATGAGCAACATTTCTATGGTTTCCCTGTGTCCTTCAAAGATATGCCAGAGAATACACAGACTGAGGTGGGAATTCAGTCCTGCTCCTGCCAGGGATGAAGGTGGGAGCCCAGAGTGCCTTTTTCCTGCCTGAAAATGGGCAGCAATGGGAGGCCAGGCGCTGAGCAGTCTGAAGGGGCAGAGATAACTCAGAGATGGTTGTTAGAAGTCTGAGAATGTAACTGCAGGAGCGCATCTGTGCTCTCAAGCCCTGTGTCAGGAGTCGGAAATGGTTACTACAAAAATTGCCTTAGAATGATCACATTTTTCCCCTCAGGAAGACTTATGGCTACTATGACTATCAAGCACACTGCTAATAAGACACCTTTGATTTTATTCATTAACTCACCACATTTTCATTGAGTATTGACTTATTTCAGACACTATTTTAGATAGTAGGAATATAGTAGGACTGAGTATATCTTCTCTGCCTTCATGTCCCCAGGTGGGAAGGCGAGACAGTGAGCAATAAATAAATCTACTCATAAATGGAAAGTGCCAGGTAAGAGGAGAGTGAATGAACAGGGATGCAGCGGGATTAAACAGGTTAGCGGAGACGTCTCAGCAGAAGTGACATCTAAGTGGAGATATGAATAAAGTGCAGGATGGAATCATTCAGATATCAGGGGAGAAAGTATGGCAAGCAAAGGAAATGGTAAGTACAAGTGTCATGAAGTGAGGAAGACTTGGGGTATTTGCAGAAGAGCCACAGTGTCATTAAGGCCACAGGGCAGTGAACAAGGAGAAGCAGGGGGAACGATGAGGTTGAAGAGGGTCTTAGTGCCAGTTTATAATCTCTCAGGCCATAAGGAACTCTTTATGTTATTCTGAATAAGAAAGAAAGACATTATAGAATATTGATGTGTGGAATGCCATGATTGTTTCAAAGAATCACTGTGTGAAGAATACTCTGATGGGGGATGGGGGTAACATGAAGGGTAGAAGCAGGGAAACTGGTTAGGGGACTACCACAGTGGTTCACGTGAGAGATGATAGTGGCTTGGACTGACACATTAGCAGTGAGGAGATCAGAATTTATAATTAGATTCAGAATGTATTTTGAAAGAAGAGCTGACAGAATGCTGATGAACTGGTCATAGAATGTGAAAGAAAGAGGTTAGGAAGATTGCAACACATTTTTGCCTGGGGAACAAAACATTTTGCAGGCCATGAGACCTCTTTCTTAAAGTAATGCTTATTTGAACTCTGATGTGTAGCACTGATTTAAAACAGAGCTGTTTCTAGGATGCAGAGGGCATACAGAACTCTCATTCAGTTCAGTCCTTCAGTTGTGTCCGACTCTTTGTGACCCCATGAATTGCAGAACGCCAGGCCTCCCTGTCCATCACCACCTCCTGGAGTTCACTCAGATTCATGTCCATCAAGTCGGTGATGCCATCCAGTCATCTTGTCCTCTATCGTCCCTTCTCCCACCCTCAGTCTTTCCCAGAATCAAGGTCTTTTCCAATAAGTCAACTCTTCGAATGAGGTGGCCAAAGTATTGGAATTTCAGCTTCAGCATCATTCCTTCCAATGAACACCCAGGACTGATCTCCTTAAGGATGGACGGGTTGGATCTCCTTGAAGTCCAGGGGGCTCTCAAGAGTCTTCTATAACACCACAGTTCAAAGCCATCAATTTTATGGGGCTCAGCTTTCTTCACAGTCCAACTCTCACATCCATACATGACTACTGAAAAAACCATAGGCTTGACTAGACGGACCTTTGATGGCAAAGTAATGTCTCTGCTTTTGAATATGCTATCTAAATTTATCATAACTTTTCTTCCAAGGAGTAAGCATCTTTTAATTTCATGATTTCAATCACCATCTGCAGTGATTTTGGAGCCCCCCAAAATAAAGTCTGACACTGTTTCCCCATCTATTTGCCATGAAGTGATGGGACCAGATGCCATGAACTTCATTTTCTGAATGTTGAGCTTTAAGCCAACTTTTTCACTCTCCTCTTTCACTCTCATCAAGAGGCTTTTTAGTTCCTCTTCACTTTCTGACGTAAGGATGGTGTCATCTGCATATCTGAGGTTATTGATATTTCTCCCGGCAATCTTGATTCCAGCTTGTGCTTCTTCCAGTCCAGCATTTGTCATGATGTACTCTGCATATAAGTTAAATAAGCAGGGTGACAATATACAGCCTTGACGTACTCCTTTTCCTATTTGGAACCAGTCTGTTGTTCCATGTCCAGTTCTAACTGTTGCTTCCTGACCTGAATATAGGTTTCTCAAGAAGCAGGTCAGGTGGTCTGGTATTCCCATCTCTTTCACAATTTTAAACAGTTTATTGTGATCCAAACAGTCAAAATCTTTGGCATAGTCAGTAAAGCAGAAATAGAACTCTCTTGCTTTTTGATGATCCAGCGGATGTTGGCAATTTGTTCTCTGGTTCCTTTGCCTTTTCTAAAACCAGCTTGAACATCTGGAAGTCCACAGTTCATGTATTGCTGAAGCCTGGCTTGGAGAATTTTGAGCATTACTTTACTAGCATGTGAGATGAGTGCAATTGTGCAGTAGTTTGAGCATTCTTTGGCATTGCCTTTCTTTGGGATTGGAATGAAAACTGACCTTTTCCAGTCCTGTGCCCACTGCTGAGTTTTCCAAAATTGCTGGCGTATTGAGTACAGCACTTTCACAGCGTCACCTTTTAGGATTTGAAATAGCTCAACTGGAATTCTATCACCTCCACTAGCTTTGTTCGTAGTGATGCTTTCTAAGGCCCACTTGACTTCACATTCCAGGATGTCTGGCTCTAGGTCAGTGATCACACCATCGTGATTATCTTGGTCATGAAGATCTTTTTTGTACAGTTCTTCTGTGTATTCTTGCCACCTCTTCTTAATATCTTCTGCTTCTGTTAGGTCCATACCATTTCTCTCCTTTATTGAGCCCATCTTTTCATAAAATGTTCCCTTGGTATCTCTAATTTTCTTGCAGAGATCTCTATTCTTTCCCATTCTGTTGTTTTCCTCTATTTCTTTGCTTTGATCGCTGAGGAAGGCTTTCTTATCTCTCCTTGCTATTCCTTGGAACTCTGCATTCAGATGCTTGTATCTTTCCTTTTCTCCTTTGCTTTTCGCTTCTCTTCTTTTCACAGCTATTTGTAAGGCCTCCCCAGACAGCCATTTTGATTTTTTGCATTTCTTTTCCGTGGAGATGGTCTTGATCCCTGTCTCCTGTACAATGTCACGAACCTCTGTCCATAGTTCATCAGGCACTCTGTCTATCAGATATAGTCCCTTAAATCTATTTCTCACTTCCACTGTATAATCATAAGGGATTTGATTTAGGTCATACCTGAGTGGTCTAGTGGTTTTCCCTACTTTCTTCAATTTAAGTCTGAATTTGGCAATAAGGAGTTCATGATCTGAGCCACAGTCAGCTCCCGGTCTTGTTTTTGCTGACTGTATAGAGCTTCTCCATCTTTGGCTGCAAAGGTCTTCATAGAACCATTCAACTTCAGCTTCTTCAGTGTTACTGGTTGGGGCATAGGCTTGGATTACTGCGATACTGAATGGTTTGCCTTGAAAACAAACAGAGATCATTCTGTCGTTTTTGAGATTGCATCCAAGTACTGCATTTCAGACTCTTTTTTGACCATGATGGCTACTCCACTTCTTCTAAGGGATTCCTGCCCACAGTAGTAGATATAATGGTATAGAACTCTACCAGTACATAATTTCCCCACTAGGCACAGGCGTAGGAATTAACTTCTGACTTTCATGATGACACACAAATTTTTTTAATATAACCCTAAACGTCTCACGTGATGGAGTCCTTGGCATCTTGATCTGTCACACAGCCCCTTCTCATCTCTAACATCTAAGTCTCCAGCCTTTACCTGCCATAAATCTAGAGGACACCTTATCACTTTTAAAGTGTCCCTCTCTACCATCTTTCCAATGTATGAAAATCCTGGGCAGGCTTTGATCTGTAAGAAAGGAACCAGCAAGGTAAGCAGTAGATATAAACATGAGCTGTGTATTCCCTCCATGTCCCAGGGCCTCAGAAGAGGAAGGAAAGGCTGCGATCTAGAGAAGTCATCTTTAATAGAGGGACCTGCTTCCTGAGACTGGTTGCAGATACAAATGTATTTTTAAGTCTGGGAGTAGGGATATGAATATGCGTTTCTTGATTTTCCCCAGGAATCCATATGAAAGCTTGGAATTCATAGTTAAGCATAACTTATAATGAATCAGCTCAGTCAACAATGCTACAATGTCCTGTATTATGTCACTACTATACTGTAAAGTCGATCAGCATATTCTTGAAACACTTCCTCCCTAATTTTCTGAGGAAATTTCTTTCACCTTTGAATAAACTGATGGTGATTTTTAGAAACGCATCCCTAAACTTTATATCCATTATGCTGGTTATATTTCCTCAGGATTAGACAAAATGGATCTAATCCTTCTGCCACATGCAATTCATTCAACAAGTTCTTATTGAGCACCTACTGTGCCCAGCGCAGTTACAGACACTGGGGTATTTGCTGATGAATACATCTAGGTCCTTGTTGTGACATAAAATCACGTGAACCTTTCCAGTGCTTTCTACCAGTGGGCCAAATCTTTTTACTGCTTTGGGAAAACAATGAAACATGTTAAGAAAGTATTTCTCATCATCTCTCAGTACCTGAGAAATGTTAATAGGAATTATATAGCAGGTGAATAGAAATGGTGAAAGCAGAGCTCCCTGAGAATTTTGTAAGCACGCTTTTTTCATTCAGTATCTGTTTGTCTTTGTTTTAAAAATCAAACAAGTGATGCTTCTCAAAATTAGAAACAGAGAACCAAGAATTTCCGTTTGAATAAAGTAATATATTAATTTGACTCAGTAACACAACAGAAAGGAGGATGAGTTGGCTAAGGGTCTTTTGAAATACAAAAGACAAGTAACTTTGTGAAGACTCTATGACCAACTTTATTTATATAAAGTGTGACTAATATTTTTCAAACCTTGAAGATCACTCTTAGATGACTTTCTCTTTGGGCAATATTATTAAATATTTGGGCAATATTATTAAAATATTACCAGGAAACCCTGTTTAATTACTTTGAAATAGGTGAAGTGAATCCATCAGATAACTATTGATATTCACATGAGAATTTAAATATCTGATTATTCTTGGTACTAAAGACATGTAAATATCCAAGCTTAAGGTAAATAAGATACACTCCTCTATGGGCAGCATAAATATCTATGTGTTAATAAGGTGTTCTCCTGACAGCAGCCTGAAGGGGAATTCTTATTATATCTTACACATGTCTTAACATATTTGTATTCAACCTGAAGCATAGATACGTATTAGATATTCTGTTAGGGCACAGTCCTCTCCGCTTCTTGCCAAACAGCATATATTACTGGGAATTCCCGTAGTTAGTAATACCTCTATAATGACATGGGTTAACTGAGGTTAACAACCTTCCTTAAAACACACACACACACATAGAGTGACACACACATAGTGATACACACCCATAGTGACACACACACAGAGAAGCAGAAAACTAACACAATATGAAATAGCCGGCTGCAGACCTTCCCCCTCCGGTGACAGGCAGCCAGAGCCAGAAGGGGGCAATCGCAGCCCCAGAGAGACATTATCTATAAAACTGTAAGCAGGCTTCTTTGCTAACTAAAACTTCTTGGGGGTCTGGACGGTCAACATTTGCCTGAGAAGGTGCGCCAGTTTTACACCCAGATAACCGAGTGACGGGGAGGCGATAAGTCGCAGCATTGGCGCTCGCCAAACACCTCATCACCTGAGCTGCTCAGACCTGGGAAGAGCACAAAACGCAGGCCCAACTGAGTCTGCGCCTCTGAGGACTACCCGAGTGCCTGAACCGCAATATGCATTTTAAATGCAATTTTGAATGCACAAAGGAAGCTTCACACCTCAGCAATATCTGCAGACTCAGAGTCTTTTCCCCCCAGTGTTTAGCCCTGGATATGACACAGTAGAAGTAAATCACTAACAGTGGACTTTTATTATGATCTACTGTATGGTCAGTTAAAAGGCATAAAGTTTGTTTTGAGTTGAGATACAGTATATTATAGTAACTAAAAGCACCATCAGGAGTCCAGTTGTTTCCTTTAAATCCCCATTTTAATTTGCCTGCAATGTGGGAGATCTGGGTTTCATCCCTGGGTTGGGAAGATCCACTGGAGAAGGGAAAGGCTAATCACTCCAGTATTCTGGCCTGGAGAATTCCATGGACTGTATAGTCCATGGAGTTACAAAGAGTTGGACACGACTGAGCAGCTTTCACTTAATGCCTAACTATATGACTTCAGATAAGATGTTTAATCCCTCTGTTCTTCAGTATGTTTGTTTGTTTATTTTTTATCAGAAAATGTGTATAATACTTTGTTTTTTTCTTGTCTAGTCACTACTCTTTGTGACCCCATAGACAGCAGTCTTCCAGGCTCCTCTGTCCATGGGATTTTCCAAGCAAGAATACTGGAGTGGGTTTCCATTTCTTTCTCCAGGGGATCTGCCTGACCCAGGGATTGAACTCAGGTCTCCTACTTTGCAGGCAGATTCTTTACCACTGAGTCACTAAGGAAGTCCATAATACTATCTACTTCACAAATTTCTTATGAAAATAAAATGAAACTTTGTATGTAAAGTGCCATAAGTGCATGAATAGTTTTGCTGTTATTAAAATGCCACTAACTTGCTGAGCTTTATGAAAAAAAAAAAATCCATTATTTTCCCTGGCAAAACAATGGTAACTGAATCCAAATAACTTTCTTCTTTTTCAATATGCCATTTTATTTTGATTCTCACTCAAATGGAATATATTTCTACATTCTTATCTGACTTTCTTGTCTTGAAAAATGGCTCTAGTAGGAGTCCAAGTGTGGAAATGGAGAGTAACACCTCTTCAATCATTTGTCAGACATGGTACTAAGTAACCTCAAAATAATCAAGGCCATCATGCATTTTAATCCCATTTGTATTGCCTTTTTTAGGTGAAGCTCACCTATAATGGGTAGTTTATAAATTCTGCATTGCGTTAAGTACGATGCTGTAACATATTGACCTCAGCACTAAAACCCCAAAATGAGGTTGTTTTCCCTGCCTTTACCTTGTTGGCTTAGTCTATATTTGAAGCTTATATGTCTACTAATACAATTTTCACTCATATCAGTTTAGTATTTCTGAAATATTCCTTCTCTTACACTGAATCTCTTAATAAACACAATCTCTTTACAAAAATTGTATGACTATTGTTGTGACAACTCATTCTTACCTGTTGTATTAAAATACCATGAAATAGATTGTCCAATACTTGCAGATGACAGTAGATTCTACTACTTATTAATAACTTTATAACTTCTTGATAGATTTCAGTTCTCTATTTTAAAAAATGGGACGATGGCTCACATTTTCTGTACTATTAAGAAATAATGGAAATGGAATTCTGAGCACAGTGCCTGACAAATAATAGGCAGCCAATGAAATGAAAATGTTATAATTATAGTTCATCAGCTTGAAACTATAATTCTTATGCTGGTATTCCTCAAATGTTGGCAGAAATATCAACAACCTCACATATGCAGATGATACCACTCTAATAGCAGAAAGTGAAGAGGAACTAAAGAGCCTCTTGATGAGGGTGAAAGAGGAGAGCTAAAAAGCTGGCTTAAAATTCAACATTCAAGAAACTAAGATCATGGCATCTGGTCCCATCATTTCATGACAAATAGAAGAGGAAAAGTGGAAGCAGTGACAGATTTTATTTTTTGGGGCTCCAAAATCACTGTGGATGGTGACTGCAGTCCTGAAATTAAAAGTCACTCCTTGGAAGAAAAGCTATGACAAACCTAGAAAGCATATTAAGAAGCAGAGACATCATTTGCTGACAAAGGTCTGTATAGTAAAAGCTGTGGTTTTTCCAGTAATCATGTATAGATGTGAAACTTGGACTATAAATAAGGCTGAGTGCTGAAGAATTGATGCCTTTGAATTGTGGTGCTGGAGAAGACTCTTGAGAGTCTTTTGGACAGCAAAGTGATCAAACCAGTCAGTCCTAAAGGAAATCAACCCTGAGTATTCATTGGAATGACTGACGCTGAAGCTCCAGTATTTTGGCCACCTGATGCGAAGAGCCAACTCATTGGAAAAGACCCTGATCCGGGAAATATTGAGGGAAGGAGAAGAAGGGGTCAATAGAGGATGAGATGGTTAGATAGAATAACTGACTCAATGGACATGAATTTGAGCAAATTTTGGGAGATAGTGAAGGACAAGGAAGCCTGATGGGCTGTAGTCCATGGAGTTACAAGGAATTGGACATGTCTTAGTGATTGAACAACAACAAATCCAAATGCCACCTTGGGGAAAGCTGATTTGTGTGACTTCCCCTTTGGAACATATCCCCTGTTTTGGTGCTGAGCACTGATACATTTTATCTCAAATTCATCCAAAAATTCTGGTATGCAATCATTAGTAGCCTCAGTTAATGATAAATTAACTAAGATTTAGATTAATTTGGGCAAGGTGAGATTGGCAAGAATTGGGACAAGAATTTAAAATCAAGACTATGACTCTAAATCTCAAGGCACTTCTATGTTCTACATATTTTCCTTTGATAAGTAAACCCAAAGATCTGGGCAATTCCTGCCTCATTACGTTCTTACTGAACTATAATAGTGGAATTTTAGCCACTCTGCTTTCACTTTTCCTCCCCATCAGACTATTCAGCACCTTGTAAACAGAGATATTTTGGACATCTCATTTTCTGTGGTGTTTCTTCTGCTTAAATGTCTCTTTAGCTACTTTCTGTTTCCCGAATCAAGCCTAGACATTCACTCATAGCTCTAAATCCATCTTTCCAGCCAGTTGGTTGCTATTTTCAGTAAAGCTCCCAGTAGCTTGCCTACTGCATGATCTTTGATCCTCTAGACCTGCTCACACTTGAATGATTCTGTCCAAGCTGTTGCCTCCATCTGCATTGCTCTTTCCCACCTCTACCCCAGGCCAAATCCCACCCATCCTTTGAGATCCAACTCAATTACTATGTTTCTGTGAAGGCTTTCTGAATCCCTGGCTAAAAATGATCTTTTTCTTCATAATTACAAATGTATTTGGGGTTAATATTCTTATATGTTGTGTTCTCATACTACTGTATGTATGCTCCCATAGTGCCCTCTACCTTTCCAAATTTAAATTTATAATAAATAATCAAATATTATTTTTATTTATGTCTCCCCCCCACCTCCCCACTTCTAGGTGGCCAACAGCGTAGACAGTACCAGTCTTGCTCATTGTTGTATCTTCTGTGTCTAGCACAGTGCCTGTAGTAGCACAGTAGTTGCTCAATAAACACTTTTGAGTGAGTACATAGATACTACCTTCTACTTCATTTAATAATCTGTTATACTAATAATCTCCTATATCTTCTCCTGGGTTATAATTTACTAAAGGATGGAATCTGTGACTGTCTTCTTTATATTACTCACGGAGTTCACAAATGTGGCTTAAATATATTAATAAATATTTCCTATACAAAACTGTTCTATAAGAAATAAGATTTAAGAATATTTACATTTCTAATTTTGTGCACTATATTAAATATTATACAGCTATATTCTTATACTTCAAATAAAAATATCCTAAATGGTTGCTTCTAGATAATTAACTGGGGTTTCACTAATCAATATTTTATCAAATACTATTTGGAACTAACTCACCAGTGCCAGTAGGAATAATATATAATCCCAAGAATTTGACCATAGTGGAATAAAGGTTTGAAGTTGACTGAAGAAGCATGTTGATTTATATAAAAACCAAATCAATAGAAAGCCTCACTCAGAGTCTTCTAATCTTGCCAAAGTTTTGCTTTGAATAAACGAATGGTGTGTTGTTTTTTAATTTAAGAAGTTTGTTTTCATAAACAGTTAAGAAATAACATTTAGTCCCATATTACCATTAAATTAAATTATAAATGTGCTATTTTGGTGGCCCAGTTCTACATATAACATATGTGTATCATTATATTTTCAAATATTTCATAATTCAAGATGTCTTATCTCCCAGTTATTCTGGTAATATTTTACTCTGAATCATTAAAAAATGTTGCCTGCATCTTTGCATTAGGGTTCTCCTTTTGCTTGAAGTACTCCTTCCCCAGATATCTACATGTCTTACTTTATAAAGACACTCTGGTTACCCTAATAACCTGTCTTATGCTGATAGCCCAACTCACTTCCTATCTCTTTATTCTTTTTCATTTTTCTTTGTTGTACTTATCATTACCCAAATTATGATATATGTATTTACTTATTTTAGGCCTCAATTAAAATACATTACCTTAATTACACACACATGATAGATATCAAGTAGCTACTTGATGAGTAAATGAACTTAACGTTTAACTCAGTCACCTTCAGAGCTTGTCAGAAGTATTCATTGCTTTTAGTACTTTATAGCATAAACCTCTTTGGAGAAGGCAATGGCACCCCACTCCAGTACTCTTGCCTGGAAAAACCCATGGACAGAGGAGCCTGACCCCAGACCATGGGGTCGCGAAGAGTCGGACACGACTGAGTGACTTCACTTTCACTTTTTACTTTCATGCAGTGGAGAAGGAAATGGCAACCCACTCCAGTGTTCTTGCTTGGGAAATTCCATGGTCAGAGGACCTTGGCAGGTTATAGTCTATGGGATTGCAAAGAATCACCCACTCCAGTGTTCTTGCCTGGAGAATCCCAGGGATGGGGGAGCCTGGTGGGCTGCCCCGTGGGTCACACACCGTCGGACACGACTGAAGTGATTTAGCAGCAGCAGCAGCAGCAGCATAAACCTCTTAATCAGGCTGAACTCCAAATTTGTGTCAAAAATATACTCAGTTTTTTGTAATCGTTTTTCAAATGTTTATACAGCTAAACAAGAGACACATAGCTGCATAATATAAGCTTCTCAAGGGAAGAAGTTTTTTCTCATGTTGATTTTCCACTTTTTTTTTCCTATTCAACACAGTAAGTCAGCATTAAAGGGAAATAACTATCCTTCTAAGTTACCCACATATTTTTAACTCTAAAAATTTACTGGAAGTAGTTTGTGAAGTACCCACGTTGCAACCTTTAGTTGGTCCTAGAACAATCTCAAGAGTAATGGTCATGTCACATGAAAAGCTCCTCTTCACAGGGAGACCTTTCCATTCTAGCTTTTGTCATCATTAATTTGCATTTAAATTTTAAAAATCTAGTGTAAAGGGCTTTCCAGGTGGCACAGTGATAAAGAATCCATCTGCCAGTACAGGACATGAATGAGACACAGGTTCAACCCCTGGGTGGGGAAGATCTCCTGGAGAAGGAAATGGCAATCCACTTCAGTATTCTTGCCTGGGAAATTTCATGGTCAGAGGACCTTGGCGGGTTATAGTCTATGGGATTGCAAAGAATCAGACACGACTGAGCAAGTAAATGATGTCATTTTAGTCTTTTTAAGGAACACTTCCACTTCATTATTAAAAACAGAGTCATAGTAATGTGATAGTGATGTTTGACATTTAAAAGAAGTTGGTGTACTTAAAATATTAAACAAAATGCACATGCACTTGAATATTGGCCTGAATGCTTTCCCCTAAGACTGGGATCACAGCAGGGATCACTCCTATTCATAGTGGAGGTCCTAATCAGTTCAGGGAAGCAAGAAAAAGAAATTTAGAACCTACAGAATGAAAAGAATAAACTGCCTTTATTAGTATATTATATAGAAAATATCTAAGTATTGATCAGAAAGGGACTAGTATGTAAGCTTACAAAGGCTACAGGATAGCAAATTACATATAAACATTGAACAATATGTTCATATATTATCACTGGATGAAAGAATACTGAAATTATAAAAGCAGTACAGTTATACCTCAGAGATACAGGTTCAGTTCCAGATAACTGCAATAAAATCAGATATCACAATAAAGCAAGTCACACAAGTTCTTTGTTTCTCAGTGTGTATAAAAGTTATGTTGATACTATACTGTAACCCATTAAGTATGCTATGACATTATGTCTAAAAAAGCAATGTCCATAGCTTAATTTAAAAATACTTTATTGCTAAAAAATGCTAATCATTATATTAGTCTTCAGTGAGTTGTAATCTTTTATCTGATGGAGGCTCTTGCCTTGATGTTGAGGCCTTGCTGACAGTAGTGGTTGCTGATGGTTGGGATGGATGTGAACATTTCTTAAAATGACAATGTAATTTGCCACATTAATTGACTCTTACTAAGACAAATGATTTCTCTGTGGCATGCAATGTGATTTGATAGCATATATCCATAGTAGAACTTGTTTCAAAATTGGAGTCAGTTCTCTAGAACCTTCAGTTCAGCTCAGTTCAGTCTCTCAGTCATGTCCGACTCTTTGTGACCACATGAATCGCAGCATGCCAGGCCTCCCTGTCCATCACCAACTCCCGGAGTTCACTCAGACTCACGTCCATCGAGTCAGTGATGCCATCCAGCCATCTCATCCTCTGTCGTCCCCTTCTCCTCCTGCCCCCAATCCCTCCCACCATCAGAGTCTTTTCCAATGAGTCATCTCTTCACGTGAGGTGGCCAAAGTACTGGAGTTTCAGCTTCAGCATCATTCCCTCCGAAGAAATCCTAAGGCTGATCTCCTTCAGCCTTGGACTGGTTGGATCTCCTTGCAGTCCAAGGGACTCTCAAGAGTCTTCTCCAACACCACAGTTCAAAAGCATCAATTCTTCGGCACTCAGCTTTCTTCACAGTCCAACTCTCACATCCATACATGACCACTGGAAAAACAATAGCCTTAACCAGACAAACCTTTGTTGGCAAAGTAATGTCTCTGCTTTCAATATGCTATCTAAGTTGGTCATAACTTTTCTTCCAAGGAGTAAGCATTTTTAATTTCATGGCTGCAGTCACCATCTGCAGTGATTTTGGAGCCCCAAAAAATAAAGTCTGACACTGTTTCCACTGTTTCCACTGTTTCCCCATCTATTTGCCATGAAGTGATGGGACCAGATGCCATGATCTTCGTTTTCTGAATGTTGAGCTTTAAGCTAGAACCTTACCACTACTTTATCAACTAAATTTATGTAATATTCTAAATCCTTGTTATTTCAACAATCTTCATAGCATCTTTACGAGGAGTATATTCCATCTCCAGAAACCAATTTCTTTGCTCATCCATAAGGAGCAACTCATCATCTGTTTTATCATGAGATTGTAGCAAATTAGTCACATTTCCAGGTTCCACTTCAAATTCTAGTTCTCTTGCTATTTCTGTCATATCTGCAGTTCCTTCCTCCACTGATGTCTTGAATCCCTCAAAGTTATCCAAGTGGGTTGAAATCTACTTCTTCAGAGCTCCTGTTAATGTTGACAACTTGACATCTTCTTATGAATCACAAATATTCTTAATGATATCTAGACTGGTGAATCCTTTCCAGAAGGTTTTTAATTTAGTTTGCCTAGATCCATTAGAGGAATCATTATCTGTGGCAACTATGTATGTATGTGTGCTCAGTCATGTCTGACTCTTTGCAGCTTTATGGACTTTAGCCCACTGGGATCCTCTGTCCATGGGATTTCCCAGGCAAGAATACTGGAGTGGGCTACCATTTAATCCTCCAGGGGATCTTTCTGACCCAGGAATCCAATCCACCTCTCCTGTACTTCAGGTTGATTCTTTACCACTGAGCCACTGCGGAAGCCCATGACAACTATAGTTTTTTTTTTTTTAATCCAATTTTTTTTTTTCTAATTTTATTTTATTTTTAAACTTTACATAATTGTATTAGTTTTGCCAAATATCAAAATGAATCCACCACAGGTATACATGTGTTCCCCATCCTGAACCCTCCTCCCTCCTCCCTCCCCATACCATCCCTCTGGGTCGTCCCAGTGCACTAGCCCCAAGCATCCAGTATCGTGCATCAAACCTGGACTGGCAACTCGTTTCTTACATGATATTTTACATGTTTCAATGCCATTCTCCCAAATCTTCCCACCCTCTCCCTCTCCCACAGAGTCCATAAGACTGTACATCAGTGTCTCTTTTGCTGTCTCGTACACAGGGTTATTGTTACCATCTTTCTAAATTCCATATATATGCGTTAGTATACTGTATTTATGTTTTTCCTTCTGGCTTACTTCACTCTGTATAATAGGCTCCAGTTTCATCCACCTCATTAGAACTGATTCAAATGTATTCTTTTTAATGGCTGAGTAATACTCCATTGTGTATATGTACCACAGCTTTCTTATCCATTCATCTGCTGATGGACATCTAGGTTGCTTCCATGTCCTGGCTATTATAAACAGTGCTGCGATGAACATTGGG
This sequence comes from Bos indicus, assembly GCF_029378745.1. Lineage (NCBI taxonomy): Eukaryota > Metazoa > Chordata > Mammalia > Artiodactyla > Bovidae > Bos > Bos indicus. The sequence goes on from NC_091765.1 coordinate 84,524,165, forward strand.
GTACACGTGTCTGTTTCCCTTCTGGTTTCCTCAGTGTGTATGCCCAGCAGTGGGATTGCTGGATCATAAGGCAGTTCTATTTCCAGTTTTTTAAGGAATCTCCACACTGTTCTCCATAGTGGCTGTACTAGTTTGCATTCCCACCAACAGTGTAAGAGAGTTCCCTTTTCTCCACACCCTCTCCAGCATTTATTATTTGTAGACTTTTAGATCACAGCCATTCTGACTGGTGTGAAATGGTACCTCATAGTGGTTTTGATTTGCAATTCTCTGATAATGAGTGATGACTATAGTTTTATAAATGCATTTCTTAAATAATAAGATTGAAATTTAAAATTACTCCTTGATTCATGGGTTGAAGAATGGCTATGTTAATAAATAATAATAATAATGATAGTAAAATAAAATCTGATAATAATAAAAAATTTTATTTATCAGTGCTCTTTAGTGACCAGGTTCCTTGTCCATTAGCAGTAATATATTGAAAGGAATTTTTTGTTCTGAACAGTAGATCTCAACAGTGGGCTTAAAATATTCAGTAAACAATATTATAAACAGATGTGCTATCATCCAGGCTTTGTTGTTCCATTTATAAATTACAGGCAGAGATATATAGCATAATCTTAAGGACGCTAGGGTTTTTTGGAATGATAAGTTAGCATTGGCCTTAATTTAGAGTTACCAGCTGCATTAGCCCCTAACAAGAGAATCCACCTGTCTTTTGAAACTTTGAAGCCAGGCATTGACTTATCTCTAGCTCTGAAAGCCCTAGATGCCATCTTCTTCCAATATAGCACTGTTTCATTTACATTGAAAATCTGTTGTTCAGTGTTGCCACCTTCATAAATTATCTTAGCTAGATCTTCAAGATAATTTACTGAAGCTTGTATAATGCATCAGCACTTGTTGCTCAACTTCGCACCTTCATGTTCTGAAGATGGCTTCTTTCCTTAAACCTCGTGAACCCACCTCTGCTGGCTTCAAACTTTTCTTCTATAGTTTCTTTACTTCTCTTAGACGTCATAGAATTAAAAAGAATTAGGACCTTGGCTTTGGCCTAAAGGAATGTTGCAACTGGTTTGATCTTCTATTCAGACACTAAAACTTTCTCCATATGAGCAATAAAGCTGTTTCTTTTCATCCGTATATTCACAGGAGTAGCAATTTAAAGTTCCTTCAAGATCTTTTCCTTTGCATTCACAGCTTGGCTAACTGATGCAAGAGACCTAGCTTCTGGCCTGTATACAGGCTTTCAACATGCCTTCCTCACTAAGCTTAATCATTTCTAGATTTGACTTAAAGCAAGAGATATATGACTGGTCCTTTCATTTGAACACTTTGAGACTATTGTAGGGTTAGAAAGTGGCCTAATTTCAATATTGTTTTGTTTTAGGGAATAGGGAGGCCTGAGGAGAGAAAGAGAAAAGGGGAAACAGCTAGTGGATGGAACAATCAGAACACACACATTTATCAATTAAGTTCACTATCTTACATAGGCACAATTTGTGGTGTCCAAAATATTTACAATAGTAACATCAGAGATACTGACCACAGACCACCATAGCAAATATAATAATAAAAAAGTTTGAAATATTGTGAAAATTAACATAATGTGACACAGAGACACAAAGTGAGCAAATGCTATTGAAGAATGGTATCAGTATACTTGCTAGATATTAGGTTGCCACTAACCTTTAATTTGTTAAAAAATACAGTATCTGTGAAGTGCAATAAAATTAAGTAAAATGAGATGAGGTATGCCTGTATTGCCTCCAATAGCATTAAAAGCCAAGGGAGTTATAGATATTATCTTAAAATAACTTTTAATGGAATATCATTTGTAAAAATACTGAAGCACAAGCTGGAATCAAGATTGCCGGGGGAAATATCAATAACCTCAGATATGCAGATGACACCACCCTTATGGCAGAAAGTGAAGAGGAACTAAAAAGCCTCTTGATGAAAGTGAAAGTGGAGAGTGAAAAAGTTGGCTTAAAGCTCAACATTCAGAAAACGAAGATCATGGCATCTGGTCCCATCACTTCATGGGAAATAGATGGGGAAACAGTGGAAACAGTGTCAGACTTTATCTTTTGGGGCTCCAAAATCACTGCAGATGGTGACTGCAGCCATGAAATTAAAAGACGCTTACTCCTTGGAAGAAAAGTTATGACCAACCTAGATAGCATATTGAAAAGCAGAGACATTACTTTGCCAACAAAGGTTTGTCTGGTCAAGGCTATGGTTTTTCCTGTGGTCATGTATGGATGTGAGAGTTGGACTGTGAAGAAAGCTGAGCACTGAAGAATTAATGCTTTTGAACTGTGGTGTTGGAGAAGACTCTTGAGAGTCGCTTGGACTGCAAAGAGATCCAACCCGTCCATTCTAAAGGAGATCAGCCCTGGGTGTTCTTTGGAAGGAATGATGCTAAAGCTGAAACTCCAGTACTTTGGCCACCTCACGTGAAGAGATGACTCATTGGAAAAGACTCAGATGCTGGGAGGGATTGGGGGCAGGAGGAGAAGGGGACGCCAGAGGATGAGATGGCTGGATGGCATCACTGACTCGATGGACGTGAGTCTGAATGAACTCTGGGAGTTGGTGATAGACAGGGAGGCCTGGCATGCTGCAATTGATGGGGTCACAAAGAGTTGGACACGACTGAGTGACTGAACTGAACTGATGCTGTACTCCAGAAACTAATACAATATTGTTAATCAACTTTACTTCAATGAAAAAAAAATTAATTTAAAAAAATAGAGCAAGGGATCAGGGAAGATTTCCCCTGAGGCCATTCGAACCAAAACCTAAAGGATTCTCTGATTAGGTGAAGCTTACAAGGAAGAGAAAGCAGTGTGTGTTAGATGAGTAGGAGCTTGGTTAGTTCATGTTACTGATATGACAAGTGTGTATGAAACATAGTGAGCATGAAAGAAAACAGCCTATAGTTATTGCAAAAAGAAATGCAAAATCATTCCACAAAAATTTTAGTATATGAGTGTTCAAAATTAGCTTCTTAAATCTGGCCAATTTTATAGTATTTTGAGTTAATGCATGCATGTGTGTGTACAAAGTTACGTGTTCAACTCCTTGTGACTCTATGGACTATAGCCCACCATGCTCCTCTGTCTATGGGATTCTCCAGGCAAGAATACTAAAGTGGATTGTCATTTCCTACTCCACTGAAGTTCATTATGGTGTAATAATGTATATGTAGATTTATATCACATTATGCTGAATATTTTCTCAATGTAGTAATTGTGACAATGTTGAAAAAACAGCAACAATAGGAATACTATATAGATAAAAGGTATACAAATTCTAGAAATGCTTCCAGCAATGATTATATATAAGCATCCTAGCATATTATTAATATTCTTCTGTCTTTTCCACCAGTATTTAATAGACTATTACAGTGTTCACTGCTTAATTGAATGCTAATTTAATATTCCTTGTGTGATTAAAATTTACTTCCCAAGATTGTAAAATCCTAAAAGGTAGAGGTTTTCTGCTTCTTTTGTATTTCCAAAAGGCCCTTGCTTAGCATTAATCAGAAACTTATTCACTTGGAAATTTCAACTATGAATACGAATCACAATAAACCTCAGATTCACAACTTGCCAGCATTTCAGGAAGACAAGGAGGGTATAAATCAACATCTGACACATAATTAAGATCAATTAATAGTAACCATAGTGTAACTTCCCAGAGTCAAATTAAGAATTCCTTGTCTGAGGGCAGCAAAGGAGACGCAGACATAAAAAACAGACTGGTGGACACAGTGGAGGAATGAGTGGGTAGAACAATTTGAGAAAGTAGCATTAAAACATATACATTACTGTATGTAAAATAGAGAGCCAGTGAGAATTTGCTGTATGAAGCAAGGAGCTCAAATTCAGGGCTCTGTGACACTGGTGGGGTGGGGTGGGAGGTGGAAGGGAGGGAGGTTCAAGAGGGAGGGGACATATGTGTACCTATGGCTGATCCATGCTGATATACAGCAGAAACCAACGCAATGTTGTAAAGCAATTATCCTCCAGTTAAAACAAAAGAATCCCTGCTCTGAGGTTCTACTTTCAGTCCCCTGAAACTGTGGACAAATACGTCACCTAACAAGGGAGAGACAAGATTTTTTCCACTAGGTTTTTGAACTTCAGATTAGGTGACAGGCAAGGTATGTTTGTCCTCAAAAATGGCCCAGGAGTTCTCTTTTCAAATATTGGCAAAAGAGAAATTGAAAAGAAAAATGCTAAATTTCAAGAAATTACATACAAATTTTACCTTCCTTTATATGTAACACTCTCAGCTGACTGGATCCATACCTCCCATGTTAGCTTTTTTAAAAAAATTATAAGATAGCTCAATAGACTCTCAATAAATTCTTAAAAACAAACAAACAAACTCTAGTCCCATTTCTTTGAACTAAAGTAATTTTAACCATTCTTACCCAACACAGCATAAAATGCTTCTTGAGAAATCAAATTCTGTTACTTGAAACTGAGTTTATTAGAGCATCTTAGGGGACAAAAGCAGAGTTAAAACAGTTTTAATCACTAAAAAAGAATTTGTAACCTGTTAAGCACGCACTCCTCTGACAAATATTTAGAATGTTTATTGATGCTCAATGTTTTCAGCATCCATCCTTAAAAAAATCTTCAGAATTTTGTCTCCTAATCAGAAACCAAATAGTTTATATAAAGTGCAATCTTACAATAAATTGAACTTGCAATAAATACGTACTTTATATACACACTTGTATACACACATATTGTCGGCTTCCCCGATAGCTCAGTTGATAAATAATCTGCCTGCAATGCAGGAGACCCCGGTTTGATTCCTGGGTCAGGAAGATCCCCTGCAGAAGGGATAGACTACCCACTTCAGTATTCTTAGGCTTCCCTCGTGGCACAGCGGGTAAAGAATCTGCTTGCAATGTGGGAGACCTGGGTTCTATCCCTGGGTCTGGAACATCTCCTGTAGGAGGGAAAGGTTACCCACTCCAGTGTTCTGGCCTGGAGAATTCCATGGACTGTAGAATCCATGGGGTTGCAAAGAGTTAGACATGACTGAGTGACTTTTGCTTTCCCATACACACATATTGCCAAAAAGAATGTGGCATTGCTATTTTGTCTCTGGTAAAATAAATAATTAAATGCATAAATATGTATTTTAAAAACATAGTTGCTTTCAATAAGCAACCAGTTTTCTTTCCTTAGTTTCCTGTTAGGTTGACAGGCATAAAGGTTTGCATTTCAGTGGTATTTTGCAATCCAGTTCAGAAGAGGAGCTATGATTAAGATGTAAATGTCCTAGATAAGAGAGAGCAACAATTATTATAATCTGCATATTAAATAAACAAAATTAACATGCTCCAGAATTTGTCACATTTCTAAAGGGCCAGATGTGAAAGAGGTAATGAGTAGGTTAGAGTGCTTGCATATGAAGAAGAAATGTAAGAGTTTCTCATTCTTGGAATTTTCCCCTCAAAAGTTGAGCTGCCATATCATTGACCAGTGAACTAAACTATATGATGGCCAAAAGGTTCATTTGAGTTTTTCCATAAGCTCTTATGGAAAAACTTGAACAAGCTTTTTGGCTAACCCAATATCATACAGCCCAAATGCTATTTCATTAGATTTGTAGTTTTTCTAAAAAGTCATTTTTTATTTTTTGAAGGTCTAAGTATACATTAAGTGGTTACTTGATAGCTCTTTGCTATAGTAAAATCATCTAATTCCTAGAAATTTAAAAAGACACTTAGCAGCAGCAGCAGCAATAGCTATAAAATTACATTGAATAATTAAGTTGTATATCCTGAGCTTTTAAAGAAAACTGACAAACTGTGTATATAGCTTAAAAAATGTAACTACTAAATTTTGTCTTTGTAAGAATGAAAGTGTGAAAGTGTGAAAGTGTTATTTGCTCAGTTGTGTCCTACTCTTTGAGATCCCATGGACTGTAGCCCTCCAGGCTTCTCTGTTCATGGAATTCCCCTGGCAAAAATACTGGAGTGGGTAGTCATTCCCTTCTCCAGGAGATCTTCCTGACCCTGGGATCCTGCAGTGCAGGCAGATTCTTTACCATCTGAGCCACTATCCATTCTCCCTTTATAATAATGACTAGGGTTCTATTATTGAATTTCATTTTCTGAGAGATCCTACTTTTATTTCTATAAATAGGTCAACAGAAATTTCCTTCTATATTTCCATGAAAATCTATTAATCAATTTATTACAATATTACATTTCCCTATAGATAAAATTTTGAAAAGGAATTACATCCAGAAAAAAGCTTATTTCATGGCTGTATGTATAATAAATCATATTTCATTAAATATACTGCAGCATTTGGAATCTGGTTTTTATATAGTTTTCCTGATGAAATTAGGCATTATAAATGTAACATTAGCATTAGCAAATGCAACACAAATCATAAAAAATGTAATTCTAATCAATTTGATTCTAAATAATGTTTATTTCATTTATTTTAATGAATGGACAACACATAATTAAAGTAGATAATCCAGTTCCAGGCATTTAGAACAAATCTTACCACACAGCCTGCTGAATGAATGGCACCTTATTTAAAATTTATAAAACTACTTTCAGAAAGGCAATTATTAATAGTATCTCTTATCCTTGTTAGTTTAAAGATATGCACATTAGGGTCCTTGAATTCCTGATCCACTTAAAAAAATTGGGAGGAATTAGAAAGATTTTTTTAGTTTGAAGAAATGTAGATTGATGCTTAAATATGAACTCTGGCTTTCAAATATCAGCAATAGTATCTAGTTCAGCTTATTTGAGTTGGTTAGTAAGGCAAATATATAGCAATAATTGGCTTTACTATATTCTTTGTTAATAAACTGCAACTTTGCTTCAGCCATGTACATGTCCAACCAGTGGAGGTTTCTGAGATAATCAACACAAATAGATCCCCATAATATAAATAAGGTATATATAACACTATCAAAAAATCTATTCAAAAACTATAAATTTGTAAATGAATAAATTCTTGGCTAATTAGCCATATCTTCCACATTGTTACAGATCATTTATAAGTAATATTTAAGCAACCAACAAGGTGTTAATTTCCAAAATTTACAAACATTTCATGAGGCTTAATATTATCAAAACAATAAAAAAATTGGGCAGAAGACAAAAGAGAAATTTCTCCAAAGAAGATATACAGATGGCCAAGGTACACATAAAAAGAGGCTCAACACCACTAATTATTAGAGAAATGCAAATCAAAGCTACAATGAGATATCACCTCACATTGGTCAGAATGACTATCATCAAAAAATCTACAAGCAATGGGTGCTGGAGAGAGTGTGGAGTAAAGGGAACCTTCCTACACTGTTGGGGGGAATATAAATTGGTACAGCCACTATGGAGAATAGTATGGAGATTCCTTTAAAAACAAAAAATAGAGCTACTGTATGATTCAGCAATCTCACTTCTGGGCATATATCCAGAGAAAACCTTGATTCAAAAGGATACAGGGACCCCAGTGTTCATTACACGCTGTTTACGATAGGCAAGACATAGAAACAACCTAAGTATCCATCAACAGATGAATGGATAAAAAAAGATGTGATACAGGTTTACAATGTAATACTTAGCCATTAAAAAGAATGAAATAATGCCATATGCAGCGACAAAGATGGATGGAGATTATCATACTTAGAGAAGTAAGTCAGACAAAGAAAGACAAATATCATATGTTATCACTTATATGTGGAATCTAAGGGAAAAAAAGGATACAAATGAACTAATTTACAAAATAGAAACTGACTCACAGACTTATGATTGCTGAACCATACAGTAGCTCTATTTTTTGTTTTTAAAGGAATCTCCAAACTATTCTCCATAGTGGCTGTACCAATTTATATTCCCACCAACAGTGTAGGAAGGTTCCCTTTATTCCACAGTCTCTCTAGCACTTATTTGTAGGTTTTTTTGACTCACTGACTCACATACTCACAGACTTAAATAAATTTATGGCTACCAAGGGGAAGTGTGGAGGGCAGGGATAGATTGGGAGTTTGAGATTGACATGTACACACTGCTATATTTAAAATAGATCCAGTGAGAACCTACTGTAAAAACTAAAAATCAAATAAAGGAAAAAATATAGTCAGAAAGAGGTAGATGGCAGTTGGCTAGCTAAATAAATTAAAACAAGTAGAAATGAGTAGTTTTACCAACTTTAAAGAAATTTTAGATACTACTTAATTCTTGCTGTTCTTATTAGACCAAGGGGTAAAGAACACAGGAACAATCCTAAACAAGGAATGGTGGTGGTAGTTTAGTTGCTAAGTCATGTCTGACTCTTGCGACTCTACAGACTGTAGCCTGCCAGGCTCCTCTGTTCATGGGATTCTCCAGGTGAGAATACTGGAGTGGGTTGCCATTTCCTTCTCCAGGGGATCTTCCTGACCCAGGAATCAAACACGGGTCTCCTGCATTGCAGGCTGATTCTTTACCAACTGAGCTACAAAGAAAAAAAGCAAGGAGTATTTGCCCCCCGAAAGATGAATCAGGAAAGAAAAAGGACCTAAGTTTTTGTTTTCCTCAGAAGAGGACATCTTTCTTGAGTTCATTTTGGTGGAAAGGAGAAAAGATTAAGGTACTTGTTTCAAGCATTTTATCTGATAATAGCTCACGTATTGATTTACAATACCCCATGAGTTAATATGTTCTTAAAAGTGATATGATATATAAGTAATGAAAACAATGGATTGATCTTTCCTCTACCTTAACTGTAACAGAAATGATGGCCTGTAGTCCATAGGCTTGCAAAGGGTAGAACACAACTGAAACATAAAGCACGCGCGCACACACCACCTAAAGCAAAGCAGCTGAGGTTTGAGATCGGAATTAGAGATATAATCAGAGAGCAGTAAACACCAAGAAGAAAAATGATTGTGCAAGGATGGATGGTAAGAAGAGGAAGGTAGGTAGTAGGGTCATAATGGGGCAGGAAATGCCTCATTGACTTAATAGAGAGGGGAGCTAAAATAATACCATTGACATAGTTTTGAGGTGATGTCTATGCTACTTACTATGCCAAACTCAGTTCTAGCCAGGTCTCTACAAGTTATCCAGGTCTATGCATATAACTAAAATCATGACTGAAATCATGATTTCAGCACATATGTAGCTGAGATGGCCAAAAAGTTCATTCTGGTTTTTCTGGACAATGATATAAAACCCTGAATGAACTTTTTGGCCAACCCAATATGTATGAAAATATCAGTGATTTCAGTATGGAAATGACATAAGTGACCTGATTTTTAGTCTATTTTTTAAAACTTTTATAAAGATGAAACTATAAATTCTTCCTGTGTATAGCTTCACTAATGATTTGACACCGAAATATTGTCCACAGGCTTTATTCATATTAGGTCTTTCTACCTATTCAAGTTTATTTGGCTGATTATGAAAAAGAAGCAGTGCAGAGCGTATACAAGAATCTGTCACTAGGTGAGAGGGGGAAATACAAAACTTGAAGCAGCTGTCTGGCACTTGTAAATCAAATGATTATCTAGACTATTTTCCTTTTGACTTGCAATGGACACATTTTACACTTTGTTTTGCACTGGATTTTATTTTTTCTGTTTTTAGGACTTAATTCTTGCCAATTTGCTCTATTTTATCTCACTAGATTGAGATGTGTGTTCAAGATTTTTTGACATTCTAGTATCTAAGCCTGTATTTTTTAGGTAGTATAAAGGGTTTTTCAAAGGATGCTTTGATAGGTTTTAAAATCATGTAAGTTTTAAGTTGTATTGCTCATCCCATATATAATATTCCAAAATAAATAAAACAAGATGTGGAAGAAACTTGATAAGTTTGAACCATGTGAAATTTCTGGTATTCATACTTTTTTACCCTACACAAAGGTCAGTTTCATATGGTTCCCACTTGTAGATTATACTACTGTATATTTTCTATAGTTATATTTTAGAGTAATTCATTTTTATTTTATATAAAAGACTTAAAATAGGGTCTGCTCTCTTCACCCAATGATAATGTTATATAAATTGTTGATGCCTCAAAGTAGCCTGATTTCAAATTCTGAGCCATAATAAGCAATTAATTATAAAATCTTAAGAACTGTGCAAAATAATTTAAAAGCAAGTCTATACATTTTAAATACTGGCAACTATAGGAAATCAGTTAAAATTCACGGTTTAGTCATATACACTATTGAAAGAAAATATATTGTACAGAATTGAAAACAACAAATGCAAACATCTCTGAGTGTCTTTCAATGGGCTTTTGAACCTGGATTTTGAGTATTAGGCTTCCTGAAATGCTAAGGTTTCAAGTGCTTCATAATCATTATATGAAACTATATAATGGTTGTATGATTCAAGAGTATGAAAACTTTCTTGTCTCTACATATTCATTATCCTAACACATCCAGCCCCACAGTATTCCAAAAACACAATATCTTTTTCAAAGACTACTGCAAATAACTGCTCGAACCAACATAGACTTATCTTCTTGGTCAAAATACTGGTTTCTATGCTGTCTTCCTACACACATATATGCACAACTTATATGATGTGTATATATATATAATGCACAAAGATATGCACATACAGTATGTGTGTAGTGTGCTACTACACTACAAGCAAAAATAATAAACACTTGTTGAATTAACAAATAAAGAAAACTATAAAATCTAGTGTATAAGCATCTGATATTTTCACATCATCCACAATAAATCCTTATCAGTACAAGTTTCAGTTCAGTTCGGTCGCTTAGTCATGTCCGACTCTGTAACCCCATGAATTGCACCATGCCAGGCCTCCCTGTCATCACCAACTCCAACAAGAGAAGACCACAAGTTTACTTGGAATGAATTATTTCCACTGTTCAGTTCTTCACCTTCTGAATCACTATATCTCAAACATTCCATAGCTCTTCTTAAACAATTATGTAATGAAAAACAAACTTGAAATTTACATTTATTCCTGATTTGTTGTCTTTTCTTTTTATCTGTTCTTTGGCTTTTGGCATATGTTACCCTAAGTCAGCATACAAATCTTGAATACTTACAATGGGCCAAGCAATGTGTTTATCGCTGGAAATACAGACAGCTCTCTGTTTAACTAAAGAGACACAATTGTAAGCAAATAATTAATCATACAGAGAAGTGCCAACAGAAGCATATACCATCTGTTATGCAAGTTTGATCAGGATGACTAAGCCTCAGGAATAATTAGATTAAAGATATGAGGGTAGGAAGACAATACTGCTACTGCTAAGTCACTTCAGTCATGTCTGACTCTGTGCGACCTCATAGACGGCAGCCCACCAGGCTCCCCTGTCCCTGGGATTCTCCAGGCAAGAACACTGGAGTGTGTTGCCATTTCCTTCTCCAATGCATGAACGTGAAAGGTGAAAGTGAAGTCGCTCAGTCATGTCTGACTCTTAGTGACCCCATGGACTGCAGCCTACCAGGCTCCTCCATTCTCACGTAATGTGAGAAGGAAATTCATTATAGGCAGAAGAAACAACATGTTTAAGGATGGTCTCCTTGCTACTCCCTTCATTTAGTTCTGCAACTGTACACAAAAAAGTAGAACCATGATACTGCTCTGGTAGTCTACCATAGCATTTCTAAAATTGCAAATTTCATCACTTCTTCCTCTTGTTTAATTTTTCACTCAACTCTCAAAGATTTAAACTGGGTACAAAAGGTCCTTTTTAGTCTTACTGATCATTTCAGTTTCATTTGATAATTTCCAACATCTATTGGTGAGTGTATCTCAAATCTTGACTTTTGCAAGGGCTATGTTCTTTCAGCTCAAGAACACCATCTTTCTCTTCCAGCTAATCTCTACCTGCCTTTTAAAACTAAATTCAATCATTACACTTTCAGAGAAGTTTTTATGAGATTGAGTAGGCACCTCTAGAGCACTTTGTTTACACTTTCTATAAACATTGATCAGTTCATACAATCAGCATGTGGATTTTTGACTTGCCTCTTGCTTCTAAGATCACTATTTGCTGATAACTATATCTGTTATATATGTCTCACTGGTAGAGAGCATCAGATATAGGGACTAAGAAAAATCAATCTATAATATAGAGTAATTTAAGAGGTTCTCTAAGGCCTTAAACAAGATAATGTTCTCCATATTAACTACCTATTAGCACTTTAGAAATCATATAATTTAAGTATTTAAAAGGACTTTAAGGCTATCTAATGGAAAGATTTTAAAAATATTTTTGACCATGACCCACCATAAGAGATGTTCTATATCAGAGTGTGGTGTACACACACAATCATATATTTAAAACAACAGTTCCACAACATAATACACTTACTACTTACAATACAGTAAAACTACAACAATATTAATATCAGATATTATTAATACAGCAAAGAAAAAACAAAATGAATAATGTAAAATATGCAAATTATAATCCAATAAACTAAAATAGCTTATCCACAAAAAATATTTCAATTCCCCTTAATGCTTACAACACCCCCAACCCCCCATTTATTTTACTGCAAACTCTCCCTATATTACCAATAAAAGTGAAGTCTTGAGAGGTAAGTGTCTTGTTGAAGACTGGATCTAGAACACATCTAAAGCTCAGGCTAGTATTCTTTCCACTACATCAGTGAGAACTTCTGCTAAGAAGCCATCACATATCTAACTCATTCACTTTGAGGGACTGGATCCTTTGCCCCAGGTATCTTCACAAATGAATTAAGTGAACCACTGTCTAATCGTCTTATTTCTATGGCATAATCTGTATTTTTAGACAAAATATCTGTATTAAAAATAGTACTGATCTGGAATCCAATGAGAAAGATACTTTAAAATCCTCAGAACTATAAGCTGTGAGTCAATGCTGATGAAGCTTATATTCAGAAATTTTATATATCTCTAACAATTCCTTCAAAGTGGAAAAGTGAATGAATAGATAATGCCATAAACTGGGTAGAGGAGAACCAGGCTGATAGAGAAGTCATACCACAAAATTCTGGAGAAAAAAAAAAAAAAAAAGGAGAATGAGAGTACTTCAAATCCTTTGCTATGCTATGCTATGCTATGCTAAGCCGCTTCAGTCATGTCCGACTCTGTGCGACCCCATAGACAGCAGCCCACCAGGCTCCACTGTCCCTGGGATTCTCCAGGCAAGAATACTGGAGTGGGTTGCCATTTCTTTCTCCAATGAATGAAAGAGAAAAGTGAAAGTGAAGTCGCTCAGTCCTGTCCGACTCTTAGCGACCCCATGGACTGCAGCCTACCAGGCTCCTCTGTCCATGGGATTTTCCAGGCAAGAGTACTGGAGTACGGTGCCATTGCCTTCTCCAATAAATCCTTTGCTACTTTTTAAAAATTGAGATTGTTGACATATGTTTATCTGAAGTTTGTTAAATATAAGAGTAAGTTTTTTTCTAGTGCACATTTTGTCTTCCTCTAACCTTATCTTGGTAAACAAAAAATACATTTTCTTAAAATACATTTTAATAAAAAGTACAGATAATACTGCTATACAATGCTATCATGAAAAGGTCTATGGGGGAAGCTTCATTCATGAAATGGACATTCTTCCTCAGTATGAGCTGTTGTTTGAGAGTAAATTAGAGCGGGCAGGAACACTCATTATTTAAGAGTCTTAGCCTAATGGCTTAAAGCATTATATTTAGAAGACAAAATCAAATGATTGTACAATTACAATGATCACAAAATCATGATTGCAAGTTTGAAAGAGTCAGTGCTGAACATGTGGGAAATTGGTGTCTCTACAGAGATTAAGAATCTTTGAGAAGCAAGGTTAAACTAAGAAGGTGTTTGAACAAAATTACTCATCGAATATCAGTTATTCATTTCTGAGTCTGTAAAACAATAGCCTGAAATTACCTAAATGTAAATATAAATTTATTTACCTTAAATTCATCAACTAATCAATCACTTTGGAGTTCAATTACAATAAATGTCACGTAGAGTCTAGACTTTGTTAATGCAATAAGTCTTTAGATAAGAATATTTTAATTCATTTCATTCATATGGTAGAAACAATCTTATTGCTACATACTTTCTATTATTTAGAGAGACTATGCTCTTACTTTTATATTTCAAATTTTCCCAGTATATACTTCAATTAGCAACATAGACAAAAATTTATACCAAGCTATTAATCATACTGAAGAAATTAAATGAACTATATTAAATACTTTATTCTTTAAAGCATAGATTTTTCTAAATGTTTACTGCTGCTATTGCTAAGTTGCTTCAGTCGTGTCCAACTCTGTGCGACCCCATAGACAGCAGCCCACCAGGCTCCCCCGTCACTGGGATTCTCCAGGCAAGAACACTGGAGTGGGTTGCCATTTCCTTCTCCAATGCATGAAAGTGAAAAGTTAAAGTGAAATCACTCAGTCGTGTCTGACTCTTAGTGACCCCATGGACTGCAGCCTACCAGGGTCCTCCATCAATGGGATTTTCCAGGCAAGAGTACTGGAGTGGGGTGCCATTGCCTTCTCCTCTAAATGTTTAGGTATAATATAATTTACCACTGTGGATCATTTCTACTTCTACCATTTAGAAAGGACCACATTGTCTCATTTTGAGCACAGGGAACTCTCTCTACTCAATGCTTGTAGTGACCTAAATGGGAAGGAAAGATAGATAAGGAGGGGATAAATGTATACACACAGCTGATTTGTATACAGCAGAAACTAACACGACATTGTAAAGTAGCTATACTCCAATAAAAATTAAAAAAAAGAAAAGAAAACTTTAACACAAAATACAATAACACACATGAAAAACTCTTATTTTTAAAGCACTCTCCACCAGTCAACATCTGTCCTGACCATCTCAGGAGTAAGTCATACCCATTGATAACCCAAACTGAGAAAAGCTGAGTACTTACTGGTACATCATGGAATCGGGGCTGCAACAGCTTCTATTCAGTCACTATCTGATCTTTATCAGCCAGGTCAGGGTTGGGAAGCTGGAAAATAATGAGAGTAATTGACAACAAGAAAGGAAACAAGTCTGACTAGTTTAGTGACCGAGTTCTGCAGCCTGAAAACAGTCTGATAAGAACATGATCAATTTGTACCAGCTGGTTCCACATATGAGAAGCACCATGCAGTAGAGGAAGCACAACATCAGCTGCTGATGATTCAGAGAGCCACACTTTTCTGGTTGGAGAAATATGATCAGCATGAAGTGTGGCCTTAATTTGTTTTCAAAAAAATTAACACAAAAAACATTGATGGTGCTTCATACTTTTTCATTAGAATCATTATTTCTTCTCCATTTTCAGGGAACCATGAAGTGTTGTGACGTGGAGAAGACCTGGGTTATGGACCAGGATGCTTGTCTTTGCTATCTATCTTGCTGGTATGATAGTATCTATCTTGTTGGGATTTATTTTTTTCATAAATAAATATTAGGAGTATAATAGCTTTTGATAATACTGTCCATTGTAACTCTAAAGATAACAAATTTATTTAAATAATTTATTAATCCCCAAAAGTCAAAGAAAGAAAAGAAAATTTCAAAAACTGAACTATTTTTCTCCTTTCTTATTAAGAATACTTTAGTCCATTTTAGTGTGTGTGAATTTCTCAGTATTTACAGTCACTTTAGATGATTGCATTCATCCACAGAAATTTTAGTCTGACTACATGAACTTCTTAAGATCAGTGAAGTTGCAGGATGAATATTATAATTTTAAGTCCTGCTTTTAAAGGCTCAGAAGTAGGAGATATTAAAGGAAAAAAAGCTTTAAACATGCATCTTCATTGCTCATACAGAATACGTTATATAGGGAATTCCCTGGTAGTCCTGTGATTAAAACTCAGCGCTTTCTCTGCTGTATGCCCTGGTTCTTTGCTTTAATTGTAGTAAATAAAGGCATTGACGTATTAGGATCTAATTAATGTATCATATGAAGGTTTTTAAATGAATGTTCCTTAGAACTGACAATTCAATCAGTTAATTCTAAAAGTTAGCAGGTAATAGTAACTATAGTAGTGAATTTTTGAATTTGACTTCATTGATATCATCACATGCAACCACATATGGGCAGGCACCATACTGGTTCTATTGCTGTGCTGCTGATTGATTTATTATCAAAGACAATGAGTGTATGATGCAAAGCCTCAATGGGAAACAGTTTACAATAAGATGACGTCACATCTTACATTCTGATGACAGGACATCAAGGCAAAGTTGAGATACTCCCGAATTGATCATGTTTCATCAGTGTCCAAAATTAAAGAAAGGAACAGAAAAATACACCTTTTAGAGTAGATTCTAAAGGTACATTTCTCTGTAATTTCAGATTTTTATGGTAAATTAATTAAATTTACGAACATAGTAAGTACTGTCATCACAAAGAAATAATTTAACCTCATACTTTCTAGTAGCCTAAGGTTTGAGTGCTGACCTTAAGTCATCTTGCACTTATTAAGGCAATCAGTGTACTACTTTGCCGTTGAAAGAATGTAAAGGAGGTTTAGTGGAGGATCACACCTTGCCTAAAAACCATTTGGTGGTTGTAGTGATGGTTTAGTCGCTAAGTCATGTATGACTCTTTTGCGACCCCATGGACTGTAGCCCATCAGGTTCCTCTGTCCATGGGATTTCCCAGTCAAGAATACTGAAGTGAGTTGCCATTTCCTTTTCCAGGGGATCTTCCCAACCCAGGGATTGAACATTCATCTCCTGACTGCAGGCAGATTCTTTACTGCTGAGCCACAAGGGAAGCCATAGCTCTCTATCTTTCACCTCATCAAGAATTTGTTCATTAAGTTCAAAATCCTCTAAGAATCAAATTTATCCAACATTTTCCCCCATAATACATCACATCATGACTTTGTGATTTCTCTTCTATTTTCACAACCTCCTTCCCATTGGGGTGTTCTCCTTATTCTTTCACTCACTTAAGATAACATTTAGTAAAAGCCCAACGCAATTACTACCTCAATCAAATCTCTAACTGTTTGAGACAGTTTAACATGCAGCTTCTGGGCATCCATACTTTGATTCAAACTCTTGTTTTGTGACCCTGGTTATCTCTCTGTGCCTCAATTTCTTTGTCATATAAAATGAAAATAACATATAACTTTTATATTATTTTATTTTTATTCTAGTATAGTTGTTACAAAATTTATATTAGTTTCAGGTATACAACAGAGTGATTCAATATTTTTATAGGTTATATTCTTTCTAAAGTTATAAAATAGTGACTATTTTCCTTGTACTATATAGTATCTTTTTGTAGCTTATTTATTTTATACAAAGTAGCTTGTACCTCTCAATCCCCTACCTCTATTTTGTCCCTCCCTCTTTCCCTCACCAACATTTGTTATTTGTGTTCTTTTTGATGATAGCCATTGTGACAGGTATGAGATGATAGCTCATTGTGCTTTTGATTTACATTTCTCTGATGACAGTGATGTTGAACGTTTTTTCATGCACCTTTTGGCCATCCATATGTCTTCTTTGAGAGAGATCTGCCCATTTTTGAATTGGGTTGTTTGTTTTTTGTATGGAGTTTTATGAGCTGTTCATATGTTTTGGATATTAACCTCTAAAGACCAGCAACTGGATCATTTGCTTCTGTGACGTCTTCTAGTGTCTTAGGTAGACCAATAGTAGGTGACCAATTAACATTTATTGGGGAATTTGTCACATTACTTTCCAAATCACAATTCATTTTTACCTTCTACATTGTTTCTGGGCTTCTCTGGTGGGTCAGTGGTAAACAATCTGCCTGCCAAGCAGGAGAATCAGTACATGTGGGTTGCAACCCTGGACCAGGAAGATTCCCTGGGAGAGGAAATGGCAACCCACTGCAGTATTCTTGCCTGAGAAATCTCATGGACAAAGGAGCCTGGTTGGCTATTGTCCATGGGGTCACAGAAGAGCCAGACATGGCAAGTTGACTAAACAACAATGTTGCTTCTGGAAAGTTGGAATTTAGGTTTTGCAGTGGCTAATATTTCATTCATAAGTAGCTTATAATCTTTACTGATAACTTGATAAAAATATGACTCTGGTATGGAATAACTTGGAAAAATTCTTTGCTGCTCTAAAACAGTGGTACACCAAGGTTGGAGTCAGGGCTTGTGGAAGCTGTCTATTCTGCATATAGAAAATAAAGGGGATGTGTTTTCTGTAAATAATTCTATTAATAAAATAAAAGAAAACTGATTAAAGTCAGTGTTGTTACTATTGTCACCATGCACCAGAATTTCTAAACATAATTAATAAAATGTTCCTACCTGATGAAGGGTTGAAAACTCCAACTAATGCCCCTAGTCTAACTTATCTTTTGCATCATGTTCCAAGGTTATCCTGTGGACATTAAATTTCTCCTGGTCAGTAATGAGGATCCTCATATGTCTTAGTGCAGCCTTCTCCCCCATATTTTTACTATGTGTCACAGTAACAATGCATTTCATATCACAGTAAAGTTCCCACACAGATACACATATATGTTTCATTAATGGACATCTTTACTAGTAACAGAGAATGGCACTGATTTTGAAAACTATCTCTTTAATTTAATCCATAGCCATCCAAATTAGAACTTCCAAGAAACTGTTCTAGAATGAATTAAGTAGTCTCCAGAGATTCTGTGAACTAGATATAGCACAAAATTGGAAATAAACTTGACTGCTGATATTTAGGGGTAAAAATATAATTTAAGAAACTGATTTACTTTCTTTAGTGTCTACACTAGTAGGGTTACACTACAGAAAAAATAGTATATCAAAACAAGTATCAAAGAAATAAAGAGGCAAAATGGTTGTCTGAGGAAGTCTTACAAATAGCTGAGAAAAGAAAAGAAGCTAAAGGCAAAAGAGAAAAGCAGAGATATACCTATCTGAATGCAGAGTTCCAAAGAAGAGCAAGGAGAGATAAGAAAGCCTTCCTCAGTGGTCAATGCAAAGAAGTAGAGGAAAAGAATAGAATGGGAAAGACTAGAGATCTCTTCAAGAAAATTAGAGATATCAAGGGAACATTTCATGAAAAGATGGGCACAATAAAGGACAGAAATGGTGTGGACCTAACAGAAGCAGAAGGTATTAAGAAGAGGTGGCAAGAATACACAGAAGAATTATACAAAAAAGATCTTAATGACCCAGATAACTATCATGGTGTGATCACTCACCTAGAGCCAGACATCCTGGAATGCAAAGTCAAGTGTACCTTAGGAAACATCACTAAGAACAAAGCTAGTGGAGGTGATGGAATTCCAATTGACCTATTTCAAATCCTGAAATATGAGGCTGTTAAAGTGCTGCCCTTGATACGTCAGCAAATTTGGAAAACTCAGCAGTGACCACAGGACTGAAAAAGGTCAGTTTTCATTCCAATCCCAAAGAAAGGCAATGCTAAAGAATGTTCAAACTACTGCACAGTTGCACTCATCTCACACTAGCAAACTAATGCTCAAAATGCTCCAAGTGAGCCTTCAACAGTACATGAACCAAGAACTTCCAGATGTTCAAGCTGGATTTGGAGAAGGAAGAGGAACCAGAGATCAAATTGCCAACATCCTTTGGATCATAGAAAAAACAAGAGAACTCCAGAAAAAGATCTACTTCTGCTTTATTGACTATGCCAAAGCCTTTGACTGTGGGAATCACAATAAACCGTGGAGAATTCTTAAAGAGATGAAAATACCAGACCACCTTACCTGCCTGCTGTGAAATCTGCATGCAAGTCAAGAAGCAACAGTTAGAACTGGACACAGAATAACAAATTGTTCTCAATTGGGAAGAGAGTATGTCAAGGCTGTATATTGTCACCTTGCCTATTTAACTTATATGCAGAGTACATCATGTAAAATGCCAGGTTTGATGAAGCACCAGCTGGAATCAAAGTTGTCAGGAGAAATAAGAATAACCTCAGATATGCAGATGACACCACCCTTATGGCAGAAAGCAAAGAGAAACTAAAGAGTTTCCTGATGAAAGTGAAAGAGGAGAGTGAAAAAGCTGGCTTAAAACTCAACTTTCAAAGACTAAGATCATGACATCTGGTCCCATCACTTCATGGCAAATAGATGGGTAAACAATGGAAACAGTGTCAGACTTTATTTTGGGGGGCTCTAAAATCACTGCAGATGGTGACTGCAGCCATGAAATTAAAAGACACTTGCTCCTTGGAAGGAAAGCTATGACCAACATGGACAGCATATTTAAAAGCAGGGACATTACTTTGCTAAAAAAGGTCCATCTAGTCAAAGATATGGTTTTTCCAGTAATTATGTATGGATGTGAGAGTTGGACTATAAAGGAAGCTGAGCGCCAAAGAACTGATGCTTTTGAACTATGGTGTTGCAGAAGACTCTTGAGAGTCCCTTGGACTGCAAGGAGATCCAATCAATCCATCCTTAAGGAAATCAGTCCTGAATATTTATTGGAAGGACTGATGCTAAAGCTGAAACTCCAATACTTTGGTCACCTGATGCAAAGAACTGACTCATTGGAAAAGACCCTGGTGCTGGGAAAGATTGAAGGCAAGAGAAGGGGACGAGAGAGGATGAGATGGTTGGATGGCATCACTGACTCAATGGACATGAATTTGAGTAAGCTCTGGGAGCTGGTGATGGACAAAGAGGCTTGGCATGCTGCAGTCCATGGGGTTGCAAAGAATCAGACACGACTGAGTGACTGAACTGAACTCAACAGAAATAATAGTATGTCAAAGCTAGTATCCAGGCTGAGGGATGGTTATCACCCAAAGGCTCCTTGCCCTTCCTCTTTGAAGTCTCAAATCCTGCCCTGATCTGAGTACCATCTCTCGATTTCTCCCCCAACTTTGAAAAAAAAAAAATGTGTGAGCTAGTCACTTATTCATGTCAGGCTCTTTGTGACCCCATGGACTATAGCCTACCAGGCTCCTCTGTACATGAAATTCTCCTGGCAAGAATATTGGAGTGAACAGCCATTCCCTTCTGCAGAGGATCTTTCTTACCCAGGGATCAAACCCTGGTCTCCTGTATTACAGAAGAATTCTTTACCATTTGTGCCACCACTTACTCCTCATCTAATAATGTGTTAATTATTCTCATTCAACTCTGGCCAGTTTCTTATTCCATTCCAAATTCACATAATACTGAAGTTCATTAACATCCATCTCTTTCTAAAGCATTTGTTCATTCCTCTCTAATGAGTGTACCAATCTCTTAGTCATCTTAGTCATCTCTCTATCTATGCATAATTCAAGTACTTCTTACTGGAATACATGCCTGCAATACATGAATGCATCATTATGTAATGTTGACTGGTCAGGATGTCCTCATGAAACCTATAGTTAGATGGCCCATTAACTGCAAGATTAGAAATTTATGCTTAATGACACATCTTAAATATTACAAATTATTCTCTCTTGTCCATTCTTTTTAAGATAGAGACTGGTTGTAATTATTATTCTACAATTTTCAGAAGTTCATTAAAAATAACTAAAATTTTGTCAAATATATTGATAAAAGTTTAAAAAAGGATGATTTATTCTTAGTTCTACATGAGTAAATCTTCAGCTGTTTTATTTCAAGTGAGAAGATGACAATAAGTCTATTTCAATAGAGACTGTAGGGATTGATTACAGATTAACATGCATACATTTTTTTTTTTACAAAGTAGTATTCACATAGGTTATTATTTCCTCTGAGTTGTGATTTTTCTCACTGTTAAAATGAAGGCTATAAATATTAACAGTTTTCTGTATGTTCATGATATGATATGGCATGAAACTGTAAAAGGACATGTAACTATTGAAAATTTGTTAGGTAAAAATAATATTTCTATATAAAAAATGCAAGTTAAGTAAAAGAAAAACTACTAAACTAATAAAAGATTTCAAAGTTGTCTGATTCAAGACATAAATATACCAAACTTAGTAACTTACAATATTAGCCAATTATAAATTATAATAGTCATTTCTTTCATAAAACAAAAAAATTATACAATATAACTAGTAATATCCTTAAGAAATTACAAGACTCATGTAGAGAAAGCTATATACACATTTTAAAAAGAATAAAAAATACTGCAAAGATATTTGCAAAAATGTTACAAAAGATAGAGATTTATATAACGATAAGATGATTTTTATATGTGAAAACTGGAAACATACAATTATTGAATAAATGTAACATTTAAAAATGTTAATTCATTTTAGGTTTGACGATGGGAAAGGGAAGCTGTAGAGAAGAGAAAAAATGGGCAGAAAACAATTAAAAGATGAAAGAAAATGAGAGAAAGAACATAGAAAATTGATAGAACCACTATGGAAGACAATATGGAAATTCCTTTAAAAACTAGAAATAAAACCACCATATGACTCAGCAAGCCCACTCCTAGGTGTATACCCTGAGGAAACCAAAATTGAAAAAGACACATGTATCCCATTGTTTATTGCAGCATTATTTGCAATAGCTAGAACATGAGAGCAACCTAGAGGTCTATCCATAGATGAATGGATAAAGAAGTTGTGCTCATATACACAATAGAGCATTATTTAACCATAAAAAGGAATGCATTTGAGTCAGTTCTAATGAGGTGAATGAACCTAGAACCTATTATACAGAGAGAAGTAAGAAAGAGAAAGATGAATATTATATTCCAATGCATATACACAGAATCTAGAAAAATGTTACTGCAGAATTTATTTGCAGGGCAGCAACATTAGGCAAGGCTATGGTTTTTCCTGTGGTCATGTATGGATGTGAGAATTGGACTGTGAAGAAAGCTGAGTGCTGAAGAATTGATGATTTTGAACTGTGGTGTTGGAGAAGACTCTTGAGAGTCCTTTGGACTGCAAGGAGATCCAGCCAGTCCATTCTGAAGGAGATCAGCCCCAGGATTTCTTTGGAAGGAATGATGCTAAAGCTGAAACTCCAGTACTTTGGCCACCTCATGCAAAGTGTTGACTCATTGGCAAAGACTCTGATGCTGGGAGGGATTGAGGGCAGGAGGACAAGGGGATGACAGAGGATGAGATGGCTGGATGGCATCACTGACTCGATGGACGTGAGTCTGAGTGAACTCCAGGAGTTGGTGAAGGACAGGGAGGCCTGGCGTGCTGCGATTCTTGGGGTCACAAAGAGTCGGACACAACTGAGGGACTGAACTGAACTGAATGGAGAAACAGACATAGAGAACAGACTTATAGACATGGGGAGAGGAGAGGAGAGGGTGAGATGCATGGAAAGAGTAACATGGAAATTTACATTACCATATGTAAAATAGATAGCCAAAGGATATTTACTGTATGGCTCAGTAAACTCAAACAGGGGTTCTGTAAAAACCTAGAGGGGTGAATGGAGATGGAGGGAGGATCAAAAGGGAGGGGATATATGTATATCTAAGTAAGAAACCTATATGCAGGTCAGGAAGCAACAGTTAGAACTGGACATGGAACAACAGTCTGGGTCCAAATAGGAAAAGGAGTACGTCAAGGCTGTATATTGTCACCCTGCTTATTTAACTTGTATGCAGAGTACATCATGGGAAACGCTGGGCTGGAAGAAGCACAAGCTGGAATCAAGTTTGCCGGGACAAATATCAGTAACCTCAGATATGCAGATGACACCACCCTTATGGCAGAAAGTAAAGAGGAACTAAAAAGCCTCTTGATGAAAGTGAAAGAGGAGAGTGAAAAAGTTGACTTAAAGCTCAACATTCAGAAAACTAAGATCATGGCATCTGATCCCATCACTTCATGGGAAATAGATGGGGAAACAGTGGAAATAGTGTCAGACTATTTTTGGGGGCTCCAAAATCACTGCAGATGGTGACTGCAGCCATGAAATTAAAAGATGCTTACTCCTTGAAAGGAAAGTTATGACCAACGTAGACAGCATATTAAAAAATAGAGACATTACTTTGCCAACAAAGGTCTTTCTAGTCAAGCCTATGGTTTTCCCAGTAATCATGTATGGATGTGAGAGTTGGACTGTGAAGAAAGCTGAGCACCGAAGAATTGATGCTTTTGAACTGTGGTGTTGGAGAAGACTCTTGAGAGTCCCTTGGACTGCAAGGAGATCCAACCAGTCCATCCTAAAGGGAACCAGTCCTGGGTGTTCATCGGAAGGACTGATGTTAAAGCTGAAACTCCAATACTTTGGCCACCTCATGTGAAGATTTGACTCATTGGAAAAGACTCTGATGCTGGAAGGGATTGGGGGCAGGAGGAGAGGCATCACCAACTCGATGCACATGAGTTTGGGTGAACTCTGGGAGTTGGTGGTGGACAGGGAGGCCTGGCATCCTGCGATTCATGGGGTTGCAAAGTGTCGGACATGACTGAGCGACTGAACTGAACTGAAGGCTGATTCATGTTGAGGTTTGACAGAAAACAATAAAATTCTATAAAGCAATTATCCTTCAATTAAAAAATAAATAAATAACTATAGGCCCTCCTAGTGGACTGAAGTAGTGCGTGAAAGCTTCAAAGAGCACCAATTTAGGTCTGTGGAACTGCTGTATCATTGTAATTGAATATTTTTCACTCAAGATCAAAGATCTCACACATCAGAAGGTGGAGAACTGGAGAAAATAATTAGCAATACAGTTAAAAGAATATTTGACTAGGAAGCCAGATTCCGGTTTTAGAATTAGTCACTTAATAACTTGTGCTTCCCTGGTGGCTCAGATGGTAAAAATCCACTTGCAATGAGGGATACCTAGGTTTGATCCCTGGTTTGGGAAGTTCCCCTGGAGGAGGGCATGGAAACCCACTCCAGTATTCTTGCCTGAAGAATCCCATGGACAGAGGAGCCTGGTGGGCTACAGTATATGGGGTCTCAAAGAGTTGGACAGGACTGAGCGACTGAGCACACATACCACCTTGTTTGTTATCTATCCCTCTCGATGCCTCTACTTCCATCTCTGCCAAAGGAAAGCTTGTACTACATAATCTCTGATGTCTTTTTCTATTCCAGAATAATTATACTTCCATGATTTTAATCATGTAATCTATGACAAACCGAATTGACTTGTAGTAGGGTCTCACAAAGTTCGGATCATCAAAATATATGTATATTTAGAGATCCTCAGTGTGGTTATGGCAACCCACTCCAGTACTCTTGCCTGGAAAATCCCATGGACAGAGGAGCCTGGTAGGCTGCAGTCCATGGAGTTGTGAAGAGTCAGATATGACTGAGTGACTTCACTTTCACTTTTCGCTTTCATGCATTGGAGAAGGAAATGGCAACCTATTCCAGTGTTCTTGCCTGGAGAATCCCAGGGACAGTGCAGCCTGGTGGGCTGCCATCTATGGGGTCGCACAGAGTCGGACACAACTGAAGCAGCTTAGCAGCAGCAGCAGTGTGGTTATGGATGTGACTCTGTTAAATTGCTGGGACCAGGAGATAAACATTAAAATTAACAAAAATACCACAGTAGTGCTAAACATTTTAAAGCTTCTGATATGCAATCATTAAATGTATAATCACTGTGTTAAATATGTGATGGACTAAGTCACTAAATAAGAAAATAACAGATGACATTTTATGAGATTATATATTTTTAAAATCTAGCTTCAAGGCTATTAAATTAACACCCTATCATAACAAAGTTATATTCTGATTGACTTCTCCCTTGCAAAGAATTAAAAGAAAGGTACTTAGATATTTTATTCTCATGAAACCAACATATCCTTAAAAATTATTGAGAACACTAAAAACTATGGTTTATATAGGCTATCAATATTTACTGTATTAGAATTAACACAAATAAATTCCAAACATTTATTAATTTAAAATTGAAGATAATCAGCCATTTAAAAATAACATCATTATTTTAAAAACTATTTAATATCATTTATATCTGTATATTTATAGATATATTTAATATCTATATATCTATTTATATATTTAATATTTTTATATATTTAATATCATTTTATATCTATCTGTTTTTGAACTCATTTCATTGCAATGGGTTGTTTTGATTGAAGCATTTTAGGCAAATTCTGTCTCCACAGAGATGTAGTTGAAAAGAAAGAATATCTTGATAGCCTTTTCAAATTATTATGGATATTCTTTGATTCTACACAAAATCTTGAAAAGCAGTAGTTTCTTAGAGGCTAGTTGTTGCAATAGGAAACCATATGAATGAAACTGTTGTATTAAATTATGCTAAAATCCCTCAATCCACGTCACTTTGTGAGGGAATCTTTTGATGTGCCTGATTTTGTAAAATATTATGCATTGGCTGTTTGTGAAGTATAGGTTTACTTAGTTCACACAGTCATACAGATCTCCCCAATGCTGACATATTTCATCATGCAATATCACCACCAACTTCATTATAAAACTCTCCATTTATAAGGATTAGTTACATTTTATAAAATTCTCATTTTCACTTCAGAGTTTAAATTTTATCACAAGCAACACATTACTATTTATTTTTCCTGAAGTGATTGACTCACTTTATTAGTTTTCAGTAAACTGTCTGTAAAAGAACTAAGTCTAAATTACCATGGTAGTGTCTGTTAGTTGCTCTTTCAAGTAAAAGTGGCGCTATGTGATAAACAGCAGCTACTTCAGCTTTTGACTCAAACGTCCAAGAACTTTCCTCAAGACAACCACCATCCTTCAGTATGCAACAGAGGTGTTTATGCATGTTTTCATTTGTAACCTAGCATATTAAAGAAAATCTGTACTCAGTGGGCAAGATTTAATAAAATTAATATTTATTGCTTCATCAAGAACATTCTTAAATGAAACAAGAACTTTTTTTTTAGAGCCCTTAAAAGGAAAAAGATGAGCACTAAGGTGCTAACAATTTTAAACATCACTGCTTTGATTTTATCAGTACCAGTGTCAGCACAGAGCAACCACAAATGATACTTTAGTTTTGATGTCGCCAGACCATGAGAGACTCAGGGATATCTGAGGGTAGATGGTACCCACTTTAAGAAACACTGAATTAGACTTTTCAAACCAAACAAATACCATTTTAAACCTCCCAAAATATCTTATAATTGACTAAAAATCTACTTCTAAGCAACACGTTGAAATTGCCTTATCATTCATAGAGAAAATAAAATAAAATTTGAACAAGGCAGATAGAAAATGTAAACATGGAAGTACATTTAGGAAAGATCATGCCATAGAAAAGTATAACATGGTATAAGGAGAAAAACAGATTTTAAAATACACATTAATCTCATAAATACTGTTTTCCATACCTTGTAATTTATGATCTTGAAATGGTTCTGACATTAGATTGCATCTTCTCCTTTGCCTGGCAGCTGTTGTAAATGGCCCTAGAATGAAACTCTTGAAACCTTCCTCTGAAATCCAAAGTATATGAAAGACAATACCATCTCCTTCTTGACCAGGACTTGGGTCTTTAAACCTGAGTCAGGCATGCACCATGATTTCAAAATGATTCTTGACAATCTGAAGTCAGTCACATGCCATCTTTCTCTAGCCAATCATAGGGTGATGCTAAAAACAACAACAGGTCAACTGAGGCATTTTCTAACACACCTATAATCACCACTATCATTATTCCTGGCTCTCTTCCAGAGATCTCTGACGATAGCACAGATCCTATTTGGTCCTACAGCTCCCAACATGTAGCAAGAAAACATCATGCTTAATTTCTTCTCTACAAGGATGATGCAGCTTGCCCAAAGTCTCATAGTAAATTTAGGAGTGAAAATGTTGATGAAAGAACTTGGGTATAGAATCCTTATTTCAAGAAATACCTTTTTTACTCATATTACTTTATGCTTTTGAAGAAAATGAATGGAAAATATAACCTACAGTAATAACTTTAGAGTATCATTTGCTAGTACATTAAATTTCTGATGATGAAACATTGCAGCATGAAACTAATATTTATTCAGTCCATACTTGCAAGACACACTTTTAATCACTAAACAATTGAAGGATTCAGCAGATATTATCGTGACATAAATTATTCACAGTGCTTTTAGTGTCTGATAAAAACATCTAATTCAAAAGGTTATTGAGTAAATATCCCGAGAAAATAGTTTTGCAGCTACATTTTGGCTTTAAATTATTGCTAATTAACAAAGGAGATATGTTCAAACTACTCCATACTATGTTATTGGTGCACCCTTGGCAGTAGATTGTATCTAATACTTGAAACACGAGTCAACAAAGAGTTATATGAGGGTGGTGATGGAGTCCAACTTTTGCAACCCCATGGACACTAGCCCTCCAAGCTCCTCTGTCCATGGGATTTCCCAGGCAAGAATACTGGGGTGGGTTGCCGCTTCCTTTTCCAGGGGATCCTCCCAACCCAGGGATTGAACCTGCGTCTCCTACATTGCAGGCAGGCTCCTACACTGCAAGTGGATTCTTCATCACTGAGCCACCAGGGAAGCCTAAAACGACTCCTTAACAAATGCTCATTCTTCAAAATTTTTGCTGAATCCTCTACCTCTTCTCAGCTACTAAATTTTGCAAATTCTCTGGGCTCAGCCTTCACATGTTTTCTATTCAGATAATTTCTTCAGATAATTCCTATTTTTTCTCTGTCACAGTTGCCTGGCTCATCTAATTCCTTTGTTTCAAATGCACTCTCTATGTCCAAGAGTCCTAAACTTACATTTCCAGTCATTATCTCCTCTCTGAACTCCATACTTGCATATCAAAATCTCCACTCAGCATACTCACTTGTATTTTACATAAGCATCTTATGCTTAATATGTACCAAATTTAACAATTAATTCTCCCTAGCCCTATAACTGCTTCTTTCAGCACTTTCAAATAGCAACAAACTGCATTCTTAACCCATTTGGTTATGACAAAAACCTTAAAGTCATGCTAGACTCTTCTCCACATCCAATTCATTAGAAATTCCATTCACCATTGCAACGGAAAGAATAAAATACTTAGGAATATATCTACTTAAAGAAACTAAAGACCTATATATAGAAAACTATAAAACACTGGTGAAAGAAATCAAAGAGGACACTAATAGATGGAGAAATATACCATGTTCATGGATTGAAAGAATCAATATAGTGAAAATGAGTATACTACCCAAAGCAATTTATAGATTCAATGCAATCCCTATCAAGCTACCAACAGTATTCTTCACAGAGCTAGAACAAATAATTTCACAATTTGTATGGAAATACAAAAAACCTCGAATAGCCAAAGCGATCTTGAGAAAGAAGAATGGAACTGGAGGAATCAACCTACCTGACTTCAGGCTCTACTACAAAGCCACAGTTATCAAGACAGTATGGTACTGGCACAAAGACAGAAATATTGATCAATGGAATAAAATAGAAAACCCAGAGACAAATCCACGCACATATGGACACCTTATCTTTGACAAAGGAGGCAAGAATATACAATGGATTAAAGACAATCTCTTTAACAAGTGGTGCTGGGAAATCTGGTCAACCACTTGTAAAAGAATGAAACTGGACCACTTTCTAACACCATACACAAAAATAAACTCAAAATGGATTAAAGATCTAAACGTAAGACCAGAAACTATAAAACTCCTAGAGGAGAACATAGGCAAAACACTCTCCGACATACATCACAGCAGGATCCTCTATGACCCACCTCCCAGAATATTGGAAATAAAAGAAAAAATAAACAAATGGGACCTAATTAACCTTAAAAGCTTCTGCACATCAAAGGAAACTATTAGAAAGGTGAAAAGACAGCCTTCAGAATGGGAGAAAATAATAGCAAATGAAGCAACTGACAAACAACTAATCTCAAAAATATACAAGCAACTCCTACAGCTCACCTCCAGAAAAATAAACGACCCAATCAAAAAATGGGCCAAAGAACTAAATAGACATTTCTCCAAAGAAGACATACAGATGGCTAACAAACACATGAAAAGATGCTCAACATCACTCATTATCAGAGAAATGCAAATCAAAACCACTATGAGGTACCATTTCACACCAGTCAGAATGGCTGTGATCCAAAAGTCTACAAATAATAAATGCTGGAGAGGGTGTGGAGAAAAGGGAACCCTCTTACACTGCTGGTGGGAATGCAAACTAGTACAGCCACTATGGAGAACA
This sequence comes from Bos indicus, assembly GCF_029378745.1. Lineage (NCBI taxonomy): Eukaryota > Metazoa > Chordata > Mammalia > Artiodactyla > Bovidae > Bos > Bos indicus. The sequence goes on from NC_091765.1 coordinate 84,554,213, forward strand.
GTGTGGAGATTCCTTAAAAAACTGGAAATACAACTGCCTTATGATCCAGCAACCCCACTGCTGGGCATACACACTGAGGAAACCAGAAGGGAAAGAGACACGTGTACCCCAATGTTCATCGCAGCACTGTTTATAATAGCCAGGACATGGAAGCAACCTAGATGTCCATCAGCAGATGAATGGATAAGAAAGCAGTGGTACATATACACAATGGAGTATTACTCAGCCATTAAAAAGAAAACATTTGAATCAGTTCTAATGAGGTGGATGAAACTGGAGCCTATTATACAGAGTGAAGTAAGCCAGAAGGAAAAACATAAATACAGTATACTAACGCATATATATGGAATTTAGAAAGATGGTAACAATAACCCGGTGTACGAGACAGCAAAAGAGACACTGATGTATAGAACAGTCTTATGGACTCTGTGGGAGAGGGAGAGGGTGGGAAGATTTGGGAGAATGGCATTGAAACATGTAAAATATCATGTAAGAAACGAGTTGCCAGTCCAGGTTCGATGCACGATACTGGATGCTTGGGGCTAGTGCACTGGGACGACCCAGAGGGATGGTATGGGGAGGGAGGAGGGAGGAGGGTTCAGGATGGGGAACACATGTATACCTGTGGTGGATTCATTTTGATATTTGGCAAAACTAATACAATTATGTAAAGTTTAAAAATAAAGTAAAATTAGAAAAAAAATTAAAAAAAATTATGCAGATAAAAAAAAAAAAAAGAAAATCCTAGCATCTCTACCTTCAAAATGTATATTCGAATCTGACCACTAGTCATCATCTTCACTAATACCACCATAATCCATGATCTAATGACTAGTCATCTGAATTACTGCATTGTCTTCTAACTGGCATCACTGCTTCCATAATTAGCCCTACTCAGTCTATTCTGTATACAATGATCAGAGTAACATTATTGAAATGTCAGTAAAGTTATGTTGCTGTCTTGAATAAAACCCTCAAATGCCTTTTTGGCACAGTCAGAACAAAATTAAGTCTTATCTTAGCAGGCAAGATCATGTATAGTCTTGTTCTTCTTGTTCTCCGGCATTTCCAACATCATCTTCACTCAGTTCCAGACATGTTGCATTTAGTCTTTGTAATTTCTATTCTCTCTCTTTGAAGCTCTTGCTGCAAATACTTCCAAGTCTTGCTCTTTCACTTCTTTTACATCTCCGCTCTGATGTTACCTTATCAAAGGAACTTCTCTGACCATGTTGTCTAAAATAGTTACCTCATCGCTTTCTATTCACAGCCTCTGCTTACTTCTTTTTCTTAGCATTTATAGCTTGTTATCTCTACTCTCTTTTTGTGTACACTATACATATGTATATTATATTCATGTATATATATTAATTTATCAATTTATTAATAGAATGAAAATATGGGTTATCTCTTGAGTAATAAATAGATTAATCAATTATTCATTCATATGGACTTGTACATAAACACTATTTATAATAAATAATTTTTGAGTCATTTGCTCAGCTTTATCTAGTAGCCAATGCTTAAACAATTCTTTGATAATAAAGCACTGGAACTTACTGCTGGAACTATATGTACTATATAATATTTTGTAAGTTGAAAAAACTACACATACATATATCAGATCAGATCAGATCGGTCGCTCAGTCGTGTCTGACTCTTTGCGACCCCATGAATCGCAGCACGCCAGGCCTCCCTGTCCGTCACCAACTCCCGGAGTTCACTCAGACTCACGTCCATCGAGTCAGTGATGCCATCCAGCCATCTCATCCTCTGTCGTCCCCTTCTCCTCCTGCCCCCAATCCCTCCCAGCATCAGAGTCTTTTCCAATGAATCAACTCTTTGCATGAGGTGGCCAAAGTACTGGAGTTTCAGCTTTAGCATCATTCCTTCCAAAGAAATCCCAGGGCTGATCTCCTTCAGAATGGACTGGTTGGATCTCCTTGCAGTCCAAGAGACTCTCAAGAGTCTTCTCCAACACCACAGTTCAAAAGCATCAATTCTTAGGCGCTCAGTTTTCTTCACAGTCCAACTCTCACATCCATACATGACCATAGCTCTAGTATAAAAATAAAAACCAACTAAGTGAAAACAAGTAATGACTATTTATTCAGAGCATGCTATATACAGCCAGGGAGTCAGCCACCATCATTTGTGTTTGGCAGAGACTCAAAGGTAGGCACAGTGGGGGAAGCTTTATAGTATTAAAAAAGAAGATTTCAAATATGCCCTGATTGGGGGCCACTAGCATAGGAAAACTCTAAGAAGGTTAGTTAGACATGAAGCATTGTATTCGATTGGATAAAGCATGCCTATTTCGCTTTCTCTGGTTGGCCCTAAGTTGGAAGTGGGGGAAAATATTAGGAAAGTTATCAGTTATTAACTAAGACCAAATCATTTGCGGCTGATTGCATGTTGTTTGGCCTTCTGGACTGGTTGTTGCAGATAGTGGTTTGGCTTTGTGGGCTGGTTGCCAAAGCAAATGATAAGGGTGCATCTTTTTATATGATCTGGACATTGCCTGTTTGTATTTTGAACCTCTAACTAGGTGACTTTTAGTAAGCTAAATATAATTTATTATACACTCTAAAATATTTTATAATAATAATATTTTAACATTATCTCATTTAGTATTTTTTTTGTACTCAAAAAGGGAATACCTGGAGGTACCTCCAGGTATTGCTGTTGATAAACATCTACAAGTAACAGACTCTCCATCTGAATCCACCCAATCTGCCCTCTTCTCCTTTCTGTTGATCTTGCATCAATTGTTCCTATCTGAGGCTCTTGTTCTTGGGTCCTAACACTGATCTCCACTAATATATCAAAAGATGTCACTATAGAAATTAATGGTCTTGCTCTCCTGCAAGCAATTTTTCTACTTTGTACTGAATTGTTGTTTTTAGCATACAACCATGTTGGATAAACCTACTTTTAAGAAAGAAAGAAAATCCTTGAAAGCCCCCCTAGCCCAATTAAGACACTGCCTCATTTTTTTTACTTTGCTTTTGAGCAAAATTTCTATAAAGAATTGTTACTTTCTAGTAAATTAAAAATACCCCCCAAAAAGGAACAAAAGTGACTGATAAACATGGGAAAATTTGTAATCTCAGTAGAAATCAGGGAACTCTAGATTTAGAGACATATCATGGGCATCCATTAAATGAGCATTTAAAAATCTCTTTAATATCAGATCTCAACACAGATATGGAGAAAAGGTCCTCTCATACGCTGCTGGGGGAAGTACAAATTCTTTCCTCAAGTCTTTCTAAATGTTAACATTATGTTTATTTAAAAATCTATCAAGCAAGTGCTTCTCCCTTCCTTCCTTACTTCTTTGTTTTCCTTTTTCTTTCCTTGGGTGTTTTCTCCATTCTTCTTTTAATAATTCACTCCCAAATCAATTAAATGGGTCTGGGGGACGTAGGTGTCTGTGGTGGTGGTGGTTTAGTTGCTAAGTGGTATCGGACTCTCGAGACCCCTTGGACAGTAGCCCACCAGGCTCCTCTATCCATAGGCTTTCCCAGGCAAGAATAATGAAGTGGGTAGTCATTCCCTTCTCCAGGGGATCTTTCCAACCCAGGGATGAAATCTGCCTCTCCCGCATTGCAGGCAGTCTCCCATATTGCAGGTGGATTCTTTACTGCTGAGTCACCAGGGAAGCCTGTAGGTGTCTACATGTGGAGGTTAAAAAAGCTCAACTGGGATGAGGGCATCCATGCAGGGAAATGCCAGTGGCAGCAGGCTGGCTTAAGTCTGGAGTCGTGAGAGTATGTTCACACAGGAGCTCAGGAGTGGGAAGTAGTAGATAGAAGTAGTAGAATGAGCAGGAGTCAGGTAATTGATTACTCAGTAATAGCTTGACTGACTTTATTTATCTGGGGTCCAAAATCACTGCAGATGGTGATTGCAGCCATGAAATTAAAAGACACTTACTCCTTGGAAGGAAAGTTATGACCAACCTAAACAGTATATTGAAAAGAAGAGACATTACTTTGTCAACAAAGGTCCATCTAGTCAAGGCTATGGTTTTTCCTGTGGTCATGTATGGATGTGAGAGTTGGACTATAAAGAAAGCTGAGCACAAAAATAGTTTCAAAATTGATGCTTTTGAACTGTGGTGTTGGAGAAGACTCTTGAGAGTCCCTTGGACTGCAAGGAGATCCAACCAGTCTATCCTAAAGGAAATCAGTCCTGAATATTCATTGGAAGGAATGATGCTGAAGTTGAAACTCCAATACTTTGGCCACCTCATGTGAAGAGCTGAATCATTTGAAAAGACCCTGATTGAAAGGAAAGATTGAAGACAGAAGGAGAAGGGGGCAAGAGAGGATGAGATGGTTGGATGGCATCACCGACTCAATGGACATAGGTTTGGGTGAACTCCAGGAGTTGGTGATAGACAGGGAGGCCTGGCGTTGTGCGGTTCATGGGGTCTCAAAGAGTCGGACACGACTGAGTGACTGACCTGAACTGAAACAAGTAAATATACCAAGAAGAAAAGGGGGAGCTAGGTTTCTCATAGTATGAGAAAGAAGTTACAATATTAAAAGAAAGAAAGCTTGAGTGAATCTTGTAACTTTGCATTGAAATTGGAGATATTGTGATGAATTTAGTTTTCACTACAATGATAAAGATATATAGATGTAAATATGTATATACATATACATAGGTAGTTACTGATACACATATCTTCATTAGCTCTGTCCACTAAGAGAGCTTGGTAGAAAGAATAACCCAATAACAATGGTCACATCTAGCATTCAGATCTTAGTTTCTAAATACCATTCTCCACTATGGTAACCAAAGATTTTAGAGAAACAACTGGATCACAAAAAGCACAGGATGAGCTTGGAACATTTTGTCCTGACAGAAATTATGGAAGTACTCAACTGTGGGAACTTGTCAAAAAAACACTAAAGCCATAGTAAAGGGGACATCACTGTTCAAATCTATGATAATTGTTGAATCCAGATAAATGATATAGTAACAGATTATAATTCATTAAGTAAAATAGGAAGCTACAAAGCAACACTTACAAATAACTAAATGTTACATTCATGTTTCTTTATTAGAAATAGTTTTGACTTACAGTGGGATATCCACAATGAATGTGAAATGAATGATGGAATTATATAAAAATCATCTTTTGGCAATCAAGTTAATAATGACTGATTCAGGCAGAAAAAATTGGATGAGAAATCCATTAAGTGAAAGTTGATGAAGAATAGAATATTTGCATAGACTTGGCATATTTCCCACAAATTACATATGATTTAAAAAAACTATCACCATGAAAAGGCCTTAAAGACACCTTCTTAGTTAAATGATGAAAATTAATGGGACCAGCAATGGGGGAAATCAAAATTGTGGTCCATTTGACAGGATATAACAAATACAGTCTGAATTTGGCTATAAGGAGTTCATGATCTGAGCCACAATCAGATCCCGGTCTTGCTTTTGCTGACTGTATAGAGCTTCTCCATCTTTGGCTGCAAAGAATATAATCAATCTGATTTCAGTGTCAACCATCTGGTGATGTCCATGTGTTTAGTCTCCTCTTGTGTTGTTGGAAGAGGGTGTTTGCTATGACCAGTGCGTTTTCTTGGCAAAACTCTACTAGCCTTTGCCCTGCTTCATTCTGTACTCCAAGGCCAAATTTGCCTGTTACTCCAGGTGTTTCTTGACTTCCCACTTTTGCATTCCAGTCCCCTATAATGAAAAGGACACCTTTTTAAGGTGTTAGTTCTAAAAGGTATTGTAGGTCTTGATAGAACCGTTCAACTTCAGCTTCTTTGGCGCTAGTTGTCAGGCATAGACTTGAATTACTGTGATATTAAATGGTTTGCCTTGGAAATGAACTGAGATCATTCTGTCGTTTTTGAGATTGCATCCAAGTACTGCATTTCAGACTCTTTTTGTTGACTATATTGGCTACTCCATTTCTTCTAGGGGATAAAAGTAGATAGAAGCACACAGTAGTAGATATAATGGTCATCTGAGTTAAATTCACCCATTCCAGTCCACATTAGTTCACTGATTCCTAGAATGTTGAAGTTCACTCTTGTCATCTCCTGTTTGACCACTTTCAATTTGCCTTGATTCATGGACCTACTTTCCAGTTTCCTAGGCAAAGACTATTAGAGTTTTGCCAAGAAAATGCACTGGTCATAACAAACACCCTCTTCAAACAACACAAGAGAAGACTCTATACATGGACATCACCAGATGGTCAACACCGAAATCAGATTGATTATATTCTTTGCAGCCAAAGTAGAGAAGCTCTATACAGTCAACAAAAACAAGACCAGGAGCTGACTGTGGCTCAGATCATGAACTCCTTATTGCCAAATTCAGACTGAAATTGAAGAAAGTAGGGAAAACCTACTTAGGTATGACCTAAATCAAATCCCTTATGGTTATACAGAGCAAGAGAGAAATAGATTTAAGGGCCTAGATCTGATAGATAGAGTGCCTGATGAACTATGGAATGAGGTTCGTGACATTGTAGAGGAGACAGGGATCAAGACCATCCCTATGGAAAAGAAATGCACAAAAGCAAAATGGCTGTCTTGGGAGGCCTTACAAATAGCTGTGAAAGAAGAGAAGCAAAAAGCAAAGGAGAAAAGGAAAGATACAAGCATCTGAATGCAGAGTTCCAAAGAATAGCAAGAAGAGATAAGAAAGCCTTCCTCAGTGATCAATGCAAACAAATAGAGGAAAACAACAGAATGGGAAAGACTAGAGATCTCTTCAAGAAAATTAGAGATACCAAGGGAATATTTCATCCAAAGATGGGCTTGATAAAGGACAGAAATGGTATGGACCTAACAGAAGCAGAAGACATTAAGAAGAGGTGGCAAGAATACACAGAAGAACTGTACAAAAAAGAGCTTCACGACCCAGATAATCACGATGGTGTGATCACTGACCTAGAGCCAGACATCCTGGAATATGAAGTCAAGTGGGCCTTAGAAAGCATCACTACAAACAAAGCTAGTGGAGGTGATGGAATTGCAGTTGAGCTATTTCAAATCCTGAAAGATGATGCTGTGAAAGTGCTGCACTCAATATGCCAGCAAATTTGGAAAACTCAGCAGTGGGCACAGGACTGGAAAGGGTCAGTTTTCATTCCAATCCCAAAGAAAGGCAATGCCAAAGAATGCTCAAACTACCGCACAATTGCACTCATCTCACACGCTAGTAAAGTAATGCTCAAAATTCTCCAAGCCAGGCTTCAGCAATATGTGAACCGTGAACTTCCTGATGTTCAAGCTGGTTTTAGAAAAGGCAGAAGAACCCGAGATCAAATTGCCAACATCTGCTGGATCATGGAAAAAGCAAGAGAGTTCCAGAAAAACATCTATTTCTGCTTTATTGACTATGCCAAAGCCTTTGACTGTGTGGATCACAATAAACTGTGGAAAATTCTGAAAGATATGGGAATACCAGACCACCTAACCTGCCTCTCAAGAAATCTGTATGCAGGTCAGGAAGCAACAGTTAGAACTGGACATGGAACAACAGACTGGTTCCAAATAGGAAAAGGAGTACATCAAGGCTGTGTATTGTCACCCTGCTTATTTAACTTATATGCAGAGTACATCATGAGAAACGTTGGACTGGAAGAAGCACAAGCTGGAATCAAGATTGCCGGGAGAAATATCAATAACCTCAGATATGCAGATGACACCACCCTTATGGCAGAAAGTAAAGAGGAACTAAAAAGCCTCTTGATGAAAGTGAAAGAGGAGAGTGAAAAAATTGGCTTAAAGCTCAACATTCAGAAAACCAAGATCTTGGCATCCGGTCTCATCACTTCATGGGAAATAGATGGGGAAACAGTAGAAACAGTGTCAGACTTTATTTTTCTGGGCTCCAAAATCACTGCAGATGGTGACTGCAGCCATGAAATTAAAAGACACTTACTCCTTGGAAGGAAAGTTATGATCAACCTAGACAGCATATTCAAAAGCACAGACATTACTTTGCCAACAAAGGTTTGTCTAGTCAAGGCTATGGTTTTTCTTGTGGTCATGTATGGATGTGAGAGTTGGACTGTGAAGAAGGCCGAGCGCTGAAGAATTGATGTTTTTGAATTGTGGTGTTGGAGAAGACTCTTGAGAGTCCCTTGGACTGCAAGGAGATCCAACCAGTCCATTCTGAAGGAGATGAGCCCTGGGATTTCTTTGGAAGGAATGATGCTAAAGCTGAAACTCCAGTACTTTGGCCACCTCATGCAAAGAGTTGACTCATTGGAAAAGACTCTGATGCTGGTAGGGATTGAGGGCAGGAGGAGAAGGGGATGAGAGAGGATGAGATGGCTGGATGGCATCACTGACTCGATGGACATGAGTCTGAGTGAACTCCGGGAGTTGGTGATGGACAGGGAGGCCTGGCATGCTGTGATTCATGGGGTTACAAAGAGTCAGACATGTCTGAGAGACTGAACTGAACTGAACTGATGCAATATTGCTCTTTACAGCATTGAATCTTGCTTCTGTCACCAGTCCCATTCACAACTGGGTGTTGTTTTTGCTTTGGCTCCATCCCTTCATTCTTTCTGGAGTTATTTCTCCACTGATCTCCAGTAGCATATTGGGCACCTACCGACCTGGGGAGTTCATCTTTCAGTGTCCTATCTTTTTCCCTTTTCATACTGTTCATGGGGTTCTCAAGGAAAGAATACTGAAGTGGTTTGCCATTCCCTTCTCCAGTGGACCACATTCTGTCAGATCTCTCCACCATGACCAATCCGTCTTGGGTGGCCCCATACGTCATGGCTTAGTTTCATTGAGTTAGACAAGGCTGTGGTCCATGTGATCAGATTGGCTAGTTGTCCGTGACTGTAGTTTTGGTCTGTCTGCCCCCTGATCCCCTCCCTCAGTGCCTACTGTCTTACCTGGGTTTCTCTTACCTTGGACTCAGGGTCTCTCTTCATGGCTGCTCTTCAAATCCCTTATGACTATGTAGTGGAAGTGAGAAACAGATTTAAGGGACTAGATCTGATAGACAGAGTGCCTGATGAACTATGGATCGAGGTTCCTGACACTGTACAGGAGACAGGAATCAAGACCCCAAGAAAAAGAAAAGCAAAAAAGCAAAATGGCTGTCTGAGGAGGCCTTAAAAATAGCTGTGAAAAGACAGGAAGTGAAAAGTAAAGGAGAAAAGGAAAGATATTCCCATTTAAGTGCAGAGTTCCAAAAAATAGCAAGGAGAGATAAGAAAGCCTTCCTTAGCAATCAATGCAAAGAAATAAAGGAAAACAATAGAATGGGAAAGCCTAGAGATCTCTTCAAGAAAATTAGAGATACCAAGGGAACATTTCATGTAAAGATGGGCTCAATAAAGGACAGAAAAGGTAGGGACCTAACAGAAGCAGAAGATATTAAGAAGAGATAACAAGAATACACAGAAGAACTGTACAAAAAAGATCTTCACCACCAAGTTAATCACAAAGGTGTGATCAGTCACTTAGAGCCGGACATCCTGGAATGTGAAGTCAAGTGGGCCTTAGGAAGCATCACTATGAACACAGCTAGTGGAAGTGATGGAATTCCAGTTGAGCTATTTCAAATCCTGAAAGATGACACCGTGAAAGTGCTGCACTCAATATGTCAGCAAATATGGAAAAACTCAGCAGTGGCCACAGGACTGGAAAAGGTCAGTTTTCATTCCAATCCCAAAGAAACACAATGCCATAGAATGCTCAAACTATTGCACAACTGCACTCATCTCAACGCTAACAAAGTAATGCTCAAAATGCTCCAAGTGAGGCTTCCAACAGTACACGAACCAAGAACTTCCAGATGTTCAAGGTGGATTTGGAAAAGAAAGAGGAACCAGAAATCAAATTGCCAACATCCTTTGGATCATAAAAAAAGCAAGAGAGTTCCAGAAAAAAACATCTGCTTCACTGACTATGCTAAAGCCTTTGACTAAGTGGATCACAGCAAACTGTGGAAAATTCTTCAAGAGATGGGAATACCAGACCACCTGTCCTGCCTGCTGAGAAATCTGGTAGGTCAAGAAGCAATAGTTAGAACAGGACATAGAACAACGAATTGGTTCCAAATTGGGAAAGGAGTGCAGCAAGTCTGTAGATTGTCACCCTGCTTATTTAACTTGTATGCAGAGTACATCATGCAAAATTCTGGGCTGGATGAAGCACAAGCTGGAATTAAGATTGCTGGGAGAAATATGAATAACCTCAGATATGCTGATGACACAACCCTTTTGGCAGAAAGCAAAGAGGAACTAAAGAGCATCCTGATGATGGTGAAAGAGGAGAGTGAAAAAGCTGGCTTAAAACTCAACTTTCAAAAAACTAAGATCATGGCATCTGGTCCCATCACTTCATGGCAGATAGACAGGGAAACAATGGAAACAGTGACAGATTTTATTTTCTTGGGCTCCAAAATCACTGCAGATGGTGATTGCAGCCATGAAATTAAGAGACACTTGTTTCTTGAAAGAAAGCTATGACCAACATAGACAGAAAATTGAAAAGCAGAGACATTACTTTGCCAACAAAGGTCCATATAGTCAAAGATATGGTTTTTCCAGTAGTCATGTAGGGATGTGAGAGTTGGACTATAAAGAAAACTGAGCACTGAAGAATTGATGCTTTTGAACTGTGGTGTTATAGAAGACTCTTGAGAGTCCCTTGGACTATAAGGAGATCCAACCAGTCCACCCTAAAGGAGATCAGTCCTGAATATTCATTGGAAGGACTGATACTGAAGCTAAAAATTCAATACTTTGGTCACCTGATGCAAAGAACTGACTCACTGGAAAAGACTTTGATGCTGGGAATGATTGAAGATGGGAAGAGAAGCGGACGACAGAGAATGAGATGGTTGAATGGCTCACTGACTCAATGGACATGAGTTTGAGTAAATTCCAGGAGTTGGTGATAGACAGGGAGGCCTGGCATGCTGCAGTCCATGGGGTTGCAAAGAGTTGGACACGACTGAGCAACTGAACTGAACTGATGTGTGGATGTGAGAGTTTGAAAGCTGAGTGCCGAAGAATTGATGCTTTTGAACTGTGGTGTTGGAAAATACTCTTGAGGGTCCCTTGAACTGCAAGGAGATCAAACCAGTTAATCCTAAAGAAATCATTCCTGAATATTCACTGGAAGGACTGATGCTGAAGCTTCAAAACTTTGGCCACCTGATGCAAAGAACTGACTCATTGGAAAAGACCCTGATGCTGGGAAAGATTGAAGGCAGGAGGAGAAGGTGATGACAGAGGATGAAATGATTGGATGGCATCACTGACTCGATGGGCATGAGTTTGGGTAAGCTCTGGGAGTTGGTGATGGACACGGAGGCCTGGAGTGCTGCAGTTCATGGGGTCACAAAGAGGCAGACACAACTCAGCAACTGAACTGAGCTGATAGTCTTCAAAAATATCAGAATAATGAAAATCAAAGAAAGACTGAAGAACTCTTCTAGATTGAATAGATCTAAACAACAAAATGTAGTGTGTGATTCTGGGTCCCTTGGCTATAATGAATATGGTTGGGATAATTAATGACACTTGAATAGAGTATTTGGATTGGGATGTAGTAATGTATTTATGTTAGCTTCCTGATTTTTATGATTTTGCTAAGTCACTTTGGGTCATGTCCAACTCTTTGAGACAGTATGATCCATAGCCTGCCTGGCTCTGTCCATGAGCTTCTCCAGGCATGAGTACTAGAGTGGGTTACTCCAGTTGATTACTCCTTTGGGTTACTCCAAATGATCTTCCTCACCCAGGAATTGAACCCATGTCTCCTACGTCTCTTGCCTTGGTAGGTGAGTTCTTTACCAGTAACGCCACCTGGGAATATTTTACTGTACTAGAACAATGCCCTTGTTTATAGGAAATACACACTGTAGCATCTATGTTGGAGTGATTAGACATGATGATTGCATGTTACAAATGGCACAGAGAAAATTTCTTGTAATATTTTTGGCACTTTCTCTAATTTTGAAATTATTTTTTAAAAATAGAAAAGAAAAAGAAAATCCTCATGAAGATTACATCTGAAATAAAACTACAGCCTTCACATTATTTTTTGTAACAGAAAAGAAGGAAAGATAATCATTTAAAGTTCAGGGAAAGAAATCCACCTGGCTGAGTTTGTTAAAATTGTATCTTTTTAAGTTAACTTTAAACAGCCGTTGGTACAATTTTGTGTCTATTAAATGCAATAAATATTCTTGGGTAATTCTGGTTATTCCCATACCAATAGATAAATATCTACTCCATATTTGAGTTATATAACTATATTAAATTCCTAGAACGTGTACCTGAAAGTTTGAAAATCTGGTTTCATTTTTGCTTACATTCTTAAATCTTGAATTTTCCATATTTTAGTAATTTAGATTCTATAGCCTATATAATAGATTCTAAATGTTTGATAATTTGTCTAAATCAGATTAATTTTGGCTTTTCTAAATATATAAATATCCTGTTTAAGAAATAGCTTTTTTGTAAAAATGGCTGTCTCAAGACTTTTGAGTTTATGAGGAAAACAATTGAAAATCAAGTGATATCATTATTATCATTATTTTATATTCATGTAAAATCAAAATAAATTAGAAGTCAGGAATTGGTTAAATGTTTACTGTTTCCTCTTTATTAATCCATATTTTCAGTGCTTGCTTTGTTAGATCTGATCTTTTCTGCTGTTTGTTTTTTCTGCATTCATGATTAAATGATTTGGATGAATTTCTCATTGAGAAAAAGTGAAAGTCTCTCAGTCTTGTCTGACTCTTTGCAACCCCATGGACTATAAAGTCCATGGAATTCTCCAGGCCAGAATACTGGAGTGGGTAGCTTTTCCCTTCTCCAGGGTATATTCCCAGTCAAGGGGTCAAACTCAGGTCTCCTGCATTGCAGGCAGATTTTTCACCAGCTAAGCCTCCAGGGAAACCCAAGAATACTGAAGTGGGTAGCCTATCCCTTCTCTAGCAGATCTTCCTGACCCAGGAATCGGACCGGGATCTCCTGAATTGCAGATGGATTCTTTACTAGCTGAGATACCAAGGAAGTCCTCTCTTTGAGAGATGATGCTTGTGAAATGTTAAGTTTATGTGGATCTGTTCATCATTGCCCTTGATTTCTTTTAATATGGTGCGTGGTCTCCATAGCTGGGAGATATGTTTTAAATATGATTGAACAGAGATGGCAGGTATGAGGAGAGAATCAGCTCTAGGTAATTTCTCCATTCTTCATTTATCTATTTTAGGAGATGTATTGAGATCAACATTTACTCACTACAGTCAGATATGCAAAGAAATATGGTTAATTTTCTTTTTCTGTCACAGATGCCATCTTCTCCTCTGGCACTTCTTTACCCTGGGCAGTGTGCAACAGGACTGAGATACCTATGTTTTGCATTTAAATTCTTTCAACTTTTTACTCCCTAACTGGAATAGATTAGTTTCTTGAATTCAAAATTACACTTTCTATTAGGTTGGTTTAAAGATTGTTCTTCAGGTAAATGTCCATTTTTACCGTATTTTTCTCTTGGTTTCTTACTCCTCCCTTGGTCCTCTCCAAGTATATTGATGTATGAATAAATAGTGCTTGTGACTAAGGCAGCTGTGCAGTGGAGACCTCGGATTCATGGGGTATTCTCTTGATCCTTGCTCTTTTCTGATCCGGTCCATAGTTAACACTGAGGTTTTCTTGCCCAGCTCATCTTCGGGATAGCATGATGGCACCGAGCAATGTAGTCTGATCCTGGTCGTTTGCTCCTAGTCTCCAACTCCCTTCTTTCTGTGACCAGTTTGGGTCCAGGTCTCAGCACCTCCACACTTCATCACTGAAGTACATGGAAACAGCCTTTTTCCTTGTATGCAGAGTAGGCCTTGAAGAATAAGCCTCAGGTTTATCTATATACTTACATTTCTTTCTCAAATGTGCAACATCTCTCCTTTATCAAGCTCAATAAGACAACATACAGGGCTTCTCCTAGAACTTCATAGCTTTCTCTAGCTGTAACAATTCCAGTATTTCTGAACTTACCCATTTCTATTTGTATTTGCTACTCCACTCATCTTAGAGTTCTACCTCAAGAGGAAACAGGAGAACATGTGTATCTAACCAGTCTTCCCAGCTCTGTTTCTCCACACATTCTCCCCCACCCGCCACCCCCACACACAGTTTACCCAGGTAGAAAGAATGGAGTGTCACTTCCTCCTTTCCACCAATGTAGACTCACCTTGTTTCATAACTTCCTTTCCTGAGGAAGTAATCCTCAAAATTTGGTTTAAAGAAGAAAAAAATATTTTGCATATGCTATGAAAGGAATTTAATGATTTTATCCAGGACTGGATCTAAAAATAATTGGAGCTAAAAAATTTGAAAAATATTTTTATTCCTTGATAAGGCTTGGCTTTCAAAATTATTGTTTTCTCTCAACTAAAAGCAAATCCCTACTTTGGATTTTAAAAAGTGCATCTTTCTCTTACAAAATTTTCATTGTAAAAATTCCAACTCCAAAGATAGCTGGTCATGCACAAAAATGTGACAAAGAAAAAAGTACTGTAATATAATTTATTAAATATTGACTTATTATATGTGTTTTATTATCCTTCACATCCCACAATACTGTGTTTCTTATAGTAGCTGAATTGAATCTTCTGGAGAATAATACTATCTTTTACTCTTCATAAAGTATGGAAACCACTAGATTTTCTAGCTACTTGTTTTGTTTTCATTGTTTTTGCTGCCCACACCCCATCTAGACCCTCAACTGGACATTTTTTTTTACCTCCTTGAGTCTAGGCTTCCATGTTTAAGTATAATTATTTACCCTTTGACACATCATTGTAGTCATAGGGAATTACAATCAAGAAATTTACTGGAAATAGAGTGTTCTTGTGTAAAGAGCTTGCTTCTGAAACACTCAGGATTTTTTCTTGAATCATAAATTTTCATTTGCTTTTATGTCTTAAAGGCACTAATGTACATTATTAGATTCATAAAATTATAAGTCTGCACTCAAAAATTATACACATAGAATGTCATTAAACAATTATGGTATGAGACAGCTGTCACAATATGTATCTATTTAATTTATACCTTAGGCTACAACAAATACCTGATGAGAAAACAAGACTGACACTTATAATACCCTTGGGTTTTTTTTTTTTTTTTCCTAATTATATTGTACATAACACTGGAATATTCTTCTTTTGCAATGAAACTATATATGGCCTATAGCCCTTTGGAATAGTTAAAGGATACATCATTATTTCTCTCATTTTCTCATAGACCAATTATACTGAACAAATTCAAATCACGAGAACAGTTAAAATTCATAGATGCAATGGTAGCTCCACTTACATAAAAAGATATTATCTTAATAGCATTTAACCTTAAATTTCTGATTAGGAAACTATAACAATAAAGAGAAAATCTATTTATTAAATTTCTATCATGTGTCATGGGCTTTGTTATATCATTTTTAATCTATACAAGAGCACTTTGAGTTGTACTACTATCTTATTAGTAAAAGGTGAAGAAATCAATGCTCAGAGAAGCTAATAAACTCAAAGTCACACAGTAAGTGGCAGAATCAAGATTTTAACATATACATGTTTGCTTTTTCCATTGTGCTATGTCAGCTATTAATTTGAAGAGACATCTTGATAGATGTTGGTCTCATCTGTACTCAAGTTTTCTAAGGGCTCCCTTTCCAAAATTTAAGCAAGGGCTGCAAAGAGGTGGTTTTCAAAAACAAGAACTGTCAAATCCCAGGTAGTAATTAGGGTGAGTTACAAGTTCTATCTGGTGACTTCCTAATGGCAACGGTTGACTCATGCCAGATATTTTCTGAAGGACAATTCTTGAAAATCCAAATGACTCTTTTGTCTAAGAAGAGGGAATACCACAGAAAGATGGGATTGAGAAGAAGAAAGTGTAGAAATCCAAATGGCAAAGATCCATTGACCAGTTTAAAAGGAAATACAATCAAGATAAACAGTTCAGAGAGCTGGGGTAAGTCACAAATCACAATCTTAATTAACCAATTGGCTGAGCCTTCAGCTGAAGGCTGAAAAAAAAAAAAAAGATGAAAATGATAAGTGAAGAAGAAAGCAGCAAAGGAATGGAGAATTCAGCTCAGAGCTCATTAAGCTCTGAAAGAAAAGTTTTCTTTTTTTTTTTTTTGGTCAGTGTAAAACAACTGATACCAGAGCATATATGCCCAAGGACTCTTCTGTGATTCAACAAAGCATGGGAAAGACCATGATTCACAACATAATGAAAAAACACCTCACAGATACAAGGGGACAAGAAAAACAGGCTCTGTTACTCTGATTCAAACTACTTTACTTTCTTAATGTGATGTTTTCATGCTGTTTCCTTCACTCCCTTAAAAAAATAATATAGACTACAAGAATGGAGATGGCAGGTCATTATGATGAAGAGAGGAGGAGATGGTGAGGTGGTAGACAAGGAGGAAAATGTTCCTGAGTGTGTGGTTTTGTGTGTGTTTGTGTGTATGATAGAACAAAAACTCAGGGCTGGAAGAGGAGGAAAAATTATATGTTTGAATCCTGAAGCATTTTGTTTTATTTTTGAGAGTAACAAAAAGCTACCAACTCTGATCAAAAGATTTGAAAAAAAAAATCACTCCATATTTAGATCTGGTTAGAAAAAGGTGGAGGGGACTCAGCATTAATCTATCAATGGGGTCTAAGAAGTTAAGTTGCCAGATAAAATACAGGGTGCCTGGTAAAATTTGAAATTCACATAAACAATAAATAACTTTTTAGTGTAAGTATATTTTATGCAATATTTAACATCTTCCCACATTTCACAACTGCCCAGGTCTGAAACTCAGCCGAGCCATTTATTTGCAAGGATAAGCAATATTTGAATATATTTATATATAAATATATTTATACTAAACATTTTTTGTTTATTGAAATTCAAATTGAACAGAGGGTGAATGATCTGTGAATATACTTCTTTGGGGGTGTATTGTCGTGTAATAAGACATTACCATATAGAAAAAGAGCGCTACTGCTTTAATAGAATAAGCCAACAGCAGTTTCTATGATCAACTAGAAGTTTAAGAAGGAGTGAGTTTTTCTATATGACACAACATTATAACTAAGAATTTAACTTTTGGATGAGATATATTTTGGTTTAATCTCTAGTTCTGTAGTTTTCTAGCTATATAAACTTGGGCAGGTGACTTTTCAAACCTTGATTTTCTAATTTTTTAGTAAAGCTACTAAGAATCCTTACCCTATTAATTGCTTCACGAAAGCACAATTTTTATAGTCTTAAAGGACATCTCCCACCAGAAGGGCTCCCACTTGGTTTAATGTTCTATTGAGCCATCTTAGAATTCTTAGTAATTTTATCTGTGAACATATCCGTGAGAGAGGCAACACACTGGGTAACAATGAGCACATATGATTATGAGCAAACATAGTGCCCAGAACTGTAGATTCAAGTCCCAGGGCATGAAGGGCAGTATAGGTGACAAGAAGTGGGTCATGTTGTCTGGAACACACGTGCATACCTGAGCAGGCTGCCAGAATAGAACCTTGGTTCAGATTGGTAGTGGAAATTGTGGCAGCAGAGATAGCTGTCAGCAGTGGCAGTGACCATGGTCCAGGAAAGTTCCCCACATGGACACAGGGATGGGACAGATGGTAGAAGACTCTTCTAGCTCATCCTTCTATTCTAAAGCTTTCCCTGCCAAGTCTGCACAAATATTATCTCTCTATCCTGAGCTTTGTTAGAAGGAGTGCAAGCATTCAATCGGTAAACTTTCCCAATAAATTATCACAAAATAAGAATTCCTCGGCTTGCCAGGTAGCACCAGTGGTAAAGAACACAACTGCCAATGCAAGAAACATAGGAGATGTTTGTTCAATCCCTTGGTTAGGAGTTATATAGGTGTCTTCCCCGGTGGCTCAGAGGGTAAAGCATCTGTCTGCAATGCAGGAGACCTGGGTTCGATACCTGGGTCAGGAAGATCCCCTGGAGAAGGAAATGGCAACCCACTCTGGTACTCTTGCCTGGAAAATCCCATGGACAGAGAAGCCTGGTAGGCTACAGTCCATGGGGTTGCAAAGAGTCGGACATAACTGAGCAACTTCACTTTGAGTTATTAGAATTCTTAAAAATATTTAAAATCTCCAGTTTTGAAAACTGCTCCACCATTGCACAACAAATACCTATGGGCTTAGAAATTGAAATTTCATGTAAAGATCATGGCAGTCAATGGAAAAGAAGACGATTTTCAAATGATACTTTGAATGAAGTGATTATTAATGCAAAAGATAATTTAAAAATTAAGTTTTCTTTGTATAGGCACTTTGAATTATGTACAAATATGATGCCACTTTCAATTTTTTGTATGACCTCTGCAAATTACAGGAAATGCCTGATGAAACATTAAAATTCCATTAGGTATATTTGAATTTAAAATTAATTTCAGACTTATTCAGAACTAATTTCTATGAATAGTTAAATATTTTGAGAAAAAGAGTTATGTAAGAATCATGAGCTCTAGAAGTACTGAAACTTATATTTTTAAATAATTTATTAGAAATTTATCCAAATGTCAGTTCCTATAGAACACTCTTAAGGAAATTCCCTGGTAGTTCAGTGATTAGGACTCTGTGCTTCTACTGCTGAGAGGCTGGTTTCAATCCCTGGTCAGGAAAGTAGGATCCCACAGGCCACATGGTGTGGCCAAAAACAATAAATAAAACAAAATAAAATACTTTTAAGAGGTCCAGTTGCAGTTGCATCAGTGAAAAGAACTTTCTCAAAATTAAAAATTCTCAAAAATTTTAAGATTCAAATGATCCATGAGGTAATGAATTAGATTTAGAGATATTTAGTTGAAAATACGTACAAATTGTTACACAAGTAAATACTTATAGATATGTACATATTGTCACCCTGCTTATTTAACTTATATGCAGAGTACATCATGAGAAATGCTGGGCTGGAAGAAACACAAGCTGGAATCAAGATTGCCGGGAGAAATATCAATAACCTCAGATATGCAGATGACACCAGCCTTATGGCAGAAAGTGAAGAGGAACTCAAAAGCCTCTTGATGAAAGTGAAAGAGGAGAGTGAAAAAGTTGGCTTGAAGCTCAACATTCAGAAAACTAAGATCATGGCATCTGGTCCCATCACTTCATGGGAAATAGATGGGGAAACATTGTCAGACTTTATTTTTTGGGGCTCCAAAATCACTGCAGATGGTGATTGCAGCCATGAAATCAAAAGACGCTTACTCCTTGGAAGGAAAGTTATGACCAACCTAGATAGCATATTGAAAAGCAGAGACATTACTTCCCCAACAAACTTCTGTCTAGACAAGGCAAAGGTTTTCCCAGTAGTTATGTATGGATGTGAGAGTTGGACTGTGAAGAAGGCTGAGCGCTGAAGAATTGATGCTTTTGAAGTGTGGTGTTAGAGAAGACTCTTGAGAGTCCCTTGGACTGCAAGGAGATCCAACCAGTCCATTCTAAAGGAGATCAGTCCTGGGTGTTCTTTGGAAGGACTGATGTTGAAGCTGAAACTCCAGTACTTTGGCCACCTCGTGCGAAGAGTTGACTCATTGGAAAAGACTCTGATGCTGGGAGGGATTGGGGGCAGGAGGAGAAGGGGACGACAGAGAATGAGATAGCTGGATGGCATCACTGACTCGATGGACGTGAGTCTGAGTGAACTCCGGGAGTTGATGATGGACAGGGAGGCCTGGCGTGCTGCAGTTCATGGGGTCGCAAAGAGTTGGACACGACTGAGCATCTGAACTGAACATATACACTGGATATATATATATATATGTATATATTTACTGTGTCTATGCTATGCTTGTACATATGTACATGTAGTGTATAACAAATCTATAAATACATACATATATTAACTATGTGTGTATATATGTAGGCATATTTCCTCCCTCTTTCAGCTGAGAGGATTTAGAAGCAAGGAAACCCAGTGGCTAGAAACAAACTTCGCTCCCAAATCTTGAATTCTAATATTATTCTTCAATAAAAGACATCAGGACTCCATGAAGAAGTGGCTGATTTTAGGTCTGGGACAGGAAATACATAAGATGAGCCCATAGTACCTTTTACTTCCAGAAAGAAAGTGGTAAAAAACAAACAAACAAAATGACAGTGATATGTCAACTAGTTGAACACAGGAGGCAAGTGAAAAAGCTCTGAAGGTTAACTTTGGACCAATTTGAGCAACAAAGTATTTGATTGTAACTCAAGTGCAAAATAGATATCCTGGAGTATATACTGATATAAGTAAATGCTTGAAAAAAATAAGTGAGGGAGAAGAGACAAATCTCTTACGCTAAAGAATTTCAAACAATTTATGTAGTTACTACATTCTCAAGGAAGTGGAATATAACTCTCCACTACTTAAGGATGTGCTGCAAATAGTGACTTCCTTCCAGAGAGTACCATGCAGGAAGGGGAGCAGGAAGAGTAACTTTGCGGTGGAGAAACCACAGAAACATTACCTCAGTAAGGTGAATGAGTCATAAACAGTAATAAATCATGTTAATAGAACATAATGATGTAATGACAATGACACTTTACCTCTGTGGTCTTCCTCCCTCAAACCTGTGACTGTAATCTAATCATGAGAAACATGAGAAATACCATGTTTTTATCATATTTCTCTTGAGAAAAATCATGAGAAATATCCCTATTTAAGGGATAGTCTACAAAATACCTGACCAGTAGTCTTCAAAATCATCAAGGTCATCAAAATAAGTTTGAGAAACTGTCACAGACAAAATGATCCTAAGGAGACATAACAACTAAATATTGACAGAAAAGGACATTAGGAAAAAAAACTGGAGAAATATAAGTAAAGAATGGGTTTTATTTTAATAATAATGTATTAATATTGGTTCAATAATAACAAATGTACCATATTAATGTTAGATATTAACAATAAAGAGAACTTTGTAGGGACATATGAACATTGCACTTTTCTGTAAACCAAAAACTGTCTAAAATTATGCTTATTTTAAATAAACTTTTGACTCAAATGTTTACATTTCAAAAAGAAAAAAAAAGTGTGGTCTTTCCAAGAGTTATTGATATAAATTTTTAAAATACCAATTGAAAGCAAGGTTGATAAAAGTATAAATTTTCATAAGTTAACAAATAAATTTCCATAAAAGCCCTAAAGTTTTATGATAAACTAATACATGATACATAGTGTTGCTGTTTATTGTGACAGCAATAATTATATTTTTATAATTTATTAGTTTTTAATGTTACTCATGCACCATCAATAAATAATAAAATCTTTTTTAGAGGGAAAAGCTTAAAAGGCCTCAAATTTTCACATTTCACTAGCCCCTACAAATTATATGGCTGATTTACATAATTTCTATACCATAGGACTGCTAGGAAGTTAAATGAGATTATCTATGTTAAGCACTTAGGTACCATGTGCTACATAAGAACTGCTCTATAAAGAGTTAAGTATTATTATTGAGGAGTTATTGTCAGTGCCCAGATATTAATACACAAGAACAGTCATTCTTCAGAGAATGTTTGTAACACCTCAGTTAGATTTTTAACTAAGTCAAAGCAAAATCACTTTTAGATTCAACAAACTGGTGTTACACAGATGGTGAGAGATACTGGTAAATATAGTTGCATGTAAAATTAAATACTGGAGAAGAAAAAATGTGATGAAAGAAAGTTCAGGAACAGTTTCTGATTTAAACAAGACTTGCTGATTTCCTGTTGCTGTAATGAGAGTTTAAATACTTTGTTTTCTTTAATTGTCAACACTGCTGTGAAGTGTAAGCACAAAGCAGGAAACCAAACTGAGGTCTGGGAAGCTGAGTAAGATGCTCAGCTCACAATATGAGTAATAGAATTGGGACTGGAATCAGGTTTTTCTTATTTCCATGTAGTTTTCTTTTCATTACCTCACAATGCCTCACATTTCTCATGGTGCAGTTTTCTATTTTCTCCCTTTTTTTCCCCTGAGATATAGTTGATTTACAATGTTCTTTAAGTTTCAGGTGTCCAACATAGTGGTTCACAACTTTTAAAGTTTATGCTTGATTTATAGTTATTATAAAATGTTAACTAGATTCCCTGCGCTTTACAATATGTCTTTGTAGTTCATTTATTTTTACATAGTGATATGTACCTCTCAAACTCCTATCCTGCCCCTCCCCCTCCCTTCTCTTCACTGGTAACCAACTAGTTTGTTCTCTACGTCTGTGAGTCTGTTTCTTTCTTGATATATTCCCTAGTTTGTTTTATTTTTTAGATTTCACATATAAGTGATATACTATAGTATTTGTCTTTCTCTGACTTATTTCATTAAGCATAATACCCTTCAGGTCCATCCATGTTGTTACAAGTGGCAAAATTTCATCCATTTTTATGGCTGAGTAGTATTCCTTTGTGTGTGAGTGGAACACACACACACATATACCACATCTACTTTGTCCATTCAGCTGTTGACAGTCACTTAGGTTGCTTCCATATCTTGGCTATCATAAATAACGTTGCTATAAGCACTGAGATGCATACATCCTTCTGCTGTTGCTGCTAAGTCGCTTCAGTCGTGTCCGACTCTGTGCGACCCCATAGACGGAAGCCCACCAGGCTCCCCCGTCCCTGGGATTCTCCAGGCAAGAACACTGGAGTGGGTTGTCATTTCCTTCTCGAATGCATGAAAGTGAAAGGGAAGTCGCTCAGTCGTGTCCAACTCTTAGCGACCCCATAGACTACAGCCTACCAGGCTCCTCTATCCATGGGATTTTCCAGGCAAGAGTACTGGAGTGGGGTGCCACATCCGTCTGAATTAATGTTTTTTTTTTTTTTCCCCCTGGATATATACCTAGGAGTGGAATTGCTGGGTCATATGGTAGTTCTATTTTTAGTTTTCTGAGGAAGTTCCATACCGTTTACCACAATAGCTGCATCAATTTGCATTCTCAACAGTGTACAAGGGTTCCCCTTTGTTCACATCCTTACCAACATTCATTATTTGTATTCTCTTTCTGATGATAGCTGTTCTGACAGGTGTGAGGTGATATCTCATTGTGGCTTTGATTTGCATTTCTCTGTTGATTAGTGATGCTGAGCATCTTTTCACATGCCTGTTGGCCATCTGTGTGTCTTTGGAGTACTAGTGAATGAAAATGGCTGGATATCTTTAATGGACTTAGTTTGAACAGGTAAGAATTAAGAGTGGCTTATTTCCCTACTTCTTTTACAAGCTTAATTTCCATAAATAGTTTTGACTCATAATTTCCATAAATAGCTTTTTCCTTATAGTGGTTATAATACTCTGTAATGAATTCACTCCTTTCCATCTCTGTTGGGTTATGACTAGACTCAATTTTTATCCAATGTTTGGTCAGGCAGTCCCATGGAAATAACTGCTCCCAGCCCCTCATGGGATTCTCAAGCAAGACTGACATGTTGTCTCATTCTTTATACATTGTGCTTTCCACTTGGGCCCTTCTTTAACCTATGAGACACACAGGAGGTGCAGTGGCTTGCCCAGCGTGGTCTTTGAGACTGCATATGGACAGATAGGCAGCATCACTGACTTGCTTCCACTCACTAGCTCCCCTCATGTATTGTGGTGGGTGCTATGCATGCCATCACTCTGGTCCTGCTATTTAGATTCCCCATGGCTCCTGGAAGGACCAAGTGGTACAACCTGAAAGTGTGCCACTATTGATTCACTATATGGTGAACTTTGTTCAAAGGCAGATAGAAGGTAGATCAACTCTTCTTCCTCTTGCTCCCTGGTCAGACTATGCAGCAACACAGTAGCTCATGTAGACTTTCTGAAGATACTATATTTACTTGATATAAAGTTCTAGCCAGTCTGGTAATCTACATTTGATTTCCATGCCTTCCTGTTCATTGGCACTTTTCCTTCCTTTCCTGTTTCTTTCCTAGAATTGCATGTCCAAAAGTAAAAGTAAGGGGTTTTTTTTTTTTTTTTTTTTGCTTCAGGCTCTGTTTTCAAGGAAATCAAGACTAAGACTATTGGTGATTCTAAGATCCCCTGTGTTAGGTTTTCTGCTTAGAGGTCAAGTCCTATTCCCCTTATTAAAAAAAAAAATCAGCAATAACTTTACATTGTAGATACAGAATCTTTGTGTTCTTGCCTAAAACTAATTGATTGAGAGATAAAAGATAAATGGAAGGATCATATCTATTGGGCTCCAAGTATGTAGAGGAGGCTGTCCTACTAGGAAAACCATGATAAATTCATAGGTTAATAGCTGATTTGGTGGGGGAAAGAGTTATTCATACAACTATTCCAGTCATTAGCACTGTAAAAATTCTTATTCTTGATTTGCAAGAGGTAGAGTTTAGGCTTTTTAGGGGATGGGCATACCATAAATAACTCTGAGGGAGTAAGAGGTGAGTATATAGATAAACAGGTTATTCCATGTGCAATTGTTTATTTGCTTACTGCTTTGATTTATAGGGCTTCTCCAATGGATCATCAGTTAAGAATTCACCTGCAATACAGGAGATGCAGGAGATGCAGATTTGATCCCTGGGTTGGAAAGAGCCCTTGGAGGAGGAAATGGCAACCAACTCCAGTATTCTTGCCTGGAGAATCCCATGGACAGGAGTCTGATGGGCTACAGGGCATGGGGTTGCAAAGAGTTGGACATGGCTGAGTGACTGAGTACAGCACAACACGTTGTGATTTACATTAATGCATTCTATTCATTCATGGCCAAATAACCAGAGTAAATTTGCTACTGTGATGTGTTTAAATAGTAACAACCAGACTGTAGAGAAGAACACAGGATAACCACTATTTTCACACTCCTCTCACAGGAAGATAATGAAGTGAAGACAGCAACCCAGTCAAATTCTTGGGAGAGGAAGCTCAATAACATAAAATAATAGAGTTACCAACTTTTGCCCTATAATTAGTGGTAATCTAATTGATATGTCAGAATAAAGGTCAGGGAAACGAGTAAACATGTCTAGGTAACAATAATGTGGCATTGATATTAAAAATGCAGATGTCTCTTGACATAATATTTACTGAGTACTTTGCATCACACCAAATTTCTTGTTAAATGTTTAGTTCTTCCTTTGATGACTTGTTTGCTTAATGTATAATCACAGATCTTGTTTCTAACACGCCTTTAAGCAATATCATGACGTGATCATTTTCCTGTGGTAACTGGGGTTGCAGGAGTTCAAAATGTTTTGGGAATGAATGACTAGGCATCCAAGTGACAACATATATTACCTAATTTTAAATAATATGGTAGAGATTTAATCTGTCTGAGTTTAGGGGAAGCTCTGATTAATGTCTTTATCATTTGAGCACTGAAATGAATGGTTATGTCATTTACTTATATCTCAAAAGCAATGTTCTTTCACATGATTAAGCTGCAGCCTTTTAAAACAAAGGAAAAAAAAAACAAAGACTCATTTCCCTCTTACGTGTGTCGTGATTGGGCTAGTTCTTCTGTGGCATCTCTTACATTAATAAGAAATTTTCATTTTATGCAAAGAGATGATGATGACTGTAAAGAGGAAGTGAAGAGTTTTCTGCTGCTATTTTAATTTAAATTACTCACTGAGAGGACAAAGATGACAGCCTATAACCTCATCAATTCACTTACCTTATAGCATGCATTTGAACCTAGTATTTTACAGACTTCATTCAGCAAACATTTACTGGCGGCCTATCATGTAGAGGCACTATTATAGGTGTTGGTGTTTTGGTAGTCAAAGAGAGGAGACAGGGAGTAAGCAAATAGACACACATAATATACTTCCAGATTGGTTTTTGGTGCTAAAGAAACAAATTAAACCAGAATGAGAGCTAGAGAATGGAGAGGTCCAGGGCACTATTTCATGGTGGAATGAGGAAAAAAATCTTTGAGGATATTAGATTTAAGTTGAGACCTGAAGAATGGCATTCTTTGAGAAATATTAAAACAGCTTTAATTCAACAGCTCCTTCAAATAAATTTACATTTTATAAATTTAAATAGCATCTATATATATTTGGAAGTGGGAAGTAATATATATTCACAAGGTATTGTTTGGAGCACTAATAGATTTAGGATTCTTTATGATAACTACTGGGCTCCAAAATCACTGCAGATGGTGACTGCAGCCATGAAATTAAAAGACTCTTACTCCTTGGAAGGAAAGTTATGACCAACCTAGTAGCATATTCAAAAGCAGAGACATTACTTTGCCAAAAAAGGTTCGTCTAGTCAAGGCTATGGTTTTTCCTGTGGTCACGTATGGATGTGAGAGTTGGACTGTGAAGAAGGCTGATCACCGAAGAATTGATGCTTTTGAACTGTGATGTTGGAGAAGACTCTTGAGAGTCCCTTGGACTGCAAGGAGATCCAACCAGTCCATTCTGAAGGGGATCAGCCCTGGGATTTCTTTGGAAGGAATGATGCTAAAGCTGAAACTCCAGTATTTTGGCCACCTCATGAGAAGAGTTGACTCATTGGAAAAGACCCTGATGCTGGGAGGGATTGGGGGCAGGAGGAGAAGGGGATGACAGAGGATGAGATGGCTGGATGGCATCACCAACTTGATGGACATTAGTTTGGGTGAACTTTGGAAGTTGGTGATGGACAAGGAGGCCTGGCGTGCTGTAATTCATGGGGTCGCAGAGTTGGACACAACTGAGCAACTGATCTGATCTGATGATAACTACACACCCCAGTCCTTCCGTTAGGGCTCCAAAGCTGAGAAGCGCTTCTCTAGATTACCCCCACATGCCGGGTCCCATCCTCATACTCCATAATGTGCATTTCTTTTCTAGTGTGCTCAAATGTGCTATCTTCATTATTTTGTTCAAGTTCATTATTCTCCTCACTCAAAATGCCAGCCTTTCTCCACAGTTTCTTCCCGTCTAAATCCTCCCTTTCCATCAAGGCCTAAACTACCCTAAAGCTTCTCTAGCAATAGGTCATATCGCTAGAAAAAAAATATGTACTTTTCCTAACTTGGTGCTGCCTCGCTTTGTCCACTAGTATTTCATATATTTAGTTTATACTCTCCAGGTTTGTAGGCAACAAACATTTTTTGTATTTCTTGATCAGATTCAATAACTATGTTTATGGTTCTGAACATACGTAAATTCAGAAAATACTTGGCAGTCCACCTGCAGTGGGACCAGTAGATCCCTCCTGTGCACAGGCATGGGGTTGGACCCTACCAGCAGCTGCTCCCTGGCCGGCCAGGCCAACCAGCACAACTGGGCATTGTCTGGTGCCAGGTAGAAATGGCTGAAGGAGTGTTGCTCTTTCTACATTCTCTTGGGCAGATGCAACAGGGGAGAGCAAAGCCCCTGCCTCTGGAAATTTGCAGTAATCATTACTGTCACTATAGTCATATCTACAAGTCCCTCAAGGCAGAGGTCTGGAGCGACCTCCTCAAAGGTTGCTGTCCACTGGGCATGAAGCTCAAGAGTAAACCCATACCGCTGTACTCTGACTTCTCCCTCGGGCCTCTGGGGTGCCCAGAAATAAGAAATGGAGTTTAGAGGTTATAAAACAGGCAATTATATTAAATGCCATCTTGCATCTGAGTTTGCTGTGTATTTATACTTTCTCCTCACTAGATAATGTGGTTTCTTTTAAAGCAGAATCCATTATTTAATAGATATATTTTTATTTATCCTGAAACTGTATACTGTCCTCTGCAGGAGTAAATTTTAAAAATAGAACTTAGTCTATGCTTCTTCCCAGAACCATTTTTAACCTTCCCTAGATGTGAAGCCACCCACATTAAAAGCTGTTTGCCCTCTGAGCTGTTAGCGATCTCCATACACTTGATGCTTGGCATAGGTTGATAAGAATATGCACAAATCATCTCAGTTTATATTCCTTGTATTCCTTATTTATATTCCTGAAATAAGGATTGAAAGGGAATTTTTTCCTTTGTCTATTCTATCTCCTAGTGGGACTATACTTTGCCCATGCATAAGAATTGCCAAGTGATAACTATGCAAGTTTGACTTTCATGAAAAATTGTGAAGCATGATGCTTGGATTGCATTGCCCTCTGCTGGGAGAAATGATAGAACATAGGTGTTCTCTCCTGCTTGCAAAAAACAAAAAGCCCAGGTAAAAATTAAATGTTTAGTATCTTATAAGCAAATATATATGTCACACACACACATACACACGTACACACACATACACACACACATATATATATATGGAGAAGGAAATGGCAACCCACTCCAGTACTCTTGCCTGGAATATCCCATGGGTGGAGGAGCCTGGTAGGCTGCAGTCCATGGGGTCGCGAAGAGTCGGACACGACTGAACGATTTCACTTTCACTTTTCACTTTCATGGATTGAAGGAAATGGCAACCCACTCCAGTGTTCTTGCTCCCAGGGACGGGGAAGCCTGGTGGCTGCCGTCTATGGGGTCACACAGAGTCAGACGCGACTTAGCAGCAGCAGCAGCAGCAGCATATATATATATACATCTTATACAGAAAAATAATTCAGAGTAATACATTACTTAAATACAAGCTATTTAGTAATTAAAAATGTATTTCAGTGTATAGAAATTGTATTAATGTGAATTTCAGTAACATGTTTGTGGAAAGCAAGCCTGTATGTTGTAATAAATATGTATATCGTATATAAACATGTCACATTTGAGCTTAAAGAAACGTGATTACAACTTTTCAGTTCCTTGTGGCTATGCAGCCATATGATTTTCCAGGACTACTTGATGCAAAATTTTCAGTCTTGTCAAATTTTATATCAAGCCACACATCCCAGTTTAAGCTGGGGGAAAGCATGTTCACCACATTAATGAATATCACATTTCAATATCAGACTTATTATTTGTAGATAAAGTATCATTTAGATTGGCATTTTAAAATGAAGCTTAAGTTTTTCCTTTGGTTACAAAGTAACCATGCTCATTATGGAAAATATAAATATCACCAGAATTAGTTGTTAAAATCATCCTATATTTCCTTTTAGACTTTTTATGCCAGTTTTACACAGTAGAGGCAAACCACATAGTAGTTTAGTATAACTTTTTTTTTCCCTAAGCATTATTAATATATTAAAAAAGGAAAAAAAATTGCTCAGTTGTGTCCAGCTCTTAGTGACTCCATGGACTGTAGCCTGACAGTCTCCTCTGTCCATGGAATTCTCCAGGTGAGAATACTGTCATGGGTTGCAATTTCCTCCTTCAGGGGATCTTCCAAACCCAGGCATTGGACCTGGGTCTCCTGCATTGGAGACAGATTCTTTACCATCTGAGTCCCCAGGAAAGCCCCCATTATGATAGAAATTTGTGTAATTCTAGACTTCTCCCTACATAGTACCTGTTTTGTTGTGGAATCTGGAGTCACAAAAAAACACCTTGGAGGGCACTCAAAACAGTGGAGTATGGTTTATTACACCAGACAGTCCAAGGGGAATCAGTTCCCAAGGACCCTGATGTTTCTGAGAGGCCCGGTTTTATACCCCCACTACATGGCTGGTTACATGTTAGCAACCTTTTTGTTGTATATGATTGAGTTTTACAACAAGTAGGTGCTAGGAGAACAAACAATTGAGGTTAAAGGAGGGGAACAACAATGATTATGTATCAAGGAAGGGTGTCTCCATTGTTAATCTAACAGGGGCAGCCTGACCTCAACTATAGTCTCCGTTTGCCATCTGTAGGGAGGGAAGTCTCCAGGAGACCTGGTTTTCACTAGCAATGGTTTCCTCACTCTTGGGCAGGGTTCAGGCCCACTTCACACCCTGTCTTTAAGATGGATGACAGGCCTCAAGATGGAGTTTCTCCTGCTTTCCTCACTCTGGCCCCAACAGTTTCTCTTTCCCTCTTTTACCCACTTAAAAAAAGTTAGCTCTCCAATACTAGACTGGGATTTTGCTCTTTATACCATAAAGAATCTCTTGCTTATTATCTGATCTTTCCTCCTTGACTTCTATTCCTTTTTGGTCTGAAAGTGCCGTGTGAATCTCCCTTAATTCTTTACTCTTAGAAGTTATCTCTGTGCCAGGGGTCTGTTTTAAAGAACTAGTTTCAGCCAGAGAAGTGTAAGGCTCTCCAAATATCCAAGCACTCCCTCATATTTCTCAGCCCCCTTAAAGTTAGAAGGGGCCATTTGAGGAGTTACAGCTGATGGTCTAGGAGCATTAGTGGATGCATGTTTGGTTCTCTTAGTGGAGCTATCAGCAGCTTTCTCCTCCTCTGTCATGGATTGGGGAACCCACATGTCCATGTGACAATGCCACAAGACAAAAGAAGCCTTAGTTGCTGCTCCAGGTGCCTTGGAGAGCTGTCCTATTGTTGCAGGAAGGAGGACCCCTTCCATGGCCCGAACCTGGGCTCTTATCTAACACTCAGAAATGAATTGTCCAAAGAGACACATGTGCTGACAAAGCAAGAGATTTTATTGGGAAAGGCCACCCGAGTGGAGAGCAGTAGGGTAAGGGAACCCAGGAGAACTGCTCTGCCACCCGTGACTCGGAGTCTTGGGTTTTATGGTGATGGGATTAGTTTCCGGGTGGTCTTTGGCCAATCATTCTAATTCAGTCTTTCCTGGTGGCACACCCATTGCTCAGCCAAGATGGATGCTAGCGAGAAGGATTCTGGGAAATGGACGGAGATGCGGTGTCTCCTTTAGACCTTTCCTGAACTCTTCCAGTTGGTAGTGGGTTATTAGTTCTGTATTCCTTATCAAGATCTCCTGTCATAAAACAACTCATGCAAATGGTTACCATGGTGCCTGGCCAGGTTGGGCGGTTTCAATCAGTGTGCTTCCCCTAACACTACTGGCAGTGAGACAGACTAGGACCTGGGACCCTTTGCAGTGGTGCTGCCCTGCTTGCATTTGGACAAGCCTCTCCTTGAGCAACAAAGTACAAAGAAACTATATGGGACTAAAAATAACTGCATGCATATGCAGCTGGGACAAATTCTGGACCAAAGGATACAAAAAGACAACAACAACAACAACAAAAAACCCCCAAAAAGCCAGCAGCCACTTCTGAAGCGCTGTGCTGTGCTTAGTTGTGTCTGACTCTTTTGTGACCCCCACGGACTGTAGGCTTTGGGAGATGAAAATATCTTCTGACATATAAACAAACAAGAAATGACTCAACCATCAGCAATTTCTGGCCTCCAAATGTGAATGAAGGCTCCCAAACTGAGATTCGCTCCCCAAACTGAGATTCTCTCCCCATGGTGATGGCTGAGGAGCTGGGGGAATGCAAGAAGCAAGATGAACAAGGAAGCAGCCCGGCCCAGACAGCTGAGGTGCATATGAAAGGAATGAATTCAGTGAGCTCAGAGGCTTGCATCTTCCCGTACAAAGAAGGCTAAATTCCTTAACTTGATACGTGATTTTTGATGTTCAGACTGTCTGCTCCCTTTTGTCGCAAGCTTGTATATAGCCTGATTTTCCCTCCTGTCTCCTTAGAGCTGTTTTCTCAGAGCTACTGAGATGCTCTCTCCCAGGCTCAGAGTCCTAAACATTCCCACCAAATAAAATAACTCTACTTTCAGGTTGTGACTGTACTTTTTAGTTGACACCTTTCGTGTCCTTTAATGGCTCCTCTGTCCATTTGAAAAGCCTGGAGCAAAAACAGAGTACTGCAAACACGCTCTGAACTCAACAGGACCAGAGAGATGGGCAGAGCACGAAAGCCACCCCTCAGGCCTGACCTGCAGGACACACCCCTAACCTCACCCACCCCTCACCCCTCCTCAAGGAGCAACTGTTACTTGTTCTCCCTCCCCTCTGCTGCAGCAGGGACCCCAATAAAGCAACTTCTGAATTGCCTAAATCTCTTGTCTGGCCTCTAGTTAATGTCTATTGATTGGGGAAGGCCACGAACCCTGGCCAGTATCAATAATAGTCTTTGAGGGAGAAATAAATTTGGATGTGGTAAACTATGAAGATTTAGGTGTGTGTTAGCACAGTATACTCTAGCCTACCCTGACTATGATGCTATGTTCAGTCACAGTGTTTGACAATGTGTTTTCTCTATTTTGGATGCCATTGCCAAGTAACTCCACCCCTTTACCAGGAAGTCTTTTCCTGAATTCTTCTTGTGCATGTTATAAGTGCTTTATTTCATAGGCATTTCCTCTGATAAATCTTTGATTGACCTCATTCATCTTTCTGGTTTTTTTGCCTCTTCCACATGCTTCTGTCATTTATGAGTATATAGATTAATGATTTTTGGTTATATATAGTTGATAGGATTATTTTGGATATTGGTTATGAACATTGCCCTTGAGAACAAACAGTGGTTTTAAAACCATGGCCACTGGTCCTGGACAATCCTTAAGATCCTTTCAAGAGGTCTGCAAAATCACAACAATGTGCAAAAGCAGTGGTGGCTAAAACTGTTAGCACCTTAGCAAATCAAGGTAGTGGAATCAAACCATACTAGGAGTCATCATGTATGCACTCAATTGCTCAGTCATATCAGGACTCTGCAACCTCATGGACTTTAAACCACTAGGCTTTCTGTGTGTGAAATTCTCCAGGTAAGAATACTGAAGTAGGTTGCCATTTCCTACTCCAGGAGATCTTACTGAGCCAGAGACTGAACCCAAGTCTCTTGTGTCTCCTACATTGGCAGGTGGATTCTTTACCATTGAGCCACCTGGATTGCTAAGATTATTTTGGATATTGGTTATATAACCTACCCTTGAGAACAATTAGTAGTTTTGAAAGTGTGGCTGTTGACCCTGAGGATCTCTAAGATCCTTTTGTAAGGTGAGCATGGAGAAAAAGAGAGTGAGCCAGGCATTCAGGCAGATAAAGATTTATTATAGGAAAGGAAGAAAGAAAGAAAGTGACTGGCTTTAGAGAGAAACCAGTACTTTCTTTTTACATCCAATCCTTCTTATACCCTATCGGTGGGAAATTGTGCTCTGTAGGGTGGGAGCCTCAGTTTATCTTTAGCCAGTAGCTGGGGTCTTATGGTCATGTAGTTGAAGGGGTCTCATGGTCAGGTGGTCATGTAGTCTTAAGAAACTGGCACCAGCAGGGAAAAACAGGATATCACCTTAAGGAAGATACAGGATGCCTACCAAGGCAATGTGGCCACTGTGATTTCATTCCTTGTTTGTCAGGTCACCACAATGAGCCATATTTTAACTATACACTATGAGTTCCTTCTTTACAGCATTGGACTTTTTTTCCATCACCAGTCACATCCACAACTAGGTGTTGTTTTTGCTTCAGCTCCATCTCTTCATTCTTTCTGGAGTTGTTTCTCCACTGATCTCCAGTAGCATACTGGGCACCTATTGACCTGGGGAGTTCATCTTTCAATGTCCTATCTTTTTGCATTTTCATACTGTTCATGGGGTTCTCAAGGCAAGAATACTGAAGTGGTTTCCTATTCCCTTCTCCAGTGGACCACGTTTTGTCAGAACTCTCCACCATGACTCATTTATCTTGGGTGGCCCTACGTGGCATGGCTCATAGTTTCACTGAGTTAGACAAGGCTATAGTCCATGTGATCAGATTGGTTAGTTTTCTGTGATTGTGGTTTTCATTCTGTCTGCCCTGTGATGGAGGAGGATAAAAGACTTATGGAAGCTTCCTGATGGGAAAGACTGACTCAGGGGGAAACTGGGTCTTGTTCTGATGGGTGGGGCCATGCTCAGTAAATCTTTAATCCAATTTTCTGTTAATGGGCAGGGCTGTGTTCCCTCCCTGTTGTTTGGCCTGGGGCCAAACTATGGTGGAGGTAATGAAGATAATGGCGACCTCCTTCAAAAGCTCCCATGCACACATTGCTGCACTCAGTGCCACCAGCCCTGCAGCAGGCCACCGCTGACCCACACCTCCACTGGAGACTCCTGGATACTAACTGGCAAGTCTGGGTCAGTCTTTGGTGGAGGTCACTGCTCCTTTCTCCTGGGTCCTGGTGTATATAAATCTTTGTTTGTGTCCTCAAGAGTCCTGTGTAAGTTCTGGTAGGTCTATGGTGGGGTTAATGGCGACCTCATCCAAGAGGGCTTATGCCATACCCAGGTCTACTGCACCCAGAGGCCCTGCCCCTGCAGAAGCCCACTGCTGACCCGTCCATCTGCTGGAGACACTCAAACACAGTTCTGGCTCAGTTTCTGTGGGATCTCTGAGTCCTGGTGTGCACAACATTTGTTTGAACCCTCTGAGCATCTCTGGCAGGTATGGGTTTGATTATAAATGTGATTTTGCCCCTCCTACCATGTTGCTGGGGCTTCTCCTTTGCCCTTGGACATGAGGGATCTTTTTTTGGTTGGATCCAACATTCTCCTGTCAACGGTTGTTCAGCAGTGAGTTATAATTTTGGAGTTCTCACAGGAGAAGATGGAGACAGAGCCAAAGCAAAAACAACACCCAGTTGTGGATATGACTGGTGATGGAAATAAAGTCCAATACTGTAAAGAGCAATATGGTATAGGAACCTGAAATGTTAGGTCCATGAATCAAGGCAAATTGGGAGTGGTCAAATAGGAGATGGCAAGAGTGAACATTGACATTTTAGGAATCAGTGAACTAAAATGGACTAGAATAGGTGAATTTAACTCAGATAACTATTATATCTACTACTGTGGGCAAGAATAACTTAGAAGAAATCGAGTAGCTATCATAGTCAACAAGAGAGTCCAAAAATGAAGTACTTGGATGCAATCTCAAAAAATGACAGAATGATCTCTGTTCGTTTCCAAGGCAAACCATTCAGTATCACAGTAATCCAAGTTTATGCCCCAATCAGTAATGCCAAAGACGCTGAAGTTGAATGGTTCTATGAAGACCTACAAGACCTTCTAGAACTAACACCCCAAAAAGATGTCCTTTTCATTATAGGGGACTGGAATTCAAAAGTAGGAAATCAAGAGATACCTGGAATAACAGGTAAGTTTGACCTTGGAGTACAAAATGAAGCAGGTCAAAGGTTAACAGTGTTTTTGCCAAGAGAACACAATTGGTCATAGAAAACACCCTCTCCCAACAACACAAAAGAAGACTCTACATATGGACGTCACCAGATGGTCAATACTGAAATCAGATTGATTATATTCTTTGCAGCCAAATATGGAGAAGCTTTATACAGTCAGTAAAAATAAGACCGGGAGCTGACTGTGGCCCAGATCGTGAACTCCTTATTCAGACTTAAATGGAAGAAAGTAGGGAAAGCACTAGACCATTCAGGTATGACCTAAATCAAATACTTTATGATCATACACTGGAAGTGACAGATTCAAGGGATTAGATCTGATAGAGTGCCTGAAGAACTATGGCCAGAGGTTAGTGACATTGTACAGGAGACAGTGATCAAGACCATCCCCAAGAAAAAGAAATGCAAAAAGGCAAAATGGTTGTCCTAGGAGGCCTTACAAATAGCTGAGAAAAGAAAAGACCCTAAAGGCAAAGGAGAAAAGAAAAGATATATCCATTTGAATGCAGTTCCAAAGAATAGCAAGAAGAGATAAGAAAGCCTTCCTCAGTGACCAATGCAAACAAATAGAGGAAAACAACAGAATGGGAAAGACTAGAGATCTCTTCAAGAAAATTAGAGATACCAAGGGAGCATTTCATGCAAAGATGGGCACAATAAAGGACAGAAATGGTATGGACCTAACGAAGAAGATATGAAGAAGAGGTGGCAAGAATACACAGAAGAACTATACAAAAAAGATCTTCAGGACCCAGATTAACCACGATGGTGTGATCACTTGCCTAGAGCCAGACATCCTGAAATGTTAAGTCAAGTGGGCCTTAGGAAGCATCATTACGAACAAAGCTAGTGGAAGTGATGGAATTCCAGTTGAGCTGTTTCAAATCCTAGAAGATGATGCTGTGAAAGTGCTGCCCTTGATATGCCAGCAAATTTGGAAAACTCAGCAGCGGGCACAGGACTGGAAAAGGTCAGTTTTCATTCCAATCCCAAAGAAAGGCAATGCCAAAGAATGTTCAAACTACTGCACAATTGCACTCATTTCACATGCTAGTAAAGTAATGCTCAAAATTCTCCAAGCCAGGCTTCAATAGTACATGAACCAGGAATTTAGCTGGATTTAGAAATGGCAGAGGAACCAGAGATCAAATTGCCAGCATCTGCTGGATCATCAAAAAAGCAAGAGAGTACTAGAAAAACATCTACTTCTGCTTTACTGACTATGCCAAAGCCTTTGATTGTGTGAATCACAACAAACTGTGGAAAATTCTTCAAGAGATGGGAATACCATACCACCTGACCTGCTGCTTGAGAACTCTGTATACAGGTCAGGAAGCAATAGTTAGAACTGCACATGGAACAATAGACTGGTTCCAAATTGGGAAAGGAGTACGTCAAGGCTGTATATTGTCACCCTGCTTATTTAACTTCTATGCTGAGCACATCATGAGAAATGCTGGGCTGGATGTAGCACAAGCTGGAATCAAGATTGCTGGGAGAAATATCAATAACCTCAGATATGCAGATGACACCACCCTTATGGCAGAAAGTAAAGAGGAACTAAAGAACCTCTTGATGAAAGTGAAAAAGGAGAGTGAAAAAGTTGGCTTAAAGCTCAACATGCAGAAAACTAAGATCATGGCATCTGGTCCCATCACTTCATGGCAAATAGATGGGGAAACAGTGGAAACAATGACCGACTTTA
This sequence comes from Bos indicus, assembly GCF_029378745.1. Lineage (NCBI taxonomy): Eukaryota > Metazoa > Chordata > Mammalia > Artiodactyla > Bovidae > Bos > Bos indicus. Next base: position 84,590,878 of record NC_091765.1, read on the forward strand.
TTTTTGGGGGGCTCCAAAATCACTGCAGATGGTGACTGCAGCCATGAAATTAAAAGATGCTTACTCCTTGGATGGAAAGTTATGACCAACCTAGACAGCATATGAACAACCTAGACAGCATATTTGGAGAAGACAATGGCAACCCACTCCAGTACTCTTGCCTGGAAAATCCCATGGGCAGAGGAGCCTGGTAGTCTGTAGTCTATGGGATTGCAAAGAGTCAGACATGACTGAGTGACTTCACTTTCACTTTTCACTTTCATGCATTGGAGAAGGAAATGGCGACCCAGTCCATTGTTCTTGCCTGGAGAATCCCACGGACAGGGGAGCCTGGTAGGCTGCAGTCTATGGGGTCGCATAGAATCAGACACGGCTGAAGCAACTTAGCAGCAGCAGCAGCAGCAGCAGCAAACAGCATATTAAAAAGCAGAGACATTACTTTGCCAACAAAGTAATGTCTGTCTAGTCAAAGCTATGGTTTTTCCAGTAGTCATGTATGGATGTGAGAGTTGGAATATAAAGAAAGCTGAGCACCGAAGAATTGATGCTTTTGAATTATGGTATTGGAGAAGACTCTTGAGAGTCCCTTAGACTGCAAGGAGATCCAACCAGTCCATCCTAAAGGAAATCAATCCTGAATGTTCATTGGAAGGACCGATGTTGAAGGTGAAACTCCAATACTTTGGCCACCTCATGCGAAGAACTGACTCATTTGAGAAGACCCTGATGCTGGGAAAGATTGAAGGCTGGAGAATGGGAGTCAGAGGATGAGATGGTTGGATGGCATCACCTACTCGTTGCACATGAGTTTAAGTAAGTTCCGGGAGTTGGTAATGGACAGGAAATCCTAGCATGCTGCAATCAATGGGGTTGCAAAGAATAGGACATGACTGAGCAACTGAACTGCACTGAACATGAACCACTGGTGAACTTTAACACCTTTCAAGAGTTCTGTAAAATCACACCAGTTGTACCAAAGCATTGGTGGCTATAAAGGCCAGTACCTTAGCTAATGGAGGTAGTGGAATCAAACTATACTAGGAATCATCATATCCTTGTATTTTTCAAAGTCAAATATTTACAGAGGAAGATATCATTTCATCAAGAATGCCTTGAATGAAACATTAAAAATTAAAAATTGTATGAAATTTTGACACTGAGTACCTGTCTTTATAATGTTCTGAATGACAAAATGGGAAGTACACATGAGCACTTCTGCTCTATGTTGAGTGATTGTACAACTTGCAAGCTGAACTCACCAGTTTTATCATGGAACAACACGTTATGTGAAAAGAGTGACTGAAAACTGTGGCTTTTTAGAATCAGTATTTGGTAGACATTATCTTGAAAATGAAGGAAGTAAGTCCATCATAAGGAAAAAAAACTGAAGATATATGTTGCTAATGATAAAATTTGAGATTTATTGTGAAAAATTAGAATTTTGGTAAATGTATACATGTCCTTGTGAACTTGGGTGTCCTAGGTAGCGCTGCTGCTGCTGCTGCTGCTAAGTCGCTTCAGTCATGTCCGACTCTGTGCGACCCCATAGACGGCAGCCCAGCAGGCTTCCTGGTCCCTGGGATTCTCCAGGCAAGAGCACTGGAGTGGGTTGCCATTTCCTTCTCCAATGCATGAAAGTGAAAAGTGAAAGTGAAGTCGCTCAGTCGTGTCCGACTCTAGCGACCCCATGGACTGCAGTATCGCTAGTGGTAAAGAACCTGTCTGCCAGCACAGCAGATGTAAGAGGCGTAGGTTCAATCCCTGGGCTGGGAAGATCCCCTGGAGGAGAAAATGGCAACCCACTCCAGTATTCTTGTTGGAAAATTCCATGGACAAAAAAGCCTGGAAGGCTACAGTCCATGAGATCACAAAGAGTCAGATATGACTGAAGTTACTTAGTATGTAGGCACGTGAACTTGACAGCCCCCAGATAATGAAAGATTTTTATGATGATATTAGTTCTGATATTGATGAATATGATTATTTTGGTATTATATAATAGAAGATGTCAATACTTGAAACATAGGAATAACTCAAAATGACCAATAAATACTGCAACAGAATCACATATGGATAAAACATTCACTCAAAATGCAAGGTCTTCTAATGGATTTTAATATAACAGCACAAAAATTTCATTGAATTCTACATTGGAAGAAACTACACTTGTTAAATAGTATTTTCAAAGGAGACTATCTAGAAATAATATTGCCTTAGTCTTCCCTTTTTCAACTGCATACCTGTGTCAATGGCAGATTTTCTTCATATATTTTAACCAAAACAGCAAATTTAATACAAAGCAGAGATGAAAATGCAGCTGTCTTCTGTTAAGCTATATATGAAAGGCATTTGCAAAACTATAAAGCAATGCCATTTTTCTCATATTTTTGTCTTAGAAAATACCTAGGGATCAAACCTGGGTCTCCTGCATTGCAGGCAGATTCTTTACTGCCTGAGCCACCAGGAAAACCCCTTAGAAAATATAGCTATTTTCAAATAAAAGTTCTGTTATGTTATCATGTAATGAGTTTATTATTATTTTAAATGGATTAAATATTTTTCTATTTTAACTTTGAATATGATAAATATCAGTAGATATAACCTGTATAAGCAAAATCTCTTTGGGATCCTCAATAATTTTGAAGAACAGAAGTATCCTGAGAGCTCAAAGTTTGAAAACCACGCTGCAGATAATTTAAGATCAAGGATATGCATCTGGCAAAGCTAGCATAGTAGGCTGACTACAAGAGTGCAGAGAAAAGAGATTATAACAGAGATAAGTACCCTCAAGCTCACAGGGCTCATGCAACTCATTTATAAGTTAAGAATAGATACTGTCTCCAAAGAAATTAGCAAACCTCTCACTATTTCAGGTTCCCAGGTGCAGTAGGGAATTCCTTACAATAGCCTGATGGATCTCCCCTGATAGAATGGTCCCTGTGCCAGGTCATTTTGGCCATTGCTGCTATGTTGATATTCACCTGAGAGACAATAGAGAGTAATGGAAGGACCTCTCAACCGTTCATCAATAATAGAAATGCATATAGATTTTTCAGTTGACAGAAAATACTAAGAAGCTATAAAATGTCAACTAACTTTTCAAAGCTGTGAGCTAAACAGGCCAAGCAAGTTCGTTTATGACAGATACTGCATAGCCTCATGCAATAGCTACTACTTGTATAGGAGACTTTGAAAAAGAAAAGCAAAGAGGAAAAAAAATCGAAGCCCAACAGAACATGGACAAGAATGGAGGGACTTATCTTCAGCCTTCACAAACCCAGTCTTCAGAGTCTCCTGAGGGGTGAAGACCCCTTCTTTCCCAGAAGAGTGGCCTTCCCTAAGAGAAGCATATGACACAAATTCAAGTGTTTGTTGTTGTTGTTGTTGTTGCTTTTTGTTTTTGAAAGGCTCCAACACTCCGAGAAAATGAGTGAACCAAAAAGTCCATGTACTATTGGAAGCAGAGCCTCAAAGGACATCATAAAAGAATGAACTAATAAATCCAGCACACATATTAGCAGATCTGAAGAGGTATGTGGATAGTCTTGTGGCTGAGAATGAATGATTCAAGAAAAAATACGCAGCTTAAAACTGAAAAGACAAGACTCTGAAAAAGGTCCAGTATAAACGTAACTGGATCTAGATACTAGCTTTATAGAAAAGTCAGTTACAGAATCTGCCACCACCAAGGACAATGTCAAAAGCCTAATGAATAAATATAAGGCCAAGGAGATAAATGGTTAAGATGGCTACAAAAGAACAAATCACCAACAATAATCCAACAACACTTCACAGTGCTGTAGAAGAAGCTTCTTTCCCAGAATTTAGAAAAAGTGTGTTAGGGTTGTTGACTGGACATCAAGTTTCCAGACTTTGTGGACACTGAGATTTTGATGTTTCTTCTGATACAAGCTGAATGAATACCTGGAATAACTCTTTCAAGTCATCATTGTTTTCCTTTCTTAATCTCAGATTTTTAAAGTATAAAATTTTAATATGTATACTATATAATATACATTGCCATAAATATTCAAAACAATTTGAAACCTTTTTTATGTATTAACTGCATGTGTGTTATGCACATTTAACTAATGTATAATGAAGTATTTAAGATAAATATGTTTCTAATCAAAAGCACCTGTGCCAAAGTTTGCAGTGTTCTTAATTAACATAATGATAATATCAAGGCTATCAGGAAATAATTTTTAAATTATCATTTCATGGATAAAGGAACTGAATTAGTAGTAGTTCTTTTTTTTTTAAACTAATAGTTTACATAATTAAGCAGAATACACTTTCAGTTCAGTTCAGTTCAGTCCCTCAGTCGTGTCCCAACTCTTTTTGACCCCATGAATCGCAGCACGCCAGGCCTCCCTGTCCATCACCAACTCCCGGAGTTCACTGAGACTCATGTCCATCGAGTCAGTGATGCCATCCAGCCATCTCATCCTCGGTCGTTCCCTTCTCCTCCTGCCCCCAATCCCTCCCAGCATCAGAGTCTTTTCCAATGAGTCAACTCTTCACATCAGGTGGCCAAAGTACTGGAGTTTCAGCTTTAGCATCATTCCTTCCAAAGAAATCCCAGGGCTGATCTCCTTCAGAATGGACTGGTTGGATCTCCTTGCAGTCCAAGAGACTCTCAAGAGTCTTCTCCAACACCACAGTTCAAAAGCATGAATTCTTTGGTGCTCAGCCTTCTTGACAGTCCAATTCTCACATCCATACATGACCACTGGAAAAACCATAGCCTTGACCTTTGGCAAAGTAATGACTAGACGGACCATTGGCAAAGTAATGTCTCTGCTTTTGAATATGCTATCTAGGTTGGTCATAACTTTCCTTCCAAGGAGTAAGCGTCTTTTAATTTCATGGTTGCAGTCACCATCTGCAGTGATTTTGGAGCCCCAAAAAATAAAGTCTGACACTGTTTCCACTGTTTCCCCATGTATTTCCCATGAAGTGATGGAACCAGATGCCATGAGTATATTCAAAACAGGAGCTACATGCACAGGGTAAAGATCTGTCTCTGGTTGGAAGGTATCTGTCCCTCCAGCCTCTGAACATCCTCAACTTCCTCCTCAGCTCTCAGCCTCAGCTTCTTTTTAAAAAATTTTTAATGGAGTCTAGTTGGTTTACAATGCTGTGTTGATTTTGGCTATTCAGCAAAGTGAATCAAAGTGAATCAGCTCCACTCTTTTTTAGATTCTTTTGTCATGTTCATTACAGAGTATTGAGTTCAGTTCCCTGTGCTATACAGTGGGTCCTTATCTATTTTATATGTAGTAGTAGGCATATGTCAATCCTCATCTCCCAACTTATCCCTCCCCCCTCCTCTCTTTTCTCTGGTAACCATAAACTTATTTTCTACATCTCTGACTCTGGAGCTGTCTTCTTGGTTATTCCATCACCACTTGGGGTGTGAGGTTGGCTCCTAGCTGCCCATGAACCATGAGCCCCCAGATCAGGTAGACATATTCCTCCCAAACAGAGGCCACCATCAGTGCCTGGTCAACCTGCTCCTGTGGGTCTGGCTCACCTCCCTCCTTCTGGGCCTGCATTCCCACTAGACAATGACCCCCAGATGGCTTTTTCCATGAGTTGATCCAGCAGTGCACAGGCACCCAGCACCTCTTGAAGATGCAAGACCTGCATGGCTACTGATCCCCAGGAAATCCTGATGTGTGGGGAGGCAGCCTGCCCACTATGCAAATCGCCTTGGCCTGGGAGAGGAGACATGCCTGGGTTCTGCCTGTCACCTCTGTGGCTTCCTAGAGAGCCACTTCCTAGACTCCAAGCTGAAATTCATTCAGATTGTGCATGATAACCTGACCAAACTCCACAGGCTGTCTGGGGCCTCAATTCTGATGCGGCTGGGCCAGCATCATCCTCAAGTGTGTCCAGGAGCCTCCAGCTTACAGGGCCCTTTGAGGATCCCACCCACTGTTTCCCCACCCCCACCCCCACCTCCCTACCCCTTACTCCCCCACCCACTTGCCCAAGCTTCTCTCTCCAGCCTTGAGGTAGATTTCTTTTCTGCTTTTTATCTTTCTTTTTTATTTTTTAAATTAGTAAAATATGATAACAAATTTACTAGAGACTTGGAAAACACAGAACAAAATTACATGTAGTTTCACTATATATTACAAATGTTTAAGTAGATAAATTAAGAATTTTTTAGTTGGAGTTTCAATATTAAGCTCTCAGAAATTAATAGAATGAAGAAGGTAGCTTTTTTACCACCCTGGAGCCCTCTCCCAAGTTATGAACCAAGTGGCAAGAATAACAGGGAAAAAAAAAAGAGAGAGACGGTCAACAGTAAGACTCTAGAAAACAAACCAAAAAAGAAGAAAAAAAAATTGTCATATTGAACAAAGAGAGTTTGTTTTTTAATTTGTTTTAATTAAAATATACTTTCATGGTTCATAGCTACTCTTTTTATACATGTTACAAATGAAGAATCTCCACAGAAGCCTTTATGAACAAAGCAAAATTAGTGTACCTGGTTTCTATGAGTCAAAAAGGTGTTTTTTTGCCTAATGTTGCTTATGGTGAAATTCTTAAACAATGATTTCAAGAGTTGATCAAGATCCCATGACAAATAGGAGACTCTCTAAGCCATGCCTAAATTCAGACCAGATTTAATTCATAGCTACATCCCTTCCACAAAAGATAGAAAGGAAGGCATATCCAGTGTGTTCCAACCAACTCTCAGAAGGTATTGGTTCTAGTCTCCTAGAGTGCTGCTTGCTAACCTGCAGTGGACAAGGACATATTTTCTCAATTCCAGAAAGTCTGAATGACTAAAACCAAGAGTGTTACGGTGTAGAGAGATAACCATGTTGTGGGCGCGAGAAATAGAAAACAAATAGAAATGGTACATTTTGATAGGAACATTTTCTTTAGTTAGGCTTTTCTCAACTAAACATGAGATTTTTTGTCTAGTCGAGTCTTCTCAAAGATCATAAATATTCCCTCAAAACCACAGTTTTTTCAACATAATTATTATACACACCAATTTAAAATACATGTTAAATAAGGCTTAGGAGTAAGAGGCCAAAATGACCTAAAACAGGGTCTATAAGATGCTTTCCTCTTAGATACCAGTCTTTGAGGCAATCCAGTTGCGGTAGGCAGTCACTCGTGTATAGACTCCTGGTTTATTGACTGTACCACATTCTGTTCCCCAGCTCACTATTCCAACAAGGTACCAAATATTTCGAGAGTTGGGATGAACTAGTGGTCCTCCAGAGTCACCCTAAATAAAAAATATTTGTCATTATGAGAATTTACCTCGATACTTTACTTACATAAAGTAGTAAGCCCAGATGAATTTGTGGTTCACGCTTCATAGAGACTGTTGGAAGGTGTATGATGTAAGTCTAACCTCAACTGTGATGGACTAGCCTATATATTCACTGGGGCTCTTTGGGGTAAACTTGAGTCTTGAAGCATGAACTGATAAGCATTCCATCAGAACACTTTGGGAGACATATATTATGGATATACTTGGAGTAGCAGGCTTCATATCTGAAAAATGTAACAAAACTGTAGCCCATGAGGCTACAAAGTAAAAGAAATAGTCTAGAAGTAATTTAAACATTTCTGAGACTGAGAATTTAGTGAAATATTGCTTAGAGTATGGACTGTGATGCTAGGCTATTTTGATTTATATACCTGATCTCCTGCATGCTAGCTTTGTGCCCTTTTGCAAATTACCTTCCTCTGCCTCAATTTCCTCATCTATAAAATGATAGTAATGATAGCATCTACATCACAAAGTTGTGATGAGGATTAAATGGATTCATATTTGTAAAGGACTTCAGTCAGTGCTTAACTCAGAGTAAGTCCAACATGTATTTATTAAACACTTATAAACACATGTGGCATATAGGGGAGAATTACTTTAGTCCCAGAGCCGAGAGGGAGTTTGACTGGACTGTAAAGAGTAAATTAACTGAAGCACAGAATTACTTTCATAGTGATAATTTACATAAAATAGTAGTTGCTTATATACTATATGGTCAGTGTGAATAATATCCAGACTTACCTGGCATGCATCAATATTTCCTTCTAAGTAGCCAGCACATAGCATTGTGTCTTGTATCATCCCATTATATGCTTCCCAAGCATTACAAGTGTTTGTATCAATAATCTTCACAGGTGCTTTCTGAAGTAATACTGGATATTCACCTAATGGACACAAACACTATCAGCAAAAGAGCTGCTCTGTAGCAGAGCAGGATGGAAAACTAGCTTTGTCCTCTCTGTATAAGACTTATATTTGACTCTGCTTATTCTAAGACTGAAAAAGCCCCTTTCCATCACTCAAACCAAAGAAAAAGAAATTTGTAAAGAATTGGGCTTCCACGGTGGCTCAGATGGTAAAGTGTCTGCCAGTGAGGCAGGAGACCCGGGTTCAATCCCTAGGTTGGGGAGATCCCCTGGAGAAGGGAATGGCAACCCACTCTAGTAGTCTTGCCTGGAAAATCCCATGGACGGAGGAGCCTGATAGGCTACAGTCCAAGGGGTTTTGAAGAGTCAGGCACAACTGAGAGACTTCACTTTCACATTCTAAGAATGAAAAAGCTCCTTTCCCTCACTCTAACCAAAGAATATATTTTTAAAGAATAATTTGAAACATCTTTCTAATGCTGTCTTCCTTTGACCTTATTTCCCTTCTTACATCTTTGCAGCAGCACCTTTTTAGTTAGGTTCTCCGGGTCAAGGGGTTTCCTCTACCAAATTGGCCTCCTTGGAATGTTCCAAATCAAGGATTTGCAAAGTCATAACTTCATATGCACCTTCCTCGAACAATTTCCTCGAAGTACTGGGCCTCCAGGGCTAAATGATCCTTTCGTTCTATCCCTGGATCATTTTTTTTTCTTGTTTCTTTTGTACCTTGAATATTAAGTTCCTACTCAAAACTTAACTTACCATCATATGAAAGTGCTCCCCATCCTGTGACAACAACTCCTTCACCTGGTGGAAAAATCTGTGTGGCTTCAGGAAGACAAACTGAATGGACATCGTTCTTAAATAAAACTTTTTCAGTAAGCAATATAACTGCAATGTCATCATGAAGTTCACCCCTGATGTAGTTTTCATGAATAAAAATTTGCTGAACATAGTGTTGCATATAGGGGAGATTTACTCTGGTACCAAAGGTGACAGTATAGTTCCTTGGATCTTGTGAACTGAAAGAAATAAAAATCATGTAGTTTGCTTTTATTTCAGAGAAATAGAGGTACAGGCTGCATCAGTTATAGTCTTTTCATGACATTAATGACAATTTCTTGCTTTGCAATCCATTAGCAGTGGTACAATCTGATTTTTTTAAATTCACTTGAAAAATCTTCTTTGAGTCCTTATACCTATACTATGTAAGATGATTAAGATGTAGAAACTAAATAGTTCATGCCTTCAAGAAATTTAAATCTAATGAAAGATTGGCATGAACACAAAAAGTTTTAATTCCCTAAATGGTTGTGTGACCACAAAATAGGAGGACTTAAATCTGCATGCTCTTGGGACTGGAAGATTTCTTAGGAAAAGTAGCATTTTGATGAGACTATAGAGCTGAGTCATACTTGCCTAAAAGACAAGGAGAGAAGGAGATAGGCAGGTGCAGAGTGAGAAGGAGATAGGCAGGTGCAGAGTGGGAAGGAGGTATGAAACAGGATTTTGTGTGATAACAATTGCAAGTCATTTGGGATATCTTGAGTATGAAGTGATGAGAGATAAGAAACATGTGAGAAATAAAATGTCAAGAATGAATGACTTTTTCCAATCTTACTAATAAGGTAGGAAAGCCTTAGATTGGCTTATCATATGATTTGTGTTTCAAACAAGAACACTTGAGAACGAGAAGGAATCCTATTGATGATTACACTGGGATAACAGGTGTAAACTGGAACTTTAGCCTCCCTGAAAGAAAGTGTTAGTCGCTCAGTTGTGTCCGATTCTTTGCAACCCCATGGACTGTAGCCCACCAGTTTCCTCTGTCCATGGAATTCTCCAGGCAAAAGTACTGGAGTGGGTAGCTGTTCCCTTCTCCAGGGGATCTTCCTGACCCAGGGATCGAACCCAGGTCTCCTGCATTGCAGGCAGTCTAACTGAGCCACCAGGGAAGCCCTAGCCCCAGGCAATATGATGAACTTACTTTTTAAAGCAGTGAGCTGCAGTCAACAGGTATCTGTCACTGATCAAAGATGCTCCACAGTAGTGCTGGCCATTCTTTTTGAGACTTGCTTGCCAGGGCCACTCTCCTTCCTGAGCAGTGGATCCACCCCTGATTCTATCATATGTAGCTGACATCCTTGGTCGTCTCCCACAGCCTGTCAGAAAGAGTCAGTGTTATACTGTTGAGAATAGAAAGATCCTGTTTGATTACAAAACTGAGATTCAGCTCAGTTATTCTTGTGTTGTTCTATCTGACAGTGTCTCTCACTGAAAGGAACAGAATGTAATCTACACAGGAATTACTAGCAACCCCTGGATCACCTTCCTACCCATCATACTATCTCCAAGACTCTTCAGCACTTGGAGGATATGGAAACTGTGCAAGGTGGATAAAGACACCATTAAGTACATGGACTCTGCAACCAGACTCCCTGGTCTGAATTCTGGCCCCATCATTTACAAGCTGTATGAATTTAAGGAAATTGCTTCACTTCTGTATGCTTCAGTTCCCCATCTCTAAAGTGGAATAATAATTTTTGTAGTTCAGTTGCTAAATTGCATCTGACTATTTGTGACCCCATGGACTACAGTTGGCCAGGCTCCCCTGTCCTCCACTGTCTCCCAGAGTTTGCTTAGATTCATGTCCATTGAGTCAGTGATGCTATCTAACCATCTTATCCTTGACCATTCCCTTCTCCTTTTGCCTTTAATTTTTCCTGATATCAGGATCTTTTCCTATGAGTTTACTCTTCACATCAGATGACAAAATACTAGAGCTTCAACTTTTCAGCATCAGTCCTTCCAAAAGAAATAATAATAATACTTATCTAGGATTGTTGTAAGGATTGAATGAGTTACATGTAAAGCAACTAGAACTGTGTCTGATTGAGAATAACAAATCTTGATCGATATGTTTTACATCATCACATACATTTAATTAAAAAGTATCTGAACTTACGGTTGTTGATTATCTTTTCAGCTTTGGCCTTACTGATTTCTGAAATAGAAGAAAAGGCTCATTGTAAATTTAATTACTAGCATTAATCACTGACCCTGGGGCTGGTGATGGTAGGTCCAGAGAGAAATAATTTTGAATCTCAGGATAAAGTGTCAACAGAAGGGAGAAAATATTGGCTTATTTGAATTGTTCTTTTACTATATATGAATGCGCAATATGGAAATACTATCTTCATAGTTCCACATGAGAGACTTCATTTAATTGGAATTGTACTCTATATCATCCAAAGTGGAAAATTGCTAGTATACTTCCTTTGAAGAACAGGAAGACCTCCAGGTGAACCTGATTCCTGTCAGTAAACAAAAATAACTTTTAAAAATTGACTTGTCTTATAATGGCTGATCGAATCCTATTTCTGAAAGTTATAGGAGAGCATGAAAAGAATACAAGAATACATCACTACTGTAAGGATTGTTCAAAGTTTTACTATTTACTTTAGAATAAAGAGCAGCTTTTCCCTCAGAGAACTAATTTTAAGGTGTGGCATTATTATGATCTAAGTGTGTTTTAATAATGAAGAATATAAATTGTTGCTCTGATATAAAACTGTGACTTATTCATTAAAAAAATGGGAATCAGCTTTGTGCTTGGTGCTTGTGATACATGTCCAGGATAAAAAGGTGAGAGTAACACTACTTCCATCTAGTACATAAGCTTACCCTCAAGTGTAAGCGAATCAGGATCTGTGGTCAAGGATCCTGAGTGGTTCCTCAGCATTTGACGTAAGATGCTTTCAATCCCTCTTCTTGTGTTTTCTTTCATTGATTTGGGCGCCTTGAATACCAGCCATATATGTGCTGTCACACTGTTGTCAGCAGGACTAAAAACACAGTAAAAGTTTCATATGTTGCTAAAAATGAACATTTTGTCTTTATTCCTTGACCTCTTATATCTTCACTTCGGTTCTTTTGTAGGTGTTTGTAGTACCTTCTCTTTAAGTTAATCACAGGATCATCCAGCTGCCTACCTTTGCTCGTATGCATACAGCTATTCAGTTTAGAAGACAAGTGGTTCTACACATCTAAAAATGTAGGAAAGGCTTGAGGCACAGAGTAAAAGTATCATATAAGAACCGGGATCATTTATTCCTACATTCATCAGTCATTTATTGAGCTGCTATGAAAAGTGACTAGGTGTTATGGGGTGATACAAGGGTGACTATAACAGAGTTCCTACTCTCAAGAAGTTTCCAGATTTCTAAGAGAGATGACATCTATACAAATGACTATAATAAATTAGTGAGGCAAAGCAATAAGATGTTTATCTTATCTGCAAATAAGACAAGTCATGGTTTACTTAAAGTATCAGAGAAATTTTTATCGAAGAGGTAACATACACACTAGACCTTAAAATATTTTTATCACTATTTCATCATCAAGCAAAAATTGCTATCAGGCAGAGCAAAGGAGGAATAGTACTGCAGAATAATTGAGTAGCAATAATATTAATTAGCATTTACTGGGTATCTGCGGTGTTCCAGGTACTACATTATGACGTTTATTATCACACTTAGTCTCTACAACAACCCTGCACCTTAGGTGTCATTACCTTCCTTTTGCAGACAAGGAAAACTTGAGACTTTGAAAGTCTACCCAATGTGCTCAGAGGCTTCCCTGGTGGTGCAGTGGCAAAGAATCTTCCTGCTAATGCTGGTTTCCTGGGTTCAATCTCTGGGTTGGGAATATCCCCTGGAGAAGGGAATGGCAACCCATTCCAGTATTCTTGCCTGGAGAATTTCATGAAGAGGGGAGCCTGATGGGCTATAGTCCATGGGGTCTCAAAGAGTCAGACATGAATGAGCATGCAAACATTCAATGTGCTAAAGATCACACAGTAATTAAACTAAGATCCAGATACAGTACAATTGACTGTCTAACCCAGGCTCATTACACTATGCACTCTGTCTCCATGCCCAGTTGGCCAGTGACAACAGTGTCTAGGAGACTGAGTTCAGATGGAAGAGGATTTGAATACTAGCCAAGGGGTAGTGGTAAAGAGAAGTTGTTGAATAAAACTGTGCTTGTGGAAGATTAACCTGACTGTCATGTTCAGGACAGATTTGGTTGGTATTGGAATGTGGGTGGGGGCAGTGCAAGAGGCGGGCTAATGGACTTGTAAGAATTGTTGAGCATCTCCGAGGTTAGTGTCTGAAGTGGTATTATTATGCTTTAGATCTTTCTAATGAATGATTATCTTTTGTTACGTAAATAAAGTCATTCCTAGGTAGCACTCAGCTAATACAAGTTTGATTATAGTAGCAGTTGAAAGTCAAAAGTATTAGATGCTCAATCGTGTCTCTTTGTGACCTCATTGACTGTATCGCACCAGGCTCCTCTGTCCATGGAATTTCCCAGGCAAGAATACTGGAGTGGGTTGCTATTCCCTTTTCCAGGGGCTCTTTCAGACCCAGGGATTGAACCCAGGTCTCCCACATTGCAGGCAAATTCTTTACTGTTTGAGCCATCAGCAAGCTGTGCCCAAATGAAAACCTCAGACCTATAGCCTCTCCATCACTTTCCATGGGCTCACACTTCCAATAGATACCTGAAGTTATGTGTGTGGGAAAACCAAGCAGAAGCCTTGGGGTGGTTGCAGTCCTGTTTGAAAGATATCCTTTAGTGTTAGCCTCCCACTGTTTCCAATACTAAAATCAACTCCCAAAATTAATTCTAATTGAGCTTTTGAACCATTTTGCAATTCTAGGAGTCCCCTTGAGTTTCAGGAGCAGCAGAAGAAGGGCAGACATAGTCTGATGGCCTTGACTAAGGTAAAAGCAATAATAGCCTTCATTGGAAAAGTGTTTACTTGCAAATATTTCCATACACATTATCTTCTTTGATCTTAAGTATAGTTTTATGAGGAATGCAGTGTATGTGTTATTATCACTATTTACAGACAGGAAAGCAGAGTCAGAGTGATGTATCGATTCACTCAAGACTCTAGGGTTACTAAGTAGCAAAGCTGGATCAGGTTGTTTAACTCATATTCTAGAGCTCCACTGGACTTCCCTGGTAGCTCAGCTGGTAAAGAATCTGCTGGCAATATAGGAATCCCAGTTCAATTCCTGGATCTGGAAGATCCCCTGGAAAAGGTATAGGTTACCCACTCCAGTATTCTTGGGCTTCCCGTGGCTCAGACAGTAAAGAATCCACATGCAATTCGGGAGACCTGGGTTTGATCCCTGGGTTGGGAAGATTCCCTGGAGGAGGCCATGGCAACCCACTCCAGTGTTCTTGCCTGGAGAATCCCCATGGACAGAGGAACCTGGTAGGCTACAGTCCATGGGGTCCCAAAGAATCAGACACAACAGTGACGAAGTATAGCACACAGAGCTCCATTAAGTAGTCCATATTTCTGCAAACTCTTGCAGAAAACACAGCACAGCTATTTTGCTTCTTGTTCTGGCCACTAAAAGGATTTCCTTGGAATCAAAGTCTGGTGTAGAAATGCTTTTTTCTACTGTAAAAGAACTCTAGGGCAGTTCTCCAAGGTGTTTAGCTAACTTGCAAGAATAGAAAAACATGAAAAAACATATGTATTTATGTTACAGCTAAATAAAAATGTTATGCCATCAAACATTGGTCTAAGAGACCAGTTAGTATTTGCTGAACATAAAAACTTTAAATACTAGAGAAATGATTCATATGTGATTTAAGAAATAATGTATTCTCAGTGTGGCTAAAAATGAACTTAACTAAATAGCTCAAACTGTGCTTTAGTTGTACACTAAATAATTAGCCTGATATTTGGCTTAGGATGATGTCATTCATTAGTAACTTTCTGGCTAATGATTGTAATATGTCAACAGACTCTTTTTATAGTGGTATTTGAAATATAATGATATATGTAATAGGTTGATAGCTTTTCTTACAGTTATTAGTTACTTACACCAGTGTGATGACTTGAGAATTGATGTATTGTCTGTAAATGCTAGAACTCTGAAACGCATCAGACATCTGTTAAAGAGAACATAGAGTCAAACATTAAATTCCAGTAATAAGTTTATGTTTCAGAGAATTAACAATGAACTAAATATAAGAAAATATTACTTTACCTTCGTCTCAAGAATTTTGCTAAGATAGTTATTTTCTGGTGATGTCTCCTTTTCATAATTTCTATTATATGGGATATTCAGCACTTTAAAGCTACCTTGGTAATAGTAGGTCTTGTTTTCTGTGAGATAAGGAAATGATCCAAAGATTATTTAAGTGAAATGGATTTCAAATCCAAATATAAATTACATGGTAATACCAGCTATTAATAGTAAATAATATGTTCATATTAGATATTTACAAGCCTTGTGAACCTTTCTAGGGCAGCTGATTAGATAAACTGGGCTTTGTGGAAAGTATTTATAAGACCAATAATGGAGCAGATCCATTTCAGACAAAGGTCAGAAAGAAGAGTTACATCTTGATTGAGACAGATGAAAGTGAAAGTCACTCAGCCGAGTCTGACCCTTTGCTACCCCATGGACTGTATGTATAGTCCATGGAATTCTCCAGAATTCTCCAGAGTGGGTAGCCCGTAACCTTCTCCAGGGGAATTTTCCCAACCCAGGGATCAAACCCAGATCTCCCACATTGCAGGCAGATTCTTTACCAGCTGAGCCACAAGGGAAGCCCAAGAATACTGGAGTGGGTAGCCTATCCCTTCTCCAGCGGATCTTCCTGACCCAGGAATTGAACCGGAATCTCCTACATTGCAGGTGGATTCGTTACCATCTGAGCTATGAGGGAAGCTAGGACATGCTATAAATGATATCTGTCTAGAATAATCAATTTTTGGAGTATAAATAAAAATTGCTGGGACTTCCCTGGTAGTCCAGAGGCTAAGACTCTGTGTTCCCAATTCAGAGGCTCTGGGTTTGGTCCCTGATAAGGGAACTAGATCCCACATGCTGCAACTAAAGATGTTGCATGCTGCAACAAAGATCAAAGATCCCCATGTGCTACAACTAAGACCTTCTACAGCCAAATAAATAAAAAGTAAATATTTTAAAAATTATTAGCATTAGCACCCCACTCCAGTACTCTTGCCTGGAAAATCCCATGGACGGAGGAGCCTGGTGGGCTGCAGTCCATGGGGTCGTGAAGAGTCGGACACGACTGAGTGACTTCACTTTCACTTTTCAATTTCATGCATTGGAGAAGGAAATGGCAACCCGCTCCAGTGTTCTTGTCTGGAGAATCCCAGGGATGGGGGAGCCTCGTGGGATGCCATCTATGGGGTTGCACAGAGTCGGACATGACTGAAGTGACTTAGTAGTAGTAGTAGTAGTAGTATGTGAAGATACTTTATAAAAACCATGTGAAGAATACCCATTTTTCAAGAGAAATGTGGTCTCAGAGATATTCAGTATTTTACCTAGCATCATTTAGCTACTAAAAAGAGCCAAGTATCAATACCTGACCTCTTGACCTGTCTGACCCTGAAGCCCACATCTAATCCATTACATTTCCTTCCTAAATTTTTATAGATATTATGCTGTTTGATATATAATGCATCTTACTCCTAATATGTGATAGATAGAAGCATCTAGGAATATGCTAGATAATGGATAGTAGTGCTTAGCATATAGTAAACACTAAAAAAACATTAGCATTAGTTTGTAGTATGATCATTGCCTTTGAAGATTATCTTGTGGGAGAGACAGGCTCAAAATGGAAAAAAGTATACATGAGATACGAATAAGGACATAATTAAATGATAAATTTAACTGTTAAACTACAAGTTCTGTATGAATATAGAAAGGCAGACACCGTAATTAAAATAAAATATGAAACAGGAAAACAATAGAATGGGAAAGACTAGAGATCTCTTCAAGAAAATTAGAGATACCAAGGGAATATTTCATGCAAAGATGGGCTCAATAAAGGAGAGAAATGGTAGGGACCTAACAGAAGCAGAAGGTATTAAGAAGAGGTGGAAAGAACACACAGAATAACAAGACAAAAAAGATCTTCATGACCCAGATAATCACGATGGTGTGATCACTCACCTACAGCCAGACACCTTGGAATGTGAAGTCAAGTGGGCCATAGGAAGCATCACTACGAACAAAGCTAGTGGAGGTGATGGAATTCCCGTTGAGCTATTTCAAATCCTGAAAGATGATGCTGTGAAAATGCTGCCCTCGATATACCAGCAAATTTGGAAAACTCAGCAGTGGGCACAGGACTGGAAAAAGTCACTTTTCATTTCAATCCCAAAGAAAGGCAATGCCAAAGAATGTTCAAACTACTACACAATTGCACTCATCTCACACGCTAGTAAAGTAATGCTCAAAATTCTCCAAGCCAGGCTTCAACAGTATGTGAATCGTGAACTTTCAGATGTTCAAGCTGGATTTATAAAAGGCACAGGATCTGCCAACTTCAAATTGCCAACATCTGCAGGATCATCAAAAAAGCAAGAGAGTTCCAGAAAAACATCTATTTCTGCTTTATTAACTATGCCAAAGCCTTTGACTGTGTGGATCACAATAAACTGTGGAAAATTCTGAAAGAGATGGGACTACCAGACGACTTGACCTGCCTTTTGAAAAATCTGTATTCAGGTCAGGAAGCAACAGTTAGAACTGGACATGGAGCAACAGACTGGTTCCAATAGGAAAAGGAGTACATCAAGGCTATATATTGTCACCCTGCTTATTTAAATTATATGTAGAGTACAGCATGAGAAATACTGGGCTAGATGAAGTACAAGCTGGAGTCAAGATTGCTGAAGAAATATCAGTAACCTCAGATATGCAGATGACACCACCCTTATGGCAGAAAGTGAAGAAGAACTAAAGAGCCTCTTGGTGAAAGTGAAAGAGGACAGTGAGAAAGTTGGCTTAAAGCTCAACATTCAGAAAACCAAGATCATGGCATCTGGTCCCATCACTTCATTGCAAATAGATGGGGAAACAGTGGAAACAGTGTCAGACTTTATTTTGGGGGGCTCCAAAATCACTGCAGATGGTGACTGCAGCCATGAAATTAAAAGACACTTACTCCTTGGAAGGAAAGTTATGACCAACCTAGACACCATATTAAAAACCTTATTTTGCCAACAAAGGTCCATCTAGTCAAAGGTATGGTTTCTCCAGTAGTCATGGATGGATATGAGAGTTGGACTATAAAGAAAGCTGAGCACCAAAGAATTGATGCTTTTCAACTGTGGTGTTGGAGAAGACTCTTGAGAGTCCCTTGGACTGCAAGGAGATCCAACCAGTCCATCCTAAAGGAAATCAGTCCTAAATTTTCATTTGAAGGACTGATGTTGAAGCTGAAACTCCAATACTTTGGCCACCTGATGGAAAGAACAGACTCATTAGAGAAGACCCTGATGCTGGGAAAGATTGAAGGCAAGATGAGAAGGGGATGACAGAGGATGAGATGGTTGGATGGCATCACCGACTCAATGGACATGAGCTTGAGTAAACTCTGGGAGTTGATGATAGACAGGGAGGCCTGCCATGCTGCAGGCCATGGTATTGCAAAGAGTCGGACACGACTGAGTGACTGAAATGAACTGAACTGAACTGATACATTGTCATTATAAATATGGTGGAAATATTTTGCAGTGAGAAAAGTGAGGGAAAAAGAAGTTGAAAACTTCTTAAAATGCTGAAAATGTGTAGTTACAAATAATCATTTGCGAGTGAACATTGTTAATTGTTGTTAGCTGGTTTGTGGTCATGGATCATTTATCATAGAGATAGGGCTTTGCAGTGGTAATGTACTAGGTTTTACTATAGGTAGCAAAAAATAGACCTTGAAGATGTTCAATTTTATTTTTCATAATTCATTGTTCACAATGCATCCTTTAGTTCTTTATTTAGATTTCTAAATATCTCTGCAATAAGTGAACCATGAACTTCCTGATGTTCAAGCTGGTTTTAGAAAAGGCAGAGGAACCAGAGATCAAATTGCCAACATCTGCTGGATCATGGAAAAAGCAAGAGAGTTCCAGAAAAGCATCTATTTCTGCTTTATTGACTATGCCAAAGCCTTTGACTGTGTGGATCACGATAAACTGTGGAAAATTCTTCAAGAGATGGAATCCCAACCACCTGACTTGCCTCTTGAGAAATCTGTATGCAGGTCAGGAAGCAACAGTTAGAACTGGACATGGAACAACAGACTGGTTCCAAATAGGAAAAGGAGTACATCAAGGCTGTATATTGTCATCCAGCTTATTTAACTTATATGCAGAGTACATCATGAGAAACACTGGACTGGAAGAAGCACAAGCTGGAATCAAGATTGCCGGGAGAAATATCAATAACCTCAGATATGCAGATGATACCACCCTAATGGCAGAAAGTGAAGAGGAAATAAAAAGCCTCTTGATGAAAGTGCAAGTGGAGAGTGAAAAATTTGACTTAAAGCTCAGAAAACGAAGATCATGGCATCCGGTCCCATCACTTCATGGGAAATAGATGGGGAAACAGTGGAAACAGTGTCAGACTTTATCTTTTTGGGCTCCAAAATCACTGCAGATGGTGATTGCAGCCATGAAATTAAAAGACGCTTACTCCTTGGAAGGAAAGTTATGTCCAACCTAGATAGCATATTCAAAAGCAGAGACATTACTTTGCCAACAAAGGTCCGTCTAGTCAAGACTGTGGTTTTTCCAGTGGTCATGTATGGATGTGAGAGTTGGAATGTGAAGAAGGCTGAGCGCCAAAGAATTGATGCTTTCGAACTGTGGTGTTGGAGAAGAATCTTGAGAGTCCCTTGGACTGCAAGGAGATCCAACCAGTCCATTCTGAAGGAGATCAGGCCTGGGATTTCTTTGGAAGGAATGATGCTAAAGCTGAAACTCCAGTACTTTGGCCACCTCATGCGAAGAGTTGACTCATTGGAAAAGACCCTGGTGCTGGGAGGGATTGGGGGCAGGAGGAGAAGGGGACAACAGAGGATGAGATGGCTGGATGGCATCACTGACTCGATGGACATGAGTCTCAGTGAACTCCGGGAGTTGGTGATGGACAGGGAGGCCTGGTGTGCTGTGATTCATGGGGTCGCAAAGAGTCGGACACAACTGAGCAACTGAACTGACTGAACTGAAATATCTCTACTTATTATAATAGTCAGTCATGACTATTCTTCAGTGTAAATCAATAAGTTGGCCAGATCCAAACTGATTTTATTACAATTGCAAGGAGCACCTTCCCAGAGCCGGTGGATAAACTGGAACATTTAATATCTAAGATATTTAAGGCTGAGAAACTATCCCCTAGAACAAGGAAATCAATTCTTTTTCAAATTTTGTTTATCTATATTTGGCTGCTCTGGGTCTTCATTGCTTCCGGTGGACTTTCTCTAGCTGTGGCGAGTGGGGGCTGCTCGCTAGTTGTTGTGCTTGTATGCGAGCTAAGTTGCTTCAGTCGTGTCAGACTCTTTGAGACACTATGGACCATAGTCCACCAGGTTCCTCTGTCCAAGGGCTTCTTATTGCAGGGGCTTGCCTTGTAGTGTGTGGACTCTAGAGCACAGGCTCAGTAGTTGTGGCCCATGGGTTTAGCGGCCCCACGGCATGTGGAATCTCCCAGACTAGGGTTCGAACCTGTGCCGCCTGTATTAGTAGGCAGATTCTTAACCACTGGACCACCTGGGAAGTCCAAGGAAATAATTTCTTGAGTATTCTATTCTTACTTTAATTCTATGCAAGAAGCCTAATATACCACTGAGGTTGTTCAGTATGCTAAGATCACTGTGAATATAGCCTTTGTACTCTGTTGGTACCTGATGAGATGAAAATAACCCCTTAGAGATGAAAAATCTAAAGCAAATATTTGCACCTTATGATTAACATTCTCATCTCTAAAGTAGTCCAAATGCAAATATGAATTGAGAAAGATAAGGTGCAGAAAGATTTATTTTACAACCTTTCCATGACTTGATTACTTACAACTTATTTCTGTATAGAAACCCTGCAATTTACACACACATGGTTTTGAAGGATTGGGTTTTGGTTTTTTGTTTGTATTTTTTGTACTGAGTGCTCTAGGTGCAATAGAGTTTAAGAGAACATTTCTACTTAAGGCTGTGGGACTACAACATTCTCCTTTCTCTAAGCTCAGAAAAAGACCAAAAGAAAAGGGAAGGCTTAATTTAAAGAGCTCTAAATGATTGACGCAACTAGATCCCAGTGTCTCCCCCAACTGCTAAATTTTCTGGATTAGGAGAAGGCAATGGCACCCCACTCCAGTACTCTTGCCTGGAAAATCCCATGGACGGAGGAGCCTGGAAGGCTGCAGTCCATGGGGTCGCTGAGGGTTGGACATGACTGAGCCACTTCACTTTCACTTTCACTTTCATGCATCGGAGAAGGAAATGGCAACCCACTCCAGTGTTCTTGCCTGGAGAATCCCAGGGACAGGGGAGCCTGGTGGGCTGCCGTCTCTGGGGTCGCACAGAGTCAGACATGACTGAAGTGACTTAGCAGCAGCAGCAGCAGCAGCAGCAGCAGTGAAAACTGAGACACTGTTTAAAGCATGTGCACATTCTAAAAATGTATATGCTGAATTCTTCCCCTGCCCCACTTCATTTTTCCCCTAGCCCAGAATATGCTCATGTAAAACAAATGAAGTTTCTCTACACCGAGGAATTCTGACCAGTTCAAGAAAAAATATCTAAACGTATTGGTAACTTGAATTCTCTCAACAAAACCACCTAAATAGCACAGTCTATAGTTAACAACATTGTCAACAGATATCTCTTTCATAGTGAGTTTCAGTCAGCTCTTTAACCTCCAATCCTAAATATTAGCAGACACTGAGCTGAAAGATTAACATATATTTGAGACAAGTATCTAATATGAAATATTGCCAAAATAAACAGAGAAAACATTTGAAGAAAGAGACTAAAAACTAAGACAGATTATTATATTCGGAGAAAATTTTGTAAGAAATAAAACCAAGATGTTATATAAAGGAATAACCAGATAATTAAAAAGCAGTTATACATATAACTGCAGAAACAAAGAATTCAGTAGAAGTTTGGAAGATAAACTTGAGAAAATGACCAAGAAAGTCATTTTTAAAAATATGAAGGGATGGAAAAATAGAAAGAAACAGATAAGAAAATTAGAGACTACATTTAGGAAGCCTAATATCCAAATTACAGGAGCCCCAGAAAGAGGGTAAAAGGGTAGAAAATTATCGAAGAAAAAAATCTAAGAAAAATTTCAGGAACTGAAGCACATGAGTTTCTAGATTGAAAGAAAGAAAAGAAAGTGAAGTCACTCAGTCGTGTCCAACTCTTTGTGACCCCATGGACTGTAGCCCACCAGGCTCCTCATCCATGGAATTTTCTAGACAAGAGTACTGGAGTGGGTTGCCATTTCCTTCTCCAGGGGATCTCCCCAACCTGGGGAATGAACCCGGGTCTCCCGCATTGCAGGCAGACGCTTTTACCATCTGAGCCACCAGGGAATCCCAAGAATCCCACTTCACTTCACTTTCTAGATTGAAAGGATCCATTAAATGCCAGCACAATGAATAAAAATAAGATCTAGATTATATCAAATTACCATAAAATTTCAAAATACTGGGGACAAAGAAAAAAAATCCAATAAGGTTTCAGAAGATGGGAGAGTAGGAGAAGAGTTTTCATTCAAAAGTTTGAAATCAAAATGTCATCAGAATTCTTGGCAGAAACTATAAAACATGAAGATTATAGAGCTCTAACTTCAAAATTCAAAAGGAAAACATTTTTCAACCTAGAATTCTATACTGTTAATTAAGGTCAAAAGTAGATTGTGATATTTTCAGACATGTCAAAATGTAAACTTCCCTGAAAGTTTCTGGAACATACATTCCACAACTAAGTGAAAGTGAAATTTGCTTTCCGACTCTTTGAGACCCTGAGGACTATATAGTCCATGGAATTCTCTAGGCCAGAATTCTAGAATGGGTAGCCTTTTCCTTCACCAGGGGATCTTCCCAACCCAGAGATCGAAGAGAGGTCTCCTGCATTGCAAGTGGATTCTTTACCAGCTGAGCCAGAAAGGAAGCCCGAGAATACGTCAGCAGATAGCCTATCCCTTCTCCAGAGGATCTTCCTGACCCAGGAATTGAACCGAGGTCTCCTGCACTGCAGGCGGATTCTTTACCATCTGAGCTATCAGAGAAGCCCACAGTTAAGTGAATAAAATAATAAAAAGGAAATTCAGGTATTAGGGGGTTAGACACAGTCGACAGTTGAAAATAACTCTTAGAAAGTCGCTAAAGGGAAATTCCAAATCAACAACCATGTAGCCAGGGAGTGAAGAAGTATGACATGAATAGTAGAAAGTAAATACATATCGATAGTTGAAAAGTCCAGGTATAGCAATGTTAAGCGGAGAAGGCAGTGGCACCCCACTCCAGTACTCTTGCCTGGAAAATCCCATGGACAGAGGAGCCTGGAATGCTGCAGTCCATGGGGTCCCTGAGGGTTGGACACGACTGAGCGACTTTATTTTCACTTTTCACTTTCATGCATTGGAGAAGGAAATGGCAACCCACTCCAGTGTTCTTGCCTGGAGAATCCCAGGGACGGGGAGCCTGGTGGGCTACTGTCTCTGGGGTCGCACAGTGTCGGACATGACTGCAGTGATTTAGCAGCAGCAGCAATGTTAAGAACCAAACAGTTGAAAACGGTTGCTCTGAGAAATGGGAAATAAGGGTAGCGGAGGAAGGCTTGCTTTTTTATAAAAAGCTGTAACAGTTTGACTCTTAAAACTAAAGTATATAAAGCTTGCTGCTGCTGCTAAGTCGCTTCAGTCGTGTTCGACTCTGTGCGACCCCATAGACGGCAGCCCACCAGGCTCCCCCGTCCCTGGGATTCTCCAGGCAAGAGTACTGGAGTGGGTTGCCATTTCCTTCTCCAATGCATGAAAGTGAAAAGACAAGGTGAAGTCGCTCAGTCGTGTCCAACTCTTAGCAACCCCATGGACTGCAGCCTACCAGGCTCCTCCGTCCGTGGGATTTGCCAGGCAAGAGTACTGGAGTTGGGTGCCATCACCTTCTCTGATATGAAGCTTAGGAGGAGAAAAAAAATCCAAGCATAGCAAAGTCATGGATAAAGGAGTAATGGTGAGCATATGAATATTTGAATATGAAAATATATTCATTCAAAACTCCAAAACTGTAGTAATTATAATTGTAAACCAAAATAAAGTGCTATAAATGTTGACAGTGAAAAATAATAATATTGGTAACAAACTACTGAGAAGTGTGACAGACAAATGAAAAGTCTGTGTACTTATTTTTAAACTTTCATAGCAGGATATGAATAACATAATGTCTAAAGTTAAAACACATGATTTTTAAAAGTGACTCCAACTTCTCTCTTGTTTTCCAAAGTCTTTTTTAAAATGTATGTAGAGAAGACTTTTTATTGTTAATATCTTTGTTATCAAGAAACAAATAGTCAAAATTCAATATTCTTTGATTTCTCTTCATCACATGGACTGTAGCCTACCACGCTCCTCTGTCCACGGGATTTTCCAGGCAAGGGTACTGGAGTGGGTTGCCATTTCCTTCTCTCTTCGTCACATACAATGAGTATAATATTTTAATTACCAATATAAAATAACACCCTTGATACCATCTTGGTAGATTACTTTTTCTGACTGTCTACCAATTTTCCATGCACTCACGTCTTTATATAGCATACATTATGCTGGTAAAGAATCCTGGTGGCTCAGCTGGTAAAAAATCCACCTGCAATGTCAGAGACCTGGGTTGGGAAGATCCCCTGGAGAAGGGAAGGGCTACCCACTAGTATTCTGGCCTGGAGAATTACATGGACTGTGTTGTCCATGGGGTGGCAAAGAGTCGCACACAACTGAGCGACTTTCACTTTTTACCAATTATCTATGCACTCATGTCTTTATAAAGCATACATTATGTTACCTGTGTATATTCAAAAAGATGTCTGTAATACACTGACAAATGTTGACAATGCTTATTTCTGGGATCTTGGGTCATTCATTAATGGCCTTTCTAAAAGGAGATTATTTGTTGTTTGCAATTGTTTCTTTGTCTTGTAGAAATAGAAATGAAGATTGCAATAAACTTAAAGAAATAGAAATGTTTTCTTTACCAACCTACTGCCAGAAAATGAACTAGGAGACCAATAGTGGTTCCTAGGATTGCCACCACTCCAAACACAATGAGGAAAATCACCCACAGTGGCAAAGATGTCCGAGAAACTGTCACTGGTCTGCAAGTAAAGAATATGAATAAGAAAGACATATTAGAAAAGTCAACCATTCCAAATCTTTATTTATTTTCTCTTCACCCCTAGAATATCCACACTCTAAACACATTAGTAGCAAAAGACATTTGAAGACAGGAAGGAAGGAAAGAAGAAAGGATGGAAGGAGAGAGGAAGGAAAGAAGGAAGAAAGGGGAAAAAGGAGGTGAAGCCTATGAGCTTGTCTTAAAGCTTATGACTGAACCTCTCTGGATCTGTGCTATGAAATTATTTTTCAGGAGTTATGATGCTTGGTGCCAAGTTACCTTTACTTAGACTCTAGTTCCCTCCCCTGATCAATGGGTAGTGGAAAAAGTAAGTGAAGACCTTGCCAGGTAGGGGGGGGCAGGAGGAGAAGAGAATTTATAATTTTTATCCTATGATTATGATCCTATGTTATTTACTATGTCCTTATTATATAAAAAGAACACCCACAAATATGAAGTGCCATATTGGATCAGAGCAGTGCCCATCTCCCTGCCATGAATTCGCAAAGCTTCTGTGGCAAGGATCTAAAACATAGCTTTAAGAGTTTTCCTATTTCATTGGACTAGCCCTACAAAAGAATTTGAAACTGAAAAATACGGTTTTGAAGTCTTGACTTTCATTTGTAGTGTTTCCTCTCTTCCTCTTGGTCTTTCATCACTCAGAACTCTTGTGCAGCCACAGACTACCTAAGGTCTCATCAAATGCACCTTCAGAGGCAACCATGCTTTAAGATTCCCCCAAGATGCCCCAGGCAATCAGATTATTGCCTCACCCTGAGAAGTTACTCACTGAACTAGGGCCTGAACCTTTCCTGGCTAACTAGCTGTGCTTAGAAACAATGGCTTAATCCTTTGGACTCTTTCAGTTTAGGACTTCACACAAGTGTCAGAATGACGGAGAAGGAGGAGGTGCTCTATAAATAAAAATAATATTACCCGCCCAGCATAAAAGTGATGACTAGCTTACAGGCAAAATGAAACAGAACAAAACAATCTTTTTGTTTCTTCTCCGCTTTTAAGTGTGTGTGAACGCTCTTTCCTTACTGATAGACCAAAGATGAGACTAATAAGAAAATATCAGGGTTACAAATATCATAATATTTTTAATAAAAAAGAAATCACATAACAGTATTTACTTTAGTTCAATAAAAATATTCTTAGTTTGCTCTATCGCAGTGAGCATGCTCTTTCTTTTTTAAAAATGAAAAATTTATTTCATTGAAGTATAGTTGATTTATAATGTTGTGTCAATTTCTACTATACAGGAAAGTGATTCAGTTACACATATATATACATTCTTTTCATATTCTTCCAATATGTTTATCAGAAGATATTGAATATAGTGTCCTGTGCCGCACAGTAGGACCTTGTTGTTTATCCATTCTATGTATAATAGCTTGCATATGCTAAATCCTCTCCAGCACTCCCCTGACTGAGCATGCTCTTTCTAATTATATTTTTACATGAATTTATTTTTATTTTATATTGGAGCACAGTTAATTAAGAGTATTATGTTAGGATGCACATTTTTTATACAAATATTTGTGTAAAGTATGAGTTTGTACTTCAGTTATCCTAATTTATAATGTTATAAATATTATAAATTAGGATCAGTTAATTTTGGTATATTGTATACATTGTAATGAAAACTCCATGCATGTTTTTAAAAGGTTGGCATGAATAATGATTGTTCACATGATGAAGTAATAATCTAATTAGATACTTGAGGTAACACATATCTATACATAGTTACACTATTCTAGTTTATGAACATTTTACAGATAAAAATACATAATTTTATATATTATTCTATAGAGAACTCTTATGAAGCAATGGTACTGTGAGATTCAAGGTTATATCCATGAAAGCACTTCAGAAAGCACAGATATTAAACAAAAATGAAGGATTCATAATCATTACCACCAATAACAATTTAACATTAGCTTTATGAGGGAAGAAACTTATCTCTGCTTCCTTCTCTCCACTTTAAAATAGTCACACATTGACCTAAATGGCAAGGAAATCCAAAAAAGAGGGGCTATATGTACATGTATAGCTGATTCTCTTTGCTGTACTGTAGTAAATAGCACAACATTGTAAAGCAATCATACTCCAAGCATTTTTTAATAAATAAAAATATAAAATAGATAACCAACAAGAGACCTGCTGTGTAGCACAACGAACTCTGCTCAATACTTTGTAATAACCTAAATGGGAAAAGAATTTGAAAAAGAAGAGATACATATATTTGTATAACTGAGTCACCTTGCTGTACACCTGAAACTAACACATTATTAATCAACTAAATACTCCAATATAAAATTTTAAAAAGTTTTAATTAAAAAGCAGTTACACATTAATATTGTTTTTCATTCACAGAATGTTAAGCGGCATGTTAGCTTTTTGAAGCACTCCCCAAATTGCTAAAAAAAAACCCCTATAGATCCCAGGTACAACATGTAAATAAGAGGGTCGCTCCCAGGCAGGAAATCCAAACTGCTGTGGAAAAATTATGAATCCCCCTCAAACTCAATTGTTTTACTGCACCCCTTGGGTGGGAGTCATAGTGGGAAAAGTGTTAATTCTTTTTATGTCAGAATTTTAGTCAAGCAAGTCTCCACTTACCTGTACATAATGTACTGATACAATGGCTGTTGATGTTAGTAATGATAAAGGAAACTTCTGTACTTCTTTTGTCCTGATCAGTGGTTCTCAGGTAAATGTACTAACCACAGTGATACTTGGGATCTTAAGGGCTGGGTGCAATAGCAGAAAGCAATTAAAAGTAAACTTGTTTAACAAGTGTTGATGACAACTTGGATCTGTGATTTAAAGAAAGAAATGAAAATTCTCTTTGAGTTGGATACCAAGACATAGACATAATGTGGATTGGTCATCTGACAGGTCCACCCAAGAAATATCACCACAAATTGGTGAATCAGTGTTCTGACTCAGATTCCATCCACCCCTTTCCTGATACTGTGGCTCCTCCTCAGTGAAACCAACTGTACCTACCAGAGCAGTCTCTGACAAAGGACTTAAATGTACATTGTGGGTTTTTTTTTTTTTTTATACAATAATTCTGTTACAGTATATACACTACCATGTGTAAAACAGATAGCTAAGTAGGAAGTTTCTATATAACACAGGGAGCTCTGTGATGACCTAGAAGAGTGGGATGGGATGGGAGGGAGGCTCAAGAGAGAGGAGATATATGTATATATATAGCTGATTTACTTCATGTTATAGCAGAAACTAACACAAAACTGTAAAGCCATTATACTTCAATTAAAAAAAATAATTTTGCCACAGCATTACTCATTTGAAACACACTTAATCTAAAAATTCTCCCTGGACTCTCTGCACATTTTTGAAGGAATGGATTTACTGATGGAAGTGGGTTTTGGTATAAGATTTATCAGTTCTATTTTGATAATT
Organism: Bos indicus; assembly: GCF_029378745.1. NCBI lineage: Eukaryota > Metazoa > Chordata > Mammalia > Artiodactyla > Bovidae > Bos > Bos indicus. Next base: position 84,619,737 of record NC_091765.1, read on the forward strand.
CTTCATGGGAAGTGGAGTTAACTAATCTAGTCAAGCATTATTTTACTAAGTGAATCAAGAAAATAGTAAATACTTAATATGAGATATTTATGAATGCTGTAAAGAAAATAAAGCAGAATAATTGGGTAGAAAATGGTGGGAGGCTATCTTTATGGTGGTCAGGAAAGGCCTCTCTGAGGAGGAAACTTTTGAACACGGACCTGAATGATAATATTAATAGGTATGACTCATCTTCCTAAAACATATTCATAACATTTCTTCATTTAAAAATCATCAAAACTCTCACTTGCTTTCAGGATAAAATAGAAACCTCACTGGTTAATATTCAAGGTCCTTAGAATGCCATTTCTTTTTACAATACTGTTCCATTACAGCATGCTCTAACAGGAAGGGCATGACCTCTGTCCCAAGGCCAGGACCACTAGTAACTAGTTGTTTGGCATAAATCTTTCTGAGCATCCCTTTTCTCTTAAGTAAGAATGGAATCTAACAAGATTGTACATGTAAGGTAATTGTTATCAACCAATTGTTATCAATTGGCCATGTAGGCCAAGTGCTTGACACAGTGTACAGGACATTTATTATCTTCATAATGACTTTACCTAAAACTTGACTTTCCTTGAGCTATTTCTCACAGTTCTATTCCTTGAATGGCTTCCTGGGTAGCTCAAATGGTAAAGAATCTGCCTGCAATGCAGGGAAACCTGGTTTTGATCCCTGGGTCAGGAAGATCTCCTGGAGAAGGGCATGATAACCCACTCTAGTGTTCTTGCCTAGAGAATTCCATGGACATGGACAGAGGAGCCTGTTGGGTTACAATCCACAGAATTGCAGAGAGTTGGACATGACTGAGCGACCAACACACACACATTCCTTGAATGGCAAGTGCTTTCCTACCTCTAAGACTAACACACCCAGGACTGCCATTTCTACTATCTAATGTTTATCCATGCTTCATGGTCCAACTTAACTACTATGACCTTCATAAACCCTTCCCTGGAATTGTTAATCTTTAATCTAAACCCTTCTCTTTAATCTTTTTTTATGGCCCATAATATATACTATCATCAATATTCGTTTTCAATTTAATAGAAATTATCATATTGATTTCTACTTGAATCTGTTCTGTGGAGGGTTCTATCATACCAATGAAAATATGAGTTACTTAAACCTGAAGACAAGAACTATAGCTTATATTTGTTTTTCATAATGTTTATCAAAGTTCTTAGTATCCAGTAGATGTTCATCAAATAACATATATGCTTAGATAAAATGATTAATATCCAAAAATAGGTAGACCTCCTAAAAATAAATAAAATATTTTTTAAATGTAATATGGAATGTAGATAAAATTTTAACAGAGCATTCACGAAAGAAATAGAGATGTACATTAACATAAAATATGCTTAATACCATCCATGAATAATTATAGAAGCATATTAGAACAATTCAATAATGCTACTAAAATTAAAAATTAAGAATTCTATTTCAAAATGAACTCTCATATATTGATGATAGGAATTAGAATTGAGTCACCAACTTTAGAGAGTAGCTTGACATCACCTATTTAATTTTAACACTGTATTCCCTATGGGCTAGAGTCCGACATGACTGAGCAATTAACACACACACACACACACACACATTCCCTATAACTAAGCAGTTTCCCTTCTAGGTGTACATCTAGATATGTATCCTGGCACATATACTGAAACAGGAGTACATAAGGTGATTTATTACAGTGTTCTCAACAGAAAAGATAGAAACAAAATATTCATTGATAGAGCAGTGGTTAAACTATGGTGTACCTATATAATGCAATATTGTTTGACAGTTAAAAGGAATGAGGTTATAATTGGTGTGGTGCCTTACTCATCGTCCTTTCTAAGGTCCCTTTCTATTCTGCAGAGACTGGAAAGCTTAAAAAGACATTTCCAAGAATGCCTTGCATTTAGAATTCTGGATGCAAAATAGATTCTGCCAGCTAGATGCACTTGTATGAAACTTGAAAGGGAGAAGCAAGTCAGATGCCTTTTAAGGCAAAAAATGAGGCTGTCTTGGGATTTATGTTAATAAAAGGTCATGGGGATGTTCTGTTTCTTGCAGCAGCATTCTACTTTCTATTCTCCAGCTTCCTAGGATCTAAGAAACAATTTGAGAGTAGGCAAAGACCAGACCAGCTTATGGGTGTCAGGAGGCTGTAGTAGTAGTATCATTGCTGCTAGTGTCTTTCTGATCCCTAAATCTTAGCTATTGAATTCAATACTGCCAGTGGCTATCTCTTCTGGGCATCAGTTCTCTATGGTTCTATGGGTCATCCTTGAAGTTCAGCCTGGGGCCTTCACACCAGCCCTTCTAATAACTTTTGAAATACATGATTTCGTATTTCAAATTGCTTTCTGTTTAAAATGTCTTTTCTAAAATAAATAAATAAAATGATTTTTCTACTCTGAACTCTGACTGATAGAGTTGTAAATCTGTATAGAAAAAAATTTAAGAAAAATTATTGAGTAAAAACATGAGATGCAGAATCACAATTTGATACAATAACAGAAATAATTAAAAGAAAAGAATATTTACATTTTTAATGGAAGTTAATGTATATACTTAAATTCACATATTTATTTATAAAAAGGTAAATATATTAAAAATATTGAGAAGGATTCCAAAATAATGATTACCTCCAAGGAGAAGGAAAAAGACAAGAATTGAAAATGATAACTAAAGAAACTTTATCTTGATCTGTAATGAATTTATTATTTTCACAAGAATAATGTGTTAATATGTTGCTTGCTTGTATAATTAAACAATTTTTAAATATACTTGTTGAAATGAAATACAAGTTTGTCTTTGATATGAATCTGAGTAGAGGATAAAAAGAGGAATTGGTAAATAAAATGTAGGGAGTTAGGGCCAAATTAATATTGGCTAAAAATAAATTGTATTAATATTTGTTGGCTTTGTAGAACTTTCCAGGATGAGATGATGGCTTGATGACAATAAGCACAAAATCCATAAGAACACAGTGGATTGGGAATCCCTGGTGGTCTAATGGTTAGGAATCCACACTTTGACTAATGAGAGGCTAGGTTCAATCCTTGATCGGGGAACTAAGAGCTCGTATGCCAAGCTGTGCTGCTGCTGCTAAGTCACTTCAGTCATGTCTGACTCTGTGTGACCCTATAGACGGCAGCCCACCAGGCTCCCCCATCTCTGGGATTCTCCAGGCAAGAACACTGGAGTGGGTTGCCATTTCCTTCTCCAATGCATGAACATGAAAAGTGAAAGTGAAGTCGCCCAGTCGTGTCCGACCTTCAGCGACCCCATGGACTGCAGCCTACCAGGCTCCTCCATCCATAGGAGTACTGGAGTGGGGTGCCATTGCCTTCTCCAAAGAGCTCCTATGCCAAGCTGTGCAGCATGGACTAAAAAAAAAGTTGATAAGTCTCACAAAGGTGTGAACTAATTTTTAAAGTACAGTTACCAGGAGAAAAATGTCAGAGGAGGATATTCTAAAGAAGGAGCACAGCATTTGAAAGGCCGAGAATAGCATGTTTCAGAAATCTGAAGTAGTAGCAAAATTAGAGCACAGGTTAAATACAAGGGCACAATGTGAGAAAGCACAGAGCTGCGTACAGCAGCTAGATCCTAATAGTACATTTCAGTGTTATTCAATTGGATGGGATTATTACTTCCATTGAACCAGACACCGGTTCAAGAACACAGAGACAGAAAAGAGCTCTTGAGAAACTGTCTAGTAGGATACTCAGATGCAAAACTAGATGTTTCCATTTTGTAGAAAGCATAGTAACAGGTGTATGGCTGGGGCAATCTGGAACACCAGACTAGGAATGCCAGAAAAGGCTTCCTGGTAAGAGGGGAACTCCCAAAATGTGTCCTGACTAATGAGTAGGAAGAGTGTCAAGATTTTTATGGATTTGCAAGTCATAATAAAGAGTTTAGGTTTTATTCTGCAAGGGTGATGAGTCCAGGGGTGGAGTAGATTTTAAGCAGAACAAAGAAATTCTCCTAGACTTCCTCATAACAGACTTTATCCCTGCTCTGATCATGGCTTGGTTTGATGCCCTTTAATCCCTTCTCTTTCATCAAATGACTGGGAAGGAAAATTTGGAGACAGACTCTCATTACTCTGGCCAGTGATTTCTGCTTTGTTGAATCTTTTTTTTGATAGATGATATAAATATGATGTATGGTATAAACATATGAAACCAAAGATAGTTATTTAATGGAATTCTTGTATACTCCTATGTTTAATTAAAATGAAGTTTTGTTTATTCAACCACGCGTGTGAATTGAGACTAAATTTATTGAGGAAACAATGTAAGAAAGTACAATAGAATTATTTTATTTTCACAAAGAATTATAATAATTATAAAGAAAACAATCTTTTATGAAATATTGATTTTTTGTTATCATATGATCTTTTTGTAAAACATAAAAACATATGATTTTTTTGTAATCCTTTAATTAACCACTGTAAACTGCAAATCTGAAATGTGCTTGACATACCTTTATGAAATGTCTCAAAAATAGTTTCTAAAACTTCCTTACATTGAAATCATGAAAAATGAAAATTAGTAACAACTTATGTATCTCAAGTGCTAAGCAGGCATTCCTTAAGGCATTTAACAAAATATCTGACACAATGGTCAGAAAGCTAGTTTGTAATGTCCTGGAATAGAAATCATGCTCAAGTTGCATCATTACCTTCTCCAGGGGATCTTCCTGACCCAGAAACTGAACCCGGGTCTCCCACATTACAGGCAGATTCTTTACTATCTGAGCCACCAGAGAAGCCCATCATTTGGTGAAGATTTCTTTTAAAAGTGCAAATGAGTAAAACATAGTTACATTCAGTGGTGTGCTGGTAAATATTTAACTACTCAGGGATAGGGACTAGGAGCCAACTTGTAGCACTGATCAATTTTCAAGGTCTAAATACACCATGATCAATTTCAAGCTACTCACATGACATCACTGAACGTAGATTCAGGAAGGACCAAGCAGTAGCTTTCTATTTGTTGTTATTGTCCAGTCGCAAAGTTATGTCTGACTGTTTGCAACCCCATGGACTGCAGCATGCCAGGCTTCCCTGTCCCTCACCATCTCCTGGGGTTCTCCCAAGGTCATGTCCATTGAATTGGTGATGCCATCTAACCATCTCATCCTGTGTCACCCCTTTCTCCTCTTGTCCTCAATCCTTCTCACCATGAGGGTCTTTCCCAATGAGTCATCTCTTTGCATCAGGTGGCCAAAGTATTGGGTCTTCAGCATCAGCCCTCCCAATGTGTATTCAGGGTTGATTTCCTTTAAGATTGGTTTGATCTTGCTGTCCAAGTGACTCTCAATAGTTTTATCCATCACCACAGTTTGAAAGCATCAATTCTTTGGTGCTCTGCTTTCTTTACAGTCCAGCTCTCACATCAGTACATGACTCCTGGAAAGACATAGCCTCAACTACATGGACCTTTGTCAGCAAAGTGATGTCTTTGCTTCTTAATACACTGTCTAGGCTTGTCCTAGCTTTCCTGCCAAGAAGCCATCATATTCTAATTTTATGGCTGCTGTCACCATCCACAGTGATCTCAGAGTCCAAGAAGAGGAAATCTGTTACTGCCTCCACATTTTCCCTATTTGGCATGAAGTGATGGGATCGGATGCCATGATCTTGGTTTTTTAATACTGAGTTTTAAGCCAGCTTTTTACTCTCCTCTTTCACCTTCATCAAGAGGCTCTTTATTTCCTCTTCACTTTCTGCTGTTAAAGTGGTATCATCTGCATATCTGAGGTTTTTGATATTTCTCCAGGCAATCTTGAGGATACTATTCTGAAAAAGTTGCTTAGACGGCCCAATCTCAAGTACATCTCATCAGCCCTATTATTTTCTATCATATCACTTTTTTTCCTTTGTAACACTTATTGAGATTATCTTACTTATGTCTTTACTGCCTATCTTTATCCTCTAAATGCAGCATCCTTGAAAGATGATACTGTGTCCATACCGGATATTTCCTGAAACACACTGGGTATTCAATAAATATGTGTGATCGTCCTGAGTAAAGAGTGAGGAAGAAAAAAGCACCATCTTGTCATACTTGGTTATGGATTGACTTCACATCACTGTGCTTGTCATTTGAGTCACAATTTACAGTAAAGAAAAAAGCAAAAGTAATGTCAAAAACAGTTGAAGGAAGAGAAGTTTTTAGTTTATTTTAGCTGTTTTTTTGAAATTTTAAGCTACATTTTTATTTTTAGGAAATTATAAAGGGTAAATTATTCACAGAGATTACAAAGTCAGCCCTCTGTGTACTGCACATGTACTGTCAAAAGAGCTACTGTAATAGATGCCATACTATCCTCTTCCCTCGAGGACCTCACATTATTTTTGCTGTAAGAGAATGAAAACAAATGACAAAAGAAGGACATGAAGAAAATATATAAATAATTACAACTTTAAGTCATTTTAAAATTCTCGACTCATTTTGAATTTAAATTATATCGAGGGAAAATTTATGTGAGGGTTAGAGCCTATTAACTCTTTGCATGAGGTGGGCAAAGTACTGGAGTTTCATCTTTAGCATCATTCCTTCCAAAGAAATCCCAGGGCTGATCCCCTTCAGAATGGACTGGTTGGATCTCCTTGCAGTCCAAGGGACTCTCAAGAGTCTTCTCCAACACCACAGTTTGAAAGCATCAATTCTTCAGTGCTCGGCTTTCTTCACAGTCAAACCCTCACATCCATACATGACCACAGGAAAAACCACAGCCTTGACTAGACGGACCTTTGTTGGCAAAGTAATGTCTCTGCTTTTGAATATGCTATCTATGTTGGTCATAACTTTAACAAGGAGTAAGCGTCTTTTAATTTCATGGCTGCAGTCACCATCTGCAGTGATTTTGGAGCCCCAAAAAATAAAGTCTGACACTGTTTCCACTGTTTCCCTATCTATTTCCCATGAAGTGATGGGACCAGATGCCATGATCTTCGTTTTCTGAATGTTGAGCTTTAAGCCAACTTTTTCACTCTCCTCTTTCACTTTCATCAAAGGGCTTTTTAGTTCCTCTTTACTTTCTGCCATAAAGGTGGTGTCATCTGAATATCTGAGGTTATTGATATTTCTCCCGGCAATCTTGATTCCAGCTTGTGCTTCTTCCAGCCCAGCAGTATACAGCCTTGATGTACTCCTTTTCCTATTTGGAACCAGTCTGTTGTTCCATGTCTAGTTCTAACTCTTGCCTCCTGACCTGCATATAGGTTTCTCAAGAGGCAGGTCAGGTGGTCTGGTATTCCCATCTCTTGAAGAATTTTCCACAGTTTATTGTGATCCACACAGTCAAAGGCTTTGGCATAGTCAATAAAGCAGAAATAGATGTTTTTCTGGAACTCTCTTGCTTTTTCGATGATCCAGAGAAGAGTTGATTCATTGCAAAAAACTGATGCTGGGAGGGATTGGGGGCAGGAGGAAAAGGGGACGACAGAGGATGAGATGGCTGGATGGCATCACCGACTCGATGGACGTGAGTTTGACTGAACTCCAGGAGTTGGTGATGGACAGGGAGTCCTGGTGTGCTGCGATTCATGGGGTCGCAAAGAGTTGGACATGACTGAGCGACTGAACTGAACTGAACTGAACTGAGAGCCTATCAAAGGCTGCAGAATGACTTTAAGCAAATAATTGTTCCTCTTAGCGTTCCTCACTCTATGAATGAAGAGACTTGGTCTAGCTGAACTTCTGATATTCCTTCTCCATTCCAAGATTATAAGATTTTACAAGATTATAAAAACTATCTCAAATATAAATAAAATGTGAATGTCCATTATTTGTCTTATATAGTCCAGTTTAACAAAATGAATTTGTAATAAATAGAATGAAAAATAATTTATTTGGTATATCTAGCATATTTGTTCTCATTCTAACAAAATGTGAATTTTATTAAACTCTGAAAAATAAAGTATATTTCTAATTTAATAGCAAGGTAAATCAGAACTAGGGTATTAATAAAAATATTTTGATCTTCCTTCTTTTCTTTCTGCTTCCTATATTAGTTAAATAAATAAATGAATGAATGGATAGTGTTTTAGATAAAACATTAATCAAGACCTTCATTCATTTGTATGTAAGAAAATAATTGTTGTATCAACAATAAAAAGAAAAATACTTTGAGAAAATGGATAAGAATATCCTATAGTTGTCTTTCTGTTATGTTCCGAAGTTACTTCTCTTTCAGAGTCCTGTCTTGGAGGTAATCCAGTCATGATAAGCAGTCACTCGAGTGTAGACACCTGGTTTATTCTTTTTACCACACCCTTCTCCCGCGCTTACTATTAGAACAAGGTGCCAGATGTTCCTAGAGTTGGAGTAAGCTAGTGGTCCACCAGAATCATTCTAGAAGAAAACAAGAAAAAAAAAATGTTTCTTGTCCTGAAACATTTCTGTCTCTCCTCTGGAGTTTTCAATAGGCTCTAGGCAGTGCAGACAATTCATGCTCTTTGGGCTTAGAACTGTGGAACTACTGAGTTTCTTCAAAACCCAGGGCAATTACAAACCAGAACACAGTGCCTACAATGGGATTGGATTGGGCTGGGAAGACTAGAAGTTGACCTTAACAATGGCAAAAGTGACTCCATGATGAAGCCTCTGTGGAATGGATGACATGTGCAAGTGGCATCTCTGGATAAGGAAGAGGCAGCCTCCTAGGTCTGCAGGTTGCCCAGAAAATAGGGCCAAATTTATTTTATTACCTTGTAACTATGGATTCCTAGACTGAAAACTTCCTGAGAGCAGAGTTGTGTTCACCACTGCATTTCCAGCTTCTTAGCTGGGGTCTGGTACATTAATGAGATGAATAAATATTTGTTAGGTGGATTGAAATAAGAAGCTACTCTGTGAAAATCATTAAGACAAAAAAAAAAAAAAAAAAAGTGGTAAAAACTTCCAATGAATTAGTACTTGGGAAAAATGATTTGATAATGTATCTAAAAGTACCTGACAGGCATCCACTTCTCCTGACATAAATCCAGCACATAGCATTGTATCAGTCACCAAGCCAGATAATGCATATGGAGCATTGCAAACTCTGTTATCAATAATCTTCAAAAAGGCCTGCTGAAGTATCACTGGAAGACCTAAGGGCAACAAATTCTGCATATTATGGAGATCTTAACCTTGTTTGTTAAAACAAAGAACAATTTGTAGAATAAAGCAGATCCTTTTGGTCACCAAGAGGCAGACAAGTCCCAGGCTAGACTGATTTCTTTCTAATGTTTATTATAGCTGGCTGCCTCACACAGAAATTCCAAAATTTCCAGTTTGTATTCCTGGAGATATTTCAGAAACTGAAGACAATGCCATGCTTTTTTTGGTCCCATCACTTCATTTTCTTTTCAGGTTTTTTTTTTTTTTTTTTAATGAATTGGTTAATTGCATGAAAGAGTGAGTGATTGATTAAATAATTATTCCTATGAAGCTATTACATATTTACAGAAAGACTTATCATTCACATAAACTTACCATTCATATAAAGTGTTCCCCATCCTGTAACTACAACACTGTCATTTGCTGAGAGTTTCATTTTGGCTTCAGGAAGACAAATCTTACGAACATGGTAAAAGAGACTTCTTCAGCGAGCTGTACAACAGCAATATCATCATGAATCCCAGGGCCACTAAAATTTTCATGAATGATAATGTTTTGAACTTTCCGTGTCATATACGGTTTATTTACTATAGTTCCAAAGTTAACCGTCCAATCTTCTGAATGATTTTTCCTGGAGGGCACAATTTAATTAAAATACACTCAATTTGTGGGTCAAAATGGTATTCTCAGTGGTTATCTTATAACTTTAAGCTATGTTTCCCAAACAGTACTATAAAGCACTTAAATTATTATCTTAAAAATGTCCTTGATGTGGGGATGTCATAAATGCTGCAGACATATAAAAACAGCTTCCCTCGTGGCTCAGAGGTTAAAGCGTCTGCCTCGAATGCGGGAGACCTGGGTTCAGTCCCTGGGTAGGGAAGATCCCCTGGAGAAGGAAATGGCAATCCACTCCAGTATTCTTGCCTGGAGAATCCCATGGACGGAGGAGCCTGGTGGGCTACAGTCCATGGGGTCGCAAAGAGTCAGACACGACTGAGCAACTTAACTACTACTAACTAAGGACTAGTAGATTTGTTTGTTGTTTAGTTGTCAAGTCATGTCCAACCAGACTCCTCTTTGACCCAGGGACTGAACCCATGTCTCCTTCATTGCAGGCAGGTTCTTCACCATCTGAACCACCAGGGAAGCCTGTATTGGAGATGTTGTGTGTGTGTTAGTTGCTCAGTCATATCTGACTCTTTGCAACCCCGTGGACTGTAACCCAGCAGGCTCTTGTATCCATGGAATTCTCCAGGCAAGAGTACTGGTGTGGATTGTCATTTCCTTCTCCAGGGGATCTTCCCAACCCAGGGATCAAACCCCGGTCTCCTGCATTGCAGGCAGAATCTTTACCTTCTGAGCCACCAGGGAAGCCCATATTGGAGCTGTTGCTGCTGCTGCTGAGACTGAAGTCGCTTCAGTCGTGTCCGACTCTGTGCGACCCCATAGACGGGAGCTCCCCCGTCCCTGGGATTCTCCAGACAAGAACACTGGAGTGGGTTGCCATTTCCTTCTCCAATGCATGAAGTGAAAAGTGAAAGTGAAGTCGCTCAGTAGTGTCCGACTCCCAGCCCACTACAAATCCTCCTAAACAGTTGCTGATGTCTCCTGCTACTTCAGCCCCATCTGGTTTCTATGCATTTGAGTTGGGGAGCAACCACATGAGCAGCCTCAGTGCATGGGGTCCAGAATCACATGTACTGCCATGTACGCTGGACTCCATGAGCCTGTGGCAGGGCTCTTGACATCTGTCTGCACACATAAAAAAATTGCAACTTGTTCTCACCAGTCACTCCACTATATGTACCAAGTCAATGAATCTTGGCTTATAATTTAGATTTTTTGACCAGATTCTCCAGTTCCTCTGAGATTCTTTCTCAATTTAGGCCCTAACATTCTATTTAATTACTGTCACTTTCCTCAAAATGTCAGGTGCATTTTTTTTAAGATTTCAAGATCTTTGTGTAACTGTGACCTTCTTGAATCCTTCTCCCATTCTGAAGACTTCAGTGACTCCACACATTCAATAGTTGTGTTTCTTTAGTAAGTAAGCATCTTGTTATTTAGAGGTGTCCCTGATGAATAAAACTATATTTTCTAAGCATATTTTCTAACGTTTCCATTTAAAAATCTTCTTTATTTCAAATAGTTATTTTTGTTTGCTGTCCATAGAATAAGACTTGTGTCTCTACATCTCAACACATTTGAAGATGACTATTTTTTCAACTCAAAATACGCATTATTCTTTCTGATATATCTACTCCAATCAACAAACTTTATCTCTTTAGAGTCTGGAACAAAACTTGCAACTGCATATCTCAGTTAGAATATGTTCTCTATCTTCATCAAGTGTCCACAGAGCATACTAACATCTGTGTTGTACATGTGACACTTACCACTCCACCTGCATAATACCTTTAATATATCACATTTAAATTTCTTCAACTAGATTGTAAATCCCTACAGCAGAAGACGAATAAGCACCTTGTAACTGGATTTAGACATACCTGACTTCACACTCAGTTCCTGCTGTTTAAGAGTGGTAGGATCTTGGTCAAGTTGTATCACCATTTCTAAACCCAATTTCCTCATCTTTAAATAGCTTCAAGTATACATTTCATTACTTTGTCAACAAAGGTTCGTCTAGTCAAGGCTATGGTTTTTCCTGTGGTCATGTATGGATGTGAGAGTTGGACTGTGAAGAAGGCTGAGCGCCGAAGAATTGATGCTTTCGAACTGTGGTGTTGGAGAAGACTCTTGAGAGTCCCTTGGACTGCAAGGAGATCCAACCAGTCCATTCTGAAGGAGATCAGCCCTGGGATTTCTTTGGAAGGAATGATGCTAAAGCTGAAACTCCAGTCCTTTGGCCACCTCCTGCGAAGAGTTGACTCATTGGAAAAGACTCTGATGCTGGGAGGGATTGGGGGCAGGAGGAGAAGGGGATGACAGAGGATGAGATGGCTGGATGGCATCACTGACTCAATGGACGTGAGTCTGGGTGGACTCCGGGAGTTGGTGATGGACAGGGAGGCCTGGCGTGCTGCAATTCATGGGGTCACAAAGAGTCAGACACTACTGAGCGACTGATCTGATCTGACACATTTCATATGGAATTATTGTTATGATTACATGAAATGATGTAAATAAAGCACTTAGTATCAGGCAAAAGCCCTTATTTGGAAAATGTTAATTGCTTCCATTTGCTTTTCCCTTAGTTGCTCCCATTTAAATGCCTTTGTTTGCATGTGTGTGAGCTCAGTTGCTTCAGTTGTGTACAACTCTTTGCGACCCTATGGACTGTAGCCTGCCAGGATCCTCTGTCCATGGGGATTCTCCAGGCAACAGTACTGGAGTGGGTTGCCATGCCATCCTCCAGGGGATCTTCCTGATGCAAGGATCGAACTGGAGTCTCCTGTGTTGACAGGCAAGTTCTTTAGTGTCACCTAGGAAGCCCTTAAATGTCTTCACTGCCCTTGAATTATGAGGGTACTTGTAAATTTCATGTAGTCTTGGTGAATGTCACACATTTAGGTTAACCTTCACAGACCTCCTAAATAGATCTGCAACCAGAATCTTACATTTAGTCAGAGTTTCAAACTTACCTAGCAAAGCAGTGTGCTACAGAGAGGAGCCACCTGCTGCTGATCAGTGGAGGCCACAGTGGCATTTTCCCCATTCACAATTCGGTTGCCTACTGTGACACTGTTGGTCAGTCTTCTCCCACAACCTGAATAAAGGATTTATTTATACAAGAGCAGGTAACTTTGATTATGCTGTATAAGAAATACATTTTAAAACAGTTCTTGAAATCCTTCAATGATTGTCCTGTATCTCCTAACCAATGCTGTTTTTTTCCAGAATGTACTTTTTTTATGGTAGCACTCCATCCTTGTTTCGATGATTTTACTTTTCCTCTTCCTCTTTTCCAATTTCAAGAATCTTTCAGCTGTTGACCTTTGTTGTATTATAATTCTAGTCTCCCCAAGTAGATTGCATAATTTTAAAGGTGGAGACTTTGCTTCATTAATGTCTTACATAGCATGTACAATGCTGTCTGTAAAGCCCCATGTGGATAACATATACTCCATAAATATCCACTGAATGAATGAATGCACGGATGTATCAAACTGTGGGCCACATGATTCTCTAAAGAGAATTGGCTTAAAAAGTACAGACTTTTTTTAACTTATAATAAACACATTTTATATAGCCTAGTTTTGCATTTTCTTATTACCCTCCATTTTTCCTTCACTAAAAAAAAAAACTAATTCAGCCATGATATTCTTCGTGATTCCATTTTTTGAAAATAATTCTCACTTCACACTTTTGAACAACCCATTACAAATAGTCAGTGTTTTTCAAAAAGAAACGCTAGATAGATATGTGGCATTGCCAATAATTTTGAAAGACTACTACAGGTTTCCAAAATGAAGTACTTCTAGAAACTTTGTAGCAAGATGATGGGGAACTATTTATGAAAGTGTTAAATTTATAATAAAATTTCTAAACTTACAGTTTAGAAGCATTTGTTGGTAAGCATTTCAACATTATTCTTGATGATTTCTGAAATTAAGAAACAAAAACATAAGGTTAATAAAATATCACCAAGCAATTCTTTTCAACCAAAGGACGAAATTTCTCAACCCAGTTACACCCAACATTTGACTATTAAAATTAGTTCATGTGTTATTTATCAACCCCTCTGACTCCTACTTGCTCAATTTTGGCCATCTCTCCACATTTCTACCAGGTGGTATAGGCAAAAGGAAAAGGAGATAAAAAAGCAAAGCTCTCAGTTTTATAACAGTTGAAGCAAAACATTTAGAGAAATAAGAAGCTGACACTCTTACTAAAAGAGGCACTGAGCATAATCTTTGGATTTTTTTCCCTATGATAATTCTCACTACTTTGAAATAGAGTTGTCTATATTTTAAAGAAAAATAGCAATTAAAATTACATTTTATTGTGCATACCCTGCTCTTTAGAAGTCATCTCATTACTTAGACTGAATTGTGAAATTTTGAGAATTTGACTTAAATTTAAGTCTATTTTCTACTGGAAAGATACCTTAGAGAGAAAGAAAAGAGAGAACATAAAAAAAAGGCACATCAGAAAGTGTTGACCCTGCATTCCTAGGAGACAGAGGGGCCATAACTGGTACAACCTTCTTTCCTAATGACTAAGCACAAAGGAATTATCTTGCTCTTTGCAAAAGCTCTAACTCAAACTCACTTCTTATGAGTGGCCCATTGGTAACAGGGACTGTATTGAAGCAAAGGAGCTGTAACAGGCAGTTGGTGACCATTATAGCCTTCAAGGATACTAGGATCAATTGTCAGTCTGGAAGAATCACAAAACTGGGCTCTGGAAACATAAGCTTATCACCTAACAGACTTTTTAATAATTGGAGTTTAGAGTTTCAAGATCTTTGAAAAATCATCAAAAATTTATGAATAATTACTTTCTGTACTAGGACAAAATCCTATCATTTTCTTCCCTTGTTTTCTAAGGAATTATTCCAGGCAAACTTTATCTTTAATAATATTACTTCCATTCTCCCACAAGAAGCAATGAGAATTCCCTAATCTTCAACTTTACCCTTACTCCTGCAATCTTTACACTGAATGATCAAGAAAACCCCAAGTCTGTTTCTTATAATGAGAGCCTGACATAAGTAGAAGGTAAGGAGGAACATATGGAGGAGGGCTTGGCAGCTTGGAGTATTTTTGCTTGGAGAATCCCCATGGACAGAGAAGCCCAGCAGGCAACAGTCCATGACATCACAAAGAGTCAGACTCGACTGAGTGACTAAGCACAGCACAAGGAGGAATATGACTTCAGTTATTATTTTTCACCCCCTTTTCATCCATTACAGCCAACCCTTCCAAACTCACAAGCATGCCTGTAGCTTAACACTTATTTCTATCACTGTTCAGACAAAGATTCTATAACACTTCGCTTTCCAATACCACCTCAATTATAGGAGTGCCACAGTTGGGAAAACTAATTTTTCCTAAGAAAATTCCTAAAAATTTTGGTTCATTTTTTTTTCAGTCCTTTTTTTTTAATAGTCTTGGTATTTAAGTAGTAGAAAATAATGTAAAAAAGTAAAATACCTGTAACTTTAATGGAAGTGGGAACTGCATTCCAGGATGCCATGGTGTCCTTCAACTTCTGATGTAAGATAATCTTGATTTTAGTCCTCATGCTATTCTTTTCTGCTGGAGGAAACTTGAATGTCAACTGTAACTGTACACTTGAACCACTGGAATCAGGACTAGAAATAACAGAAATATTCTAGTGTGCTGTTTTCTGATTTTTTTAGATGTTTCATGAACACATTAGATTTCCCACATGTTAATTATTATATTGCCTTTACATATATTAAAAAATAATACAGATATTTTCTCAGTATATATAAAGTGTAATGGTCCCTAAGAACCTAACTGGTTAAAAGGTATTACTCATGAAAAAGGATGTGAACCACAAACTAGAAATCAGAATATTTCAAACACATGTAAGAAACTGACTACTGGCCAACAAATAATTGGCTTGAGATTTTATTGTAATGTAGAAAAAAAAATAGTGTTCTTATATAGATATTTTCTAATAGCTTAATTTTAGAGAAAAAGATAAATGGGAACTTAAATGTAGGGTCTGGAAGTATTCAAAAGATAACTTCTAGCATGTATTTGGGAGCCAGTACTAAACTTCTTCCTATAGATTCTTATATATGCCCACCCCAATAGATCTATGCAATGATAAAGTTCAGAAAGATAACTCTAAAACATGAAGACAATCTCCATTATCTACATATTCAGTACATAATTTTTATTAATCAGGAAATAAGATAAATTCATTTTGGAAGATTTTCAAACAAAAATCCATATTAAGCACTGTTAAAAAAAAAACTTCAACTCTATTTTCAAATAATTATGATTAATTGAAGACCCTTTGAAGATTTTTGCTTGTCTGTAAGAAAGTAGATTGGTTGGTTGGTTAGTTGGTTGATTGGTTGGCTAGCTGGATTTTTTGTTTCATTTTGTTTTATTTAGGGAGTTCAGACTCACAAGTGCTCCCTGTGTCACTCATTCCCTATGCTTTGTGACACTGCCTTCCTACATCCCTCATCCCCCCCACCACCACCAAGCGCACTTACAATACATATTTAGACAAAAGTTACCTTAAAAAGATTCACTTTCTCCAATCATTAAAGTGATGGCAATTATGAGAGAGAACAAAAGAGGATTATTTTAGAAAAAATATGGCCAGATGAGTATGAATGGAAAAAGAGATGATTTTAGTGTATCAGTAGCAAAACAATCAGCTAGAACTTCTGGTTTTGCATAGAGTTACAATTATCTTTTATCATAGAAGTCAGTTAGGACTGACTGCCACCAACAACTTTATAATTCCCCTTCAAGTACAGAGATTAAAGATTTGAGCAGAACACTTCCTACCTGAATAGAAATTTGTTCAATACAGTGATGCTATAATTTATGGGGAACTCTTTCAGATCAGATCAATCACTCAGTTGTGTCTGACTCTTTGCGACCCCATGAATCGCAGCACGCCAGGCCTCCCTGTCCATCACCAACTCCCAGAGTTCACTCAGACTCACGTCCATAGAGTCAGTGATGCCATCCAGCCATCTCATCCTCTGTCGTCCCCTTCTCCTCCTGCCCCCAATCCCTCCCAGCATCAGAGTCTTTTCCAATGAGTCAACTCTTCGCAGGAGGTGGCCAAAGTACTGGAGCTTCAGCTTTAGCATCATTCCTTCCAAAGAAATCCCAGGGCTGATCTCCTTCAGAATGGACTGGTTGGATCTCTTTGCAGTCCAAGGGACTCTCAACAGTCTTCTCCAACACCACAGTTCAAAAGCATCAATTCTTCGGCGCTCAGCCTTCTTCACAATCCAACTCCCACATCCATACATGACCACTGGAAAAACCATAGCCTTGACTAGACGAACCTTTGTTGGCAAAGTAATGTCTCTGCTTTTGAATATGCTATCTAGGTTGGGTCATAACTTTCCTTCTAAGGAGTAAGCATCTTTTAATTTGGCTGCAGTCACCATCTGTAGTGATTTTGGAGCCCAGAAAAATAAAGTCTGACACTGTTTCCACTGTTTCCCCATCTATTTCCCATGAAGTGATGGGACCGGATGCCATGATCTTCGTTTTCTGAATGTTGAGCTTTAAGCCAACTTTTTCACTCTCCACTTTCACTTTCATCAAGAGGCTTTTTAGTTCCCCTTCACTTTCTGCCATAAGGGTGGTGTCATCTGCGTATCTGAGGTTATATTGATATTTCTCCTGGCAATCTTGATTCCAGCTTGTGTTTCTTCCAGTCCAGTGTTTCTCATGATGTACTTTGCATGTAAGTTAAATAAACAGGGTGACAATATATAGCCTTGACGAACTCCTTTTCCTATTTGGAACCAGTCTGTTGTTCCATGTCCAGTTCTAACTGTTGCTTCCTGACCTGCATACAAATTTCTCAAGAGGCAGGTCAGGTGGTCTGGGATTCCCATCTCTTTCAGAATTTTCCACAGTTTATTGTGATCCACACAGTCAAAGGCTGAGGAACTCTTTAGTCCCTCTCTTTTTACCTTCTTTCTTCCCTTCTTTCCTCCCTTCCTTCCTTCTCTCTCTCTCTTCCTCTATCCCTGTTTCTTGCTGTTGATGTTATTTAAAGCTGAGGTGTATGTGATGTATTACCTACTTCTCATTCCATAAGATCTTGAATGAATTTTTACTTACAGAAGTTTGATGACTTTTGAGTTTATATATTCTTTGTATACACTAGAATTTTGAAGTGCATCAGATATCTGTCAAGAGAAAAAACAAAAAAGCTACCATGTATGTTTTAACCAAATTTATAATAAAATAAATAAACTTCTGACTTACCTTAATCTCAGTATCTTTGCTCAGATCTGTGCTGGCCTGTGAAACCGTTTTTTCACAATTATCATTGTATGTGATTCCAGAAATATAAAAATCACCTTGGTAATAGTAAGTCTTTTCTGTGAAATAAAGAAATACTTTAAAAACTTTAAAATAAACTTGACCTCAAGTCCCTCCATATCTTTATCTCAAAATTAATAATCAATACTGGGAAATTAACTTATCACCACTTGAATGAGAGATCCCCCTAGCCCTCAGCAAACTCTGATTACTCTCAGTATTAACAAAAACTGTATTAATTCATAAATATTAATTCGTAAACCAGAATCCTAGAGTAAGCCCATCTTCCAAAATTGCTTCAAAAAATTTTACAACCAAGTTTGAGTGTCTAATTTTATTTCAAGAAGTCCAGTTCAACTAATTTAGATTTAGGTAATATAAGCTTGTCTAGCGTTGAATCTGAAATGGTAGATAGCTGACCATGTAAAGAAACTCAAGAGTAAATTCTCATCCTACACACTTCCTGCTCAAGCCAGGATGACTGTAGTGCTCCATTTTGTATCACTTCTTTCCACTAAGTCATTGTTTCTTTTTAAAAAGGGACTTGTTAAAATGCAAACTATATTTTGGAAGACCAGCTAATTAAGCTACTGGTCCCCACTAACATACTGACAAGGCTTCTTCACGGGAGCCTGCTTCGGAAAACTCAGAGAGCTATCCATAAGGAAACTATGTGAATAAAGTTATTTTTTAATGAGTAGAGGTAGAAGTAGATAGAAAGATTCAGACTATGGAGACATGGTGGATAGACAAGGTAGGCAAGAGACTGTGAGCATCCACTATACTTCCAAAGGATAAGTTTTGAAATTTGATATTAAGATGGTTGGGTAAAAACAAAGGAGAAGAGGCTAGGTTGAAAAAGAACTGAAATTTTCACTGAATCAAGCAAAATATATCCACATTGCATTACTGCATAGGGTGATATATTTCAGAGGAATAAAATAGGAAAATCATGAAAAAGTATTGTTAGAATCATACACTTAAAGTATTAAGATGTGGGTTTGTGCTCAACTATACTAAACAGCTTGTGATATCTAGGAAGTCACTTGACTTTCCTGAGCCTCAGTTTCCTGCATGTGAAAGTAGGGACAGTAGTAAAACCTGCCCTCCCAGGCTCAGATAATTAGTGTGAGGATCAAGTGGAGTAACACATGCCAAGTTTCTTTCAAAAACAACTAATCTCAAAAATATACAAGTTTCTTTAAAAAACAACTAATCTCAAAAATATACAAGCAACTCCTACAGCTCAATTCCAGAAAAATAAATGACCCAGTCAAAAAATGGGCCAAAGAACTAAATAGACATTTCTCCAAAGAAGACATACAGATGGCTAACAAACGCATGAAAAGATGCCTATACCTGTGGTGGATTCATGTTGAGATATGGCAAAACCATTGCAATATTTTAAAGTTAAAAAATAAAATAAAAAATAAAAACATTAAATGGATATACAAATTTCAGGGTTTACTTTTCCTGAAAGATAAAAATAAAACAAGCTCTCTGGATGTAAACTTAATGAATGTTATTAAAAATAAGATCAAGTTAGTATGAGCATTCAGCCATTTAACCACTCTTGACTGTCCACTATTAGAAAAGCCATTAGTGGATTATCCACAGCTGCTTATCACTTACGTCATTCAAAAAAGTTTGTTTATATATTTGCTGCATCAAGTCTTCGTTGCAGCACATAAGATCTTCATTACCTCATGTGGGATCTTTCATCGTGGTGCAGACGCTCTAGTTGTGGCACAAGGGCTCCAGAGCATGTGGACTCATTAGTTTTGGCCCCGGACTTAGCTGTTCCACAGCATGTGGGATCTTAACCAGGGATCAAAATGCATCCCCTGCATTACAAGGCAGATTCTTCATCACTAGACCACCAGGGAAGTTCTTCAAATGGATCTTAACAACCAATATCAGAGCACAAGGATTGGCTCAGACAGTAAAGCATCTGCCTATAATACAGGAAACCCAGGTTTGATCCCTTGGTCGGGAAGATCCAATGGAGAAGGGAATGGGAACCCACTCCAATATTCTTGCCTGGAACATCCCATAGGCAGAGGAGCCTGGAGGGCTACAGTCCATGGGTTCGCAAATAGTCAGACACAATTGTGTGTGTAGATCTTAATAACCAATATCAGAAGGAACCAAAAAGAGTAGGGAATCTCTGAAGTTTGAGGTATATTTTTTACCAAAAGATACAAGTTAGCTACAAACCTATTCTACAAGCACCTTTATTGACAATGAATACTGGCATCACAGTATTGAGCATTTCAATCTTGCCCACACTCCCATAGCTGTTGATATAACTTATAGACTGGATCAAAGAGGCATCTGATTCAAAAAAATTGCAAACTTTGGTGTCAAATAGCATAAAATTAAGTTGAAATAAAATAGTAATTTGATGAGAAAGTTTCCATAAAGAAATTTAATATTCTTGTGTTTCTTGTCAATTTTTAAGAAAATGAGAGTCAATACTGACCAACTGCCAGAAAATGGACAAGGAGACCAATAGTTAATCCCCAAATTGCCACAACTCCAAGAAAAATAAGGATGGTTCTCCATAACGGCCAAGATCTTCTCTGAGAAGATACGCTGGTGTGTCTACCAAAAGAAGGAAGGTGACTTGAATCAGATGATGTGCTGTGTGTTGTGCTGAATCAGATGATAAATATTCTAAATTTACCTGTCAATACAATATTGTAAAGTTTAAAAATAAAATAAAATTAAACTAAAAAAAAAAATTACCTGTCTCTCCTCCAACTCATACAACACAATTTATAGTTTATGCATCATATCTTTGTGTTAGCTTAAAACAAGAAGCCTCAAATGTGTAAGGAGGATAGACCCTAATGCTCACTCCAGTACTCTTGCCTGGAAAATTCCTGTGCAACTCCACCCAGTCTTAATTCCTCTCTGTACTGTTCTCAATTCTTAATCCTACCTCTTCCTTATATCTCTTTTGATGACTTGTTTATTAACACTACCCTATGCCAACATTGTGAAAGCACTTCAAAGAAACTCCCTACATTCCATACGTGCTTTTATACTGAAGTTCATTTGTATAATCTAATTTTCATAGAAAAATATTTCTTATATTAGATAAATCACACTTTAAAAGGAGCATATAATTAATGTGAACAATATATTTATAACCTTATTAATATCTGAAAATATATGTCTGCTAATAAGTAGAAAAATTTACTATGATAGTCTCAAATTTGTTTTGGAATAGCCATTGTAACTTAAGCTGGTAGCTTAGTCTCTCTGAGACATGAATACTAGTTTGAGAGACTCAAGCACTATATAGCCTAAATTATGTACATAGTACAGAAAGTAGCTGGCATGGTTTCGATATAAAATAGTCACTATACTACAGTGTATAAAATGCTTTTCTTTGAAGATCCCTTTTAGATGTTCTTGAAAATTCTAAAGAATACACAGTGTTGACTATAGAACTGGTATTGCTTTTTCCCTTTAACTGTGAATTTCTTCCTATCATAAATAATTGAGATTTTTTTATATATAAAATATCACAGTTTATGATTTATTCAACCTCTCCTCTAGTATGATGTTTGCATTCTGAAATTGATTATTATTTTTAATAACAGCTGAAATCATTAAAATCATGTTCTAAATATCCAAAAAAGTCCATTCATGAAATAATTTACTCTCATCTATCAAGTATATATTTTAGCCATAATTTTTTAAAGGTAGAAATCTGAGTTCTTGAATGAATCTCTCATTTAACAAAGATAATAGGGTAAAAATTAATCTTCAATAAATTTAACCAACTCCATATGCTAAACTAAATTATACCTAACTCACTTTTGGACAGAACCTACTGCAAGGAAGAACTCATTGCTATTCTGGGATAATTCAACTATTTACCTTAATCAAGTTATAATAATGTTAAAAATGACGGTAACTACACTATCCACAATTTTAAAACATTTATCTCACAATAATTTATTTCCCACAGCCCATACCCAGTATCATATCCTAAATCAGACTTCGTTATAACAAATTCTGACACTGAATTAGCAGTTAAATTACAAAGCCTTAAAAACTGTAGTTCTCATTTACTAAAACTTCATTTCCAACCACTTGAATTGGATGGACCTGAGTTCTGTTAAATAGTGAAGAGTGTAAAACATAATTCCAATGCAAAATTCCCCAAATCTTATAAAGATACTTTTTTTTTTCCCATCGTTAAAGTTGTTCAGTCTTTTCCAACTCTTTGTGACCCCATGGACTATATACAGTCCATGGAATTCTCTAGGCCAGAATACCGGAGTGGGTAGCCTTTCCCATCTCAAGGGGATCTTCCCAACTCAGCGATCGAACCCACGTCTCCCGGATTGCAAGAGGATTCTTTACCATCTGAGCCACATAGGGAGAGGCTTATTAATAAGGAAGAAAGTATTAATAATTAATGATCAAATAAGTCAAAAAGCCTTCATCACCAACTTTCTTCCAGAACTCTAGGAAAGCTGAGTCTGGAAAGGAACCTATTTGGAAATGTATTACGTTTTGAGGGCCCCCTGCAGTTTAATTTAGAGTCTGTGTTGTAAAGTATATTATTCCAAAAATCTATAATGGCATTCAGGTTTTTAAAATATTTCTTTAAAAATTCATATTAGAAAACATGGTTTTCGTTACACCATTAGAGAACAAAAATGGTAGTATTCCTTTTTTTTTTTTTGGCTGCACCTTGCAACATGTGATATCCTAGTTCCTTGACCAGCAATCAAACCTATGCCCCTGCACTAGAAATGTGGAATCTTAACCACTGAACCACCAGGGAAGTCCCAGTGGTATTCTTATGAATGATTATTTTTAAAATAGCAAATAAAATTTTGCTAAAATTTGATTAATATTTTCCAAATTTCTGAAAATTTCCCAGAGACTTTACAGGGCCTTTAGATATCAGAAACAGTAACATGGATCCAGAAATAAAAATCTAAATTATAAAAAGCAACTAATGAACAAAAAACTAGAAGCTACTCTGTAGCAACCTGTTAGCTTTTATAGACTTAATCTCCCAAATAAAATTCCATTTACCTGTACATAGTATTCTGGTTATTATGGTGGAGTCAGCAACAAAGATAGTGATGATGTTGACCATGATGACAATGATAATAGTGGTAATAAAAATAAGGGCTTTCTGGTGGAGCTTTTAAGATGATCAGAGTTTCCCAGGTTTATGTGTTACATTCAGTGTTGGTTGGTTCATTTTTATGGGCTGGGTGAAATAAAGAGAACAAATAAAGTGAAACTTGTCTGACTAGTGTCAACAACTGTCATATTTCTATGGTTTCAAGATAAGAGTCATCCAGGGAATGACAAGCTTCCTTGACTTGGCTATTTAGAAAAAACTAATAGCCTAATCTTTGTCTGGTCACTTAAAAGGTACACCTAAGAAATAGCTTTTTGGTGTATCGAGATAATTCTAACTCTGTGTTTGACCAGTTTCATCATTCTGGATTCTTCCTCCTCAACTGAAACCAGCTGTAATTAGGTAGAAGTTGCTGACAAAAGGCTTTTCACAAGGTATTGATATTAACATAACTAATATCACCACCATTTTGATATAATGAATTCTATTTCATTGTTGTTTACATCTTCATTTCCCTAATTACCAGTGAAAATGATCATTGCTGCTGCTGCTGCTAAGTCACTTCAGTAGTGTCCGACTCTGTATGACCTCATAGACTGCAGCCCACCAGGCTCCACCGTCCCTGGGATTCTCCAGGCAAGAACACTGGAGTGGGTTGCCACTTCCTTCTGGGTTGCATGAAAGTGAAAAGGGAAAGTGAAGTCGCTCAGTCAAGTCCGACCCTCAGCGACCCCATGGACTGCAGCGTTCCAGGATCCTCCGTCCATGGGATTTTCCAGGCAGGAGTACTGGAGTGGGGTGCCATTATGATCATTATTTCACATATTTCACTTTTCAGCTATGCTACAGCCCCAGTCTTTGTGTTCTGACTCCTACAGCCTGTTATACCGTGGTTTTCTGCTTAATTTTTAGCTCCTCTACCTCACCTGGACTGGCCAGTGGTTTCTGGCAAGAAACTATATGTATGTAAATCTCACCCAGTATAGCCCCTTCTCTTCATTAGTTTTCTTTGAGACAGCTTTTAAATTTCACCCAGTATAGTCCCTTCTCTTCATTATTTTTCTCTGAGAGTTTTTGCCAGTTTTTGGTCACTCTGTATTACCTTCATATGGTTGTTATATTTTTTCAAAGGTTTATAATTATTAATTCTAGAAAAGCTTGATAGAAGATATTTCTCCATTGCTGCAAGTGGAACAAGTCATTGGTGGTGTTCAAAAAACAGAATCTCTTAATTTTAGTTTAAAATTTGCCAATATTTCCTTTTAAGGTTAGTATTTTATGAGTACATATACATAGTTTGTTGAAGAATTCTTTGCCTTTCATAAAGATATACTTGCATGTTTTCTTCTGAAAACCTTAGTGTTACCATCTGCACTTAGATCAATAATTCACATTGCATTCCTTTGTGTGTATATTATGAAGAAGGAGTAAAGATGCATTTTTTTCCATATGACTATTAATTGACCCTGCACATCTTACTGAAATCATGTGCATGCAATTCTCTATCCACTATCCTGCATTGTCACCTCTGTTATAAATCAAGTATTGATATAAATCAAATGGGGGTCTCTTTCTGAATTTTTTATAGTTAATTTTTTAGTGTACTCTATCACACTGCCTTAATTATTGAAGTTACATCATGTCATGTGTCGACTTAAAAACACAACATAAGAGTTGGCAGTTTAAGTTGTGTTCAAGGTCTTACTGAGGACTATAGCTTGGAGACAGCCACTGAGTTAGCTCTGAGGAAACTGCTCCAAAGAGATAGTGGAGAAAACCAGTTTGTATGATTTTTGGCTAGGAAATACATACAGTCAAGTATACATCTTAGTAAAACACTACTGCTAGTCACAAAAAACAAATATCTCAAGTCAATGATATTAATGCTTTTCAATGTATGGGAAGATTCAAGAGTCCAGGGTTATTCAAATTCCGCTGGAGATGTTTACCCAAGTATCTAAGAGGCCTGTTTGTCCAAAGCACAATGGGCCTCATTCTTTATCATCTGTGATGGATTGCAATTTAATACTTCTAGAACAGAACTTTTTCTCTGTTCACACTTGATATATGGTATGTAAGCCCATATTATTTTTCTTTTCTCAAAATGGTCTTGGATATTTTTAGTCCATTATATTTCCTTGATTGATCAAGTTCCAAAAAGAAATCTCTAGACTTTTGTTGGCATAGTATTGAATCTATAGATCAAATGGGGAAGAATTAACTGAAGCTTCCAATCCATGAACTTGGTGATTTCTTCTATTTATTTCTATTTTTAAAAAATTTCTCTCAGTAGTGTTTTATAAGTATCTGAATAGAAGGTTTATACATGTTTTCCTAGGTTCAGTCTCATGTATTTGTTTTTTTCTATTCCAGTGTAAATCGTTGTTGATGGTGGTATTGTTCAGTCACTAAGTCATGTCCTACTCTTTGAGACTCCATGGACTGCTGCACACTGGACTTCCCTGTCTTTCACTATCTCCCAGAGTTTGCTCAAACTCATATCCATTGAGTTGGTGATGCCATCCAACCATCTCATCCTCTGTCATCCCCTTCTCCTTCTGCCCTCAATCTTTCCCAGCATCAGGTTCTTTTCCAATGAGTCAGTTCTTCACATCAGGTGGCCAAAGGATTGGAGCTTCAGTCCAGCATCAATCCTTCCAATGAGTATTCGGACTGATTTCCTTCAGGATTGACTAGCTTGATTTCCTTGCTGTTCAAGGGACTCTTGAGAGTCTTCTTCAGCACAATAGTTCAAAAGCATCAATTCTTTGGCACTCAGCCCTCTTTATGGTCCAACTCTCATATCTGTACATGACCTCAGGAAAGTGATATTATTTGTAAATGGTACTATTCTTTAAATTTTATGTTATATTTATTGTTGGCATATATAAGTACAATTGACTAGTATATTGACTTCATATTGAGAAACTTCATTTATTAATTTTATTTTTCTGTTTGTATAGTATTTTGGATTTTTAGCATATATCTACATCAGCAAATAAGTACAATATTATTACTTCCTTTTCATTGCTTATATTTTTATTTTCTTTTAGCTGATTGGTTGTTTGATTACTTTTGCCATACATCATAGAATTCTAGTTACTGTTGAATAGAATGGATGATAGCTGGCATCCTTCTCTTGTTCCTACGTTTAGGGAATGTTTTTTGGTATTTCACCATTGAATAAGATAGTTACTATCATTTTATCAGATTAAAGAAGTTTCTTTTTGATTTTAGTTTGCTAATTTTTATAATAAATTAATTTTGAATTTGACCAAATGCTTTTTTCCATTTATTGAGATAATCATTTTCTATTTTTGTCTGATCAATATTATGAATTAAATTGATATTTAAATGTCAAATCAAACTTATATTTCTATTACAATAACCCCCAACTGTATTGCAAATAAAATGTGATACATTTTATATTTTACTAGGTTTGATATCTTATTTTCTTTAGGAGTGTTGTATTCATGCTCCTGAAAGAGAATGACATAATTTTATTGTCTTTTAATGTCATTGTTAAGCTTTGTAATCAAGGTAATGTTGTTCTTATGAAACAAGTTGGAAAGCAATTATTTTATTGAAAATAAAATTCTAAATTTATACCAGGTGGAAAAATTCCTAGAAAAAATATTCAAGTCTCCAAAACTGATATAATCACCACTGTAAGAATTGCTACCTATCCTTCAGGAAAACAACTTTTTGGACTTTGCAAAAACTTAAACTTTCTCTTTACATAATGACTGAGATTCAGAAAATTATTTGTTGAAGCAGCTATTAGAAATATAATCCACAACTCATATGTATGTTATATGACATTTACTGTCAGTTACCTTCTTAAAATAAGACAAAGATTTGAAGCTAATGTATATTACGTATTTATGTTAGATATCAATCATCTCATGTGCAGGCATGCATGTCAGTCACTTCAGTCGTATTCGACTTTCTGCAACTCTATGGACCATAACCCGACAGGCTCCTCTGTTCATGGGATTCTCCAGGCAAGAATGCTTGAGTGGTTTGCCATTTTCTCCTCCAGGGGATCTTCTCAAGCCAGGGATCAAACCCATGTCTCCCGGGTCTCCTGCATTACAGGAGTATTCTTTACCCACTGAGCCACCTGGGAAGCCCCAATCATCTCATATGCATCTCTTTTTTCTTTTGATTTTCTTCTAATATCAAAAATAGCAACTTCAGAAGATGTGTTCCTTCAGCTTTCCTTGGATAAACAATGTTGCTTATGAAACAGTATGAACCTTTCTTCCATCCTAAACAAAGACTAAAATTTCAGTACTTATGCTATTTTTCTCCCTTTGGTCCCATAACTACAAAAGACCTCTCCAATGTAAAGGAAAAATATGTCATATTGTATTAATGGCTTTGTTGAATCACCATTCTCTAAATGAGTACCTTATAGAATATACATGTGTTCCAAAACATTCCCATAGACTGCGTGTTCCAGTTTCAATTCAATTATGAGGTCTCAGTGTTTTAACAAACTCAGATAAAAATTAATCAAGTGCTCCATAGCAGCTGGAATTATCCATCTTATGAGAGTACTTTCTCTTCCTGGGTTTATATTTTCCCCAAGTTGTATCATGATATTTGCATCCAAATACATTTCATTTCAAATTTTTCAAAATCTTTCAAACCCACCTTAAGATTTTCTATTCTACTGAATCTTCTGAAGTTACTCTGGCCCACATTAATTTTATTATTTTCTGTCATAATATTGCACATACTTTATAACAATTAATTATTATTTATTGTTCTATTTGTGCCATATTTATTTCCCCAAGAAGATGATAAGATTCTAAAGTGCAGAGTTTACATCTTATACTAATTTTTCATACACTCCAGTTTCTCAATAGGCACTTACAGTTTCATTGTCAGGAACAGGAAGCAAGCACCTCTTCTCCTTTCTTTTTATTGCTTGTTTATTCTTACATAGTGCTGTGTCGTGCTGAGTTGCTCAGTCATCTCGATTTGCGAACCAATGGACTGCAGCCCACCAGGCTCCTCTGTTCATGGGGATTCTCCAAGCAAGAATACTGGAAAGGGTTCCTTTGCCTTCCTCCAGGGGATCTTCCCAACCTAGAAATTAAACCGGGTCTCCTGCATTGCAGGCAGATTCTTTACCAGCTGAGCCACCAGGGAATTCCTACATGGTATTTGGCTCTTATTTGTACTATTTTTTTTCTTTTTTTAATTTTATTTTATTTTTAAACTTTACAATATTGTATTAGTTTTGCCAAACATCAAAATGAATCCACCACAGGTATACCCGTGCTCCCCATCCTGAACCCTCCTCCCTCCTCCCTCCCCATACCCTCCCTCTGGGTCGTCCCAGTACACCAGCCCCAAGCATCCAGTATCGTGCATTTTTATTTTGCATTTGCAATATTTTGGTTTAGCTTGTCTGAAGAGCTACTAGCAGCCTTTTAAAGGGCACTGTTTCTTAATAAGCATACTTCTCACAGGACTTAGTTTTCAAAATAGCAAAACTAGAAGCTCAGTTTTACCAATAGTTCATCATGATCAAGCTCTAGGGAATTATTTGATATTTATCAAACTCATGACATTGTTTTTGACCAAGATGTCATGTAGTGAACTTATAATGGGAGCTGCAAGATTCTCTATCTCTAGAATGCATGCGTCCATAACTAGGATATTACTTTCATATTCTCAAGGAATCTGGATAACCTAGTTTATAGGTCTGTTACTCAAATGATGTGTGTGTATCAAATCCAAGTATTTTGATACTAGACTGCCTACCCACTTCCTATAAATTCTCTAGATTAAAACACCATTTTTTGTGCATTGGTAATTTTTGTTACTAAAAGTATAACTTCATTATGTAATTTATTCCTACTAAAGAAAGGCTGAAGGAAGATTGACATTCTTTGCCAAACCTTGTAACATAGTGAACCGAAGTCTAATACTCAATAAAAAGATAGATTATAAGAGACCAAATTGCTGTTTGATGAGTTTTGGTCTTTTGTAAGATGAATTACATTCCTAAGTATTAACAGTACTTACAAATGAAACTATGTGTAGTGTTATAGCTAATGTTTATGAGATTTTGATGACTCATAAAATGAGAGGAGTCCAAGAGTGGAGATAATATAGTTTATTTTTTAACTGAGAAAAGTTATTAGTGAAAATCCTTTGCCACTAAATCAGAAAAAATTTGGGGTTAAAAAAAGTGGATAAATTACTAAACGTATTGCTTGGGCAAACATAAAATTGGAAGCAGTCATTATTTGAAGCCTATGTTGATTCACTTAAAATAAACATTGTCATTAACTTTATACCACTTTAGAGTAGGAGATTCAGTTCAGTTCAGTTCAGTCGCTCAGTCGTGTCCAACTCTTTGTGACCCTATGAATTGCAGCACGCCAGGCCTCCCTGTCCATCACCATCTCCCGGAGTTCACTCAAACTCATGTCCATCGAGTCAGTGATGCCATCCAGCCATCTCATCCTCTGTCGTCCCCTTTTCCTCCTACCCCCAATCCCTCCCAGCGTCAGAGTCTTTTCCAATGAGTCAACTCTTCGCATGAGGTGACCAAAGTACTGGAGTTTCAGCTTTAGCATCATTCCTTCCAAGAACACCCAGAACTGATCTCCTTTAAGATGGACTGGTTGGATCTCCTTGCAGTCCAAGGGACTCTCAAGAGTCTTCTCCAACACCACAGTTCAAAAGCATCAATTCTTCAGCGCTCAGCTTTCTTCACAGTCCAACTCCTACATCCGTACATGACCACAGGAAAAACCATAGCCTTGACTAGATGGACCTTTGTTGGCAAAGTAATGTCTCTGCTTTTGAATATACTATCTATGTTGGTCATAACTTTCCTTCCAAGGAATAAGCATCTTTTAATTTCATGGCTGCAATCACCATCTGCAGTCATTTTGGAGCCCCAAAAAATAAAGTTTGACACTGTTTCCACTGTTTCCCCATCTATTTCCCATGAACTGATGGGACCAGATGCCATGATCTTAGTTTTCTGAATGCTGAGATTTAAGCCAACTTTTTCACTCTCCACTTTCACTTTCATCAGGAGGCTTTTAGTCCCTCTTCCCTTTCTGCCATAAGGGTGGTGTCATCTGCATATCTGAGGTTATTGATATTTCTCCCGTCAGTCTTGATTCCAACTTGTGCTTCTTCCAGCCCAGCGTTTCTCATGATGTACTCTGCATAGAAGTTAAATAAGCAGGGTGACAATATATAGCCTTGACGTACTCCTTTTCCTATTTGGAACCAGTCTGTTGTTCCATGTCCAGTTCTGACTATTGCCTCCTGACCTGCATATAGGTTTCTCAAGAGGCAGATCAGGTGGTCTGGTATTCCCATCTCTTGAAGAATTTTCCTGAGTTTATTGTGATCCACACAGTCAAAGGCTTTGGCATAGTCAATAAAGCAGAAATAGATGTTTTTCTGGAACTGCCCCTGACCTTGGACATGGGGTAGCTCCTCTCGGCCTCTGAGTAGGAGATTAGGGCAATGTGGTAGATAGAGTTACTTAGAATTCTTACTGTCTTCATCATCACCTTAAGAATTATTATCATTATTAATATAGCAAAAATAATAGCTATCATTCATTGAAGGTACACTAGTAGCCTTACTTTTTTATTTTCCAATGTCTCTATATACCTATTTCATATTAATTTTTTCAACAATAAATGGGGTACCTTGGTGACTCAGTGGTAAAGAATCCACCTGCCAATGCAGGAGACATAGGTTTGATCCCTGGGTTGAGAAGATCCCCTGGAGGAAATGGCAACTCATTCCAGTATTCTTGGCTTGGGAAATCCCAAGGACAGAGGAACCTGGAGGGCAGTCCATTGTGTTGCAAGAGTCGGACACAATTTAGTGATTAAACATGAGGTAAATATTGTCACTCCCACTTTACAAATGAGGAAATTGAACCTCAAAGAGTTTGTAACTTATCAAAATATACCCAGATAGTGAGTAATAAAAAAAAGATTAATTTTTTTTTTAAATGCATGGGACTGGTATTTCCTAAGATGATGGACTAAGGAAATGAGACCAACATTCCTGAAAATTATAGAAGGAAAAATGGGTAAAATAGTTAAGAACTCTGCTGACGACATCATAAAGCTAACAAAATAAAAATTCCAAGGCTGAGATCTTGCTGAAGATAAACTCAAAGAAGTAAATTAGCTTGCCATTTGGAGCTGCTATTTCTGAAAAAGGATGCTCAAGTTGAGAAGGGCATCTAATAGTATCAGGGCAACAGTGTCAAAAATTGGAATCCAGGGTCCGCACTGAGTAAGGGTGATTGTTAAACCCACTACACTTTGAGGTGGGCTCCTGAAAGGCAATTTGCTAAGTGTGACTATATGCCCAATATCTGGATTGGATATCTCTTTGAAAGAAACCAATGATACTGGATCCCTACATGGCATTCTACTATTGGAGGATCATAGATCTCAATGCAAAATAATAAATCTTTTAGAAAATAATTTAGGAAATAATCTTTATGATTGTGAAGATAGCAACATCTTCACACAATAAAAAGGTATTACCACAGAAACCATACTTTGTGATATTCTCATGTAATAAAACATTCTACAGCACTTTAAGTAAAAGAACTTCAGATACATGCATCAACATAAATGATTTTCACAAATGAGAGTCACAATATATACTATACAATTTCACTTCTGTAATATTCAAACACTGTTAGATGTAGGGTGTTGAGTTATAAGTCCAGGATACTGTTCTCTGGGATGCTAGCAGTGTACTATTTTTTGTCTAGATGGTAATCACATGTCTGCTTACCCCGTGACAATTTATTGATCTGTACATTTGTCTTCTGTGTTCTTTTCTATATTATACTTTCCCACAAAACTTCTGAAAAACTAATATATAAGCTATTAGAGAGGGAATTATTTCTGTATGAAAGCAAAATAAAGAGTCTGCCAACAACATGTACTGAAAAGTTACTGCAAGGTGCTATGAAAGTAGATACAAAAGATACAGAAAAGAATGCATCTGTGATCTATAGGGATTACACATGATAAGATAAATTAAACTATATGTGAACCAATACCAGAATATTGTTATAGTAACTACATGACTTTTTCCAAGAAAGCTGATGGGTCCAAGAGATACACATTTCAGTGCACTCCATTTTCATAAAAAGAAAGTGAGTACTCATTATTCATATAGCTAAACGTGTAATCCCCTGGGGTAGCAAATGGCAACTTGCTCCAGTATTCTTGTTTGGAAAATCCCATAGACAGATGAGTGAGCCTGGTGGGCTATAGTCCATGGGGTTGCAAAAAGCTGGACACAACTGATATGCATGCATAAACATGTAAAATTTTAAATACATAGTTGGTTGTCAAACTTCTACTCTTAAATCTTTATAGTCATAAATGCAAATATATTTATTTGATACATGAGATTTTGTTTATGCAATTAAGCATTTCAAATTTAGCATTAGCAAATACTTCCTAAATTCTGGGGCAAGAACTACTAAACTCATAGATATTTCATATTTTATTATGGTTTGCAAAATATTTTCAGCTTCCTGAAGATACTAATATTTTTACCACTTCACATGAGGTTTTTTTGGGGGGAGCACAATAACAAATAGAATGGAATTCTCTTCTTTTATCATGTTTTTAAAATACAAATATCCCAATTGTCCTCATGGAATTCCTTCACGTGGACCAGCAGATTTTCTCTCTTGACTGAAATTCTGATTTGCAGATTAGTAACACCATCTGGAGTTCTACCTACATATATTTCTGTGGGAAGAAAAGTCCATTTAAAAAAATATTTCTGTTTTATATTGTACTATAGTTGATTTACAATGTTGTGTTAGTTTCAGGTGTACAGAAAAGTGATTCAGTTATCCATACACATATATCTATTCCTTTCCCATTTAGATTATTACAGAATACAGAGTTTCCTGGGCTATATAGTAGGTCCTTGTTGGTTATCTATTTTCAGTATAGTGGAGTATATATGTCTGGAGAAGGCAATGGCAACCCACTCCAGTACTCTTGCCTGGAAAATCCCATGGATGGAGGAGTCTGGTAGGCTGTAGTCCATGGGGTCGCTAAGAGTCGGACACGACTGAGCGACTTCACTTTCACTTTTCACTTCATGCATTGGAGAAGGAAATGGCAACCCACTCCAGTGTTTTTGCCTGGAGAATCCCAGGGATGGGGCAGCCTGGTGGGCTGCTGTCTATGGGGTCGCACAGAATCGGACACGACTGAAGCGACTTAGCAACAGCAGCAGCAGCAGCAGCAGAGTATATATGTCAATTCCGAAATCCCAGTTTATTCCTCCTCCCCACCTTTCCCCTTTGGTAATCATAAATTTATTTTCTTAGTCTGTGAGTCTGCTTCTGTTTTGTAAATAAGTTCATTAGTATCTTTTTTTTTTTTTTTAGATTCTCCATGTAAGCAATATCATATGATATTTATCTTTTTCTGTCTGACTTACTTCACTTAGTATAATAACTTCCAGGTCCATTCATGTTGCTGCAAATGTCATTATTTCATTCTTTTTAATGGCTGGGTAGTATTCCATTGTATATATGTACATCTTCTTTCCCATTCATTTGTCAGTGGACATTTAGGTTGCTTCCATGGCTTGGCTACTGTAAACAGTGCTGCAATGAACAGTGTGATGCATACATCCTTTCAAACCATAGTTTTTCTCTGACTATATGCCCAGGAGTGGGATTGCTGGATCGTATTGTGGTTCTATTTTTAGTTTTTTAAGAAAGCTTCATAATATTCTCCATAGTGGCTGTACCAATTTGCATTCCACCAACAGTACTTCCAATAACTTAGGAGTTTCCCTTTTCTCCACACACTCTCCAGCATTTATTGTTTGTTGACATTTTGATGATAGCCATTCTGACTGGTGTAAGGTGCCTCATTGTAGTTTTAATTTGCATTTCTCTAATAATTAGCTATGTTGAGCATCTTTTCACTTGCCTCTTGGCTCTCTGTATGTCTTCTTTGAAGAAATGTCTATTTCAGTTCAAAAAGTCCATTAGTAATGGCACATTGTATGCAATTTATTTAATAACATCTTCACATTTATTTTCAAATGTAGAATTACTTTTTAGTGTTAATTGTATTAATAATGTTGTACATTAAACCTGCTGCTGCTGCTGCTAAGTCGCTTCAGTCATGTCCGACTCTATGCAACCCCGTAGATGGCATCCCACCAGGCTCCCCGTCCCTGGGATTCTCCAGGCAAGAACACTGGAGTGGGTTGCCATTTCCCTCTCCAATGCATGAAAGTGAAAAGTGAAAGTGAAATCGTTCAGTCGTGTCCGACTCTTTGCGACCCCATGAACTGCAGCCTACCAGGCTCCTCCGTCCATGGGATTTTCCAGGCAAGAGTACTGGAGTGGGGTGCCGTTGCCTTCTCCGACATTAAACCTAGTACTTATTTATTTTATAACTGACAATCTTGATCTTGAATTTTTCAGCCTCAAGAACCACAAGAAACAAATTTCTGTTATTTTTAAGTCACCCAATCCATGGTATGACTGCTTCTTTTTGCAGAAAGAAATCTGAACATCACCAATATTTGTCAATTTACACTACCAGAAGTGCTAGAACTAATAAGAGAAATATTCTAGACTTAGTAAACATCATTGCTGCACTTGCTTTCTGCTAAAATCTATTTCTTTGAAAATGTTTTGTGAATTTATTGAATGTCACAAAATTATTAAATTCCCTATGTTTATATAAAAGGATATTAATATAATAACCCTATTAAGATATAACCTTATTGTATTTGAACATACAATTGGCCAGGCAAAGTTTCTAAGTGGCCAGTAAGTGCGTAGGATGGTACAGCGGGAACAGTGGTAAATGTAAAGTTTGTACACAAAGGAAGTTAGGGTTGACAATTGATGCATGTCTGCATAATACTTTAAGATTGAGAAAAAAATGGAATGGTACAAACAATGAACAATTACGTTCACGCAAAGACCTACACATCCACATACAAATATTGAAGTATCTTTATTCATAGTAGTCAAAAACTATAAACAATTCAAATGCCCTTCAATGTATGAATGGTTAAACAAATTGCAGTGCACTCATAGTGTGAAACACACACAACAATAAAGTAAGAATGAACTGTCATGTGTGGGCACGACACATGCAATTTGAATTGATCTTAACCTAGATAGCATATTGAAAAGCAGAGACATTGCCAACAAAGGTCCGCCTAGTCAAGGCTATGGTTTTTCCAGTGGTCATGTATGGATGTGAGAGTTGGACTGTGAAGAAAGCTGAGCGCTGAAGAATTGATGGTTTTGAACTGTGGTGTTGGAGAAGACTCTTGAGAGTCCCTTGGACTGCAAGGAGATCCAAGCAGTCCATTCTGAAGGAGATCAGCCCTGGGATTTCTTTGGAAGGAATGATGCTAAAGCTGAAACTCCAGTACTTTGGCCACCTCATGCGAAGAGTTGACTCATTGGAAAAGACTCTGATGCTGGGAGGGATTGGGGCAGGAGGAAAAGGGGACGACAGAGGATGAGATGGCTGGATGGCATCACCAACTCGATGGACATGGGTTTGAGAGAACTCCGGGAGATAGTGATGGACAGGGAGGCCTGGTGTGCTGCAATTCATGGGGTTGCAAAGAGTCGCAAAGAGTCGGACATGACTGAGCGACTGAACTGTGAATTGAACTGTAAAGGAATTATGCTAAGTCAAGAGGCCAACCTCCAAAGTAGACATATTGTATGATCCCAGTTATTAATATATACCATTATTAGACAAAATTATATAGATGGAGAACAGATTGATGTTTGTCAGGGATTACAGACTGGGAATGGGGATGGGGATGATACCAGATGGCTGTGCATAGCATGAGGGATCCTTTGACCAAACTATTCTGCATTGTGACTTGGTTCAGTTCAGTTCAGTTCAGTTCAGTCTTTCAGTCGTGTCCGACTCTTTGCAACCCCATGAATCGCAGCACGCCAGGCTTCCTTGTCCATCACCATCTCCCAGAGTTCACTCAAACTCACATCCGTCGACTTGGTGATGCCATCCAGCCATCTCATCCTCTGTCGTCCCCTTCTCCTACTGCCCCCAAACCCTCCCAGCATCAGAGTCTTTTCCAATGAGTCAACTCTTCATATGGGGTGGCCAAAGTATTGGAGTTTCAGCTTTGGCATCATTCCTTCCAAAGAACACCCAGGGCTGATCTCCTTTAGAATGGACTGGTTGGATCTCCATGCAGTCCAAGGGACTCTCAAGAGTCTTCTCCAACACCACAGTTCAAAAGCATTAATTCTTCGGTGCTCAGCTTTCTTCACAGTCCAACTCTCACATCCATACATGACCACAGGAAAAACCATAGCCTTGACTAGACGGACCTTTGTTGGCAAAGTAATGTCTCTGCTTTTCAATATGCTATATTTAGCTTGGTCATAACTTTCCTTCCAAGGAATAATCGTCTTTTAATTTCATGGCTGCAGTCACCATCTGCAATGATTTTGGAGCCCAAAAAGATAAAGTTTGACACTGTTTCCACTGTTTCCCCATCTATTTCCCATGAAGTGATGGGACCGGATGCCATGATCTTCGTTTTCTGAATGTTGAGCTTTAAGCCAACTTTTTCACTCTCCTCTTTCACTCTCATCAAGAGGCTTTTTACTTCCTCTTTACTTTCTGCCATAAGGGTGGTGTCATCTGCATATCTGAGGTTATTGATATTTCTCCCGGCAATCTTGATTCCAGCTTGTGCTTCTTCCAGCCCAGCGTTTCTCATGATGTACTCTGCATTTAAGTTAAATAAGCAGGGTGCCAATATACAGCCTTGATGTACTCCTTTTCCTATATGGAACCAGTCTGTTGTTCCATGTCCAGTTCTAACTGTTGCTTCTTGACCTGCATATAGGTTTCTCAAGAGGCAGGTACACAAATCCACACATGAGATAAAATTACATGGAACTAAATACACACATACAAATAATTGCATTTTTAAAAACATAAACTCTCATAAGGTTGATAGATTGTCTCACGGTCAACTTCCTGGTTATGATATTGTACTACAGCTAATCAAGATGTTACCATTTCCATGAACTGGATAAAGAATACATAGGATCTCTCTGCATCATATTTCCAGTCTTCCCAGGTGGTGCTAGTGATAAAGGACTCAACAACTGCCAGGAGATATAAAAGATATAAAGGACCCAACAACTGTGTAGGAGATATAAAAGACGTGGGTTCCATCCCTGGGTCAGGAAGATCCCCTGGAGAAGGGCATGGCAACCCACTCCAGTATTCTTGCCTGGAGAATCCCATGGACAAAAGAGCCTGGCAGGATACCATCGATGGCATTGCACAGAGTCAGACACGACTGAAGCAACTTAGCATGCATGTATTATATTTTACAGCTCTGTGTGAGTCTATGATTATCTAATTATAAAAAATTATTTTAAGTGGTCAGAAATTTCAGGAAAAAGAATATCTCCACTTGAGAGAGTCGAGGAAGGCCTCATGGAGGAGGCATCGTTTGAACTAGACTGTAGATCTTCATACGGTCCAGTAGCTCT
Source organism: Bos indicus (assembly GCF_029378745.1). Classification (NCBI taxonomy): domain Eukaryota; kingdom Metazoa; phylum Chordata; class Mammalia; order Artiodactyla; family Bovidae; genus Bos; species Bos indicus. Next base: position 84,657,567 of record NC_091765.1, read on the forward strand.
ATAGTTAAAAAGGTTTATCATTTTTAAAAGTTGAAATGAAAAACGAGAATTTCGATGTTTGGCAAAACTAATACAATATTGTAAAGTTTAAAAATAAAATAAAATTAAAAAAAACAACTTGGTAATATGTTTTGGAATGATCTCAATAAAAGTTCTTTTGTAGAATTAAAATTAAACAAGAAATCAGCCCATTCTGAATATTATTATCCCTGTTTTATCAATGAGTATATTGAAGCTTAGTGTGTTTAAATAACTGGCTTATATCACCCAGTGTAAAATCTGGATTACTTCTTAAAATTGATGTGTAAATAGTAACAAAGCTACACGTTCTGCATAATACAAAAATAAAAGGTCAGTTCAACAACATTTGTTGAAAGACTATTATATGCAGAGCACTTTACTAAGTACTGTGCGAAGAGAGATAGAAAATATAGCTGAAAAATGCCTGCCTTCTTGCGCACTTAATAACTATTATTTCAGTCATGACTTCTTAACTTTCTCCAATGAAATGGCTAAAAGAGACAAGTTCAAGAATGCTGAAAGCCTTTATTGTGTTAGTCACTTGGTCATATCTGACTCTTTGCCACCCCATGGACTGTACTCCAGGCTCCTCTGTCCAAGGGATTCTCCAGGCAGGAATACTAGAGTGGGTTGCCGTTTCCTTCTCCAGCAGATCTTCCCAACCCAGGGATTGAACTCTGGTCTCCTGCGTTGCAGGTGGTTCCTTTACCAGTTGAGCTACCAGGGAAGATCTGAAATCCTGTAAAAGTTAACTTTCAAAGAAAATTGTCTTTTAAAAATATGATACTATTTTATCTATTTCTCTGTGCACATTAAGTTTGAACTATTGCTTATATATTCACTATGGCCAAACCTCTATTTCTAAGATCTTTTGAGAAATATTTCTCTGAGAAATATGATGCCACTGTGAAATCAGACTTCTAAAATTTCTTCTTAATTTAAATCTCTTCAAGTTTGCCAAAGAAATTCCTATCACATTGTAAATTTTACTTTAATTTGGAAACTACCTCCAGAAATGTGGAAAATACTAACATGCTGTCAATTTATATGGATTAATTTTTAAACAACTTCTTAAAGATGAATTGTATTCTTTTGATTTTACAAGACCCTGATACAGAATGCCTAACTACAGCTTTCATCATTACTTGAAAACCCTAAGAGCTTGCTTCCCTTTATTTACCTATAGCCTACGGGTGCCACCTAGAGGCCTAATTGTGAAGTATACTCAAACAAGAGGAACTCTGAGAGAAATGGTAGGAAATGTACTTGTCTTTCTTTAAAATTAATCGTTTTCCCAATTTTTTCAAAAAAATTCATTAAATATATGTCTACAAAATATTTAACACTGTAAATTCATGTCAGATTTCATATCATATTTTAGCCAAGTGCCTAAATTGTATCAGTTCACATGCCAATATTACTTAGGTGGATTTTTTTTTTTCTACTAATGTTTCTTTCAAAGTAGTTATGGTACAACACAGAACTCATACGAGTAGTTATACACAATGAGGAAAGGATAATGCAAAGATTCAGTGAAATCTCACCACTAACGTGAAACCAATCCTAACTTCTTAGTGCCTACATTACTTGAATGTTGTATGTCTAACAACTCAATAGTAATTTATCAAAGCTGAAATCAGGAAGGTGGTTGATATTAGGCTTTTTCTATCAATTTTCTATCCAGGCAGTGAGCAATTCAGTGTCATGCTAGATGTAGCAGGGAGGCATCTTCCAGGATAAATTCTCCATAATATCCTCCCATCTGAGCCCAGAGAAGTCTAAAAGACACATGGTGTAAGAACAGACTGGAAATGAGGGCAAGGAGGTGGAGTGGTAAGGCCGGAATCAGCAGTCATCTCAAAATAGAGGTCTGACCTTTAGCTGCATTTCTATAACTATACACACCCACACCTGGATCTTATTTCCCTTCACAGCTATGCAATGTGGAAAAACTTTAAATACAAACACACAAGCACTTGGTGATAATACCATTTCATTCAACAGTTCATACAGATTCTATTTTTATTTCCTCCTACCCAACCATACAAAAATCTTACCACATAATGTATGCTGCTTGTTCTTAGGTAAATTTTCACTTTAGCCTCAGATTTGAAAGGAATTCATAGTAAATTGATGAGTAACATTTTCCCCATCTTCCCCTTCTTTGTGGATTATCATGATGTCAAGCAAATTGATGATATTTATTTTTTATTATGATATGTTGACATTCTCAGTAGTGCCATGTTAAATAAATACTATTTGCTTTAACTTAAAACAAATATATTACATAGAGTTTGTATAATTATTACAGGCCACAGGAAAATAGAATCTTCCCCACATTTATCTCTGTCAGTTTGCTGGAAATGCAAATAAATTATATCTTGGTTGCTCTTTATTTCCTTAACTTAGTTCTCATTCTTTCACCATCATGAAGTATTTGGTTTTTTGCTGTCTCTTTACCTGACCTTTCATAATGATTATGATCATTTTCTTCATCACATTAATAAAAAACACCTAATATTTTTCTGTATGTAAAAAATGTAGGTTTTTTTTCATATTTCATTTTACTCTTTGTCCTGCACCTTGAAAGTAGAAATTTATTGAGTTGAGAAAAGCCAGGGAAATGAAGGGAGGGATCACTTCAAACAGCATACACACATGAGAGAGATTTATGTCAACAAGTCAAAATTTGATGACAGAAAACTCCCAGAAAAACAAATGACTGCAAGTTGAGACAGAATCCATCTGGTAGAAGCAAGATGGTGTGCAGAGAAGAGCTAGGAAGGAAATAGCAGATGGTTTAGTTCTATTAGTCAGATCTAGGAGACCTGCATGATGACTTCTGCAATTCTGTACCTGTAAGAATGACCTGTACACAAAAGTGTGTTCCATTCTGCTAGGCTATTCTCTCTTAAACACCAGTTTTGGAAGTGATCCAGTCCCGGAAGGTAGTCACTTTAGTATAAACACCAGGCTTATTGGGTTGCCCACATTCATCTCCCCAGCTCACAATTCCAGCGAGGTACCAGATATCTCTAGCATCTGGACTAACCAGAGGTCCTCCAGAGTCGCCCTAAAGGAGAAGGGAGAGATTAGTAATTAATAATGCACCTTATTACAGAGAAATGTGCTATTTTCTAATGTGAATTTAATGAAAGGGGCAGTTTTAAAAAATCTTCAGTGTACTCAAATGACAAGTGATATCCTTTATTTATGCCAGTAATTCACATAAAAGAAGAGCTCCCCTGCCTGGAGAGCTGGTTAGACTCAGGGTTCAGTACTCTGAGATGAAAGACTCCAACTCCATCTCTTGGCAGAACAGCCCCAATCTGATACATCTGACAAATAACTGCCCATACTCTATCAGTATGACACATCTCCTAAAAGAAGGGTGAAGTTTAGTACTGATAAAAAGCATGGACGTCAGAGTCAGACACCTGGGTTTAAAGCTCAGTTCTGGCCCCTCCAAGCTGGCTAAGACCTTTAACTTACTTATTGCTAATGCTCCTAATAATACCTACCTGCAATAATTTTGAAGATTACCTAAGACAGTGTACCTAACATGCTTAGCATAGAGCTTGGCACAAAACAGAACTTAGTGAATATGTATATATAACCACAAAGTCCAATTGTTTATGCCTTGTGAAAGCCAGTACGCTATTTCTTTTATATGGGTCATAAAAACAAGGTGCTGACTGATCTTCCCCCAAAATCCTGGGGTCTCTAGTTACTGACCACTCATTACATGTTCAACACTATATGAAGTGTTTAAATAATTAATATATTATTTCTTAACTCTTGTAATTCTGGCAACAAAGCATGGAGTTAGGTTTCATTTTCTCTATTTTAGCAATGAAGAAGCTGGAACTAACAGAGTTTAGCAATTTTCCTGATATCACATGCTATTCAATATCCAGAGTGATTTCACTAAGAAGTCCATGCTTTTTTCCCTTACATACACTAATTTCTTTGTGAATTTTCTTTCATCTACATAAAAGTATTAACTAACACTAATAATAATTAGATATAATGTGTTTGTAATTTTTAAATCAATTCACCAATAAGTATATTTTCTTATACTCTCATATGTGGTAGGAGATGTAAATAGAGTCTAAACACATGAGCCCTCCCCTCAAGGAGTGTACAATCTACAGATAGAAACAAAGTGTACTGTATGAGCTATCGGATAACAAATCATTTTGGTAATTGACACCCAGGCCTATGTGAAGACATAGCAGATTAGGAAAAAGAAATGGAACATGCCAGAAACTACAAAGCTTAAATCTGTTTAAGAGACAGGAGTGAATGAGTCTGTTAATAAAGTAATTAAGGAAAAAAAGACAGCAGTGAGTCTAACAGCAATACAAGCTGAAAACTAAGGTGATGTCCAGCAAGTATCAAATGGAGAAAGAAACAGTTGGTTCTGTTAACACTAGTGAGCTCATGTGTGATTGGTGAATAGGGGAGTTACATCAGTACAAAGTGGAAGTTGTGATGGCTTATAGGTGTTTGGACTTAGGCAAGGGAGCCAGAATAATGGGAGTAGAACTGCAATCTCCAGAAAAAAAAGGTCTCAGCTCAGCTATTGCACAGGCAGAAGCCTTGGAGGTTCTAGTTTGTGAAAATGTTAAGAGTGTCTATGTCCAGGAACCCTTCTCCCTACCCAGAGAGGCACACCCCATCCTTGCTTAATTCTCAGGTCCTGCCAGGTTGTACTTCCTCCTCTGCCCAGAGCTACACTCCCATGTGCATTGTCTCACCCTCTATTGTTTTTGTGCATTTTTAACTTTCCCTCAGTCAGCCGCCAGCCACCCTGGGCAATCTGCCTACCTACACTAAGTTATTTTTCAAGATACAATTATTTTTGCTGTTGATGATGTTGTTAATTCTCTGGTTACAAAGTTGCATAACTTTTGAGGGATCCGTTGGTCTGTATCTACTGCTGTTTTTCCCTTAAATGCAGTTATTTTTAGTGAGTGGTTTAATGACAAACAGAACAGGAAGTTTCTTCAAGAATATGGGTATGTATAGCTGATTCACTTTGATGTATAGCAGAAACTAGCACAACATTGTAAATCAACTACTCCACTAAATTTTTTTACAAAAGAATGTACATATCACAACAGAAACTTAAAGCCAGAAGCTAAACCAGAAACAAGTTTTAGTGATTAAGACATGAAGCAATGAAGCAATAGATTAAGTTCTTAACAGAAAGGAGACAAAGAGATAAATATGGAAGAAATAGTAAGGGGGAAAATATTCTATGATTTAATTGATTACTATGAAAGAGATTTAAAACTAAAAGTTTTCAAGAATAATGAAAGCCAACCACATAAATGAGAAACTTGAAAAAAAAACATTTCATGGACAGGGAAGCCTGGCATGCTGCAGTCCATGGGGTCGCAAAGAGTCAGACATGACTGAGCGACTGAACTGACTGAATGCCTGTTGCGTTTAAGATGGAACATATATAAAAGTTAGTCGTGTGCTACTGCTAAGTCACTTCAGTCGTGTCCAACTCTGTGCGACCCCATAGACGGCAGCCCACCAGGCTCCCCCGTCCCTGGGATTCTCCAGGCAAGAACACTGGAGTGGGTTGCCATTTCCTTCTCCAAAGCATGAAAGTGAAAAGTGAAAGGGAAGTCGCTCAGTCATGTCCGACCTTCAGCGACCCCATGGACTGCAGCCCACCAGGCTCCTCCATCCATGGGATTTTCCAGGCAAGAGTACTGGAGTGGGGTGCCATTGCCTTCTCTGTTAGTCGTATACTAACAACTTAAAACATATAAATGGAAATGGTTTGGGAGTATGTGGAAATGAGAGACTGAATTTGAGCAAGAGATTAATTTTGGAGATGTATATTTGGAAGACATTAAAGTGACAGCTAACTTAAAGAAAAGGTAATTTCTTTGAAGGTATATGTAGAGAAAAAAAAGATGAGTCTTAAGGAACAGCCAAGCTTAGAGACAGGCAGAGAGGGAAATAAAGAGACACCAAAATAAGGAACCAGAAATGAGTTGTTGGAAAAGGAGGGAGGGGGAAATCAGCATATTTCAGGATTATAGAACCCCAAACAAGATCATATTTTAAGAGGAGGTAGCCACATGCCATTGAGATGGGAGGGAGTAAGAGAGCCAGTAAGATACATATATATATATATATATATATATATATGCAGTAAGATTTCTGCATATAAAGTTATTGATGATTTTTGAGAGGGGGAAGTATCAGATTCTTCCTAAAACAGAAAAGCAGTGTGTTATAATCACAAGGCCAAACTTGGTTTCTCCTCTTTAGTTCCCCAAATTTATGAGACATTTGTATCTAATACTATCATCAAAAAGGCATTGTATTAACAGAAGAGGTAACATATTTTCAAATGAAATTATAAACAACTGTGATTTACTTCAAAATAGATCTGGAGTTGAGAATGGGAAGAAGAAGGTTGGGGGTTAAAATATGTAGGAATGAAATAAGGTTGGTCATGAGCTGATAATGTATAAGCTGGGTGATGTGTACACACTGTGAGTCAATCACAGAAAAAAGTGTGGTCCCGTCCCAACTGCATCAGCAAGGCCCAAGTGGGGAGACTGGACTTCCACCCTTACAGAATCTAAAGTTCAGTTCCCACCTGACTGGTGTCAGAGGAGGCTGAGTGGGCAGCCTCTCTGTCACCCTGCCAGGTGATGATGAAGCCTTCCTCTTCCTCCCCTGTGGTAACCAGCTGCGGAGCATGAACTACCCCCCAGTACCGATGAGGCAGAGCTCTCTCTCCTTCTAGGGTGATGTCAGAACAGACCTAGTGGAGAGCCAAGCAGTGATAAGGCCACTATCCCATGATGTCAGTGGAGACCACAAGGGGAGCAGTAACAAGTTGCCCCCATCCAGAGTGGTATTTTTTTACTTCATCCTCACCATCCCAGACTTTATATGTGAAATCCCCTAAATGGAGGGTGTGAGGGGATTTTCTGTTCCTCCACCAAGAAGGGTGAGGAGGGAAAATGGTACATATTTTTTAAAAAATTAGATTTAATAAGTTTCAGGACTTTTCTGGCAGTCCAGTGCAGAGAGGGCGGGTTGGATCACTGGTCAGGGAACTAAGATCCTGTATGCCAGGCACTGCACGGCCAAAAAAATAAAATAAATTTAATAATTTTCTCCCATCTTAAAAGAAAAAAAAAACACACTTAGTGAAAGTGAAAGTGGCTCAGTGGTGTCTTATTTGTGACTCCATGGACTATACAGTCCATGGAATTCTCCGGGCCAGAACACTGGAGTGGGTAGCTTTTTCTTCTCCAGGGGATCTTCCCAACCCAGGGATCAAACCCAGGTCTCCAGCATTGAAGGTGGATTCTTTACCAGCTGAGCCACAAAGGAAACCCTAGTGAGAAGCCTGCAATTCCACCTCCATCCAGCATTAACAAAGGTCTCTTTCCCCACCTTGGTGTCAGGGGACAATGAGTGGGAGAAGTGCTACCTCATTCCCCTACACACTCCACTGTCATGTCAGAGGAGTCCTGTAAAAACAGAAGATTTAAAGGAGATGCCGAAACTCATAACATAATATTCAAAATGTCCAGGATATTTCTGAAAATCACCCAATACCAAGAACCAGGGAAATTTTGACTCGAATAAGAAAAGGCAGTCAATCAGACACTGACACTGAGATGACAGATATTGGAATTATCTGACAAAGATTTTAAAGCAGTCATCACAAAAATGTCTTAATGGGCAGTTTCCATCATGAAACAAACAAAAAATCCAATAAAAAGCTCACTAGACGTGCTTAACAGAAAAATGAAGGAGATGATGGAATTAAAAACAAAATCAATGAAATTGAAGATAGAATGATAGAAATTGCTCAATCTGAACACACAGAAAGAGGAGTGGAAAGAAAATGAACAGAAGCTCAGAGATCTCTGAGAGCATAATGAAAGCGCTAACATACCTATTACTGGATTCCAAAATGAAGCTGAAAATTTTTCAAGGAAATAAAGGCTGAAACTTTCCCAAGTTTGTCAAAGGGCATAAACTTGCAGATTAAAAAGCTGAGCAAGCCCTAAGCAGTATAACCAAGAGAAATCCATGCCAAGATACAAACTCAAACTTTTGAAAACTAAAGACAAAGAAAAAACCTTGAACACAGCAAGAAAAAAAATGACACTTCATCTGCAAGAGAAAAGCAATTCTAATAACAGCAAGTTCTTATCATAAATTACAGAGGCCATGATTTAAACACTAAAAAAAAAAAAAAAACTGTCAAGCATAAATTACATGCCTGGCAAAATTATGCTTTACAAATAAATAGGAAATAAAAATTTTGCAGACCAAGAAAATCAAGGGAATTTGACACTAGCAGATCTACACTTAAAAAAAAAAAAAAATGGCTGGACTATAAAAAAAATCAAAAAAAAAAAAACAAAAAAAAAATCAAAATGGAATTCTGAAAAAAGGCTACTGTATGATTCTACTCATACAACATTCTTGAAATTACAAAATTATAGAGATGGCAAACAGATTGGTGATTGCCAGATGTTAGTGATGATAAAGTGATGGGGGAAGGAAATGGATGTTTTTATAAAGGAAGAAAGATCTCCGTGGTGATGGAAGAGTTCTTAACTGCAGTGATGACGACACAAATCTGCACATGTGATAAAAAGCAAGAAGTACACCTGTACCAAGATCAGTTCCTAGCTTTTATATTCTACTCTAGTTATATGAGATGTAACCACTGGAGAATACTTGGTGAAGGTTATAGGGGACCCCTCTGTACTGTCTTTGCAACTTCTTGTAGAACTGTAATTATTTCAAAATAAAAAGTGAACAAAAAATTATGCACTCAATCACTTACCTGGCATGCATCTTTATTTCCTTTCAAGGAACCAGCACATAACATTGTAGGAGTTATGGCATTATTATAAGCTTGGGGTGCATTGCAGATTTTAGCGTCTATGAGATCTACCTGTACTTGCCGAAGATGATTTTGACTGCTACCTAAAGGGGAAAAATTAGACTTCATATTTATATATATACATATATTCTATAAACCTGAAGAAAGTCTTTTATAATTAGTTATTGGATGAGCTGGCACATAGAATCTTAGGAATGTATTTTTTCAGATATAGTGGTATTTGGGAAATGAAGTAGAACTATTTTAAATGAAATGGTTGTATGGCATCACTGACTCGATGAACATGAGTTTGAGTAGGCTCCAGGAGTTGGTGATGGACAGGGAAGCCTGGTGTGCTGCACTCCATGAGGTCGCAAAGAGTCAGACACGACTGAGCTACTGAACTGAACTGACTGATTGGATGAGATGGCACATAGAATCTTAGGAATGTATTTTTTTAGATACAGTGGTATTTGGGAAATGAAGTATAACTATTTTAAATGAAGTTAAAGTGAAGTCTCTCAGTCATGTCCAACTCTTTGTAACCCCATGGACTGTAGCTTACCAGGCTCTGAGGAGCCTCTCAGTCCATGGAATTTTCCAGGCAAGAGTACTGGAGTGGGTTGCCATTTCCTTCTCCAGGGGATCTTCCCAACCCGGTGAAGTTAGGTGCCTAGAAAAGAATCTCAAGTTGCTTAAGTAATTTCTATTTCATTATTAAGCTTAGAAGTTAATTTCAGTAGGGAAAGATGGTGGTTTTATGATTCTCTAATCTTCACAATTGGGTGTAAGTATTAATGATCCCTAATCTCTTATGTGGTTAATACCCTGGTGGCTCAGGTGGTAAAGAATCTGCCTGCAATGTGGGACATCCAAGTTTGATCCCTGGGTCAGGAAGATCCCCTGGAGAAGGGAATGGCAAACCACTCCAGTATTCTTGCCTAGAGAATTCCATGGACAGAGGAGCCTGGTAGGTTACAGTCCTTGGAGTCACAAAGAATATCAGACACAAGTAAGCAACTAACACTCCCACTTCACAATCTTATGTGGTTATTACCCTAGTAAAAATTTCAGACATATTCACTCTTTCAGCCATCTTACCAAGCACCATTACTATAATTGTAGTGATGTACTTGAAAGTAACCTAAAGCATGAAGGAATTTACACATCTTCTAAATTACTTAGTTCCCAAGTAGGACCTGATTGGCTCAGGTCCATATGACCAACCCACCAACATATTTTGGCATAATGGCATTCCATTCTTTAAATGCCTTAGCATACCAAATTAGGTTACTATGATTTGACTTTCTCCTCAGATGCTCACCATCATTTTGCAGTGCTCCAAATCCTGTCACAAACATCTCATCACCAGGGCGGAACTCATGGGATGCATCGGGGAGACAAATTTTGTGTACTGCATTTGTGTAGGGAACAGGCCTGGAAAGCTCTAAGACTGAAATATCATAGTCATGCGATGGATATTTGTATTTTTCATGCACAATTATCCTCCGGAGGGCTCGTCTCATTTTTGGAGGATATATTGTGACTCCAAAAGAAGCAGTCCACCTGGCTGGGTCCTTATACCTGAGGATAAAGTATGAGGAACAAATCCCACTTTACCATGTTACTAATATAATTACTTATATTAAATAATTTAGCACACACATGTCAGAGTAAGTTTCCCTTTTAAAATTATAGTTTCTATGCATAGATACAAATGCTTTCCAATCTAAGGTTCAGGGGTCAGATAAGGTGGAAATACCACTGTGTCATGTTTCTTAGGGCTTCCCGGGTGACTCAGTGGTAAAGAATCCACTTGCCAATGCAGGAAGACACAGGAGATGCAGGTTCAGTTCCTGGGTCAGGAAGATTCCCTGGAGAGGGAAATGGCAACCCATTCCAGTATTCTTGCCTGGAGAATCCTAAGGACAGAGGATCCTGGAGGGCTAAAGTCCACAGGGTTGCAGAGACTTGGGCACGATTGAGCAACTGAGCACACATGCATGTTTTCTTAGCATGTGCACTTCATTCTGCATACTGAGCCACCCACTCCAGATCCTAGGGCCTTTTGATATTTCTGGGCATCAGTGACTCCAATGGACATATGGAAAGCATATCTTGTACAGAATTAGAGAACTGTATGCATTCTGTGTGCACCATGTTGCCTATCCACACATTTCTCTGAAAACCAAAACTGCTACACAATAATTTAACAAAGCATTACTTATCTTGTATACCTCAGGCATTTTGCAATGGGTTGGAAGATTGAATAAAAATTCCTTGAAATATAACTAGTCAATCTATTCAGTTGTATCAATATAATTTGTTACTACCAAATTTCTTCATATTTAATTTTTTCTTAGAATTTCTCCATCAGGATCAAAACAACAGTTCACTTAGCATCTATCTCAGGTAGATATGTAGAATCTACCTGAGAAATGGCTCTTGTTTTTCACACCAAGCTCAATGTCCAGAGATAATTCTCAAAGTCCTGCTTCCTTTGATAAATTACTGTGTAATTGTCAGTGGATAATTTATCTACATGTTCTTTGATACCTTTTTCTATTTATAGACTATAAGACCTCTTACTAACATTTATGTGTTTCCTACTGTCTTGTATCCAACTCTTTGGGACCCTGTGGACCATACAGTCCATGGAATACTCCAGGCCAGAATACTGGAGTGGGTAACCGTTTCCTTCTCCAAGGGATCTTCCCAACCCAGGGATTGAACCCAGGTCTCCCTCATTGCAAGCTGATTCTTTACCAACTAAGCCACTAGGGAAGCCCTTTGTGATAAAACATGCATATACATACGTATGTATGTATATAATCTTTAATTTGTATTAAACTCCTCTCTCATGAGGTATTTCCATCCTACTAAGCCCAATGCACTTTGCTTACCCTTAGTCATTCTCATAGAGAAGGAAATAGAAACCCACTGCTGTATTCTTGCCTGGGAAATCTCATGGATGGAGGACCCTGGGAGGGCTAGAGTCCACGGGGTCGCAAGAGTCAGATAGGACTTAGTGACTAAACCACCACCCCATCCAGTTGTTTTCAAGGTTCCATACTTACGTTCTAAAGCAGTGGGCAGCACTCACAAGCCATGTGTCATTAATTAAAGTTGCTCCACAGCGATGGATCCCATCCCATTGCAGACTAGTTTGCCACGGCCATTCACCCTCTTGTACCTCTGTTCCACCAACAATCCTGAGACTCTGTCCTGGGGTTTTGTTCCTTCGTGTCCCACAACCTGCAGAAGAGAGGATGCATTTGTTAGCAACTGTTTTTACACATCAAACTGTGTTGTGCATGCTTAGCCATGTCCTACTCTTTGCAACCCCATGGGCTGTAGCCCACCAGGCTCCTCCGTCCATGGGATTTCCCAGGCAAGAATACTGGTGTGGGTTGCTATTTCCTTCTCCAGGGGATCTTCCTGACACAGGAATCAAATCCAAGTCTCCTGAATCTCCTGCATTAGCAGGTGGGTTCTTTACCCCTGAGCCAACTGTGAAGCCTGTGTATGTATATACATATGTATATATTTATCTCTATATAGAACAGATTAATATATATTAGTACATATATTAATTGTATGTATATGTATCTAATATTAGTAATAGAATATTGTTTATAATAGAGTTTCTCAATCTTGGCATTTCTGACATTTTCAGATGGATAATTCTTTGTTGTGGGGGTCCATCTTGTGCATCACAGGATGTCTAAAAGGATCCCTGGCCTATACATATTAGATACCAGTAGTATCCCTGTTCCCCAACCATCATGATAACCCAAATGCCACAATAGGACTTAGTCACTTGGGGGGGTCAAAATTGCCCCTGTTTGAGAACTACTGTCTTGTAATTCTGTGTTCATGTATGAGTCTCATATATCTAGTCTCACTGAAGTATAAGCTGCTTTAAGCAAGGATTAAATCATCCATTTTATGTCCCTATTGACTAACACAGCACTGGTATCTAACAAGTTCCCAATAAATACTAGTAGTGAAAAGATATGCCATGTAATAGGATTATTGTTTGGTTTTACATTTAGTTAAGCCTATGAATTAACCAACATTCTGAGCTGGTGAGTAGTGCATTTCATTTCATCTTTTAATATAAAGGTATCGTGTAATTCTGTTAAATATATTCTCAAATCATGGTAGGGTATTCTGCCATAGGGGGAAGAAACACTGTGCCTTGAGTCAGTACCTTTAAAATATGGGTGAAGATATTATTTGTGCTTTCAGTAATTTCATCCACCTATACCCCAGTCCTGTCACTTCAATTCAGTCACTAGTCGTGTCTGACTCTTTGCAACTCCATATACTGCAGCATGACATGCCTCCCTGTCCACCACCAACTCCCAGAGTTTACCCAAACTCATGTCCAAAAAGTCAGTGATGCCATCCAACCATCTCATCCTCTGTCATCCCCTTCCCCTCCCGCCTTCAATCTTTCCCAGCATCAAGGTCTTTTCAAATGAGTCATCTCTTCCCATCAGATGGCCAAAATATTGGAGTTTCAGCTTCAACATCAGTCCTTCCAGTGAACATTCAGGACTGATTTCCTTTAGGATGGACTGGTTGGATCTCCATGCAGTCCAAGGCACTCTCAAGAGTCTTCTCCAACACCTTAAAAGCATCAATTCTTCGGCCCTCAGCTTTCTTTATAGTCCAACTCTCACATTCATACATGACTATTGGAAAAGCCATAACTTTAACTAGATGGACCTTTGTTACAAAGCAAAGTAATATCTCTGCTTTTTAATATGCTGTCTAGCTTGGTTATAACTTTCCTTCCAAGGAGTGAGTGTCTTTTAATTTCATGTCTGCAGTCACCATCTGCAGTGATTTTGGAGCCCGGAAAAATAAAGTCAGCCACTGTTTCCACTATTTCCCATGTATTTGCCATGAAGTGATGGGACCAGATGCCATGATCTTAGTTTTCTGAATGTTGAGCTTTAAGCCAACTTTTTCACTCTCCACTTTCACTTTCATCAAGAGGCTCTTTAGTTCTTCTTCACTTTCTGCCATAAGGGTGGTATCATCTGCATATCTGAGGTCATTAATATTTCTCCCGGCAATCTTGATTCCAGCTTCTGCTTCATCCAGCCCAGCGTTTCTCATGATGTACTCTGCATATAAGTTAAATAAGTAGAGTGACAATATACAGTCTCGACCTACTCCTTTTCCTATATGGAACCAGTCTGTTGTTCCATGTCCAATTCTAACTGTTGCTTCCTGACCAGCATACAAGTTTCTCAAGAGGCAGGTCAGGTGGTCTGGTATTCCCATCTCTTTCAGAATTTTCCACAGTTTGTGTTGATCCACACTGTCAAAGGCTTTGGTATAGTCAATAAAGCAGAAATAGATGTTTATCTGGAACTCTCTTGCTTTTTCGATGATCCAGCGGATGTTGGCAATTTGATCTCTGGTTCCTCTGCCTTTTCTAAAACCAGCTTGAACATCTGGAAGTTCACAATTCACGTATTGTTGAAGCCTGGCTTGGAGAACCCCAGTCCCATAATTGTCAGCAATTTTTATAATATGAGATGAATAACATCAAGATTTTATTTAGTGTGGAGTAGCACTAAGTTTCTGCCTTTAGCTGAAAAATATCGATGTACAAATTACTTCTATACAATCTTTAGAAAGTTTTCATGAGGATATATTGTAGATATCTGCAATCAGAACATTAAGAAATATTTTTGCCTTTTCTTTAACAACTGTACCATTCACTTCTACTACACATCTGCCACAGGCCCCATATATCCATTTCAAAATCCTCCTAGTTTTTATCCTTTTGCAATAAAAGGTACTTCAGAGGTAAGATAAACACCATGAGATGTGCATAAATCAAACTTTATTCTGACCCCATAATACTGACAAAGTAAACTTAAATAATCTAGAATTAACTTTATTCATTCAGGTAATACAATTTTAATAAATGTGTTAAACTTACAATTGTTCAGGAAGTTGTCTGTTTCTGTCTTGTTGATTTCTGAAACACACAGAAATGGTCAATAGAACAGGATCTGCACATCAGAATTTCTAATGCCTCTGAGTACTTAAAATACTAAAGTTTGCTCGATTCCATTAAAAGATAGTATCTCTATGATGTAAAACTTTCAAAAAGCAACACAGTTTATCATAGACATAGTATATTCATTTTCTTGGGGAGAAGGGAGATTTGAACAGTTTCTTAAACTTTAGTGTGGCTAAAAGTCACCCGAAGAGCATCTTTATACTGTAAATTCCTTTTCCTTTTCCCAGTAATTCTGAGTTTGTCCTGAAACCCAGGAATCTGAGTTTTATAGCAGGAAATAGGATGTAGGTAGTTCATAGCTTTTAGGGAGGAAATCTTATTCTAAATCGCAGTATTATTCCCTAAATAATTGACCATTATTTCAGTTTTGTATTATTTGTTTTACCAAACTCATAAGCATAGTTCCGTCTGTACAACATACCCTAGTGCATGTCCATAAATTAGTTCTCACTCCCATTGAAAAACAATGCTGTCCTTTTCTTGGTCTTCTTTTCGCCAAAGTTTTAGCAAGACAATTTATCCTCAAATTGTCATTCAACTCTAGCCAGGGGCTCCTTAGCTCAACAATCAGATCCTAATCCTATCCAAATGCTAAACCAACCAATAGTTACATAAAACTCTCAATACTCAAATTTCCTGATTCAGTATTTCTAATGAATGAATCTATTTTCTTTGAACATGGCAAGATAGGATTTCTAAATGTAAAAAAAAATAATGTTAATTTCTTTAGTATTCAATAGTATTGATTCACAAAAAATCTATTTTCTAGAAAGACTTTTCTGACTTTATTCTGGCTACATTTGGAGAAAATGAAAAAATAAGGGAGAAGTGGCCATTTATTCTCAGTAAATATTTAAAAACACCACCACAAGTCTCCCTATTTCAATATTCTTTATTTCAAGCTTTCCCTAGAGAAAATCTGGGCTTTGCATGTTGATACTATTACAAAAATAAATAAGAGACTCAAAATGGAGTCATTGTGCTAAGTCCCACATCGGTAAGCCAAACTTACCATCTAGCCTAATTGCAGTTTCAACCTATTTCAGGAATACGACTTTTAATCAGTGAATCTGGAATTACCTAGTCAGCACTAGTGAAGTAATCTGTCTGCTGACCCCCATCATCCCCCAAATAAAGTTTCCCTTTCCTGACACAATCCACTTTGCCAGAAAACTTCTTGTCTTCTTCTGGCCATAAAAGTCTTCCATTTTGTATAGCTCCTCGGAGTTCCTGTCTGTCCGCGAAGGCAGAGTGCTGCCCAATCCATAAATCATTAAATAAAGTCAATTAGACCTTTAAATTTAATTCTTTGAATTTCTTTTTTTTTTTTTTTTTTAACATACTACTGACAGAGTTGACTTCATGAATGCATGGCTTGTGTATCTGCACCAAGTCCTATACTCAGCATGACCTTGCACTTGGTTTAATGCTCACTGTGTTGAAATTGTTAATAATTGTTTCCTATAATTTGTGTTTGGAAGTGAAGTTTGACAGGATAATTGAGTATGGCATGGGCAGAGGAGATATATACCATGTGTCCATGGATTCATGCTACCCCTTTTGCATGTGTTATTCATGATATCCTATGAACTAAGAATTCCAATGGACCCACAATGTTCAGCAAACTCAAAATGAGTACAAGATAGTGTGTGATGTCTACCACTATATAAACAGAGGTTACTGACAGCCCCAGGAGGCCAAGTTTTCTGTTTGAACCAGAACTTGCTTAGAAAGCTAAAGAAGTAATGGCATTCAAATAAACACAAATGACTAAGGGACCTACCATACCCTTTCTTGTGCCCGTTACTTCTTTGTATTAGCCAAAAGCTTTAGCTGAAAATAATGATATAGAAGGATGTTTTGGTCCTTCCTCACATAAGCTGATGGTAGAGAGCACTGGTAAAATGTACCTGTATCTAGAAAGGAAATAAACAATGTTGAGCTAGACTTCTCTAGCATTTCTTTGGTTCTGGTAACCAAGATGCATGCATGGATAAACTATGAAATACAGTTGTATAATTTTCATGGTTCCAAATAAAAATTAAATGCTTTCATAGTTGCATTTGAAATTGACATTTCACAATATAAAGGTCATCAGCAAAACTCATGCTATTAATTTAAAATTTTGACTCTATCACTTACTGCTGCTGCTGCTGCTAAGTCGCTTCAGTCATGTCCGACTCTGTGCGACCCCATAGACGGCAGCCCACCAGGCTCCCCTGTCCCTGGGATTCTCCAGGCAAGAACACTGGAGTGGGTTGCCATTTCCTTCTCTAATGCATGAAAGTGAAAAGTGAAAGGGAAGTCGCTCAGTCGTGTCCGACTCTTAGCGACCCCAAGGACTGCAGCCCACCAGACTCCTCCGTCCATGGGATTTCCCAAGCAAGAGTACTGAAGTGGGTTGCCATTTCCTTCTCCACTTTTTCATTTAAGATATCATTAATTAACAGATAAAAATACCATGACAAATTAAGAAAAATCATAATCTTAGTACCTTTTACAGCACTGTCTAATTGCTTTTCAGAAGAGTCTCAGACTTTCACTTTTCACTGGGCCCCACAAATTACATACTAATAGCTGGCCCTGACTAGTGGGCTTCCTTTTCTAAGCAAGTAGAGGGACTAACCACCAGGTTTGGTCTCTAGTTACATCTGTCAGCTTTTATATTAGCACTTTTATTCCTTCTTTCTACTTGTGCCTTATTCTGTAGTTTTAGTCCTGCCATATCCAATACTTTATTCACCAGCCACATGTGTCTAGTAAGCTCTTGAAATGTGACTAAACTGAAGTGCATTATAAATATAAAATATACAATCAATTTCAAATCTCATGAAAAATGTTTACATGGACTATTTGTCAATATGAATTACATTGTGAATGCAATGTATTATATGTTACATTATTATTTCAAGAGTAGACAGTTATATGAACTACTTGTTGAAATAGTACTACTTTGGCTATATTGGGTTAAATGCATAAATTAATTAAATACATTTCACATATTTACTTTTACTTTTTTAATGTGGCTACCAGAAACTTTAAGAATATACATGTGGCTAGTACACCATTTCTAGAGACTAACACTGTACTATAGCATATGACTGAGATTTTAACCAATCTTATATTTCCCCTGAGGGTCTTGTATGTTTTTCACTTTCTAGTTTTGAGGATCTATCACTGTTTATCTTGTTCCCTTGCCCTGACAAAATCAAAAAATTTAGATTTTTCAAGTTAGTTATAAAATATACCAAAAATAATTTTTGCCAAAAGATAAGCGATATACTTTTCATTGGCAAAGGGCCTAAGAGAAGAAGCTGCTGCTGCTAAGTCACTTCAGTATTGTCTGACTCTGTGCAATCCCATAGACAGCAGCCCACTGGGCTCCTCCATCCCTGGGATTTTCCAGGCAAGAACACTGGAGTGGGTTGCCATTTCCTTCTCCAATGCATGAAAGTGAAAAGTGAAAGTGAAGTCGCTCAGTCATGTCTGACTCTTAGGGTCCCCGTGGACTGGAGCCCACCAGGCTCCTCTGTTCATTGAATTTTCCAGGCAAGAGTACTGGAGTGGGTTGCCATTGCCTTCTCTGAGAGAAGAAGCTAATAAGGTTTATTAATGACATTTGAATGAAAATGTCATTCAAATCACATTTGATGGCACGAATCTTTCACAAAATCTAAAAATCAGTAGCATATAAGCCATCACACTCAGAACATAAAAAGTAAGCAACAGGAAGAGGAATAAACACACAGAGCCACTTTTTCCATTCACTGGATTCTATAGCTAAAGTGTAAGGCCCAATATAGAAAAAGAATCCAGGCTCACGAGTTAATGACAGACTTGCAGAGGAGATGTAAGTTTAAGGTAGTATTAAAATTTTAACAACTTCATTTGGATCAGTTTAGTCCCAAAGAAGTATTCTGTTGGTGGCAAGACCCCATAATGAAAAACATCCAAAAACTTTTAAAGATTAGTGCCCAAAACCAAAGTTATTCTATGTAAGAGAATTGAATTAGAAGAGATAAACTTACTTTTAATTTCAACTGATTCAGGATCTAATTTAGGGGGTCCTACAGCATCTTGCAGCTTTTCATGTAGAACATGTTGTATTATTTTATTGATGGTTTCAGGGTCCTCAGTAGAAGGAAATCTAAAAATCAGCAGCATATGAGCCAACACTCCATGTTCCTCTTGACTGTGGACCAAAAAAAAAAAAAAGAAAAAAAGAGAGAAATACAGTTTTAAAAGGTTAAGTTCCAAATAAGATTTATGGCAATATCATAGTCTATTTTTTCTTTATAACTCATTTGAAACACAAACACACAGAACAAATCTGTAAATTCAATTTTAAAAGATCTAATGTGTTTTCTTCTATATTTCTGATGCTGGGAAAGATGGAGGGCAGGAAGAGAAAAGGGTGACAGAGGATGAGATGGTTGGATGGCATCACGACTCAGCAGACATGAGTCTGAGCAAACTCTAGGAGATAGTGAAGGACAGGAAGCCTGGCATGCTACAGTCCATGGAGTCAAAGAGTCAGATATGACTTAGGGACTGAACAACAACAACAACAATATTCCTATTGTTTGCCACATTCAAAACTCCCATCTCAGGCTTTCAGCTAGTAGCCTATGATCTTCCTTACCACCACAGGATCTAATTAAATACTTGAGTTATTATCATCAAAAGACAATTTTCTTGTCAACCATCCAAAATTATCAAATAAAATGTATGGTAAATAAGAAACTAACTCTGGCTTTGGCTTTCAGGATTAATTAAATCCAGTGATTTCTCCCAAGTAATCTTCAGGCTCTTCTAAACAACTCTTAATCCTAAAGACATTAGAAAGCTTGACCAAGTCTTGACTTCATGTGATTTTATTTCCACAATAGAGTGTTATTGAGCCTTGGCATTATTTGAATGAATTACTACTTTGGAACCACCCTTGACTACTCTTTCTCATTCTCAGTCTATACTCTACCCCTTCTTTCACAATCACAACCAGTTCCCTTTCAGCCTGGGTGCAATAGGCTGCCACTGTGCTGGGCATCTGAGGAGGGTGAGTCCAAGTGCATGGGCACTTTAAAAGCCATCTCCCAGATAGATACAATTTTGTAGATCTCAACATTTGACTCCTGTTCATTTTCAGAGTTAGATGTTTTGGAGGCTTGTCTCCAGGTACAGGTCCTAAGAGCTGAGGTGCCTGATTTGGGGTTGAAACTTTTCACTCATTAGGGAGAATCTCTGGGTTTGAGATTTTTTTCCTGGTGTGGCAGAATAGGATTTATGGCAAGATTGTGTCCCAGTCTCTCCAACCTGCTTCAGTGTGACTTTCTTCTCATTTGCTCAGTGTGCAGTAGTTACTCAGTAAACCTTTGGGTTTTTGTTGTTGTTGTTGTTTTTGTTTTTTTTGTTTTTTTTTTTTTTTAAGAGAAAATTGTTTCTTCTGTGTCTGTAGATTCAGTGAGTCCATGGAAGGAGATGAGGTTTTTTTTTTTTTTTTTTTTTTTTTTGCTGTTTGCTAGGACTTACTTTTTTCTTTTTTTTTTAATTTGTAATATTTATTTTTTTAATTTTATTTTATTTTTAAACTTTACAATGTTGTATTAGTTTTGCCAAATATTGAAATGAATCCACCACAGGTATACCCATGTTCCCCATCCTGAACTCTCCACCCTCCTCTCTCCCCTCCCCTCCCTCTGGGTCGTCCCAGTGCACCAGCCCCAAGCATCCAGTACCGTGCATTGAAACTGGACTGGCGACTCGTTTCATACATAATATACATGTTTCAATGCTATTTTCCCAAATCTCCCCACCCTCTCCCTCTCCCACAGAGTCCATAAGACTGATCTATACATCAGTGTCTCTTTTGCTGTCTCGTACACAGGGTTATTGTTTCCATCTTTCTAAATTCCATATATATGCGTTAGTATACTGTATTGGTGTTTTTCTTTCTGGCTTACTTCACTCTGTATAATAGGTTCCAGTTTCATCCATCTCATTAGAACTGATTCAAATGTATTCTTTTTAATGGCTGAGTAATACTCCATTGTATATATGTACCACTGCTTTCTTATCCATTCATCTGCTGATGGGCATCTAGGTTGCTTCCATGTCCTGGCTATTATAAACAGTGCTGCGATGAACATTGGGGTACACGTGTCTCTTTCCCTTCTGGTTTCCTCAGTGTGTATGCCCAGCAGTGGGATTGCTGGATCATAAGGCAGTTCTAGTTCCAGTTTTTTAAGGAATCTCCACACTGTTCTCCAATCACAGCAGGATCCTCTATGACCCACCTCCCAGAATATTGGAAATAAAAGCAAAAATAAACAAATGGGACCTAATTAACCTTAAAAGCTTCTGCACAACAAAGGAAACTATTAGCAAGGTGAAAAGGCAGCCTTCAGAATGGGAGAAAATAATAGCAAATGAAGCAACGGACAAACAACTAATCTCAAAAATATACAAGCAACTCCTACAGCTCAACTCCAGAAAAATAAATGACCCAATCAAAAAATGGGCCAAAGAACTAAATAGACATTTCTCCAAAGAAGACATACAGATGGCTAACAAACACATGAAAAGATGCTCAACATGACTCATTATCAGAGAAATGCAAATCAAAACCACTATGAGGTACCATTTCACACCAGTCAGAATGGCTGCGATCCATAAGTCTACAAGCAATAAATGCTGGAGAGGGTGTGGAGAGAAGGGAACTCTCTTGCACTGTTGGTGGAGATGAGTTTTTTTCTTCCTGCTTCACCATCTTGAACCAGAACCCCAAAGAATCTTACTCCTCACACATATGCTGCATCAACTTCTGTGCTCCCAAACTGTAGGTAGGAATACCAACTAGAATTCATTTTTGCAAGGTGGTTTATCTATTATAAATTTGATTATCTATCCTCTCTGATGCAGCATGTCTACTCTTAGAAGTTTAATCTTCAAAATACATTCTTTTGGTGCAAGGAGATATGTATACATACAGCATCTTAACTTTATCTTTAAATCAAAAAAATATTGTAACAACCCAAGTGCCCATCAAAAGGGCAATGGCTAAATCAATTTTGACATACACTTGTAGTGAAAAACTATATAGCCAGCTAAATCAATATGCAGTCGTTGGGAAAATATTAAAAGTAAATTACTAACAAGATGTGTTGGGTGGCCATATGCAGGCCAAAGAGTCCTTCCTCCTACTGGGGCTCTTGGTGTCACTGTGACCAGCGAGCTGGACATCTTCATGGGGAACATGACCCTCATCAACGAGGATGTGTATCACCTCTGGCTGGATAGTGATTTGGTGAGTGGCGCGGTGGCCCTGAGGGTGTGCTTTCTGGGGAATCCTGAAGCAGCCCGGTGCCACAGCAGCGATGCTCCAGAGAGACACCATGGACCACTACAGTAATTTCCATGTGCTTGAGCACCTGCTCCATGCACCACCAAATCTGCGGCACCAGATCATCTTCCAGATCCTGCCCTTTTGACAGGCGCTGTTCATCTAGAGGGACTCTGCCTCTAACCAGGCCTTCGTGCAGGAGGCACTGGGCAAGAATCTGTCCAAGGGCACCAAGAAAGACCTGGATGACTTAGGCACGAAAACCGGCATCACCCTCAAGAGCTACTGGAGACAGTCTGACAACTTTAAGCGAGTCTTCAAGGTGGTAGAGGAAATGAAGGGCTCCCCGATCAACAATCAGGAGGAGCTACCCCACACCCCCATGCCCAAGGCCAGGGGCAGCGGCCGGGAGGAGCAACCCCACGTCCAAGGAGCTGTGGCTGCACGGGGGCAGGAGGGCCTAGAGGAGCTATCCCACGTTGAAGGTCAGGAAGGGCGGCGTTTAGGAAATACCCTTCATCCAAGGTAAGGAGCAACGGCTGTGCTTTGCTGGAGCAGTGGTGAAGAGATACCCAACGCCCAAGGTAAGAGAAACCCAAGTAAAATGGTAGGTGTTGCAAGAGGGCATCAGAGGGCAGACACACTGAAATCGTACTCACAGAAAACTAGTCAATCTAATCACACTAGGACCACAGCCTTGTCTAACTCAATGAAACTAAATCATGCCCATGGGGCAACCCAAGACGGGCGGGTCATGGTGGAGAGATCTGACAGAATGTGGTCCACTGGAGAAGGGAATGGCAAACCACTTCAGTATTCTTGCCTTGAGAACCCCATGAACAGTATGAAAAGGCAAAATGATAGGATGCTGAAAGAGGAACTCCCCAGGTCAGTAGGTGCCCAATAGTCTACTGGAGATCAGTGGAGAAATAACTCCAGAATGAATGAAGGGATGGAGCCAAAGCAAAAACAATCTCCAGCTGTGGATGCGACTGGTAATAGGAGCAAGGTCCCATGCTGTAAGGAGCAATATTGCATAGGAACTTGGAATGTCAGGTCCATGAATCAAGGCAAATTGGAAGTGGTCAAACAGGAGATGGCAAGAGTGAATGTCAACATTCTAGGAATCAGCTAACTGAAATGGACTGGAATGGGTGAGTTTAACTCAGATGACCATTATATCTACTACTGCGGGCAGGAATCCCTCAGAAGAAATGGAGTAGCCATCACGGTCAACAAAAGAGTCTGAAATGCAGTACTTGGATGCAATCTCAAAAATGACAGAATGATCTCTGTTCGTTTCCAAGGCAAACCATTCAATATCACAGTAATCCAAGTCTATGCCCCAACCAGTAACCCTGAAGAAGCTGAAGTTGAATGGTTCTCTGAAGACTACAAGACCTTTTAGAACTAACACTCAAAAAAGATGTCTTTTTCATTAGAGGGGACTGGAATGCAAAAGTAGAAAGTCAAGAAACATCTGGAGTAACAGGCAAATTTGGCCTTGGAATATGGAATGAAGCAGGGCAAAGACTAATGGAGTTTTGCCAAGAAAATGCACTGGTCACAACAAACACCCTCTTCCAACAACACAAGAGAAGACTCTACACATGGACAACACCAGATGGTCAACACCAAAATCAGATTGATTATATTCTTTGCAGCCAAAGATGGAGAAGCTCTATACAGTCAACAAAAACAAGACCAGGAGCTGACTGTGGCTCAGATCATGAACTCCTGATTATCAAATTCAGAACTTAAATTGAAGAAAATGAAGAAAACCAGTAGACCATTCAAGTATGACCTAAATCAAATCCCTTATGATTATACAGTGGAAGTGAGA
The DNA here is from genome assembly GCF_029378745.1 of Bos indicus. Taxonomy (NCBI): domain Eukaryota; kingdom Metazoa; phylum Chordata; class Mammalia; order Artiodactyla; family Bovidae; genus Bos; species Bos indicus. The sequence goes on from NC_091765.1 coordinate 84,681,709, forward strand.
AATAGATTTAAGGGCCTAGACCTGATAGATAGAGTGCCTGATGAACTATGGATGGAGGTTTGTGACATTGTACAGGAGACAGTGATCACGACCATCCCCATGGAAAAGAAATGCAAAAAAGCAAAATGGCTGTCTGGGGAGGCCTTACAAATAGCTGTGAAAAGAAGAGAAGCAAAAAGCAAAGGAGAAAAGGAAAGATACAAGCATCTGAATGCAGAGTTCCAAAGAATGGCAAGAAGAGATAAGAAAGCCTTCCTCAGCGATCAATGCAAAGAAATAGAGGAAAAAAATAGAATGAGAAAGACTAGAGATCTCTTCAAGAAAATTAGAGATACCAAGGGAACATTTCATGCAAAGATGGGCTTGATAAAGGACATAAGTGGTATGGACCTAACAGAAGCACAAGATATCAAGAAGAGGTGGCAAGAATACACAGAAGAACTGTTCAAAAAAGATCTTCACGACCCAGATAATCACGATGGTGTGATCACTCACCTAGAGCCAGACATCCTGGAATGTGAAGTCAAGTGGGCCTTAGAAAGCATCACTACCAACAAAGCTAGTGGAGGTGATGGAATTCCAGTGGAGCTATTTCAAATCCTGAAAGATGATGCTGTGAAAGTGCTGCACTCAATATGCCAGCAAATTTGGAAAACTCAGCAGTGGCCACAGGACTGGAAAAGGTCCGTTTTCATTCCAATCCCAAAGAAAGGCAATGCCAAAGAATGCTCAAACGAATTGCACTCATCTCATACACTAGTAAAGTAATGCTCAAAATTCTCCAAGCCAGGCTTCAGCAATATGTGAACCATGAACTTCCGGATGTTCAAGCTGGTTTTAGAAAAGGCAGAGGAACCAGAGATGAAATTGCCAACATCCGCTGGATCATGGAAAAAGCAAGAGAGTTCCAGAAAAACATCTATTTCTGCTTTATTGACTATGCCAAAGCCTTTGACTGTGTGGATCACAATAAACTGTGGGAAATTCTGAAAGAGATGGGAATCCCAGACCACCTGACCTGCTTCTTGAGAAATCTGTATGCAGGTCAGGAAGCAAAAGTTGGAACTGAACATGGAACAACAGACTGTTTCCAAATAGGAAAAGGAGTACATCAAGGCTGTATATTGTCACCCTGCGTATTTAACTTATATGCAGAGTACATCATGAGAAATGCTGGACTGGAAGAAACACAAGCTGGAATCAAGATTGCCGGGAGAAATATCAATAAGCTCAGATATGCAGTTGACACCATCCTTATGGCAGAAAGTGAAGAGGAACTAAAAAGCCTCTTGATGAAAGTGAAAGTGGAGAGTGAAAAAGTTGGCTTAAAGCTCAACATTGAGAAAACTAAGATCATGGCATCCAGTCCCATCACTTCATGGCAAATGGTTGGGGAAACAGTGGAAACAGTGTCAGACTTTATTTTTCTGGGCTCTAAAGTCACTGCAGATGGTGACTGAAGCCATGAAATTAAAAGACACTTACTCCTTGGAAGGAAAGTTATGACCAACCTAGACAGCATATTCAAAAGCAGAGACATTACTTTGCCAACAAAGGTCCGTCTAGTCAAGGCTATGGTTTTTCCAGTGAGCATGTATGGATGTGAGAGTTGGACTGTGAAGAAGGCTGAGCGCCGAAGAATTGATGCTTTTGAAATGTGGTGTTGGAGAAGACTCTTGAGAGTCCCTTGGACTGCAAGGAGATCTAACCAGTCCATTCTGAAGGAGATCAGCCCTGCGATTTCTTTGGAAGGAATGATGTTGAAGCTGAAACTCCAGTACTTTGGCCACCCCATGATAAAAGTTGACTCATTGGAAAAGACTCTCATGCTGGGAGGGATTGGGGACAGGAGGAGAAGGGGACAACAGAGGATGAGATGGCTGGATGGCATCACTGACTCGATGGACATGAGTCTGAGTGAACTCCGGGAGTTGGTGATGGACCGGGAGGCCTGGCGTGCTGCGATTCATGGGGTCTCAAAGAGTCAGACACGACTGAGCGACTGATCTGAACTGAACTGGTAGACAACACCCAGCAGCAGTTCCTCCTGTTCGAGCGACTGGCCAGGGACTATGCAGCCATTGTCTTCTTTGCCAACAATTGCTTTGAGACAGGGAAGGAAAAAACTGCAGTCTCTGAGCTTTTGGGATTTTGCCTTCTGTGCTGAGTTCATGTTCTCGAACTGGACCCTCGGAGTTGTGGACTCCTGGGTGGATGACATGGATGTGGACTTAGAGGAGGAGAGTCTCCAGGACTTGAAGGAGATCAAACTGCCCTCTGGGGAAAGCTCTGTGTCTTTTCGAAGATGGAAGCCAGGTCCTGGGGGCTGGTGAATGTGGCCTCCAAGCTGACCCACAATAAGGATGTCAGAGACCTGTTTGTGGACCTTGTGGAGAAGTTCATGGAGCCCTGTGGCCCAGACCACTGGCCGTTGAATGATTAATCAGTGTTGTGCATTGGTCCACTCCCTGGATGACTCTCGGCACCAGGCCCTCTGGGAGGGCTACATGGACACCCTCCCACCCTCCTTGGCTGCCTCCTGTGTCTCTATCATGACTGAGGCCACCGCCACACACTGACAATAAAGTTGCCATGACTTTGGAAAAAAAAAAGATGTGTTATTTCTGGGCATGAAACTATTAAAGAGGGGACTTTTGCTTTCTGTTTTTTTGTAATCTTGTGTTATTTGAATTTTACACAATTTTGTGTTGCTTTTGTAATCTGGAAAAATAGAGCTTTAAAGGGATCATTGTTATATATCTCATCCCCCTTTTCATTGCCATAGCACCCCTATACATCCATTACTTACTCTTTTCTTCTTTCCCATAAACTACTCCTCTACTGGCTGGCTGAGAGAGACAAAAACAGCACCTCCCTCTACCCTAGCTATATGATTTACCTCACACCTTCGTATCACAGAAAACCTTCCTGAGTGGGTAAATTACTTTCTACCTCACATTTACTTCATTGCAGTCTACTTCCTCCCCTTCTGTTCAACTGAGTCATTTCTCTACTTGAACATTAATGACTTCCTCATTGACATTTCCCATGAATTCTTTCTAGCCATATTACTTGGTAGCTCAGGAATCTTGTCAATGCTGACCACTCCCTCACTAAAACTTTCTGTTATTAGCTTCAGTGGTGCCTCTCTTGACTCTTTGTTTTGCCTGCTTCCTTCCCTGTCTATTTCCTAGTTTGCTATTTTTCTTCTATTTCCTTAAATATGTCATTCCTCAAGCTTTCTTCACGATCCTTTTTTTTCTTGCCTTACCCCTTTTCTGAGAAATTCTGTTGACACCCACACTTTCTAATACTCTGAGTTGATGTTGAGCAAATTTATGTCTTCAACTCAGTTTCCATTTCCTCCCTTATATTAGACTTATATTTTGGGCTCATAGGATCACTTAGTATCTCAAATCAATATCTCTAAAGACTGACTTTATCTTTCCAACAAATTTGCACATCTTCATATTATGATAACAGAAGAAAGAATAACGAATAGAAAGATTTCTGGGATGAAGGGGTAAACAAATTAGAAAGTGATTCAGAAGATAGAATTGATTGTTGTTTTACAGTTGCTCCATCATGTTTGACTCTTTGCAACCCCATGGACTGCATCACACCTGGCTTCCCTGTCCTTCACCATCTCCCAGAGTTTGCTCAAACTTATGTCCATTGAGTTGGTGATGATATTTAACCATCTTGTTCTCTGTCATCCCCTTCTCCTCCTGCCTTTGATCTTTCCCAGCATCAGAGTCTTTTCCAGTGAGTCAGCTCTGCATCAGGTGGCCAAAGTATTGAAGCTTCAGCTTCAGCATCAGTCTTTCCAATGAATAATGAGGGTTTATTTCCTTTAGGATTGACTGGTTGATCTCCTTGCTGCCCAAAGGGAATCTCAAGATTCTTCTCTACCACAACAGTTCAAAGGCATCAATTCTTCAGCAGTCAACCTTTTTTATTGTCCAGTTCTCACATCCATACATGACTACTGGAAAAACCATAATATTGACTATATGGACCTTTGTAGGCATAGTAATGACTTTGCTTTTTAATACACTGTCTAGGTTTGTCTTTGCTTTAGTTGCAAGGAGCAATAGTTCTTCTCCAGTAGCATATTGGACACCTACTGACCTGAGAGCTTCATCTTTCACTGTCATGTCTTTTTGCCTTTTCATACCATTCATGGGGTTCTTGAGGCAAGAAGCTGAAGTGGTTTGCCATTCCCTTCTCCAGTAGGCCACATTTTATCAGAACTCTCCCCCATGACCCATCCATCTTGGGTGGCCCTACATGTCATGACTCATGGTTTCATTGAGTTAAGCAAAGTTGTGATCCATGATTCAGGTCTTCATTCTGTCTTCCCTCTGATGGATAAGATGCTTGTGCAAGTTTCTTGATGGGAGAGACTGGCTGTGGAGAAAACTGGGTCTTGTTCTGGTGGGCAAGGCTATGCTCACTAAGTCTTTAATCCAATTTTCTGCTGATGGTTGAGGCTGTGTAATGGCAGAAATGAAAGAAGCCTACACCTTGGAAGAAAAGCTATGACAAACTTAGACAGCATATTAAAAAGCAAAGATATTACCTTGCTGACAAAAGTCTGTAAGGTCAAATCTATGGTTTTCCCAGTAGTCATGTATGGATATGAGAATTGGACAATAAAGAACGCTGAGCATCAAAGAACTGATGCTTTTGAACTGTGGTGTTGGAAAAGACTTTTGAGAGTCCCTTGGAATGCAAGATCAAACCAGTCAATCCTAAAGGAAATCAGTCCTGAATATTCACTGGAAGGACTGATTCTGAAGCTGAAGCTCCAATCCTTTGGTCACCTGACGCAAAGAGCTGATTCATTGGAAAAGACCCTGATGCTGGGAAAGATTGAAGGAAGGATGAGAAGTGGACAACAGAGGATGAGATGGTTGGATGGCATCACTGACTCGATGAACATGAATTTGAGCAAGCTCCAGGAGTGGGTGAAGGACAGGGAAGCCTGGTGTGCTACAGTCTATGCGGTCACAAAGAGTTGAACACAACTGAGTGACTGAACTGAACTGTACTGAATGGCAATAATGGTCACCTCCTTCAAAATGATTTATGCCAGCATGCCAGGCCTCCCAGAACTGTTGTAGTCAGTTCCCCTGACCCCACGACAGGCCACTGTTGACCCACACCTTCCCTGGAGACTCCCAAGCACACACAGGCAAGTCTGACTCATTCTCTTATGATGTCACTGCTCCTTTCTCCAGGGTCCTGGTGCACACAAGGTTTTATTTGTGTTCTCCAAGAGTCTCTGTTTCCCCAGTCCTGTAGAATTGGTAGAACTTAGTTATTCATGAAGTTCAAGGGGCCCAGGAAAGGGAGGAGCATGGGTGACTTCCAGGTTTCTTATTAGCATAATTAGGTTTTTCTTGAGTTTGAGAATTTTCTGTGAAACACCCACATGGAAGTGTGCATGGGCAAACATATATTTCTAGAACCAGGACAAAAATTTAGACTGGAGATAGAAACTTGGATTTCCATAGCCTAGGAAACCATGGTGTGAGTGAATGAAATCCCCTTGAGAGAATGAAAATTTGATAACTGGAGAAGCAGATAAAGATCCAAGAAAAAGGAATATTTTGAACATCAAAGAGTATGGAATTTTCAAGAGAAAGTGGGCAACTAAGTAACAGGTTGATGAGCAACTTGGAGCTTTTGTCATTGAAACACTGTTGGAAATAGCAGCTATTTTATTCTGGAAATTACAAATAATTCGTATGAAGATAATACTTTATTTTAAGATCCTCCTATATTATTTTGTTTTAAATGTTATGCCTTGGATTCTATTTATTGATGGTTGATGAAATTGAAGAAAGTGAAGAAAACCACTAGACCATTCAGGTATGACCTAAATCAAATCCCTTGTGACTATACAGAGGAAATGAGCAACAGATTTAAGGGACTAGATCTGATAGAGTGCTTGATGAACTGTGGACAGAAGTTCCTGATATTGTACAGGAGATAGGAATCAAGACCACCCCCAAGAAAAAGAAATGCAAAAAGCACAATGGCTGTCTGAGGAGGCCTTACAAATAGCTGCGAAAAGAAGGGAAGTGAAAAGGAAAGGAGAAAAGGAAAGATATGCCCATTTGAATGCAGAGTTCCAAAGAATAGCAAGGAGAGATAAGGAAGACTTCCTCAGCGATCAATGCAAAGAAATAGAGGAAAAAAACAGAATGGGAAAAACTAGAGATCTCTTCAAGAAAATTAGAGATACCAAGGGAACATTTCATGCAAAGATGGGCTCAGTAAAGGACAGAAATGGTAGGGACCTAACAGAAGCAGAAGATATTAAGAAGAGGTGGCAAGAATACACAGAAGAACTGTTCAAAAAAGATCTTCATGACCCAGATAATCATGATGGTGTCATCACTCACCTAGAGCCAGACATCCTGGAATGTGGAGTCAAGTGGCCCTTAGGAACCATAACTACGAACAAAGCTAGTGGAGGTGATGGAATTCCAGTGGAGCTATTTCAAATTCTGAAAGATGATGCTGTGAAAGTGCTGCACTCAATATGCCAGCAAATTTGGAAAACTCAGCAGTGGCCACAGGACTGGAAAAGGTCAGTTTTCATTCCAATTCCAAAGAAAGGCAATGCCAAAGAATGTTCAAAGTACCACACAATTGCACTCATCTCACATGGCTAGTAAAGTGATACTTAAAATTCTCCAAGCCAGGCTTCAGCAATACGTGAACCGTGAACTTCCAGATGTTCCAGCTGGTTTTAGAAAAGGCAGAGGAACCAGAGATCAAACTGCCAACATCTGCTGGATCATTGAAAAACAAGAGAGTTCCAGAAAAACATCTATTTCTGCTTTATTGACTATGCTAAAGCCTTTGACTGTGTGGATCACAATAAACTGTGGAAAATTCTGAAAGAGATAGGAATCCCAGACCACCTGACCTGCCTCTTGAGATATCTATATGCAGGTCAGGAAGCAATAGTTAGAACTGGACATGGAACAACAGACTGTTTCCAAACAGGAAAAGGAGTACATCAAGGCTGTATATTGTCACCCTGCTTATTTGACTTATATGCAGAGTACATCATGAGAAACGCTGGGCTGGAAGAAGCACAAGCTGGAATCAAGATTGCCAGAAGAAATATCAATAAGCTCAGATATGCAGATGACACCACCCTTTAGGGCAGAAAGTGAAGAAGAACTAAAGAACCTCTTGATGAAAGTGAAAGAGGAGAGTGAAAAAGTTGGCTTAAAGCTGGACATTGAGAAAACTAAGATCATGGCATCCAGTCCCATCACTTCATGGCAAATGGATGGGGAAACAGTGGAAACAGTGTCAGACTTTATTTTTCTGGGCTCCAAAGTCACTGCAGATGGTGACTGCAGCCATGAAATTAAAAGACATTTACTCCTTGGGAGGAAAGTTATGACCAACCTAGACAGCATATTCAAAAGCAGAGACATTACTTTGTCAACAAAGGTCCGTCTAGTCAAGGCTATGGTTTTTCCAGTGGGCATGTATGGATGTGATAGTTGGACAATAAAGGGATCTGAATGCTAAAGAATTGATGCTTTTGAAATGGTGTTGGAGAAGACTCTTGAGAGTCCCTTGGACTACAAGGAGATCCAACAAGTCCATCCTAAAGGAATTCAGTCCTGAATATTCATTGGAAGGACTAATGTTGAAGCTGAAACTCCAATACTTTGGCCACCTGATGGGAAGAGATGACTCATTTGAAAAGACCCTGATGCTGGGAAAGATTGAGGGCAGGAGGAGAAAGGGAAGACAGAGGATGAGATAGTTGGATGGTATCACTGACTCCATGGACATGGGTTTGGGTGGACTCGGGAGTTGGTGATGGACAGGGAGGCCCGGCATGCTGCAGTTCCTGGGGTCACAAGGAGTCGGACACGACTGAGTGACTGAACTGAACTGAACTGATGAACAGATCTGAGATCTTAAATATTTATAGCAAAAAAAAAAAAAAAAAAATGAGTAAAATGAAAAGAAAGAAATATAGTAGGAAGGAGTACCAAGAAGAGAAAATAAAAAATCTCCTTTACTACGCTATTTTACATAGGACACTTATTTGTTATTAAACCAAGAGATGTGGCTTAGGTCCGTATTTGTTCTAACTAGTTTCCTAAAATCAAACAAGTCAAAAAACCCAATTCTATAATACAGCCACCGATAACACTTAGAATCTGCCTGCAGTGTAGGAGACCTGGGTTTGATCCCTGGTTTGGGAAGATCCCCTGGAGACAGGAAAGGTTACCCACTCCAGTATTCTCACCCGGAGAATTCCATAAATTATACAATCCATGGCATTGCAAAGAGTCAGACATGACTGAGAGCCTTTCACTTTCATTTTTCCCTCAAAATCATCTTGCAAATTCTTTCTTTTGGATTTAAAGAATGAGTAAGGCACATTGTAACCCACGACTTAACACAGAACAGATACAAAATTAATCTGTTAAATTATATCACATATGAACAATTCAAACTATTTTTTACTGACCAGATTAACAGCTTTAGCTTCAAATTATAATCAGAAGTCAGTACTTTAGATCTACATACCTGAACTTGATAATGTGAGACTTGACAAATTTTCCCCTCAATGAAGATTTATGAAATGCATTTTTTACCTGTTCCAAAAATATTCAAAATATGTCAGTAAGGATAATTTTCTAAAATTCTGCAAACTGATTCAAAGCTTAAAACATTTTTAAAAACAAAACACACTGACCGACATTCCACAATTGCTGAACTTGAGGAGTCTCTTTTTGTACTCTGTTCAGTGATTTCAACTGAACTCTGACTTAAGAATTATATGAGCTGGAGAACCATAGGAGGGGGCTAGGAGTGATGTCTGCTGTGCTACACTTGGAAAGAGATAAAAGAGAGTAAATAGACTGGGTTTTGAAAAGCAAGAGAAGTATTCACTCTATGAGATAGAGACTTACTGTAGGTAGACAAAGGAAATGGAAAAAACTGTGGCAGGTGGTAGGTCATAAATTCAATCCATGGCCTCACCATCCTGAACACACTGGGTCTCATCTGATCTCAGAAGCAGAGTTAGGCTAGGTTAGTACTTGGAAGAGATAATGAATGTGAGAATGAATGCATAACGGTGTCACATGGTTCTCAAACCTAGTGAAAAATATTACCAAATATCCCTTCATAATCTACACCCAATTCAGCACTCAAGATGCTCTTAGGAAGGCTCAGATGAACTGGGATACATAGCCGATGGTGTGTGTGTGTTAGTTGCTCAGTTGTGTCCAACTCTTTGCAACGCCATGGACTATAGCCCGCCAGGCTCCTCTGGCCATGGGATTTTCCAGACAAGAATACTGGAGTGGGTTGCCATTTCCTTCTCCAGGGGATTTTCCCAACCCAGAGATCAAACCTGGGTATACTGTTTTGGCAGGCAGATTCTTTACCACTGAGCCACCTGGGAACCAAACACAGATACTACGGGCTGGTGACTAATTGACAATGAGCCTTTTTATTCTTTCTTACATTTTGTTTGACTTCTGACTTTGTTCCCAAGGACAGTTACTTCAATTATGAATAAATCAGCACAATTCAATTGAGCCCTCTAATGACAGCATTCATTTGGAAATAAATTTAAAGGTTTTTTTTTAATCACATAACTTCAAAATTAATTGTTTTGAAGAGTACTAGAGTCCTATTTATATTCCTTTATGTTTTGTTTTTGTTTTTGTTTTTGTTTTTTTTATATTTATAGTTTTTTTTTTCTCTCTAATTTTATTTTATTTTTAAACTTTACATAATTGTATTAGTTTTGCCAAATATCAAAATGAATCCGCCACAGGTATACATGTGTTCCCCATCCTGAACCCTCCTCCCTCCTCCCTCCCCATACCATCCCTCTGGGCCATCCCAGTGTACCAGCCCCAAGCATCCAGCATCATGCATCGAACCTGGACTGGCAGAAAACAAGAAAAACAGTTGCATTTTTACTTAATATATTTACTTCCATTTCCTTTCCTTTACTATATATTACATTTATATTACATTATTTTTATATATAATACTATATATTACATTATACTTTACTATATATTACATTTCATTTCCTTTACTATATATTACATTTCCTTTTGTTTACAATATATTACATATTTTATATATATATACTTAAAATATGTATGTATGTGTGTGTATATATATATACACACACACATACATATCTTTAAGCAGATATATTTCCTTAAAAAGAGCTTATTTGATATTTCCCTGATTTGGTGTTTACAAATACAAATTCAACCAAGATTTGATCTCCTCAGCAAAGTATCCAAATCCCTAGGCTTCTAATTTACCAGACAGTTTCCAGGTGGACCACTGCCATTCTGTTCTCTCTCAGGATATTGGAAAACAGTTTGGGAATTTTCTAGTCTAGTGGCTTAATTTTCACATAAGGGAATTTTTCCAGAATGGCAAAGAGATGTGCCAAATGACACATCATTGGCTAGTAGATGGTCCTAGAAGTAGGTGTCCCAGCTCCTAGTTTAGGGTGCTTTTCATCACATCATTTCACAAATAACCTCACAGACTATCAGGAAACTTCCAAAGTATTCTCTAAGTAGTCTGACAATGATAAGTCTTCACCCAGGCTCTTGCTCTTTTGGCCTATACTGCTAAGTTTTCCCAGGTGGTGCTAGTGGTAAAGAACCCGTCTGGCAATGCAGGAGACGTAAGAGATGTGGGTTCGATCTCTGGGTTGAGAAGATGCCCTGGAGGAGGTCACAGCAACCCACTCCAGTATTCTTGCCTGGAGAATCCCACAGACAAAGGGGCCTGGTAGGCTATGGTCCGCAAGGATCACTAAGAGTCAGACATGACTGAATCGACTTAGCATGCATGCCTAGTTTTCCACTATTTATAATATTTCATTTATTCCTCAGGATACATGTTGATGACCTAAGGATAAAGATGAATATCCAAGGATTTCCTATAGATTTATGTACTAAAAACTTGTCCAAGGTTGGATACTTTTTAGTACTAAAATACTACTCAAGTACGTGTCTGAATAGTTTCAATCTTGTGTCTTCTGCTAAAGGTCTCTTCTTGAGGAAATCAATGACACAACAACCATATTTTGGGTCACCCTCACATTCCCAGAATTTCTGGACTCTGCTGATCAATAGTGTATCACTAGCTAAAGAAGGGTAAGTAAGAAGGACAAATAGAAAAGACTAAAGGTCACTAGGTTTAGTCCTATAAGGAATATTCCTCCAAGTCATGTATTGTCAATTTTGTTTTATATCTCTCAGGTAGGGTCTCTCCCCATTTTGCAAAGATATAAAAGCTCAGTTGAATGGACATTTGAGAAGCTAGGATACCAAAAATTTTTGGTAGAAAGTGATAGCAAATGTCCTAGAAATGGGGGGAAATGCTTACCATTGATTCAATTTTCTGGCTCATTTTTGTGAAATTTTCAGAAGCCTCTTTTCCAAACTCATCATATACTTTGTTACTTGTAAATGACAATGTGCTGTAGTAATTGTAGGTCTTCTTTTGATCTATAAGGAAAGAGGCAAAAATGTATCATACTTTTTCTCAGATGTGTGTAAAGCATCAGGCATTTCCTTGTTTGGTAGTTGCTAGACAGAATGAGACAGGAAAAAATTTCCCACCCAGATTATCTCCATCATCCTGCTCTGAGCTTCATGGTTATCTCAAAAATAAAAGACAACAACATTCATCATTATAAGATTTAGAGTGTAAAATCATTATAAGATTTAGAGTGTAAAATCCATACGAAATGCTCGGTGTTCCCGTACGCTAATTAGTCACATGGATATTTCTGAATAAACCACAAGAAGCAGCTAGTCAGGCCATCTGAACTTCTGAATAGATTCAGAAGCTTCCCAACAGCAAACACATCTTTATATTTTAAAAGTAGATTTCTTCCAATTCCGTAAACTACCCATCAATTCTGGCTGCAAGGACTCTAGAATAAGAAAATTTATTCTGGCTAAAGAAGGAGGTGAAGGTAGGGATTAAAATGCCAGGAGTTCAGTGTATAGAATTTTAAGGAGCTAGAGTTGCCACCTTGGTAACCCTCCAGGGACACTACATAGTCTCACCTGGTTCCCTTGGCTCTCCGTTTATTTTCTCCCCCCAGCCAGAGGCATTGGCTTTTTTGTTTCTTTAGCCAATGTCTCCACTTTCTGCATCCAGTTCAAGCAGCCCAAGTTTTTGGTCTGCTGAAGAATTAATGCAGCATAGCTTTTCTTCTACTCTCTTTTACATGAAGCAAGCACAGAGCTAAGAAGATTCTTTCAATGAGATATTAATGCTGACTATGTTTTGTGTGAGAGATTGTGCCAAGCATTAGGAATACAATGGTGACCAAGACTGTTGTGTATGGTTATAATAGGAAAATGGAGTTTGCCTCATTCAACCTGAGTTTCTCTCTTGCTTCTCATTCTTTCTCTCACTTAAACACCAGAGGGAAAGGAAATTAACATTAGACACCTGTATCCCTAGCATATTCACATGTCTCACTCAGTTTAAAATAACCCTCATAAGAAAGCAATGTTATCTGCATCTAACAGTAAGGACTGTAGTCTCAGAAATGTAAATGCATTTGTCCAACCTCAACATAAGATTGCCAGAAAAGATTAAATTGGGTTTCAACCTAACATCTAACTCCCAAAGCACACATTTTCATGATACACTGCTTCTTGGAATGGAGAAAACCAAACTCACTCACTGAAGCCATAGGAGAAATCTCTAGTTATGCATGAGAGCTATCAGAAAAAAAAAAAAAACAAAAAACACAACTCTACCAGATCATTCTGGTCATTCTGAGGATTTATTGGGATAGAAAGGGAAGCCACTGGTCAGACTTGGACAAGACCTGGGGAAAGAGTAGTGATTTGTAAAGGAGATGGATGGTGCTGAACGATCAAGCTCTCCTAAGCATTTGCCACCTAAGTGAGGGTCTAGGGAGGATTTTCCTTCCTCCTTTCCTGGCCCTGAATGGCCTGTGTGACCTGAAATGCAAACAGATCACAATATACACAATTTCAAGTATGATTTTTAATATATTGAAATAATGACCAACAGTTTACCTTCAGTCTAAAGCTAGGTCCAAGACTCGGCATTTCTAACAAGCCCCTAGGTTCTGCTGATGTTGCTGGTACCAAATCACACAATGAATAGTAAGGTTCTAAAAAAGAGGTAAACATACTCTTCTATATCCTTAGACTTGTTTTTTTTAATTATTAGATTGAATTATTTGAAAGTGCCATTTATATAGGTTAAAAATGGTCAAATATCAGCAATTTCATATGCTACAACTAAATTAACAAATTACTATAATCAATATTTTAATTTGCCTGATAGAGTCAAATCGGTTGCTAGGTGTCAAAACACATTTGCAGTTGACAGAATTATATGGCATGTGTAGTTGATGAAAAATACCAGAGAGTGTTAACAGAAAAGTAAGAAAAATGAACATGAGTTGGCTAATAATATTCTAACAGAAATTATTCATTGTAGGTGATTCTATAACCCACAGTGATGTTCATAGGAGACATACTGCTATTGTTCAAGTTACTGAAGAGATAGAAACATAGTCCCAAAGGCCACCAGACAAACTGCACACACAGTTCTATGTTGCCTGGGTTTTATGCCAAAATGATGTTTTTCCAAGCCTGATCATCTCCATCTTTATCTGCCTGTTTCTACAATAGATTTGTTTGGCTCACTTTGGTTCTCTAGGCATGACAGCTCCTAAATGCTCATGTGCTTTATCTACTCTGTTCTTATGTTACATCTGTAAACAGAAGATAGGGGACAAATATGACAGCAACACATATCATAACAATCCCTATTTATTCAGGTGTATTGTGTGAGCAGTGGAAGTTGTGTGTTCCACATTACTCAGGTGATCATCCCAACAATAGGATATATAGGAACAGGGCACTGGAGAAATATTACCAGGTTTTTATTGTATGTGTATGAGTAAAATTTGTAAGCTTTATAATACATGACTTGGAAAGAGGCAAAGGGGAAGTACTAAGGAAAATTTTCTCTCACTGAAGTAATGAGATCCCTAACATTACTAGGAATTCCTTGTTAAGTCAGACAAGCCTAAATATGCTCCCAGAAAATATCATAGGTATGATTCATTCATTTTTATCATTCAGCGTTCAATAAACATTAATTATCTAACATGTGCTAGGAACTTGCTAAGTTCTAGAAATACAAAAGTGCATAAAACATAGTCTTAGACATCCATGGAAATGAATAATGATGTTTGCAGCATAATGAGACTTAGTATATTCAGAACAGAGCTATAGAATTATAAAATTATTTAAGCTATTCTTTTTATATTAAAAACATGTTTCAGAGAAATTATCAAAATGCAGATACCACAAATTCAAAGGCCTGCATGTAGGCAAATTCTATCCCCCTTTCAAAAAAATCTTTAAATACTTTTTCTTTAAATTTTCCAGAAATAATCCACCTTGTTTAGGAAATGAAGATTGGATTTGTGTCTGTTAGCACAAGATAACCAATTTACAAATCACCATCTTTCTTCACAGGAAAGCAACTTCTGCAAATTCCCAATTAAATTACAATCATGTGATTAGCTTTTTTGGTTACAGGGCCTTAAATATCAATGCATTATCTAGTCACTAAGGGAGATATTAAACCAATAGATCAAAATGGAGTCAACTAATTAAAACCTGAGACAGAGTAAGAAGGGAACTTCAGAAGGGTTGTTATGCCCTGGAAAAACAGTTCTGAAGTACCCTGGGGAGTTTTCTAATAACAGAGAAGTGTTCATGGTTCATCTAGCAGGGAGGTACCTGATTACCACAGAGTGAACCTCTTTATAATTAACCTTTTCAGCATATCCTGTCTTCTTTAATCACTTGCAATATATCCCAAGATGATTTTAAAATAATGACAATAGACATTTATTCAACATATACTACTATAAGCATTTTTCCAGCTTACTAGTACAAAATAGAGCCTACCAGTTTATAATCTCTGATTGTATAATTTATTGAACTGTAAGGATTTCAATGAGTTGGAGTTATTTTAAATCAAGATGATTTAAAACCCTATGACCTCAAACCTCTCCAAACATTGGACTCTACCTTTCCTATGGTTTTCCCAAAATTAAGACTTGATTATTTCTTGTCAGTGAATATGAAAACTAGCATGATATTCCCAGCAGGAAGCATTGCTACATCAAAGATAGAAGAATCTTCCTTGGCTTGTGCATATTAAATGAGTAACAAGGCAGGTAAAGATCCTTTTGAACTATCCATGCAAACAAATTATGGTAATGAATGAATAAGCCTGAGACAAATCAAAACAGAAATGTAGATCAGGAAATATTTGAGGTAAATCACATGATGCCAGGGCAACCCATACTTACTATATCTTGCATAATGAATGATGAGTCCAATGCACACTGCCAGGACAATTAAGGAAATAAAGGTGATGAGGCCGACAACCCAGGGCTCCAGACAAGCCCTCTTCCTGGCCCTCACCACAGATGACCTGAGAAAGAAAGCAAACGGATGGATTATATTATAATGTACACCATATCCACTCCTTAGGTGAAACAGATATTCCTGGGGAATTAATTCAGGACACTCAGAAGGAAGAATACTGTTTTGGTTTAAAACATACCCCAATCCCAGGCTGCTGAAGCCATTCCTGGCTCTGGTTGCCTGACCTTAGGCAGATAATTTGATTTCTCTGTGCCTCAGTTTCCTTGCTCAAAAAATGAAGATGATAACGATAGCACCAGTCTCAGAGGATTATCATTAAGAATTAAATGAATTACTGTAGGTAAAGTGCCTACAACAGCGCCTAGCATGTAGCAAGTGCAATGTAAGAGTTCGCTATGATTTACTGAGCTGGTCACATGCAAGATACTTTCAGGCACTGTACAAGCTATGAAAATGTTTAAAGCCTATTTCCATCATATAATTTTAAATGGCCTATGATACATGTTAGGGCTTCCCTGATGGTTCAGTGAGTAAAAAATCTGCCTGCAATGCAAAGACACAGGAGATGCAGGTTCAAGTCCTAGGTCTGGAAGAGCTCCTGCAGAAGGAAATGGCAACCCACTCCAGTATTCTTGCCTGGAAAAGAATTCCTCCCATGGACAGAGGAGCCTGGTGGGCTACAGGCCAAAGGGCTGCAAAGAGTTGAATTCAACTGAGTGACTAAACACACAGACCACCAGGGAACTCCCTAAATCCTAAACTTTGGGGCTTCACAGGTGGTACTAGTGGTAAAGAACCTCCTTGCCAATATAGAAGTAACTCAGTCTCTGGGTCAG
This sequence comes from Bos indicus, assembly GCF_029378745.1. Classification (NCBI taxonomy): domain Eukaryota; kingdom Metazoa; phylum Chordata; class Mammalia; order Artiodactyla; family Bovidae; genus Bos; species Bos indicus. The sequence continues at coordinate 84,698,057 of NC_091765.1, forward strand.
GAAGATCCCATAGAGTCAAACACGACTGATACCACTTAGCATGCACATGATATATGTTATAGATTGAACCATATCAGGTTCCAGGCAAAGCTCCTAATTCTATTCTCGTAATATTTTTCTGAAACAAACTTCGAGGATACACATAACTCTAGAAAAGAACCAGAGTTCTTTTCTACAGAGCCAGAGTGTTTGAACTGATGTTTACCTCTAAACTTCAGCAATGCTTCAGGAAATCCCCTCTGCATGCAACTTCCTCAACCTCTCCCATTTGTTCTGCTTTAAAAATATGTTACTGAAAAATGCTGATCAACCTGCTTTTTGTTTGATTAGTAAAGTTACCATTCCCTTGTGTTACAATAGCTTCTAAACAAACTCAAAAGTTAGAGAAAATGAAAAGTCAGAGTGGGCCAAGTTGTTGAATCATGATGCTGTTATTTTCGATTTCTTGGGGTATTTATCATGCTGGTAGAAACAAGGCATGTGTTCTTGTCTCCACAGAAGGCTGGTACATGAGAACTGGGGGAAAGGAGAGGGTTATCCTGGAAGGTGGATTCAGAATAAAGAGAATTCCAAGCCCAACCCTTTCCTTACCAACTTGGACAAGTTATTTAGACCCTGAACTAAGTTCCTCTATCTGGCAATAAGAGACAGGCCACCCACTGTCTAAAGCACATGGTTGACTGTAGGACCCTGATTGAGATCACGAATGTGAAAACTTCTTGAAAATTGTGAAGAATTTTACAGTAAATAATTGTTGCTTACAGAAACCAAGGGGACTCCATTTCCTGGTGATTCAGGACTTGTTTAGTCACTAAGTCATATCCAACTCGTTCATGACCCCATGGACTGTAGCCCGGCAGGCTCCTCTGTCCATGGGATTTCCCAGGCAAGAATACTGGAACGGGTTGCCATGCCCTCCTCCAGGGGGTCTTCTGGACCCAGGGATTAAACCCACATCTCCACATTAGCAGGTGGATTCTTTACCACTGGGCCACCAGGGAAGCTTGATACAGGACTGCTGCTGCTGCTGCTAAGTCACTTCAGTCATGTCCGACTCTGTGGGACCCCATAGACGGCAGCCCACCAGGCTCCCCTGTCCCTGGGATTCTCCAGGCAAGAACACTGGAGTGGGTTGCCATTTCCTTCTCCAATGCATGAAAGTGAAAAGTGAAAGTGAAGTCGTTCAGTCGTGTCCGACTCTTAGCGACCCCATGGACTGTAGCCTACCAGGCTCCTCTGTCCATGGGATTTTCCAGGCAAGAGTACTGGAGTGGGGTGCCATTGCCTTCAGAAGTGGTATAATCGGTCACTGGCCGATTATAATTTGGTCACTGGCACACCTTCATCCCATCTTGACTCTGTCTCAATGTCCTGTTCAGTGGGAACACTGTCACAGAAGCCAATAGTGTCATCACTACAGACCTCTGCCCCTGCTGAAGTCACTGGGATGTAGTGAAGGCTCCAGGGATCTACTTGATCTCGTCCCTTGGTTCTGTGATTTCCCCGTGGGGCTGTAGCCAAGGAAACTTTATCTTCCTCTCCCCAATTTCTTCCATCTCCAGTTTTCCTTTAAGTGGGATTCCAAACACCTGTTCCTAGAATGACGATTACTGAAGTATAAAAAGACTTCTTCACTTGTGCAAATTTCTTATGTGAAGATGTGCCTAAGAAGCTTATAAACTGATACCTGTCCCTCCATCCCTGAATGCTTGCTATTCACTTGTTGCAGAGGAAAGGAGATGTGTACAGCAGACATAAGCAAAATGTTAGAGGGAATGTTCAGAGGGAAAGGCTTCATAACTAATTTCAACACATGCCAGATGAATATAATTTGTAATTGTAGGAAACAATTGATATAATCATTAAACAAATGTGTAAAATTGTGAAATATAAGACAAGTTATATTGTCTTATATTGTACAATAACTCTTCATTGAGATAGAAAATTTTAAAAAGCAGCCACTAAATTTATGAGGTAGTATTTACCTGTATCAGCATACAAAAGACCAATGAACTATTTTAATGAAGAAATGTTACAGAATAATATGCATCGTATGTTTGGCTTTTGTAAATGTTAATAATAAAAATACATGTGTGTGTGCATAGAGAAGTATATTAGAAAAACAGAAAATTTTTTAATAGTAAGAAGTGAAATAACAAAAGTAAGTGAGCAACTTTTAATTTATGTATTTTTTATGATGGATTCTTTTTAAAAGGAAATATCATGGCTTTCAAATTAAATGAGAGAGAAACTAAGGAGGACAGTTATACATGTCTTTTAAAAAATTTTTTAATTAGAGTGTAGTTGCTTTATAATATTGTGTTAGTTTCTGCTGTACAGCAAAGTGAGTCAGCTGTATGTATACATGTATCCCCTCCCTCTTGAACTTCCCTCCCATCCTCCCCACCCAATCCTCTCTGGGTCATCACAGAGCACTGCACTGAGCTTCCTGTGCTATACAGCAGCTTCCCATTAGCTAACTATTTTACATGTGATAGTGTATATATATCAGTGCTACTCTCTCCATTTGTCCTACCCTTTCCTTCCCCCACCCATGTCTACATGTCCATTCTCTACACCTGCATCTCTATTTATGCCATGCAAACAAATTCAGCTGTATCTTTTTTCTAGATTCCATATATATGCATTAATATACATGTCTTTTCATGGAGTTCCTATCTCTAACTTGTTTGAGATACTACTGTGTCTTCTGTTTCTCTCTCCCACCTCTCAAAACTATTTTAGAGATGCTCTGTCTTTGGTGGCTTTGAGGGAAATAATAGGGATAGCAGAGAATAAACCAAGAGAACCCATTAAAAACACTCTGAATAATTAAGAGAGTAAATTTTTGATTCTGATCACCAGCTTATTTATTGTACAGTGTGATACCAGAAGATTCTATTCTCTCCCTTATTTTCTACATATGAAAGACAAGGATAAGAACTATAGTCCCTTCCTAATTTGATAAGCTCTTAGAGAGAAAAAATGATAAAATATTTTATTACTTTGAGCTGCCAAGTAGAAAATCATTGTACAAATAGTAAGAATTACTATTATCATTATTTTAATTATTAATAATAATGGCAATGTCCATATTACTGAGATTTTGTCATTGGAAACATCTCTTCCCTTCCCTGTATGGCATTGTTTTTCAAACTGATTAACCCTGTTTCTTAATTACTTTTTGGTTTGCTCTCTCTGCAAGTGATTCGGAGAAGGCAATGGCACCCCACTCCAGTACTCTTGCCTGGAAAATCTCATGGATGGAGGAGCCTGGAAGGCTGCAGTCCATGGGGTCGCACAGTCGGACACGACTAAGAGACTTCACTTTCACTTTTCACTTTCATGCATTGGAGAAGGAAATGGCGACCCACTCCAGTATTCTTGCCTGGAGAATCCCAGGGACGGGGGAGCCTGTTGGGCTGCCGTCTATGGGGTCGCACAGAGTCGGACATGACTGAAGTGACTTAGCAGCAGCAGCAGCTCTGCAAGTGGTTCAGTGTTGAATTGCTCCAAATTAGATGTAGTGGAAATGTGCTAAAAAAAAAAAAAATAGAGGAACAAATCTATTTTATGTATCAACAGACACCTGTGTAACTAACCCCTTCCTGCACATAAACCCTTGTCCAATTATGACTGGGGTCTGTTGAAAATTTTCTGAACCTCCTCATGTAAAACTACCTTCAGATAGACTAGATAAATTCTAATAGCTTCAGTGGTATCAAATTTCTTTCTTTCTAAGATTTTTCTTTTCAACTACGACATGTTTAAATAGACAGTGAATGTAACAGGTGAATATAGCAGTTAAAATATGGTTATATATGTGGCAAAAAATATGGTTATACATAGTGGTAAAAAACCAGCCTGCCAATGCAGGAGACTTAAGAGATTCTGGCTTGATCCCTTGGTCAGGAAGAGACACTGGAAGAGGAAATGGCAACCCACTCCAGTGTTCTTGGAGAATCCCATGGACAGAGGAACCTGGTGGCCTACAGTCCATAGGGTCACACAGAGTTGGACACGACTGAAGAGACTTAGCACGGCATGGCATATTTTTATAAGCCCCAAATTGCCAGAAGGCAAGTCCAGAGTTGCATTATCATGATCACTTCTTAATGTGTCATTTTCTAGAATAGTGTACAAGGAAAAGCAGGAGCATTAATAAAAATGTGAGGGGGAAAAAGGTATTTATACTATCACAGATAAACCTCATGGCAAGCATTGGAGAACCATATGACAAGGCTCACAGTGCTTCAGCAGAAAGTTTACCAAAACAAATGCCAATGTAAAACTACCACCATGGACTGATTAATAATGGATATTGAACTCGCTCTCCAGTCTCCATAAGGGTGGTGGTGGTTTAGTTGCTAAGTTGTATCCGACTCTTGCGACCCCATGGACTGCCAGGCTCCTCTGTCCATGGGATTTTCCAGGCAAGTGGGTTGCCATTTCCTTCTCCAGAGGATCTTCCTGACCCAGGAATCGAACCTGGATCTCCTGCATTGCAGGCAGATTCTTTACCGACTGAGCTATGAGGGAAGACCCTTCTGTAAGGGTGAGCAGTGCTAATATTCTTAGCTGGAATGTTTCATTTGCTCAGTCCAGTTGAGCTGTTTTGAATGAACATGTGCACAACATCTATAAAGCTGGTGATCTCAATACATTATTAACTACTTAAGCTACAGATCAGCAAAGTTTTTGGTGAAGGCCGCGTAGTAACTGCAGGCTTCCCTTGTGGTTCAGCTGGTAAAGACTCCTCCTGCAATGAGGGAGATCTGGGTTTGATTCCTGGGTTGGGAAGATCCCCTGGTGAAGGGAAAGGCTACCCACTCCAGTATTCTGACCTGCAGAATTCCATGGACTGTATAGTCCATGGGGTCACAAAGAGTTGACAGGACTGAGCAACTTTCACTTTCACTTTCATAGTAATTTTAACAGATTTCTGTGAAGGTCCCATAGTAGTAGCAGATTTCTGGATTTCTATTGCAACTAGTCAGCTATGCCATTGTAGTTTAAAGGCAGCTACAGCTAATATAAACAAAAATGAATATGGCTGTGTTCAATAAAACTTTATTTCTGCACACCGAAATTTGAATTTTGTATAATTTTCACTTATAAATTTTTTTTTATTCATTTCAACCATTTAAAAGCTATAATTCTTAGCTCAAGCACTGTACAAAAATAGATGGTGGTACAGGTTTGGCTCTTGGGCCACAGATTACTGATGGCTGTTGTAAGCACCGTCCTACAAGTCAATGTTAATTGTGTTGAGAACTTATAATAATTGCAGTTTTTAGTCTCAACTACATGGCAAATCTAATGCAACATGTCTCTAATCCCATTACCACTGACCTTGTTCTGACAAATCTCACTAAAACTCATCCTACAGCTTATTTCCCTAATCTCTAAATCATTGTCTATTACAGTAAACTGTTCTTCTGGAAATGATAGAGCCAATGACTGAAACCACTTGAAATCCAAGTTGGCCTCAGTTGGCCTGGCATTCCCCTTCTTCCGCATGAGCTTTCTGGCTGTTTGTCTTTGCTCCTGCTACCTCCTATATAGAGTAACTTAGAGTTTGTATTTTGCTTTCATCATAGATGCCTCTGTATACATAAGATTCAGTTCAGAAAAGTCCCCTCCACTTCAGTAAGTTTTATTCACCCCTAAGTGTCACATCAGAATGTACATTTTGAGTTCCCTTGAGGATAATGTCTGAGCCTTACTTATCTCTATTCTCTGACCACTCTGCTGCTCAAGATACATTCACAGAGGGAACTGAATAAAAGTTGATTACTCCAAATTGAACTGATCATTTGTCAGTACCACAGTATGGGTTTCAACCTCCTGTCTTTCACAGCACTCTGGTCTGCCTCAGTCTTACACACAAAACTGGAATACTGCACACAGGAAAAGACAAGTCAGTCATTATGAAGACTATTTACTATTTAAGTAAAACATGATTTTCCTAAAACACTTTAATGTAATAATTAAACTTTTGGTTAATATGCTTATTTTACCTGTTTAAAATATATAATTTTCCAACTGTGATTTTATCTAGCTACTGTTAAGTATTATTGCAGCACGGAAAAATGATAAAATAAGGGGACATTAATTTCAGGAGACGTATATTATTTGGGATCATCAAATGTCTGTACATAATTACGATATTCAAACAAAAGCATAAGGAAAGATATCATGATGAAGTAACAGCATAGTCCCTTATGATGTTTTCATGCTCATGTTCAGTCACCAAGTGGTGTCCGACTCTTTGTGACCCTATAGCTGCCTCTCTGGCTCAGTGGCAAAGTAAAGAATCCCCCTGCTAATGCAGGAGACATGGATTCGATCCCTTGGTCAGGAAGATCCCCTGGAAGAGGAAACAACAACCTACTCCAGTACTCTTGCCTGGAAAATCCCACGGACAAAGGAGCCTGGCAGGCTACAGTCCATGGGGTCACGAAGAGTCGAACACAACTGAACACACAACTTATGACATTACCAGTTCCCTCAGTCAGTGCTTCAGTTTTAAAATATCAATTGATAAATATTGATTCAGGTTTTATTTTATATTTAGCTCATTTCTCTATATCATAGAGTGTGCCTGCTTGTTTCATCCACACAAATACTTCAGATACTTTGTGCTTTGTGGAAGGCTTGTATACACAGGTACTGGTAAGATCTTCAATCTTATGAGATTAGAGTCTTACTATGAACTAGAACGACACTATTAAAATATCCAAGGTGGAACCAAAATTTTGAATATATGTTCATGGATCATATGTTTTCATTGCCATGTTTTGTTTTCTTTTAAGAAATACGAATGCATTACTCCTTATAAAGTTACAAACAACATGTTTGTGTTGTGTCCACTGTTATACGAATATACATATAAATTATCTGATAGCATCAGCCAGCCCCTTGGACTGAATTATGTGTGTATTCCCTACAATAATAACTATGAATAGTTCTCAAAGAGAAGTTACAGTCATAGCAAAGTAGTAATCTAATTTCTAGACAGTTGTTTCCATTTTCTTTTTATAGCACCAAGATAAATGGTGGGAAGCTCATTGTTTTTATTATAAATGTTTTAATTTATATTCTATCTTGTTCTAGATTGATTTAAGGTACCCCCATAAAGATATATGGGTTTCTCTGGTGGCTCATATGGTAAAGTATCTGCCTGCAATGCAGGAGACCTGGGCTCAATCCCTAGGTTGGGAAGATCCTCTGGAAAAGGGAATGGCTACCCACTCCAGTAGATATATACTTACATTTAATAATCATTAAAATATATATAGCATTAAATTACATTTATATATTGTTTTATTTAGAGATGCAGGAAGAAAGTAAAACATAAGTGAAAACACAAAATGAGACTAGTACTAAAACTACTTATCATAATTCCCCTTCTGGATACTTCCTCAAGTCAGACCACAAAATTTGAAGCTTTCTAGCAGCCAACTCAAAAACAAAACAAGGAAAACAATAAACCCTGTTCATGTACATTCTTCACAGTACCCATAATATAAAACCTGAACAATTATTTGGCTGCAGTGAAATTCTTTTAGATTCTAATAGAATACTCGGTAATGTCATGAACAATATTCTCTGTAATATTCTTAGCATAGAAACAAAAATTAATTTTATAATAATCTTAATATGTTCCTCAATACTGGAAAATAGCACCAATTATTATTTAGTGAAAACAATTTTATGTGGGGGGGGCAGTGTGAAATTATTTATATCAGGCTCTAAGATAATTTTTTATCTAACAACACTTCACTAATTATTGAAATGGCTCTGTGTGGCATTTTCACATTATAAAGAAGCTAAAAGTTATTAAAATCATAGACATAAGAATACAGTATTACTGAGTGCAGTAGTAAATTTTTAATAAGCATTGTATTACTTAATGCAATAGTAAGTTTTTAGTAAATATTGGAAAAGACAGAAAACCCTACCACTAACTGTTAACTTAGACAAAACCCATAGCTTAATGATTCTTGTATTTAACTGACCATAAAACTCAAGTGATAATATTTTTCATCCTGCCTATATTAAAAGGAATTTGTGATTACACATATGTTATCATCAGACTTTTTTGGACACTTGTTATTATATAAGCATTAATGACAATTCAACAGTAAGGAATGTCTCTGATCTCAACTGTGTTTTCAACCTGCTCTTTGTTAAGTTCCCAGCCAGATATTGTATAGCACAGGAAACTACAAACTGAGATTTAGGTTGGCACTCTGCCTGACCTCTAGAAATTTATAGTCACAGATAGATGGGATACAAAAATTTAAAGATTGTATTAAGTAACTAGATATGGGTCTATATACTTATAAAGTGAGCTATTTTAGTCCTTAATTACAGTAACATATTTGCTTTATTTTCTTTAAACTTTCCAGGTCAACATAGTAAGTCAAAATGACCTGAGTAGGCAATTTTAAAGGCAGCAGTTTCACATAGAAATGTTGAGACATCATTGCAGCCAGCCATAGGGAATTGTATGCACTTGAAAATGTGGAAGAAAAACAAGCATCAACAGGGAGTACATGAGTAATTTTGGCAGGAGTATCAGAAGAAAAAAATGAGAAAACTGACCCAGAGCCATTCTTGAAGCTGCTAATATACGGCACTGACCTTCAGAATTTTTTGTAGCATTAGATGTCCTCCTACCAAATCTTTCCCATGACTTTGTCTAGATGCCTCTTATAACAGTTCACATGATGTAGCAGAAATAACTCTGAACTGAAAGACCAGTGACCTGTGTCTCTATATTAGAGCTTTTATTTAAGAACTAAGTCCCTTCATATAAGTTTTTTTCAGATGAGAAATCTGAGAGCACATTCAACATCCCAGAAGTTCCAGCAACTCGTAATTCCCAATTTAAATGGTGTTGGATATGCTCTCATTTTTTCATTTGTAAGAAACATTTGGAATTTTAATTGATCTACATACACTTTAGTTTCCACCAAAGCTAGTGTTCCATGCCTCAAATAACCTAAGAAATGTTCAACATTATTACAATTAAAATTTACAATTTTCTAAGCAATCAACTTTAGCATAATTTTTCACACGTATCATTTTTCTAATGGATGATGCCAGATTATTTGGCATGGTCAAATGACATGGTCAATTGAAATAATCTGAATTTTATATGAGAAAGTCATAAAGTTTCTTGACTACTTACACCTAAGCCAGTTTTAAAAGTCCCAAACTTGTAAAATTGCATTTTGTACAAATCACTGATGGGCCTTAAAATTAGAATGTGCCAGCTGGAACATGTGTTAAGACTCTGTGGTGTCCTCCTCATTGTTTTTTCCCTGGCAAGCATTGTATGCCATATACAAAGAATCCCTTAGAAAATCTAGAAGTTTATGTACATAATAAAACCCATATGAATTAATTTAACAATGAGGAAGAATTGGAAAGTGTATGGATTCTGTTAATGTTTATATTATTCTTACAAAAGTGGGATTTTTGGTTAGTGAATTTCCTGTACCAATTGCTGACCTATAATATAACGGATGTATTGAGTTTTAACTTTTGGATGGAACATGAATTTGTAAAATTAATCATTGGATTATATACTCACCTTAACTTAGTTATAATTTAATGTATTTTCATTGTATAGTAGCAGTGAAATATGCTCAGATTCATATTAACATAGGGTAGAATTAATAGTCCAAATTAACACCATAAAAGTATAAGAAAAGTATTATCCTATCCAAAAGAACTAAATATTTTCAGTCACCAATGTCTGTGGCTTTAATTCACATCTAAATGCTAATGGCTACCAAATCTATATATGCAGATCACTTGTCTAAACTTCATACCCATGTGTCTATCTGCCTACTGTTCACAACAGGACATACCTCTCATCATTCAAATTTAGCATGTCTGTGCTAGAGACTCATGGGTGCCTATTCCAAATATTTTCCTTAGTTGTAGAATCTTTGACTTCTGGTTGGACATATGGCCCCCTGGAAAATAGAAGTGTCCCTTATTCATGAATCTCCATATGGATTTAAGTTCTGACCAGTGGAGTCTCTATCCCAGTGGGTAGAATCCTAATGTGCTAGTTGGAGTTCAGGCAATCACACTGAACCATGATTGGGAGGCTGTATGTTCATGCTCATGGGACAGCACAGCAATGGAAGCCTGGATTCCTAAATACTTGGTGAATCTCCCTATCAGCCATTACTTTCCTAACTCCAAACTTGCCTTACATTAAACTGAAATAAAATGACATTTTATATAAGACACTTTAAGTTTCCTCTCAGTCATAGCTGAACTGGAACTAATCCATTATGCAAAACAGATTAGTTGCAACCAAGGTAAATTGTGATTTTTTAATGTAATGATCTTTGTGACAAGAGGACATTCAAGAAATAGTTTTACTAATTACCTTGCAAGTTTTATATATGAGAGATGCATAAAGTATTTTACTTAGTATTCTCTGGCCACACAATTTTGAGATACGAGTAATAAGTCTGATGCTAATAAAAAAGGAAACCAAGATCCCACTTAGGATTCATTGTAACAAGTTCTATGACTTTATGCAAATAACTTCTATTTTCTTGTTTAGTGGATATAGGTCTGGGCTTTGGGGTCAAACAGCTTGGGTTTAGGCCCAGTTCTGCTTCTCACTTGCTGCAAGCAAGTTACCCCCTCTAGGTCTGCATTTCCCCTCCTATAGACATAATGATAGAACCTAACTGTCTGGTTCTTTCAAGCGTAAATGAAATAACACATATAGAGCAATTGGCATCATGACAAGTAAACAGTACATGGTCAACAAATGTTGGCTTTGTCATTATTCCTCCTTCATAATGAAGAATTAAGTTGCTTTCAAAGCAGGTTGAAAAATCCCTCAATTCCCTCATGTGCCTGAGGGGATAAGGAGATGATAGAGCAGGTAAGGCCTCCAAGTCTCAGTCCCACTCCACCCATAGCAACACTGCTCCATACAGCAGGGGTTTGCATGAATCTTGTGTGTAAACAGATGGGGAAACAATGGAAACAGTGAGAGACTTTACTTTCCTGGGCTCCAAAATCACCGCAGATAGTGACTGCAGCCATGAAATTAAAAGGTGCTTGCTCCTTGGAGGAAAAGCTATGACAAACCTAGACAGCATATTAAAAAGCAGAGACATTACTTTGCTGACAAAGGTCCATCTAGTCAAAGCTATGGTTTTTCCAGCAGTCAGGTATGGATGTGAGAGTCGGACCATCGAGAAAGCTAAGCGCTGAAGAATTGATGCTTTTGAACTGTGGTGTTGGAGAAGACCCTTGAGAGTCCCTTGGACTGCAAGGAGATCCAACCAGTCCATTCTAAAGGAGATCAGTTCTGAATATTCATTGGAAGGGCTGATGCTGAAGCTGAAACTCCAAAACTTTGGCCACCTTTGAAAAGCTGGCAAATTGGAAAAGACCCTGATGCTGGAAAAGACTGAAGGCAGGAGGAGAAGGGGATGACAGAAGATGAGATGATTGGACGGCATTACAAACTCAATAGACATTATTTGAGCAAGCTCTGGGAGTTGGTGATAGACAAGGAAGCCTGGCGTGGACATGACTGAGCAACTGAACTGAACTGACCTGTGTGTAAAAATGATTCAACTGGTAAAGAAAATGTGTAAAAGTACTCATCTTTGGAGCTGCCTAACTCTAAAAATCTGTAAATCAAGCCAATGATCAGCCATGAAGTATACAGTTTAGTGCAAAGCTTTAGAACTCTGCTTAAGAAGCCCAAATCTAGCTTTGCTGTTGGATCCAGTAATATATATCCAAGTGCTTAATAATGACTTGAATGTATTTTAAGGTTTGAAAGATTGCTTTGAAATATTTTATATGTATTATTTATTATCTTTGCTATTTTCTGGACTAGGGAAGTGAAGACACTAAGGTTAAGCTAATTATTTAAAGAGCAAGGAAAGTTATCTCTGCTTAACCAAGAGAGTGGGATTCCCTGGTAGCTCAGATGGTAGAGAATCCACCCGCAGTGCAGGTTCGATCCCTGGGTTGAGTTTGATCCCTGGGTTGGGAAGATCCCTTGGAGGAGGGCATGGCAACCCAATCCAGTATTCTTGCCTGGAAAATCTCATGGACAGAGGAGCCTGGCGGGCTACAGTCCATGAGTGACTGAGCACATAGTACAACCAAGAAAGCACTTGAGATTCTAGGGATCATGATGTGGTGGTGGCAGCAGGGAGTATTAGAGAGTTCAGGCCCAGAGTTAGAGGTGTATGTTCAAACTCCAGTTCTACCAATCACTTAGAGATTTGGAAGTCTCAGTCTTCCTAATCTTTGGTTTTCCTATCTGTAAAATCATGATCATATTAAAATTGTCTGCCTCACAGTTGTTGATAGGTGTCAAATAAGATTATATGTTGAAGTTTTGTGTAAAGAACATATGTGCATATATAATATATCCATATATATGTATATACATATATATCCTACTATATATACATATATATATATCTTCTGAATTTTACTATGATCTGATAAGCTTTTAATGTGCAATAATCAATTTTTTAAAGTCCATACATTTCTATACAAATTCAAATGGCAGTAATAACAACAGCAACAATAATATCTCCTGGGTCAGGTAGACACCTGTGTTAGTCTAACTCTGCTACTTGGTAACACTGGACTCAGTACACAGGTGAACTGGGAGGACAGATTCCATCTTTAGTATTGACTGACTCACTCATTCATGTGATCACATGTGAATTACCTAATCTTTGACTGTTCAGTTCAGTTCAGTTCAGTCGCTCAGTCGTGTCCGACTCTTTGCAACCCCATGAATTGCAGCACGCCAGGCCTCCCTGTCCATCACCAACCCCCGGAGTTCACTCAGACTCATGTCCATTGAGTCAGTGATGCCATCCAGCCATTTCATCCTCTGTCGTCCCCTTCTCCTCCTGCCCCCAATCCCTCCCAGCATCAGAGTCTTTTCCAATGAGTCAATTCTTCGCATGAGGTGGCCTATGGTATCCCTTAATTTATAGAACAGAGAGAGAAATGCTTCCTGTCTACTAGCCTCAGAGGTCTACTTAGAAGACTATCCATTGAATGATAACATTGTTCCTTGAAAATATAACCTTTATATCTTTTGACACATGAGACAGTTAAATCAGCATAGCAGCATAGCAGTACTGAGGTAGATAGAGGAGGCATTGTGGGGATGGTATAGCATTGTGATTAAGAACCTATGTTTGCAATCAGATAGACCGAGGTTAGGGCTTCCCTGTGGCTCAGATGGTAAAGAATCAGCCTGCAATACGGGATACTCAGGTTCGATCCCTGGGTTGGGAAGTTCCCCTGGACAAGGGAATGGCAACCCACTCTGGTATTCTAACCTGGAGATTCTCCTGGACAGATGAGTATGGCAGGCTACAGTCCATGGGGTTGCACAGAGTTGGACATGACTGAGTGACTAACAGACACACACATACACACAGACCTGGGTTAATTACCAGTTCTTCCATTTATCACCTCTGGGCAAATATTGTTACTTGACTAAGCCTCAGTTTCCTCATCTAGAAAATAGGTATAATAATATAACCATTGCTTTTTTTAATAAAGATTAAATGCACATGATATTTTAGAACAGTAGGTAGCACACTGCACATGTGAAACAAATGATGGCAATTATTACTTTGTTGTGCACTGACGTATAGCTCAACTTTAAAGAGTGCTAAATCCTTCTGTATCTGCTTCTGCAGCTTCAAAAAAGATATCATCTGACATCTTCAGATGAAAGATTGCAAGATACAATTTAATGGTGACTATATAATACTTTGGAATCCACAAATATATTTTGGAATCCAAAATATCTGATTGCAAACTCCAGTCTGTCTGATGGCAAACATAGCTTCTTAATCACAATGCTATACCATCCCCACAATGCTATACCATCCCCACAATGCCTCCTCTATCTACCTCAGTAGTGCTACTGCTATGCTGATTTAACTGTCTCATGTGTCAAAAGATATAAAAGTTATATTTTCAAGGAACAATGTTATCATTCAATGGATAGTCTTCTAAGTAGACCTCTGAGGCTGGTAGACAGGAAGCATATATCTCTATTTTGTTGTTGGCAAATAACATAAGCTTATTTCTATTATCTTGGAGTTATTATTCTAAAAATCTCAGAAATTGCTCAATCATGCAGGCCATGTATGTACATAGGAGAAGGCTGGGCTTGCAGGTTCTGGCACGACGTGGTACCTCTGCAGCCCACTTTTCTTTCTCAACCTCTTAAAATTTTCCTATTCTCTAACCCACTCATTTCAAAACTTTCAAATTATGCTTGAAACAGTGAGACCATTCTTCAAAATTCTCATCCACCATCTTCGATGAGAGTATGTCCAAAGGAGTACGCTTTGAAACGTACTTAGCCGAATTCCTCTGAACTCTAATCCTGAGAAAGCCGTGAAATGCAGACAGAACACCCATTTCAGCACTGACAGTCTTAGAAGACCTCCTCCACAACTGCCTGGTGTCCCCATCCTCAAGGACAAAAGCATCAGGCATGCTCGTAAATCTCAGTGCTGAAAAGAAAGCTGTGATGTTGTTTTATTTTTTGAATGTTTCTCTTTATTCCCATATTTTATTGAAACAAGGCTATTTTGGAGGAAAGCAGACAAAAATGAATAATAACAAAGGTTCACTAGACAGTTACAGCTATTACAGACTAATGAATTTCTTCCATGAAATGGTGCACTAAGATGAACTTGATTTTTACACTATAGCACATGTTGCAATCTTTTTTAGAAAGAAATTATATAATTGAATGCTGATCACTTTTGAGATAGTACATAAAAGTTAGTTCACATTATCTTGTTTAATTACAGAGACAATTTTAAGAAAATTAAGTAAGAACAGTCTATGAATTCTTCAAAACATTTCTAAAGATCAATCAATGAAAATAAAATTATACTACCCTCCTTCCTCCTTTGGTATATATGTCCATTCTTTAATATTAACTGGTATTGACTTGTTTCTTTGCCTATACATTATATAAACAGATATTCCTATACATGCATACACATTTTCTCCATGTGTGTATATGCATATATGTGTGTTTTCCATTTCTTTGTTAGAAAGCAAATTTTCCAAAGACTCTTCTTTTAGCTTCCTACACACAATAGACAGTGTTATAGTCAAAATAATAGACTACAGAGCCAGAAAGGTCAGGGTCAGCTTCTCGATCCAACACTCACTAACCCCGAGCTGCAATTATTTTATCTTTTAAAGGAGAGATCATAATAACAGCTTCTCAAAGGATTGTCAACATTAAATCAGATAGCATTTTACAAAAGGTGTAATACATAATATAGGTGCCCAACAAATCAGTTTCTTCCACAAAGAACTTAGTACAGAATGAGAACTCATTAAAAGCTGTTACATAGACCTGGACTGATCTCAGCTGAAAGAGAAGTGACAGAGACCATTAAACACTTGGAGCACCATCATAAGGCATCTCTGGACCTACACCTCACCCTTCATTATCACTATCTGTTGACTAATTTCAGGGCAGAAAGGAAGATGTTGCTAGATTAATTTTACATTGAGATTTTTCCCTATAAGCAAATAGATTTTTAACCCAAGTAAGACCACCCTCTCTGTCAGACACAAACTACCCAAATTATGTCTGTATCCACCCTTCAGTTTCCCATACATTCTGAAATTATCTTCTCTTCCTTAATCATCACTATATTGTGTAAATGACTACTCTTCTCCCTTGGAGGAAAAGGTGACTGGGAAGAGAACACCTCCCATTAATATATAATTATACCAATTTAAAGAAAACAGAGGGCCACCTCTTTAATAGCTGACCTATTTCATTTCTACTTTAAGTTCTTTCTGTCTTAAAAGTTCCTTTCTTTTTATGGCTTTACACTGTATCAATAAATAAGAATTACACTGTGTAACTTTTAAAAATACAATTCCCATACCTCAACCAGAGATTCATGGGAATTCTTTAATGAGAACTGAAGTTTTCTACTTTTAATAAGTACCCAGTGAATTTAATGGAGGGGATCCATGTGTTATAAGTTGAGAGATAATGCTTATCCTACTGAGTAAAAATTAAAGTTGTTCATTTTGTTTCATTGGAATAGTACTCAGTTTACCTTCATCTGTCTAAACATGTGAAATATTAATGTCTATAAATTCTGTCTGCTGTCAGTGGTTGCTGGTTGTCAGTGCCTGCTGGTGGATACGGTAGGCAGACATGTCCATCAATATTATTATATATTTATATATTATATTATTATTTAATAAATATATTCTTCTTTTCCAAAATCTCTTCCCTGTAAACTTATACCTGAAAAAGTTTTCTTTAACCTTCTGTTGTATTTTTTTTAATAAAAGTAATGTGTTGATTTCTTCATGTTCAAAGGACAGCATAAAATCAGAATTTGGAGAAAACAATAGTATTTGATCTGAATTTCTTCTAACTTTTAAATTCTAAAATTCAGTTCAGTTCAGTTCAATTGCTCAGTCATGTCTGACTCTTTGCGACCCCATGAACCACAGCATGCCATGCCTCCCTCTCCATCACCAACTCCTAGAGTTTACCCAAACTCATGTCCATTGAGTTAGTGATGCCATCCAACCATCTCATCTCTGTCATCCCCTTCTCCTCCTGCCTTCAATCTTCCCCAGCATCGGGGTGTTTTCAAATGAGTCAGCTCTTTGCATCAGGTGGCCAAAGTATTGGAGTTTCAGCTTCAACAATGAACACCCAGGACTAATCTCCTCTAGGATGGACTGGTTGAATCTCTTTGCAGTCCAAGGGACTCTCAAGGGGCTCCTCCAACACCACAGTTCAAAAGCATCAATTTTTCGGCACTCAGCTTTCTTTATAGTCCAACTCTCACATCTATACATGACTACTGGAAAAACCATAGCCTTGACTAGACGGACCTTTGTTGACAAATAGTGGTTTTCATTTAGAACAGGTAAAGTAACGAAGGAGCTATGTAGCTGAAGTAGTGAAGAAGCATATCAGAAATATGCTTAAAGAAAAAGTAGCAGAGTTCAATGTTATATGCCACCCTGGATGGGAGTAAGGTTTTGGGGAAACTGGATACGTGTATATTTATGGCTAAGTCCCTTCACTGGTCACCTCAAACTATCACAACACTGCTAATCGGTTACACCCTGATACAAAATGTTTTTGGTGTTAAAAAAAGAGGAAAAAAAGAAAGAAGCACGTCATTTGATAAATTTTTCCACCTGTTTCTGATTTGCCTTCCTAGTTATGAACCAGTGGCCTGAAAAAGAAATTGCCTATAGAGAATGGAAATCCTTGGAAATAGTCAATGGAAATGAAGAAAGAAAAAGCTTCAGGAGGGCTAATTTCTTGATCTGAGTGCTTTTGACACAAATGTGTTCAGCTTATGAGAATTCACTGAGTTGTAAAAATATTTAATGCATACTTTACTTTATATACATTATATTTCAGTAAAAAATAAAAACCTATAACAATCACTGTTAAAAAATGAAATTTCCTATATATTTCAATATGCCTCTTTCTTCAAAGCATTCTAGTTGGTACATTTATTCCAGCAAACGTGCATAACAAGTTTAATCCCTTTTGACTCTACCCATTCTCTGAACATTGCCTAGGCTAACTCAAACATAATTATGCTTCACTTTCTATACAATTTTCATATCAGGAAGTTTTTGTTTGTTTTCTGTTGATACATATCTTTCATCTATGATGAAGCAGAACTGAAAATATTTTTTTCTTCAAATTAGATTATACTCAGAAAAATTCATTCCAATACCCCCGCATTATAACTCCCCTACACAAAGTCCAGACTCAGATCAATGTAGCCTGAAATCAAATTTAGAATCTTAGTTTGATAGGATTATATATTTAAATAAAAGCCATTTTCTATAGTAAAAAGTAAGGCAGACAAAAGGGTAGATACAAAACCATCATGGATTATAAAGAAGTACTTGAAAAAGGCAGGAAGCCTTGAAAAGTCTGATTAAATTTGTGATATCTCTAACCCTGCGTTGACTCATGAACAAATATAGAGGGTATTGAAATTCTCATAACTTTGTAGGACTCTCTATCAATTACAGAGCCTGTATGTTCTTCATTTTTAAGATCCCTTTAGGAGTTTTATACTTTTCAAACTATTTTCTTCTCAAAGCAGAAATTAAAAAAAAAATAACATGCCAATATTTTAATCAGAGAAAATAAATGTTTAATATGAGGATAAAATTTTCAGAGTCCAAACTAGTACACTGTAAACTTGTTACTATTTAGTTTCTAACTTTTAAAGAAAATAGCCTCAAAATAATTATGATTTCTGTATTAGAGAAGTTGTGTCTAGGTACATCATTGGATTTACTTTTGAAAATCCAACTATAATAATTTCATCCCATTGTCTTCTTAAATTTTTCTTGTTCTTTTAAAACACATATAGTTTTTAAAATTTATACTATTTATATACAGAAAGAAGCATAAGTTTAATCTTTACAGTTGGCTTCAGTTTTTTTCTCATGTATAATTTTAATTAAGTATGTAATATAGTATAATGCACTATAATATAGAACATTGTTGTTGCTGTTTAGTCGTTCTGTCGTGTTCAACCCCATGGACTGTAGCCCACCAGGATCCTCTGTCCATGGGATCTCCCAGGCAAGAACACTGGAGTGGGTTGTCGTTTCCTTCTCCGTAATATACAACATGCCTTGGGACAAATAGAACTCAAGGTAAAAACACATTCTATTTTCCGCAAAACAAACTAAAAGACAGTTGTCAAACACCATGTATCTTAATCTTTTGTTGAACTGTTTTTAAAGTATATAGAAAAACATTTTGGAATGAGACAGAAGAGGACAGGGAACACTAGTACATAAAAAAGAGAAATCTATTTCTTGACAAAATTTCAGTTTAAATATCAAAAGTATTTTTCCATATTAAGCAAATAATGAACTAGAGATCTACACATTCCTTGATGTGGGTCATGCCATTTTAAACAAGTTAACTTTAGACACGGGAAAAGAGAACTCACCGATACATTGCTGAACAGCAGAGAAGATTCCTGTGGAGACCAAGGTCTGCAATCAGTGTGTGTATCTGACTCTATCAGCAACTTTGAAGGCTGGATTAAGAAGAGGGAAGTCACTGATGATCTAATTAGAACCAGTCTGACGGGTCTTGGCTAGTTGATGGAGACAGTGTTACTAGTAAGACAAGGTCAAATTTTATAGGGAGCAAGAAAACATAAATAATATTGGTACTTTCTAGGAGTGGGAACTTAAAAGCTATTGTCTTCAGATTATAATAATTTAAGAGTCTTACTATAACCATACAAGGTAGATTTTTTCAATAAAAGTCAGATATTTAAAT
The DNA here is from genome assembly GCF_029378745.1 of Bos indicus. NCBI lineage: Eukaryota > Metazoa > Chordata > Mammalia > Artiodactyla > Bovidae > Bos > Bos indicus. Next base: position 84,717,453 of record NC_091765.1, read on the forward strand.
CTAGAAAAAAAACTAAATCTTTCTCAACCTCACATTTCCAATAAGAAACTTTGGTTTAATTAAGTTAAATTGGTTGAAATCACAGTTAATACCTCTATATAGTACTAACACCTATTTCTTTAAAAAATATTTTTGTTTATTAATAAAGGTGCTTTGGGGAAATATATATAAAGGAAGACATGATTTTTGTTGCTTATAAGGGATTTATTTTTTTTTAATTGGAGGATAATTGCTTTACAATGTTGTGTTGGATTCTGCTGTACAAATGGAAAGGAACATAGATGCAGACATAGAGAACAAACTTGTGGACACAGCCAGGGATGGAGAGGGTGGGACGAACTGACAAAGTAGCATTGACACACACACACACACATACACACACACACACACATACATATATACACTATCATGGGTAAAATAGATAACTAGTGGGAAACTATTATATAACACCTATTTTTTTTAACTAATCTGATATGCTTTCCACTCTACAATCCATATAATAAAAGTTTCACTTTGATATTTATTGAAAATACAATAACGATTAGAAAAGCATTAATATCTCAAAATTATGTGCCATCATTCTTCTAGAAAATTCATATAGTTTGCATATATTAACCCTCAGTTAGGTCAGTGGTGTTTCCTATGGTGGAGACAGGCATATCTGCCAACACAGTCATTATTATCTTATTTCTGAGAAGATAGCAATCTAATTTTTTAAAATGTGTACTGACACATGAATATGCAAATGTCTGTGTATTCGTGTTAGGTAAAATGTTTAAACTGCCTCCTCTGATTCCTGTAAACTAGCTGTTTCTCCTTTATGTTCTCATAGTATCATAACACTTACCATAATGTATTAGAAATTTTTGTTTATTTTATCTCAACCCCACTAAACTGTAAATCTTAACAGACAGTAACTTTATTCCTAAGACAATGGGCTCTCAAAAATATGCATGGAAAGGAGAGAGGGAAGGATGGAGAAAGGAGGTATGTGGAACCAATCCTAAAAGTCACTGTGAGAGAAGGCAAGAAGTATGGTTGAATACTTCTACTCAGCCATTTAATGAATGGCTCATCTGAACAGCTGGAAAAGTTGGGATCCACAGTGAAATGTGGGATTAGGCTGCCAAGAACTGGAATAATTCTCTAAAGGTAACTCAAGAAACCTCTTCATTGGGGCATTCTGTACTTGGGATTGGAGAGAGCAACATCTCAGCTTTTTTTATTCTAACTAAGAGATAACACTGAAGAAAAGCATGGATATCTACTCGAAGTTATTCAATATATAGTATCATGTCTCTGTCTGCTGCTGCTGCTGCTGCTAAGTCACTTCAGTCATGTCCATATCTGTGCGACCCCATAGACGGCATCCCACCAGGCTTCTCCGTCCATGGGATTCTCCAGGCAAGAACACTGGAGTGGGTTGCCATTTCCTTCTCCAATGCATGAAAGTGAAAAGTGAAAGGGAAGTTGCTCAGTCATGTCCAACTCTTAGCTACCCCATGGACTGCAGCCTACCAGGCTCCTCCATCTATGGGATTTTCCAGGCAAGAGTACTGGAGTGGAGTGCCACTGCCTTCTCCTCATGTCTCTGTCTATTCACTTGAAATTACAACTCAGCCAGAAACAAAGAAGAAACAATGATGAAGTAAAAACTTCTAGGTTATGAGATTAATCTTTTCTTGTTTTATAGACCTTAAGAAATGAAATCTTCATTAATTAAATATTAATACTAGCTTCACATACTATGTTCTACTTCACATTAAAATTTTATTAAAATTTTGATTTTACTCTTTCATTCAAAGGAACACATTCTCGCCAGAGTGACTTAGGGCTAAGACTTGTTAGACTCATTTTTTTTTTTTTTTTTTTTACTTTACAATATTGTATTGGTTTTGCCATACATCAACATGCATCCGCCACGGGTGTACACATGTTCCCCATCCTGAATTCCCCTCCCATCTCCTTCCCCATACCATCCCTCTGGGTCATCCCAGTGCACCATCACCAAGCTTCCTACATCCTGCATCGAACCTGTTAGACTCATTTTAACAGGACCTCATGACTTTTTTCTCTATGAAAATCTACATTCCAAACTCAAAGAAATTCTTTATATGGTCCTATATTCTTATAGCTGTGCTGTGCTGTCCTGTGCTGTACTCAGTCATATCCAGCTCTTTGTGACATTGACGGTAGCCTGCCAGGCTCTTCTGTCCATGGAATTTTTCAGGCAAGACTACTAGAGTGGGTTGCCATTTCCTACTCCAGGGATCTTCCCAACCCAAGGATCAAACCCGAGTCTCTTGCATCTCTTGCATTAGCAGATGGATTCTTATCCACTGAGCCATTTGCGAAGCCCATATTTAGGTTTATGTATTTCTAAAAATGGCAGATGGTGACTGCAGCCATGAAATTAAAAGAACGTTTTCTCCTTGGAAGAAAAGTTATGACCAACTTAGACAGCATATTAAAAAGCAGGAACATTACTTTGCCAATAAAGGTCCATCTAGTCACTGCAGATGATGACTGCAGCCATGAAATTAAAAGACGCTTACTCCTTGGAAGAAAAGTTATGACCAACCTAGATAGCGTATTGAAAAGCAGAGACATTACTTTGCCAACAAAGGTCCGTCTAGTCAAGACTATGGTTTTTTCCAGTGGTCATGTATGGATGTGAGAGTTGGACTGTGAAGAAAGCTGAGCGCCGAAGAATTGATGCTTTTGAACTGTGATGTTGGAGAAGACTCTTGAGCCATCATTGATGGCTCGAGTGATGGATGTGAGTCTGAGTGAACTCCGGGAGATGGTGATGGACAGGGAGTCCTGGCGTGCTGCGATTCATGGGGTCACAAAGAGTCGAACACGACTGAGCGACTGAACTGAACTGAACTGAACTGAGTCAAAGCTGTGTTTTTCCCAGTAGTCATGTATGGATGTGAGAGTTGGACTATAAAGAAAGCTGAGTGCCGAAGAATTGATGCTTTTGAACTGTGGTGTTGGAGAAGACTCTTGAGAGATCCTTAGACTGTAAGGGGATCAAACCAGTCCATCCCAAAGGAAATCAGTTCTGAATATTCATTGGAAGGACTGATGCTGAAGCTGAAACTCCAATACTTTGGTCACCTGATGTGAAGAACTGACTCATTGGAAAAGACCCTGATGCTAGGAAAGATTGGAAGGCAGGAGGAGAAGGGGATGACAGTGGATGAGATGGTTGGATTGCATCGCAGACTCAATGGACATAAGTTTGAGCAAGCTCTTGGAGTTGGTGATGGACAGGGAAGCCTGGTATGCTACTTCCACGGGGTCACAAAGAGCCGGACATGACTGAGTGACTGAACTGAACTGACTCCTTTGCCTATCATGTGAAGAAAATGTATTCAGAGTTACCTCCATGTGTCTGAGTTAGGATGGACTGTTTCCTGTGTCCTTCTGTGCAACATAGAAGCTGAGTCAGGAGGAATATATTTGTGGATTTAGGTGTCTTGGAAACCCACAGTAGATGTGTCACATTGTTGTTCTGTTGATAAGTTGTATCCAACTCTTTTCGACCCTATCAACTGCAGCATGCCAGGCTTCTCTGTCCTTCCCTACCTTCCAGAGTTTGCTCAGACTCATGTGCAATGAGTCAGGGATGCTATCTAACAATCTCATCCTCTGCTGCACTCTTCTTTGTCTTCAATCTTTCCCAGCATCAAAGTCTTTTCTAATGAGTCAGCTCTTCACATCAGGTGACCAAAGTATTGGAGCTTCAGCTTCAGCATCAGTCCTTCCAGTGACTATTCAAGACTGGTTTCCTTTAGGATTCACTGGTGTGATCTCTTGCAGTCTAAGGGACTCTCAAGAGTTTTCTCCAACACCACAGTTCAAAAGCATCAGTTCTTTGGTGTTCAGCCTTCTTTATAGTCAAACTCTCACATTTGTACATGACTACTGGAAAAGCCATAGCTTAGACTAGATGGACCTTTATTGGCAAAGTGATGTCTCTGCTTTTTTAACATGCTGTCTAGGTTTGTCATATCTTTTCCTCCAAGGATCAAGTGTTATTTAATTTCACCATCTGCAGTGATTTTGGAGCCCAAGGAAATAAAATTGGTCAATACTTTCACTTTTTCCTCTTCTATTTGCCATGAAGTGATGGGACCTGATGCCATGATCTTAGTTTTCTCAATATTAAGTTTTAAGCCAACAAAAACTAGTTCCTCTGCCTTTTCTAAATCTATCTTGTACATCTGTAAATTCTCAGTTCATGTACCACTGAAACCTAGCTTGAAGGATTTTGAGCATAACCTTACTAGCATGTGAAATGAGCACAACTGCACAGTAGTTTGTACATTCTTTGGCAATGCCCTTCTTTGGGATTGGAATGAAAACTTACTTCTCCAGTTCTATGTCCACTGCTGGGGTTTCCAAATTTGCTGACATACTGAGTATAGCACTTTAACAGCATCATCTTTTAGGATTTTAAATAGTTCAGCTGGAATTCCATCACCTTCAATAACTTTGTTTGTAGTAATGCTTCCTAAGGCCCACTTGACTTCAGACTCCAGGATGTCAGGCTCTAGGTGAGTGATCACACCACTGTGGCTATCTGTGTCATTAAGACCTTTTATGTCTAGTTCTTCTGTGTATTCTTGCCACCTGTTCTTAATACCTTCTGCTTCTATCAGGTCCTTACCTTTACTGTCCTTTATTGTGCCCATCCTTGAATGAAGTGTTCCCTTGATATCTCCAATTTTCTTGAAGAAATCTTTAGTCTTTCCCATTCTATTGTTTTCCTTTACTTTGCACTGTTCATTTAAGAAGGCCTTTTTTAATGCAATCAAATTTTTAATAAAAAGATACTGTTTTTAACATGGTCAAATATATTTGGCTAAGTCAAGATTTTAAAAAACAAAAGTATCTAGCCCAACTGTACCACCATACAGCTTTGTACAGAACATTTCATAGATCAACAGAAAATATATCTGAGCACAAAAATAAAAAATATTTAAAAAGAATCATTTTATTTCTGCAAAACAGACATATAGAACTGAAAAGTTATGAAATTAAACAAAAGTAAATTATTTTAAATGCTCATTAAAATGTGTCTGTATACTTGGTATGCCCATTTTCCTAGGGTTCAAAACTTAAGGCATTATTCAGAAATGCTTTTTAAATTTTAATTATCTTTAGAATCAAGTGAAATATATTAAATACTAGGTCCAATTTTCTTCCATCTTTCAGAGATTCATGGAATAAGAAACTAATCTAGTACAAACAGAACATTAAATATTTCTGGGCAGTGGAGAGATAGTGAGTAGATTATGTGGACATGGACTTCACATCAGTCCAGCCAGAGCAGGCATTTTGCACATTACAAATGGAATGGGACCAGCCTAACTTTGTTCAGAATAGGTTTTCTTTTGCTAAGAAGGCTTCTTATCTCTCCGTTCTCTGGAACTCTCTTTTCAGTTGCTTATATCTTTTCCTTTCTCCCTCACTTTTTGCTTCTCTTCTTTGCTCAGTTATGAATAAAGCCTCCTCACACAATCACATTGCCTTCTTGTATTTCTTTTCTTTCGGATGATTTTGGTTTTGGTCACTGCCTCCTGTACAATGTTACAAACTTCCATCTACAGTTCTTCAGACCAGATCTAATCCTTTCAATCTATTCATCACCTCCACTGTATAATCATAACAGATTTGATTTTGGTCATACTTGAATGGCCTAGTGGTTTTCCCTGCTGCTGCTGCTGCTGAGTCGCTTCAGTCGTGTCTGACTCTGTGCGACCCCAGAGACGGCAGCCCACTAGGCTCCTCCGTCCCTGGGATTCTCCAGCCAAGAATACTGGAGTGGGTTGCCATTTCCTTCTCCAATGCATGAAAGTGAAAAGTGAAAGTGAAGTCGCTCAGTCGTGTCCGACTCTTAGCGACCCCATGGGCTGCAGCCTACCAGGCTCCTCGGTCCATGGGATTTTCCAGGCAAGAGTACTAGAGTGGGGTGCCATTTCCTTCTCCAGTGGTTTTCCCTAGTTTCTTCCATTTAAGCCTGGATTTTGAATAAGGAGCTCATGATCTGAGCCACAGTCAACTCCAGGTCTTGTTTTGCTGACTGTATGGCGCTTCTCCATATCCAGGTGCAAAGAATATAATCAATCTGATTTCTGTGTTAACCATCTGGAGATGTCCATGTGTAGAGTTGTCTCTTGTGTTGTTGGAAGAGGGTGTTTGCTATGACCAACATGTTATCTTGACGAATCTCTGTTAGCCTTTGCTCTGCTTCATGTAGTACTCCAAGGCCAAATTGCCTGTTACTTCAGGTATCTCTTGACTTCCTACTTTTGCATTCAATCCCCTATGATGAAAAGGACATCTTTTTTTTTGGTGTCAGTTCTAGAAGTTTTTGGAGGTCTTCATAGAACCATTCAACTTCAGCTTCTTTGGCCTTAGTGGTTGGGGCACGGATTTGGATTACTGTGATGTTGAAGGATTTGCCTTGGAAACAAACTGAGATCATTCTGTAATTTTTGAGATTGCACCCAAGTACTAGGTTTTGAACTCTTTGTTGACTATGAGGGCTACTCCATTTCTTTTAAGAGATTCTTGGGCACAGTAGTAAATATAATGGTCATCTGAATTAAATTCACCCATCCATTTTATTAATAGTTCACTGATTCCTAAGATGCTAGTGTTCACTCTTGCCGTCTCCTGCTTGAAAAGTGAAAGTGTTAATCGTTCAATCATGTCCAACTCTTTGTGACCTTATAGACTGTAGCCCACCAGACTCTTCTGTCTATGGGAGTCTCCAGACAAAAATCCTGGAGTGGGTTGCCATTTCCTTTTCCAGGGGTTCTTCCCAACCCAGGGATCGAACCCAGGTCTCCTACATTGTAGGCAGATTCTTTACTATCTGACCCACAAGGGAAGCCCTGTCTCCTGCTTGACCACATCCAATTTACCTTGATTCATGTACCTAACATTCCAGGTTCCTATGCAATATTTTTCTTTACAGTGTCAGACTTTACTTTCACCCTCAGACATAGCCACAGCTGAGCATCATTTCCACTTTGGCCCAGCTGCTTCATTTTTCTCTGGAACTATAAGTAATTGCTCTCCACTCCTCCCCAGTAGCATGTTGGACACCTTCAGATCTGAGGAGCTTATATTTTGGTGTCATATATTTTTGCCTTTTCATACTATTAATGGGGTTCTTGAGGCAAGAATACTGGAGTGGGTTGACATTTACCCCTCTAGTGGACCACATTTTGTCAGAACTCTTCACTATGATCATCCATCTTGGATGGCCCAGCATGATATGGCTCATAGCTTCATTGAGTTACACAAACCCTTTCGCTACAACAAGGCAGTGATCCATGCAGGGGACTCTTCTCCCTTGTTGTCTCTTTATACATATGTGGAGCTGGGTGCTGGTAGTTGTTAGGAGAGCAAATCTTTTGACTTCATAGGGTGTCTACCCCTACCAGAGGGCCACGACTGTCCCCAGTTTTTGGCATCACTTTGGAGATTTCAATAGGAAGTTCACTCTAAAGCTGAAGCTCCAGTACTTTGGCCACCTGATGTGAAGAGCTGATTCATTGGAAAGGACCATGATGCTGGGAAGGATTAAAGTCGGGAGAAGGGAGCTACAGAGGATGAGATGGTTAGATAGCATCACTGACTCAATGGACATGAATTTGAAAAATCTCTGGGAGACAGTGAAGGAAAGGAAAGCCGGGTATGCTTCAGTCCATAGGGTCACAAAGAGTCAGACATGTCTTAGTGACTGAACAATAGCAAGTCTTTATCAAAAGCCACTTTCTTTCTTTCTTTCGTTCTTTTTGGATGTACTGGGTGGCTGCCATTGTTACGGGACACAGGCCCTAGGACTTGGGGACTTCAGTAGTTGTGGCTCTCAGGCCCTAGAGCACAGATTCAGTAGTTGTGATGCATGGGCTTAGTTCCTCCACAGCATGTGGGATCCTCCCAAATGAGGGATTGAAATCATGTCTCCTGCATTGGTAGTGGATTTTTTTTGTTTTTTTTTATCACTAAGCCACCAGGGAAGCCCAATCTGTCACTTTGTAGTGACAGATTTTTGTGTCTGTTGAATACCTGAAATGGAGGAGAAAAGGAGGCTAACAGTGGAAAAATAAAAGTCCAGATACAAGACAGTCTTTTGCTTAAGTAACCTGAGGTCAGGACTATACGTCTGTAGAAGAGCATACAAAGGGTAGGCACAGGGCTTTCTTCATTTGTTTTCTCACTTAGCTCTATTACTCAGCCCTGATTAACTGTGCGTCAACACAGCCTATCCTTCTATCTCCACCTTAGAGGAGTTCATCATTGCTTGGGTGTGTTTGTTTCCGAATTTCTCAATGGGAAATAAGTGTCACATCATATTCACTCAATCAAGATGGTTTTAGAACAAATGCCAATATTACCACCACTACACCATTCTTTTGCCGAGAAACAATAAAGGAAAAATAAAGTTAAAATTTTTGACTGATATAGTCTTTTAATGATAAAGTAATCAAAATAATCAGTTCACTATAAATATTAAATTAAATTTTAATCCAGTTAGCCCATATACTTCTTTAAAAAAATGTATTATAGTTAAATACTGTATAGAGTTCTTCAGAGAAGAAAATGGTAAACCACTCCAGTATTCTTGCCTGGAGAATCCCATGGACAGAGGAGCCTGGCAGGCTACTCTCCACCGGGTCACAAGAGTCAGACATGACTTAACCACTAAACCACCACCACCATACAGAGTTCTGAGGTTAGTAACTAGAATGATTAATTGCTTTCTCAACCAGGAAGGCACAGGAGGAGAGGCCAATACCAATGGTTCGAAGCTCCACCTGTTAAGAGATGGGGTTAAGGGAAAAGAAAGAATAGAGCAACTGATTCTACCTGGCAAAGATTTCACAGAAGACCAGTGAAAAAGTGAAAGTGTTAGTTATTTAGTTGTATCCAACTCTATGCGACCCCGTGGGCTGTAGCCCACCAGGCTCCTCAGTCCATGAATTCTCCAGGCAAGAATACTGGAGTGTGTAGCCATTCCCTTCTCCAGGTGAGTTCCTGATCCAGGGATTGAACCTGGGTCTCCTCCATTGTAAGGAGATTCTTTACCAGCTGAGCCACCACAGAAGGCCAAGGACTCACCAATGATTAAGATGTGATCAAGATAACAAAGAAATTTCATTACTGGAAGAAGAAGCAACATGAGTAAAAAGTACCAAGACTTGAATAAAATTCCCAACACACGTGAAAGACGCTCACCAAAAAAGTTCAGGCTGAAAAGAATACAATTAGTTTTCTAATTTCAACCCCAAAACAATCAAAGTCTTTGTGCTCATTCCTTCTTGCTAAATCAGTGTAGTAAGTGTAAGAAGCAAACCCTAGAAACAATTTCCTGCTTTTGACTATCCCCTTACTTCTAAGAAGCCACTCTCTGTGGTTAAACAAGAGCAAGTTTTCATTAAAATATAGAAAACTACTACCAAGACACTCCTTCCTTGTCTCCCAAATCATACTGCATCATGTTTTTGGAACATATTCCTGAGCCACTTAAGGAGCCCTGCTCTGAGCATCATAGGACACAATACTTCATAAAACACGCACTTCTTAGCTCATTTTATAATTGTCTATACATTACTGGTGTCTCTGATAACAGTGGATTGTGTCCTTTCTTTTAACTACACTATTCCCAAAGCCTAGCTAAGTACCAGACACATAGTTCAGCTCAGTTCAGTTTAGTTCAGTCACTCAGTCATGTCCAACTCTTTGCAACCTGAAGGACAGCAGCATGCCAGGCTTCCCTGTCCATCACCAACTCCCAGAGCTTGTTCAAATAATGTCTATCAAGTCGGTAATGCCATCCTATCATCTCATCCTCTGTCGTCCACTTCTCTTCCTGCCTTCACTCTTACCCAGCATCAAGGTCTTTTCCAATAAGTCAGATCTTCACATTAAGTGTCCAAAGTACTGGAGTTTCAGCTTCAGCATTGGTCCTTCCAATGAATATTCAGGACCAATCTGCTTTAGAATTGACTGGTTGGATCTCCTTGCAGTCCAAAGCACTCTCAAGAGTCTTCTCCAACACCACAGTTCAAAAGCATCAATTCTTCAGCACTCAGCTTCCTTTATTGTCCAACTCTCACATCCACACATTACTACATAAACCATAGCCTTGACTAGATGGACCTTTGTCGGCAAGGTAAGGTCTCTGCTTTTTAATATGCTGTCTAGGAATGGCACCCCACTCCAGTACTCTTGCCTGGAAAATCCCATGGATGGAGGAGCCTGGTAGGCTGCAGTCCATGGGGTCACTTAGGGTCAGACACGACTGAACGACTTCACTTTCACTTTTCACTTTTCACTTTCATGCATTGGAGAAGGAAATGGCAACCCACTCCAGTGTTCTTGCCTGGAGAATCCCAGGGACGGGGGAGCCTGGTGGGCTGCCGTCTCTGGGGTCACACAGAATTGGACACACTGAGGCGACTTAGCAGCAGCAGCAGCAGCAGGATGGTCATAGCTTTTCTTTCAAAGAGCAAGCGTCTTTTAATTTCATGGCTGCAGTCACCATCTGCAGTGATTTTGGAGACCCCCAAAATAAAGTCTGTCATGGTGGCTATTGTTTTCACATCTATTTGCCATGAAGTGATGGGATCAGATGCCATGATCTTTGTTTTTTGAATATTGAGTTTTAAACTATCTCTCTCCTCTTTCATTTTCATCAAGAGACTCTTGAGTTCCTCTTTGCTTTCTGCCATAAGGGTAGTGTCACCTTCGTATCTGAAGTTATTGATATTTCTCCTGGCAATCATGATTCCAGCTTGTTCTTCATCTAGCCCAGCATTTTGCACGATGTACTCTGCATGTAAATTAAATAAGCAGGGTGACAATATATAGCCTTGACATATTCCTTTCTCAATTTGGAACTGGTTCATTGTTCCATGTCCAGTTCTGACTGTTGCTTCTTGACCTGCATACAGATTTCTCAGGAGGCAGGTCAGGTGGTCTGCTATCTCTTTAAAAATTTCCTGCAGTTTGTCATGATCCACCCAGTCAAAGGCTTTGGCATAGTCAGTAAAGCAGAAGTAAATGTTTTTCTGGAATTCTCTTGTTTTTTCTATGATCCAGAGGGTGTTGGCAACTTGATCTCTGGTTCCTCTGCATTTCTAAATCCAGCTTGAACATCTGGAAGTTCTTGGTTCATGTACTATTGAAGCCTGGCTTGGAGAATTTTGAGCATTATCTTGTTATGTTTTTGTGTGAGACGGGTGCAGTTGGCGGTAGTTTGAATATTCTTTGCTATTGCCTTTCTTTGGGATTGGAATGAAAACTGACCTTTTCCATTCCTGTGGCCACTGCTGAGTCTTCCAAATTTGCTGGCATATTGAGTGCAGCACTTTCATAGCATCATCTTTTAGGATTTGAAATACCTCAGCTGAAATTCTATCACCTTCATTAGCTTTGTTCATAGTGATGCTTCCTAAGGCCCACTTGACTTCACATTCCAGGATGTCTGACTCTAGGTGAGTGATCACATCATTCTGGTTATCTGGGTCATTAAGATCTTTTGTGTATGGTTCCTATGTGTATTCTTGCCACCTGTTCTTAATAGCTTCTGTTTCTGTTAGGTCCATACAGTTTTTGCCCTCAGTTGTGTCCATCTTTGCATGAAATGTTCCCTAAGTATCTCTAATTTCCTTGAAGAGATCTCTAGTCTTTCCCATTCTATTGTGTTTTTTTTTTTTTCCTATTTCTTTGCATTTGTCACTTAGGAAGGCTTTCTTATCTCTCGTTGTTATTCTTTGGAACTCTGCATTCAGATGCAGACACATAGTTGGCACTCAGTAAATATCTATTAGATGAACACGTATCTTCTCCCTTGTGTTTTCGTACATCTAAAATCTTCTTGCAGGGTACTGGGCCAGACCTGGCCAAGCTGAGTCAGTAGGGCTGACAACTAAGGATTAGGTCCTAGGGTAGGTCACACCAGCTGAGGTTCCTGTGGAGAAAAGCAAGAACACTGATATCAAAGAGAATGCACTTAAAGAGAATGCACTTTCAAAATCAAGGAAACAAAGAGGGGAGAATCAGGATTTTAAATGCAGAGAGAAGCCTAGGCTGTGCCTCTCAAACTGGGGATCTTGTGTTCACAGGCATATTTGTCAAGCTGCCTTGGAAGCCTGGAAGCCATAATACCAACATGTACCATCTCTCTACAGTATCAAATTTATTCAATGGTGAGTAATTTAGAAATTCCATTTCTATTAAACATAGCCTAAAATGCACTTCGGAGAAGGCAATGGCACCCCACTCCAGTACTCTTGCCTGGAAAATCCCATGGACGGAGGAGCCTGGAAGGCTGCAGTCCATGGGGTCGCTGAGGGTTGGACATGACTGAGCCACTTCACTTTCACTTTTCACTGTCATGCATTGGAGAAGGAAATGGCAACCCACTCCAGTGTTCTTGCCTGGAGAATCCCAGGGACGGGGAAGCCTGGTGGGCTGCCATCTATGGGGTCGCACAGAGTTGGACACAACTGAAGCAACTTAGCAGCAGCAGCAGCAGCAGCAAAATGCACATCTTCACAGATTTTATAAGTAAAAATGAGATTTCAAAATAACTCTATGCTTTCAAGTGAGCCATTTTAATCTGTATGCCAAGTTCCTAGAGTCATGTGCTTTTCCTCTTCATACTGGGGACGCTGCAGCATGAATTTCTGAGAAGCATAGATAGGGTAAGAAACTGAGCAATACCAAACTCTCAAAGAAATACATTGGGCACAATTTGAGAAGGATCTTGAGCACCTGACACGAGCAATACTGGGCTATCCTTACCTAATCTTACTGATTTGCATAAAGGTGAATTCTATGGATTAGAGAAAATGATAAGTAGGTGATTAGATCTTCTTTTTAACTAAAACCAACTTTTTTCTTATTATAAAAATAATATATAAAACAAGATTCATCACAAGTTGATAATTGTTGAAGCTAGGTGATGGATACTTGAGGGTTCATTATACTATTTCCTGTGTTTTGGGGTTCATTTGAAAGTTTTCCATACTAAAAGGTTAATGAGACAACAACAGCACATACTTAATTATAGAAGACTACAACATACAGGCAAGCAAAAGGAACAAATGTAAAACAAATGTAATTCCAAGGCCCAATACTTTCATAATGTGGGGTTAATTTTCTATTCTATTCAAAGACATTACATAGATAGATATATTTTTTAATTGTATCAGACTTTCCAAATGCAAATGATCCTATACTCCATTGAATGATACTCTTATTAGGAAACTGACCTTAGCTTAGTGAGTGAGTCTGACTATGAAGAAAGTCACATTCCCTTTCCCTATGAGCTTAGAAATCTGAATATGATGCAATTCTAGCCAATGATACATTAGGAGGTGGTTGCTAGAGACTTTTAGAGAGATTCCTCTTTGGTCTTTATAGCAAGTGATAGTCTGTCATTCTCCCTCTGAATGTGAGTGAGGAATCAACTTCTTTCAATTATTTTGGGAGCCAGATGGAGGATAAAGCAGATATTTTGAGTGAGAGAGCAAAGAGAGGTAAACTAGTTCCTTATTAACATTGTTAGGTCACTGAATCAACAACCTGAAAGCTTTCTCTATCTCTGGTCTAGACCAATTGGATGCTGCTGCTGATGCTAAGTCGTTTCAGTCGTGTCCGACTCTGTGCGACCCCATAGACGGCAGCCCACCAGGCTTCCCTGTCCCTGGGATTCTCCAGGCAAGAACACTGGAGTGGGTTGCCATTTCCTTCTCCAATGTATGAAAGTGAAAAGTGAAAGGGAAGTCGCTCAGTCGTGTCCAACTCTTAGCAACCCCATGGACTGCAGCCTACCAGGCTCCTCCGTCCATGGGATTTTCCAGGCAAGAGTACTGGAGTGGGATGCCATTGCCTTCTCCAGACCAATTGGATAAACACATCTAATAATTGCAATAAATAAATATATCATTTTAAATTCATTTTGGTAACTCTCCTGGTGGTCCAATGGCTAAGACTCCAAGCTTCCAATTCAAGGGGCCCAGATTAAATTCCTCGTCAGGGCACTAGTCCCACATACCACAGCTAAGAGTTCCCATGACACAACTAAAGATCCCACATGCTACAACAAAGATCAAAGATCCTGCTGGCCACAGGGAAGAACTGGTGCAGCCAAACAGATAAATAAAAATACAATATTTTAAAAATAAACAAATTAATTCATTTTGAGTTGGATGTTCTATTACTTGCTGCCAAAACTATCCTAACTCACACATTCAATTTAGTCTTTGTGTCTACTTAAGGATATATATATATATGGCAAGCCACTCCAGTACTCTTGCCTAGAAAATCCCATGGATGGAGGAGCCTGGTAGGCTGCAGTCCATGGGGTCGCGAAGAGTTGGACATGACTGAGCGACTTCACTTTCACTTTTCACTTTCACACATTGGAGAAGGAAATGGTGACCCACTCCAGTGTTCTTGCCTGGAGAATCCCAGGGACAGGGAAGCCTGGTGGGCTGCCATCTATGGGGTGGCACAGAGTCGGACATGACTGAAGTGACTTAGCATCAGCAGCAGCAAGGATATATCATGAGCATCTTCCCATGTCAATAAATTCAACTCTATAGCATCGGGTTTTTTTTTTTTTTTTTTGGCCTAGCTGCGTGGCTAGCAGTCTAAGGTTTTATGGTGATGGGATTAGTTTCCGGGTGGTCTTTGACCAATTATTTTAATTCAGAGTCTTTCCTGGTGGCACACCTATCACTCAGCCAAGATGGATGCTAGCGAGAGGGATTCTTGGAAGTGGAAGGACACGTGGTGTCTCCTTTTGACCTTTCCCAAACTCTTCCAGTTGGTGGTGGCTTATTAGTTCCTTATTCCTTATCAGGATCTCCTGTCATAAAACAACTCATGCAAATGGTTACTATGGTGCCTGGCCAGGGTGGGTGGTTTCAATCAGTGTGCTTCCCCTAACAACTCCCCCCTGAGAGACTTCATACTCAAGATACTTCTTGGGAATTGGGGCGGAGGTCTCTTTCTTCTGTAACTTTTTCCAGCTGTGCATGGGCATAGGCCTGCCTAACAGAGCAGAAATCTCTCTCTATCAGATCTAAGTCAAGGTATTTTTTGCCTGAAACCAGCATTCACCCTTGTAATAACAGCAATTTAGTTTGAAACTGTTGGCCCCTTTCAGAGATGAAATAGGGACCAAACAGGAGACCTAACAGGATGGTCATCTCTGGTCCCCAGAAACAGAAGGCAACTTTTGGGGTGAGGATTGCAGGGTTTGTGACCCCTTTGATTGGTTGGTGGTGAGGCAACAGAGCTGTGTTCCAGGAATCTTGTGTTCAGTCTGAAGTTACCATCCTCCACCTGGGTGGGGGCTCCAGTTCTAAAGAAGACCTCAAAGACATTGTTATGCATATTTCTTTCAGTAGGAACCCGGACTCTGTCTGGAGGCTGTACCAACATTTGATTGTTTCTCTTGTTTCTGTATCCCCTCCCTCCCCATTAGCAATTGTTTGAATCTACCCTTTGGAAATAAGGGAAGGTCAAGGAGGCTGAATGAAGCCTATATCCTAGAGACAAATAATGGAGAACACAGAACAGATCTCTACTCCAAAGCCCCACAGAGTTCTACTCAATTTTAATTTAGGGAATTAGGCAACTATGACTGTGATAACTTCCTGTCAAAATGGAGCATAGGACTGCCTCAGCTTGGAGTACAGACACTGAATTGGAAGTATTCCTGAGTTCCAAGTCCTAGATCTGAGCCTTGTATGATTAAAATCTCAATCCCTTCGTCTGCCATTTTGGTGAAACAGACCCAGTTAGAAGTAGTTGGAGGAGTAATAACTGGAATTTAGTAGACAAAATAAATCTCATTTCTTTTTAGAAGAATAGGTCTGAAACCCAGTCTGGACCTAGCACTTCAGGGAGACTTGTAGCCAGGTAGCCAGTTGCCTAGTTTTATAAAAAGTCAGGTTGCTGTTACTAGCTTCCAGCAGACATTGTTTTGAGAATGGTGGCATTCACGCCTGACACGACTCAGAAAACTCAAGTGTTTAGCAATACAAGGTCTAATCTGAAAGTACACCCAGAGCATCACCTAGTTATTTCCCAGGATATCTGAACCATAGCTACTCTATTTTGACTCTTGATTATAAACTTTTCCTTAATAGCCAAAGCAGATTTCACCGTTAATGATGTCAGTGTTTCTCTAGGTATGAGAAGATGCAAGAATTGGGACTCATAAAATCTTCTCCTGAAAAGATCTAACTATCTGAAGGCCTGTTCTGCCAGTTTTTCCCAGAGCACAGAGTGCCTCATTCCTGATTTTCACCCTGAACTCCTTTCAGGAGCGTTGAAAGTCGGCAGTTGCAGCGGCCATGATTTAATCTTTGTAGATGCAGATGGCAAGCGTCAGTCTTCAGATGGCAGAGCCCCTATTTGCTCATAAACTTGACCATGCTTTTGAGGGGGCATTTAATGACCATTTTATTCCATGGTGCTGAGAATGTCCATTCTCAGGTTTGGCAAAGATTTTGTTGACAGGCCACTCAATGTGCTGTTACTGGACTAGGCCATAAAACAATATCCAAAATTCTCTGGACCACCTGTCTTACTAGCCTCTTGGTCCAGGAAAATATTCACTCTTGTTGCTTCTTCCCATATCTAGAGTTACACTGTTATGATCATCGATCTCATATGGGACTATACATTATTCTATTAGAAGCCTCAGACACACATTTGAGAGTGTAAGAAACAGCAATTTTGTAAAACAGGTGAAATACAAATAACACTAGTAAACATTAGTAGCAATAGTAAAGTCACAAGTAAGACAAATTAAAAGCTTCCATTAGACATAGCGCAGTATATCTCAGGTCATCTGACTTAGTCTACTCTGTAGAATCTTCATATTTCAGGGAAATTATATATTGGCACCACTGTCTATAAGGCACATAGCCCAGTTTTCTAGTGTTAGACTGATTATCCTTAGCATGATTTAATTGTTTCCAATACAGAGGAGACTCTAAACCTAAATTACCATAGCCTGGTGTTATCTATATAAATCCATCCCATAATTGTGGGAGATTTTTTCCTCCTTTGCTGAAACTTTTCTTGTTGCTCTGATTGCACTTGAGTAATAGAAAAAAGCTCAAATTTATGGCCAGAGTCAGAGCAGGCATTATTAATTGGCCCAGTGAGGGGATCCCATCTAGTAATATCACAGTGACCTGAATATGACTATATATATTTTTTTAAAGTAAATTTTCTCAGGGCCAACCAGTTAGAGTCTTGTAATATAGAAATTTACCAAGGTAACCCAGAACTAGACACAGGTAATTGGCCACAAACCCAAAAACTGAATTGATTTCTAAAACTAGCATAGAATCAGGTCTATGATAGAAAAGCATTTGATTTATATGCAAAGGTCTAAGAAGTCAAGAAAACATAAATGATCACACGAATCAGGTCCAGCATCTTGGGCAAGCTGTCTACCTCTGATGTCGTCGTCTTTTCATCCTGGTGTAATGTAGTTTCTCCTCTGTTTGAGCATAATTTTAAGGTGAGATCAGGTTAGCTGTCTTTTCTATAGATTAATCCAGTGTAGGGGCCTTTGGGAGTGGGAATAATCTAAGAGTTAATTTCCCTTCAATTTCACTGTGCATGACCTAGTTAAGAGTACCTGATAAAAAAAGTCCTTCCATCCAGGTTGGAGACAGTCCCTTCAATTATGTCTTTTTCTAGTCCTGGTTGCAGGTCATGGGGCATCTGATCTTCATCCAAAGATAGATTACTGAGATAAGCTTCAGAAACAAACTTAGGATGTTCTTTAAGAATTCAATTAAATTTTACATTAATATTACATAACAGCAAAGAATTATCCAAGAAATGAGTCTTACAACCTCCATTGGTAGATCTCCATTAACAAACTGGGATTTAACATTTATAAAAACATCTTTTTCTCCCTAAAATTACCCTCATTTGTTATCAAATATAACCAAATTAAGGCTAGCTTGTTTGCTAAATAGGTCTGTTCTCACTAATTTTGGTCTGATGATTTATATAACCATAATTGATTATAGACTTTTTATTTTGCTGAAACCTTTATAGAGTCTCAGACAGAACTTTTAAAATAAAACAGAGCTGGGAAACTCACACCAAAGGCTTATCACAGATTTTGCTAAAAAATCTAGGTGAATTCTTCCCTTTTTAAGGTCTCAAAAATTTCTTGAGATTTTTGTACCTGTTAGTGAGATAACCTTCCTAGCTCATTTGATAAACTTACTGGAAACCTAAGAGTTTCAAATTTCTGGAGGAGTCAGACAGAGAGAAAATATAATTGTTTTGTTTATAATGTATAATTTTACCAAATTATTTTCATAATTAGTTTGAGAGGAAGAAGGTTTTCCCTACTCTCAGAAAACACAAGATTGAAACCTGTAATTTTTCAGATAGAAACCATAAAAGTTATAAGCATATTCGCTGGTTCATTCAGTCCTTTGTTAACTTTTGTGAAGTCATCGGGTTTTTCATTAGAATACCAGGACATATCAAAATGTTAAGAACTCCATATAATTTCTAGGATATCTGTATTAGTAATTTTACCATACATTATAACATGAGCAGATTTATTACTCATTTGATAATCTTTTTCATGTAATTTAACCAACCAAATAAATACAGTTTAATCTCTCTCTTTGGGATGTTTCAGGGGCCCTCTGAAGCACCCCAAAGTTAGCTAGAGGTCAAAGAAACTTCAAAAGAATTCTATTTAGAAAGTTTTATAGAAAAGATCAATTAAAAGGGTTTAGAACATTTGGTCAGATTTAGTCAATAGTGATGGGTGTATCATTTAGCTTGTTGCTATGTCACCATAGGCTTAAATACCAAGGCTCAAGATTTAGTGAAAGTCAGCTCTGCCATCTTGGACCTAGTTGACTCTAATCGTTTTTTTTTATGGCTGTGTCATTTCTAACAAAATCTATTTATCTAACTAATTGTAATTCAATTTTAGAAAATCTTGATCATGCATAACTCTTTTTAGTATTTGTTCATACCTTCTTTTTTTTTTTTTTTTACTGAAAACACACTTCCTACTTTCTTTTAGCAACCAAGAACTAACTTTTATATTAGCAGTTTATAGATTGGTGAGCGTAAATACCAGTGATAATTTCTAAAACCCTTGCTTTCTTAGAACATTTTAGGATGGCACCAAATATTATTCATTTATAGTCACAAATCTCTTTAGTTTCTCTGTAAAAGGAAATTAGTGTTTAGTAGTAAATGTTTCAAAATCTTATTTTATTTGGAAATGACCTAACTATTTAATAGACTTCCAACACTTAGCACACTTGGCAAAACCTTTAGAAATTTAAGTTATGCCAATCTGGAGAGACTATTTTAGAAATATATTTCTAAAGTAATTATTCTTAATAGAGTTTGTATAAAAGCTCATATCTCATTTACAATTTTTTAGAAGTTTCTTCACTGGAGGTAATTTCCTTATTGACAAACTTGTAACATATAATATTTAACTTATATTAAACCTAGGTACAATGAAAATATTCTACTTAACGTTAATTACGCTAAGACATGTCTATATTCAGTTCAGTTCAGTCACTCAGTCGTGTCCGACTCTTTGCGACGGTATGAATCGCAGAACGCCAGGCCTCCCGGTCCATCACCAACTCCCGGAATTCACTCAGAGTCACATCCATAGGGTCAGTGATGCCATCCAGCCATCTCATCCTCTGGCGTCCCCTTCTCCTCCTGCCCCCAATCCCTCCCAGCATCAGAGTCTTTTCCAATGAGTCAACTCTTCGCATGAGGTGGCCAAAGTACTGGAGTTTCAGCCTCTGCATCATTCCTTCCAAAGAAATCCCAGGGCTCATCTCCTTCAGAATGGACTGGTTGGATCTCCTTGCAGTCCAAGGGACTCTCAAGAGTCTTCTCCAACACCACAGTTCAAAAGCATCAATTCTCTGGTGCTCAGCCTTCTTCACAGTCCAACTCTCACATCCATACATGACCATTGGAAAAACCATAGCCTTGACTAGACAGACCTTTGTTGGCAAAGTAATGTCTCTGCTTTTGAATATGCTATCTAGGTTGGTCATAACTTTCCTTCCAAGGAGTAAGTGTCCTTTAATTTCATGGCTGCAGACACCATCTGCAGTGATTTTGGAGCCCCCCAAAAATAAAGTCTGACACTGTTTCCACTGTTTTCCCATCTATTTCCCATGAAGTGGTGGGACCAGATGCCATGATCTTAGTTTTCTGCATGTTGAGCTTTAAGCCAACTTTTCCACTCTCCACTTTCACTTTCATCAAGAGGCTTTTTAGTTCCTCTTCACTTTCTGCCATAAGGTGGTGTCATCTGCATATCTGAGGTTATTGATATTTCTCTTGGCATTCTTGATTCCAGCTTGTGCTTCTTCCAGCCCAGCGTTTCTCATGATGTACTCTGCATATAAGTTAAATAAACACGGTGACAATATACAGCCTTGACGTACTCCTTTTCCTATTTGGAACCAGTCTGTTGTTCCATGTCCAGTTCTAACTGTTGCTTCCTGACCTGAATACAAATTTCTCAAGAGGCAGGTCAGGTGGTCTGGTATTCCCATCTCTTTCAGAATTTTCCACAGTTTATTGTAATCCACACAGTCAAAAGCTTTGGCATAGTCAATAAAGCAGAAATAGATGTTTTTTGGAACTCTCTTGCTTTTTCCATGATCCAGCGGATGTTGATGTCTATATTAGATAGGTCAACAAACAAACATTAATATCAGGTGTTTAATACTGAAGTTTTCCCAGTTCACATGAACCCGGAATTTATTGTTTAATTTAGAACTATTTGATTTGTAAGTGCTTACCTTTTTTTAAGCCAATTAAATAGAGCTCATTTACAAATTAACCTCAAAAATATTACCCAGAGACAAAGACATACCAAGACATATTTAGACAGACACAGTGTAAGATCTAGCTTAATTTTCTAAGTTTGAAGTGAAGTGAAGTCACTCAGTCGTGTCTGACTCTTTGAGACCCATGGACTGTAGCCCACCAGGCTCCTCCGTCCATGGGATTCTCTGGGCAAGAATACTGGAGTGGGTTGCCATTTCCTTCTCCAGGGGATCTTCCTGACCCAGGGATCGAACCCAGGTCTCCCGCGTTTCAGGCAGAAGCTTTAACCTCTGAGCCACCAGAGGCTAAGTTTAGTCATAAGTTAGATATTACAAGATAAAATTTACTGGTCTATAAAAAAACAGTTGAAATAAATAAAAATTTTAAAGTCTTTTTCCCCTTTCCCCTCAGTCTCAGGAGTTAGAGATGGTCTAGATAAGTGTTCCTGAGAGCGCTGGTCTCAAGGCACAGGGAAAGAAAATCAAGTTCTAACAAAACGGCAGCAGGTCTAAACCAAATGGTGGCCAGACAAAGCAAAATGGCCATCAAAAATCACAACACAGAGTTAAAACACACACATATAAACCTGGCAGTCCTCATCAGACACTCCCTTAAATTCAAGAATTACAGTCTCTCAGAAAACCTCCTATAGAGACACAGAACTTCAGATCCAAGTACTAACAGAGTAAAGGAAAATATCTCAAGTCTTCAAAGATTTCAGTGGGAAGAAAGAAAGCCAGGTTGAAAGAAGAAGCGGGAGAGGGAGGAGCCAAGGTGGCGAAGGAGTAGGATGGGGAGAACACTTTCTCCCCCACAAATTCATCAAAACAGCATTTAAACGTCGAGTAAATTCCACAAAACAACTTCTGAATGCCGGCAGAGGACATAAGGCACCCAGAAAAGAAACCCAACTCTTCGAAAGGAGGTAGGAAAAAATATTAAAGACAAAAAAAAGAGACAAAAGAGGGAAGGACGGAGTTCCGTCCCGGGAAGAGAGTCTTAAAAAGAGAGAAGTTTCCAAACACCAGGAAACCTTCTCACTGCCGAATATGTGCCGAGCTTTGGAAGCACAGAGAGCAACATAACAGGGAGGAAAAATAAATAAACAATTAAAACTCGCAGATTGCGAGCCCTAAGGTAACTCCCCCAGCGGAGAAGCAGCGCAGATGCCTGCACACGCCATTAGCAAGCGGGGGCTGGGCAGGGAGGCGCGGCGTGGGCTGCATCGCTGAGAGTAAGAATCTGGCTTGAATACCCTGAGGGCTATCTGAGTGAAATAATTTGGGCTAGCAAACCAGACTGTGGGATATCTACCACACAAAAAGCCAGCCCTAACCTAAGACACCGCCAGGCCCGTGCACGGAACAAAGGACTGAACAGAGATAGCCGGCTGCAGACCTTCCCCCTCCAGTGACAGGCAGCCAGAGCCAGAAGGGGGCAATCACAGCCCCAGAGAGACATTATCTATAAAACTGTAAGCAGGCTTCTTTGCTAACTAAAACTTCTTGGGGGTCTGGACGGTCAACATCTGCCTGAGAAGGTGCGCTGGTTTTACACCCAGATAACCGAGTGGCGGGGAGGCGATAAGTCGCAGCATTGGCGCTCACCAAACACCTCATCACCTGAGCTGCTCGGACCTGGGAAGAGCACAAAACGCAGGCCCAACTGAGTCTGCACCTCTGAGGACTACCCGAGTGCCTGAACCTGAGCGGCTTGGACCTGGGAGGTGCATGCAACCCAGGGCCGGCCTCGGATTGTTCCCGGCGGAACAACCTAGAGCCCAAGCAGTGTGGGCAGGGAGGCTACACGCGCCGTGAGTGGGGGCAGACCCAGTGTGGCTGAGGCACTGCGAGCGCACACCAGTGTTATTTGTTTGCAGCATCCCTCCCTCCCTCCCCACAGTGCGACTGAACAAGTGAGCCTAAAAAAAAAAAGTGTCCTCCACCGTCCCCTTTGTGTCAGGGCGGAAGACAGACACTGAAGAGACCAGCAAACAGAAGAAGTTATAACAGAGGGAAACGCCTTGGAAGCTACAGGCAATAGATCAAAACCCTGTGGTTACTACGGATTACATAGGAAGGGGCCTATAGATCTTGAGAAATATAAGTCAGACCAAGGAACTAGCCAAAAATGAACTGAACCCACAATACCCACAACAAAACCAAGAAAGTCCTAGATATATTTTTATTATTTTTACGATCATTCTTTCTTTTTTAAATTTAAATTTAAACTTAAAATTTTTTAAAAAAAGTCCTCTATTGTTCCTTTAATTTTCACTTTTATAACCTATTACTTTGCAAAAAAAAAAAAAAAAAAACCCTATTTTTTTCTTCAGCAAACTTCATATATATATATATATATTTTATAATTTTTTGACCTTGTTTTTTTTTTTTTTTTCTTCTTTTCTTTAACATTGTATTTTTGAAATTCCAAACTCTACTCTAGATATTTAATTTTCGCTTTTTGGTATATGTTATCAATTTTGTACCTATAGTTTTTTTTTATAATTTCTGTGACTTTTTTTTTTCTTCTTCTCTGTTTCTTTTTCTTCTTCTTTTATATAACATTGTATATCTGAAATTCCAAACTCTACTCTAGATTTTTAATTTATGCTTTTTGGTATTTGATATCAATTTTGTACCTGTATTTTCTTTATAATTTTTGTGACACTGTTTGTTTTTGTTTGTTTGTTTTCTCTCTTTATTTTTCTTCTTTTTTTTTTAACATTGTATTTTTGAAATTCCAAACTCTACTCTAGATTTTTAATTTTTGCTTTTTGGTATTAGTTATCAATTTTGTACCTGTACTTTCTTTATAATTTTCGCGACCTTGTTTGTTTTTGTTTGTTCATTTTTTTCTCTCTTTCTTTTCCTTCTTCTTTTCTTTAACATCGTATTTTTGAAATTCCAAACTCTACTCTATATTTTTAATTTTTGCTTTTATGTATTTGTTACCAATTTTGTACCTTTAAGAACCCAATCTTCAGGACCCATTTTTCACTAGGGAGCGAGATTACTGGCTTGACTGCTCTCTCTCCCTTTGGACTCTCCTTTTTCTCCACCAGGTCGCCTGTGTCTCCTCCATAACCCCTCTCTACTCTGCCCAACTCTGTGAATTTCTGTGTGTTCCAGACAGTGGAGAACACTTAGGGAACTGATTACTGGCTGGATCTGTCTCCCTCCTTTTCATTCCCCCCTTTTATCCTTCTGGCCACCTCTGTCACCTTCCTTCTTCTTCTCTTCTCTGTATAACTCCGTGAACATCTCTGAGTGGTCCAGTTGTGGAGTGCACATAAGGAAGTGACTACTGGCTAGCCCACTCTCTCCACTATTGATTCCACCTCAACTCATTTGGGTCACCTCTAACTCCCTCCTCCCTCTTCTCTTCTCTTCTCCATGTAACCCTGTGAACCTCTCTGAGTGACCCGCACTGTAGAGAAACTTTTCATCTTTAATGTAGATGTTTTATCAATGGTGCTGTATAGAAGGAGAAGTTTTGAAACTACTGTAAAAATAAGACCGATAACCGGAAGCAGGAGACTTAAGTCCAAACCCTGACTCCAGGGAACTCCTGACTCCAAGGAACATTAATTGACAGGAGCTCATCAAATGCCTCCATACCGACACTGAAACCAAGCACCACACAAGGGCCAAAAAGTTCCAGGGCAAGACATACCAAGCAAATTCTCCAGCAACAAAGGAACACAGCCCTGAGCTTCAAGATACAGGCTGCCCAAAGTCACCCCAAAACTATAGACATCTCATAACTCATTACTGGACATTTCATTGCACTCCAGAGAGAAGAAATACAGCTCCACCCACCAGAACACCGACACAAGCTTCCCTAACCAGGAAACCTTGACAAGCCACCTGTACAAACCCACACACAGTGAGGAAACGCCACAATAAAGAGAACTCCACAAATTGCCAGAATACAGAAAGGACACCCCAAACTCAGCAATTTAAACAAGATGAAGAGACAGAGGAATACTCAGCAGATAAAGGAACAGGATAAATGCCCACCAAACCAAACAAAAGAGGAAGAGATAGGGAATCTACCTGATAAAGAATTCCGAATAGTGATAGTGAAATTGATCCAAAATCTTGAAATTAAAATGGAATCACAGATAAATAGCCCGGAGACAAGGATTGAGAAGATGCAAGAAAGGTTTAACAAGGACCTAGAAGAAATAAAAAAGAGTCAATATATAATGAATAATGCAATAAATGAAATTAAAAACACTCTGGAGGCAACAAATAGTAGAATAACAGAGGCAGAAGATAGGATTAGTGAATTAGAAGATAGAATGGTAAAAATAAATGAATCAGAGAGGATAAAAGAAAAACGAGTTAAAAGAAATGAGGACAATCTCAGAGACCTCCAGGACAATATTAAACGCTACAACATTCGAATCATAGGGGTTCCAGAAGAAGAAGACAAAAAGAAAGACCATGAGAAAATACTTGAGGAGATAATAGTGGAAAACTTCCCTAAAATGGGGAAGGAAATAATCACTCAAGTCCAAGAAACCCAGAGAGTCCCAAACAGGATAAACCCAAGGCGAAACACCCCAAGACACATATTAATCAAATTAACAAAGATCAAACACAAAGAACAAATATTAAAAGCAGCAAGGGAAAAACAACAAATAACACACAAGGGAATTCCCATAAGGCTAACAGCTGATCTTTCAATAGAAACTCTTCAAGCCAGGAGGGAATGGCAAGACATACTTAAAATGATGAAAGAAAATAACCTACAGCCCAGATTATTGTACCCAGCGAGGATCTCATTCAAGTATGAAGGAGAAATCAAAAGCTTTTCAGACAAGCAAAAGCTGAGAGAATTCTGCACCACCAAACCGGTCTCCAACAAATACTAAAGGATATTCTCTAGACAGGAGACACAAAAACGGTGTATAAGTTCGAACCCAAAACAATAAAGTAAATGGCAACGGGATCATACTTATCAGTAATTACCTTAAACGTAAATGGGTTGAATGCCCCAACCAAAAGACAAAGACTGGCTGAATGGATACAAAAACAAGACCCCTACATATGTTGTCTACAAGAGACCCACCTCAAAACGGGACACATACAGACTGAAAGGGAAGGGCTGGAAAAAGATTTTCCATGCAAATAGGGACCAAAAGAAAGCAGTAGTAGCAATACTCATATCAGATAAAATAGACTTTAAAACAAAGGCTGTGAAAAGAGACAAAGATGGTCACTACATAATGATCAAAGGATCAATCCAAGAAGAAGATATAACAATGATAAATATATATGCACCCAACACGGGAGCACCGCAGTATGTAAGACAAATGCTAACAAGTATGAAAGGAGAAATTAACAATAACACAATAATAGTGGGAGACTTTAATACCCCACTTACACCTATGGATAGATCAATTAAACAGAAAATTAACAAGGAAACACAAACTTTAAAGGATACAATAGACCAGTTAGACCTAACTGATATCTATAGGACATTTCATCCCAAAACAATGAATTTCACTTTTTTCTCAAGCACACATGGAACCTTCTCCACGATAGATCACATCCTGGGCCATAAAGCTAGCCTTGGTAAATTCAAAAAAATAGAAATCATTCCAAGCATTTTTTCTGACCACAATGCAGTAAGATTAGATCTCAATTACAGGAGAAAAACTATTAAAAATTCCAACATATGGAGGCTGAACCACACGCTGCTGAATAACCAACAAATCACAGAAGAAATCAAAAAAGAAATCAAAATTTGCATAGAAATGAATGAAAATGAAAACACAACAACCCAAAACCTGTGGGACACGGTAAAAGCAGTCCTAAGGGGAAAGTTCATAGCAATACAGGCACACCTCAAGAAACAAGAAAAAAGTCAAATAAATAACCTAACTCTACACCTAAAGCAACTAGAAAAGGAAGAAATGAAGAACCCCAGGGTTAGTAGAAGGAAAGAAATCTTAAAAATTAGAGCAGAAATAAATGCAAAAGAAACAAAAGAGACCATAGCAAAAATCAACAAAGCGAAAAGCTGGAAGGATAAATAAAATTGACAAACCATTAGCCAGACTCATCAAGAAACAAAGGGAGAAAAATCAAATCAACAAAATTAGAAACGAAAATGGAGAGATCACAACAGACAACACAGAAATACAAAGGATCATAAGAGACTACTATCAACAATTATATGCCAATAAAATGGACAACGTGGAAGAAATGGACAAATTCTTAGAAAAGTACAACTTTCCAAAACTGGACCAGGAAAAAATGGAAAATCTTAACAGACCCATCACAAGCACGGAAATTGAAACTGTAATCAGAAATCTTCCAGCAAACAAAAGCCCAGGTCCAGACGGCTTCACAGCTGAATTCTACCAAAAATTTAGAGAAGAGCTAACACCTATCCTACTCAAACTCTTCCAAAAAATTGCAGAGGAAGGTAAACTTCCAAACTCATTCTATGAGGCCACCATCACCCTAATACCAAAACCTGACAAAGATCCCACAAAAAAAGAAAACTACTGGCCAATATCACTGATGAACATAGATGCAAAAATCCTTAACAAAATTCTAGCAATCAGAATCCAACAACACGTTAAAAAGATCATACACCATGACCAAGTGGGCTTTATCCCAGGGATGCAAGGATTCTTCAATATCCGCAAATCAATCAATGTAATACACCACATTAACAAATTGAAAAATAAAAACCATATGATTATCTCAATAGATGCAGAGAAAGCCTTTGACAAAATTCAACATCCATTTATGATAAAAACTCTCCAGAAAGCAGGAATAGAAGGAACATACCTCAACATAATAAAAGCTATCTATGACAAACCCACAGCAAACATTATCCTCAATGGTGAAAAATTGAAAGCATTCCCTCTAAAGTCAGGAACAAGACAAGGGTGCCCACTTTCACCATTACTATTCAACATAGTTTTGGAAGTTTTGGCCACAGCAATCAGAGCAGAAAAAGAAATAAAAGGAATCCAAATTGGAAAAGAAGAAGTAAAACTCTCACTATTTGCAGATGACATGATCCTCTACATAGAAAACCCTAAAGACTCCACCAGAAAATTACTAGAACTAATCAATGACTATAGTAAAGTTGCAGGATATAAAATCAACACACAGAAATCCCTTGCATTCCTATACACTAATAATGAGAAAACAGAAAGAGAAATTAAGGAAACAATTCCATTCACCATTGCAACGGAAAGAATAAAATACTTAGGAATATATCTACCTAAAGAAACTAAAGACCTATATATAGAAAACTATAGAACACTGGTGAAAGAAATCAAAGAGGACACTAATAGATGGAGAAATATACCATGTTCATGGATTGGAAGAATCAATATAGTGAAAATGAGTATACTACCCAAAGCAATTTGTAGATTCAATGCAATCCCTATCAAGCTACCAACAGTATTCTTCACAGAGCTAGAACAAATAATTTCACAATTTGTATGGAAATACAAAAAACCTCGAATAGCCAAAGCGGTCTTGAGAAAGAAGAATGGAACCGGAGGAATCAACCTACCTGACTTCAGGCTCTACTACAAAGCCACAGTTGTCAAGACAGTATGGTACTGGCACAAAGACAGAAATATAGATCAATGGAATAAAATAGAAAGCCCAGAGATAAATCCACGCACATATGGACACCTTATCTTTGACAAAGGAGGCAAGAATATACAATGGATTAAAGACAATCTCTTTAACAAGTGGTGCTGGGAAATCTGGTCAACCACTTGTAAAAGAATGAAACTAGACCACTTTCTAACACCATACACAAAAATAAACTCAAAATGGATTAAAGATCTAAACGTAAGACCAGAAACTATAAAACTCCTAGAGGAGAACATAGGCAAAACACTCTCCGACATACATCACAGCAGGACCCTCTATGACCCACCTCCCAGAATATTGGAAATAAAAGCAAAATAAACAAATGGGACCTAATTAACCTTAAAAGCTTCTGCACATCAAAGGAAACTATTAGCAAGGTGAAAAGACAGCCTTCAGAATGGGAGAAAATAATAGCAAATGAAGCAACTGACAAACAACTAATCTCAAAAATATACAAGCAACTCCTACAGCTACAACTCCAGAAAAATAAATGACCCAATCAAAAAATGGGCCAAAGAACTAAATAGACATTTCTCCAAAGAAGACATACAGATGGCTAACAAACACATGAAAAGATGCTCAACATCACTCATTATCAGAGAAATGCAAATCAAAACCACTATGAGGTACCATTTCACACCAGCCAGAATGGCTGCGATCCAAAAGTCTACAAATAATAAATGCTGGAGAGGGTGTGGAGAAAAGGGAACCCTCTTACACTGTTGGTGGGAATGCAAACTAGTACAGCCACTATGGAGAACAGTGTGGAGATTCCTTAAAAAACCGGAAATAGAACTGCCTTATGATCCAGCAATCCCATTGCTGGGCATACACACTGAGGAAACCAGAAGGGAAAGAGACACGTGTACCCAAATGTTCATCGCAGCACTGTTTATAATAGCCAGGACATGGAAGCAACCTAGATGCCCATCAGCAGATGAATGGATAAGAAAGCTGTGGTACATATACACAATGGAGTATTACTCAGCCATTAAAAAGAATACATTTGAATCACTTCCAATGAGGTGGATGAAACTGGAGCCTATTATACAGAGTGAAGTAAGCCAGAAGGAAAAACATCAATACAGTATACTAACGCATATATATGGAATTTAGAAAGAGGGTAACAATAACCCTGTGTACGAGACAGCAAAAGAGACACTGATGTATAGAACAGTCTTATGGACTCTGTGGGAGAGGGAGAGGGTGGGAAGATTTGGGAGAATGGCATTGAAACATGTAAAATATCATGTAAGAAACGAGTTGCCAGTCCAGGTTCGATGCACGATACTGGATGCTTGGGGCTAGTGCACTGGGACGACCCAGAGGGATGGTATGGGGAGGGAGGAGGGAGGAGGGTTCAGGATGGGGAACACATGTATACCTCTGGCGGATTCATTTAGATATTTGGCAAAACTAATACAATTATGTAAAGTTTAAAAATAAAATAAAATTATAAAAAAAAAAAAGAAGAAGAAGAAGGGGGAGGAGGCAGGAGAGGGGGCAAAAGGGATAGCCTTAGAGACGTCTCCTGCCACCTGCAGATACCCAGGCGTTATGGGACTTTACCCTGGGCCTCCAGAGAAGGGAGGACTGGAACTCGGCCCTACCAGAAATCAGACCAGACCAGAACCAGAATTCGAGTTCTCTGCCAAGAGGAGGTGATCAGTCTCCAATCCTCACTCAGGCTGAGGCCCTTCGACCAGATTCCTGTGTCCAGGACTGGGGAACTAGAAAAACGGGGAAGGATAGGAAGGGTTAAGGAGAGGAAAGAGAGAGGGAAGGGGAGAGAGGTCAATAAAGTCTCTTGTTCCTTACCGGTCGGGACACTCTGGCCAGTTGTCCGCATCAAGAGGAGACCAGGGACAAAAGGGTCCCAGTTGCAGCCACTGGGTCTGCTCCATTGGCAAGTAAGCTGGCCCCTGAGTACCCCGAGTGGTCAAGATGTCAGTCTCAGTGAAGAAGAGTCCCCACCAGAGTCGCTATTTATTGCAGGAAGGGGGACCCCTTCCAGGACCCAAAACTGGGCTCTTGTCTAACACTTGGAAGTGAATTGTCCAAAGAGACACATGTGTTGACAAAGCAAGAGATTTTATTGGGGAAGGGCACCCGGGTGGAGAGCAGTAGGGTAAGGGAACCCACGAGAACTGCTCTGCCGCGTGGCTCACAGTCTCGAGTTTTACGGTGATGGGATTAGTTTCTGGGTGGTCTTTGGCCAATCATTTTAATTCAGAGTCTTTCCTGGTGGCACACACATTGATCAGCTAAGATGGATGCTAGAGAGTGGGATTCTTGGAAGCGGAAGGACACGTGGTGTCTCCTTTCGACCTTTCCCAAACTCTTCCGGTTGGTGGTGGCTTATTAGTTCTGTATTCCTTATCAGGATCTCCTGTCATAAAACAACTCATGCATATGGTTACTATGGTGCCTGGCCAGGGTGGGTGGTTTCAATCAGTGTGCTTCCCCTAACAGGACTACCTCTCCATTGAGTGACCACTATAATAAGACAGCAACTACATTCAAGACTATTGTTATTCAAGTTCAAGATTTGACACCAATGTAGCAATTCTTTCCTGTAAATGCATGGAAAGTTTTACATGGTATTGTCTTCTTTTCCACCCTTAATCGGGGCAAAGGTTACTATAACTTGATACTATAACCATTTACCACTTACAGATTGGTTCCAAATAGGAAAAGGAGTTCGTCAAGGCTGTATATAGTCATCCTGTTTATTTAACTTCTATGCAGAGTACATCATGAGAAACGCTGGACTAGAAGAAACACAAGCTGGAATCAAGATTGCCAGGAGAAATATCAATAACCTCAGATATGCAGATGACACCGCCCTTATGGCAGAAAGTGAAGAGGAACTCAAAAGCCTCTTGATGAAAGTGAAAGTGGAGGGTGAAAAAGTTGGCTTAAAGCTCAACATTCAGAAAACAAAGATCATGGCATCCGGTCCCACCACTTCATGGGAAATAGATGGGGAAACAGTGGAAACAATGACCGACTTTATTTTTGGGGGGCTCCAAAATCACTGCAGATGGTGACTGCAGCCATGAAATTAAAAGACGCTTACTCCTTGGAAGGAAAGTTATGACCAACCTAGATAGCATATTCAAAAGCAGAGACATTACTTTGCCAACAAAGGTTCACTTAGTCAAGGCTATGGTTTTTCCTGTGGTCATGTATGGATGTGAGAGTTGGACTGTGAAGAAGGCTGAGCACCAGAGAATTGATGTTTTTGAACTGTGGTGTTGGAGAAGACTCTTGAGAGTCCCTTGGACTGCAAGGAGATCCAACCAGTCCATTCTGAAGGAGATCAGCCCTGGGATTTCTTTGGAAGGAATGATGCAGAGGCTGAAACTCCAGTAACCACCTCATGCGAAGAGTTGACTCATTGGAAAAGACTCTGATGCTGGGAGGGATTGGGGGCAGGAGGAGAAGGGGACGACAGAGGATGAGATGGCTGGATGGCATCACTGACTCGATGGATGTGAGTCTGAGTGAACTCCGGGAGTTGGTGATGGACAGGGAGGCCTTGTGTGCTGCGATTCATGGGGTCGCAAAGAGTCGGACACGACTGAGTGACTTATCTGATCTGATAGGATGCTATGCAAGTTACTTCTCACTGAGCTGCACGCAAAGGTAGGGCTCAGTGGCAAGAGATTTGTGATGACTGTTTTCCTGACATACTCACGCATCAGTATGAGTATGAATGCTGCTGCTGCTGCTAAGTCACTTCAGTCGTGTCCGACTCTGTGTGACCCTATAGACGGCAGCCCACCAGGCTGCCCCATTCCTGGGATTCTCCAGGCAAGAACACTGGAGTGGGTTGCCATTTCCTTCTCCAATGCATGAAAGTGAAAAGTGAAAGTGAAGTCGCTCAGTCTTGTCTGACTCTTAGCGACCCCATGGACTACAGCTTACCAGGCTCCTCCACCCATGGGATTTTCCAGGCAAGAGTACTGGAGTGGGGTTCCATTGCCTTCTCCGATGAGTATGAATAGTCCTTTCCATAAACTGATCTGAGAATTGAGAACCTTTTCTTAGGGTAGTTATCAAAATATTCAAAGCACAACAAATACCAATTCCTGAGAACACTTTCTGGGAACTCTTTATATGTGTTCTCCATTATTTCATATTGTTTGTCGGTTCTTGATATCAAAGCTATGAAAAGCTCATTCTTCTTACCAGTAGAAGATATTTTATCTAGGTAAATGTCACAGACAAGAGAAAGATCACAGACCAGGATTCTCTTGGGAAAGTTTTAACCTAGGAGTTAGACCAGCAACACAAGTTCTCCGTACCTCAATATGATGAAATCTAGGAAAAGAAGCTAGACCCAGATGCTACTGGCAGGATAATTACCTAGAATACCACAAAGGGAGGAGCCAGGCAAGTCAACTCTAGTATATTTCTCTTCCCACTCCTACAAAGTTAATAGTATCTACCTCCCTGCAGGAAGATAAATTTGGACACTTTTTGCAGAGAAATAGCCCAGCATGCTAGAGGGCTGATGACACTAAGAAGAATGAGGAGCATTCCCAACCCAGAAGACCATCAGCAAATCTTTCTGACTGTAACCACCAGGTGTAAAATCCTTCAGCAGATTTAGAGAGAACATGGTAGAAAAAATATTTCAGAAGATGATCACTAGCATTTCCCAGAACTTTGCAAACACATGAAACCTCAAAAGGGCCAGAGAATGTCACACAAAATTAAATACACCAAGACTAGGTGGTGAAATCTTAGACAGCAAGTAAAGAGGAAAATCTTATGCTTCTAGAAAGAAAAGATACATTCCTTACAGGATAATAGAAACCGACTTACAATAAAAACTGCTTGCACTGAAACAACAGAACAAAATACAGAAGGAAAACAAATTTTGAAACTGAAATTCTACACCTAGTCCAATTATCAAGTAAACAAACTCATATTTCAGAGAAAACAGTAACTGAGAATTTGATGGTCGTGTTTTCCCATTCTATATGAGTTTAAGTATGTATATAAATTTATGTATTTCAGATATAATATACAGCTGATCCTACATTATGACTCCTGCCAACTGCCTACTGTGTATGAACGTATTCATTTATTTCTCTGCAACTAAACTGATTCTTCGGAGAAGGCAATGGCACCCCACTCCAGTACTCTTGCCTGGAAAATCCCATGGATGGAGGAGCCTGGTAGGCTGCAGTCCCTGGGGTCGCTAAGAGTCAGGCACGACTGAGTGACTTCACTTTCACTTTTCACTTTCATGCGTTGGAGAAGGAAATGGCAACTCACTCCAGTGTTCTTGCCTGGAGAATCCCAGGGACAGAGGAGTCTAGTGGGCTGCCGTCTATGGGGTCGCACAGAGTCGGACATGACTGAAGTGACTTAGCAGCAGCAGCAAACTGATTCTTTGGGAGCTACATTCAGCTGGCTCATACACGAATTTTCACGGATTCCCCTGTGCCTCCCCACTTCCTTGCAAAGAATAATTTGTGTTTTAAATTTTCTTGGCTCATGTCACTGGCCTGAATCTCCTACCTCTAAAGTCCCTTCTTCTACAACCCTGCATGTCTGCCAGCCTTGAGGCACCGCCTCTCTCAATCTGGCTAACTCAAATACCACTTAAATTTTGGTTAGGGCAGATTGAAACTTTTATTTACACACAGGATTATAAGTTCTTTTTGCGGTTTAGGCTACAGTGTGTCAACAATAAATCAGGGAAGTTCCCTAGTGGCCCAGTGACTGGGACTCTGCCCTCCCAATGCAAGGGGCCTGGGTTCGAACCCTGATCAGAGAACTAGATCCCACATGTAACAAGGATCCTGCATCCCACAACTAGTATCCAAGGACCCAATGCAGCCAAATACATACATACATACATTTTTTAAAAATACATAATGAATCAGAAGAAATAAAATAATCATCTTAGTTTCTTTAAATTTAAATCTAAGCCTTGCAATTTACTAATCGTGTGACCCAGGGCAAGTTTTACTGAACACACTTAAACCTGTTTTTATAAAATGAGGAGAGTATCTTTTTTTTAACCCCAGGGTTATTGTGCAGAACAAATGACATAATATATTTAAGGAGCCAAAAACTACTTAGCTGTCAATAAATGTGAATTTTCTTTACTTCTCTCTTAATAGTAGCGCAAATTCTGCCTATAGAGAAATGTGAATTTATTTAACCTTTAAAAATAATTTGAGAAAAAGAAATGAAAATTCATTTTTTCAAGTCCATGAACAAAGAAAAGCTAAAAGTGAATATACAAGATGACATTTTAATTTACTCATGTTGCCATCTATGAGTGCCTATTTAAAATCAAATTATCAAATATCTGAGTATGAAATATACATAGAACACTCTCAATATATATTTATACATAGAGTTATATATTTATGTAACTGAAGTGTATAACCAGAAAACTTGTTCATTAATTTACAATGAGAAATATTGCCAACCTGGTTAAGTGGAACATGTTTTTCAGTTTTTCCTGGCCAGCACGTTCTCTTCTGGGAGCAAATCTTCTGGGAAAATCAAAGTATCAGAATATTCTCTAATGAGCATGAAATTAGAACAGAAGGCGTTAGTTATATAATTCCGATGTACCCAATATTTCTTCCCTACAAGGGATATCTACACGGCTGCGTTATCCAAAAACTGGAGGTGGCCTCTCACCTTCTCCTGAGCATCATATTGTTTTTGTACTATGAGTGGTAGACTTTAGGACTATACTTGTGTATGCTTCTGTTTATTCTTTTGTTTTGCCTTCAGTTGAGGTCCTGAAACTATCCAGTGAAGTACGGACTTTAAATTTTGAAGCAGGAGAAACTTCCAATGAGAAGGCAGCATGCAGTTTTTCCACTTTCTGATGTGGAAATTGGCCCTCACACTTGTACACAATTAGCTTCTCATTATTCTTGAGGGGAGTCTTGAATGTGGAAAAGTAACCCCCAGAAAGGGGTCTAAGATTGGACTTAAGTGTATATATATACAAATATAAAAGTGTATAAAAACATAAATGTGGTTTATTAGCAACGCTGCCTTCACAGAACTGAAGACAGTTTCTCCAAAATCTAGATTCAGTCGATGCTCTACCTGAAAATTGCTAATTTAGTCTTAGAGGCTGTGTTCATAATTTTTGTTCAAGAATTTCTTCCCACAGAGGCAAGTGATGAAATTATATTTCATGTGCAGTTGCAACTTTGCTTTGCTTTACCTTGAAGGCAAGACTGAAAGCAAACTTTATTGAATTAGGGGCAGTGGCATCTGGACTATAATGGAGCTCTTTCACACAAAGTATTAATTGAGAGGTGTGTGTGTGTGTCAGTTGCTCAGCTGTGTCCTACTTTTTGCAGCCCTATGGACTGTAACCTGCCAAGCTCCTCTCTCCATGGTATTCTCCAGGCAAGAATACTGGAGTGGGGTGCCATTTCCTACTCCAGGGAATATTCCCAACCCAGGGATCGAACCCACATGCCTCTTATGTCTCCTGCATTGGCAGATGGATTCTTCACCTCTAGTGCCACCTGGGAAGCCCATTACTTGAGATGGAGTTGGGCAAACACTGTGACCATTTTGAGTAGCTGGTAAAACTAGACTCCATTAGAGGAAAGGATGTGGGTTTTCCCCTGAGAAGATCAGAATTTTCCCACATAGGCACTGAGTGTGCATGTGTGTGTATGTCTGTGTGCACATGCCACTGGAAGACTGATGGTTGCAATGCAGGTACCTGGAAGTGTACCTGGGCTTTGGGTTGCAAGAGTAGCTACTTAATGGTGGCAGCTATTAACAGTGAGTCTAAACTAACGGACCACAGTCCCACTGAGGTCCACAAAAGTGTTTGATTTGGCCATAGTAGTGTTGGGCTCCAAATCACTGCAGATGGTCACTTCAGCCATGAAATTAAAAGACACTTGCTCTTTGGAAGAAAAGTTATGACCAACCTAGACAGCTTATTAAAAAGCAGAAACATTACTTTGCTGACAAAAGTCTGTCTAGTCAAAGCTATGGTTTTTCCAGTGGTCATGTATGGATGTGATAGTTGGACCATAAAGAAAGCTGAGCACAGAAGAATTGATGCTTTTCAACTGTGATGCTGGAAAAGATTCTTGAGAGTCCGTTGGACTGCAAGGAGATCAAACCTGTCCATCCTAAAGGAAATCAGTCTTGAATATTCATTGGAAGGACTGATGCTGAAGCTGAAACTCCAATATTTTGGTCACCCAATGCGAAGAACTGACAAATTGGAAAAGACCCTGATGCTGGGCAAGATTGAAGGCAGAAGGAGAAGGGGACAACAGAGGATGAGATGGTTGGATGGCATCACCGACTTGATGGACATGAGTTTGAGTAAGCTCCAGGAGTTGGTGATGGACAGGGAAGCTTGGCATGCTGCAGTCCATGGGGTTGCAAAGAATCAGACACAACTGAGTGACTGAACTGAGTGTCATATTAAAATAAAAAGTTAAAAAATTGAGTGCCAGAATTGAAAAATAAAAGTTCACTTAAAAATATGAGTTTCAGACTTTTCTCACAAAATCAGACCTGGCAAAACTAAGTCTATTTCCATGGGTCAGCAATCAGCTCTAAAAACAGCAGCTTCTCTTTTTAAACAGAGTATATGCAAGCCAGTTTACCACCACTTGCCCTGATATTATTTCTGCTATTTCCTGATACTGCAGCCAAATGTCATGGCCACTTTTCTAATACCAACAGACTTCGCATATTTTTATTACCAGCCAGACCTTGGTTGACATTGAGCTGGCAACTGCTATGTCACCCAACTCAAATGTCCACCAGTGTCTGGCTGGTAATTCCATGGACAGAAGAGCCTGGTGGCTATAGATCATGGGGTCACAAAAAGTCAGAAACAACTGAACGACTGAGCACACATGCATGCACATACCATGTAAGCCTTGCAAATGTCCTGGCAGGGTCCCAGCTGTCTTATGGAGAGTTATAAGAATGGTGTTCCCTCCTAGGAGCTGGCAGTTAGAGGCAGAGATAACAAACATGCCTTGGCCAGCAGGATGAGAAGCCTGCAGACAGAGACCAAGCCGCAGCAGAGCTCCTAGCCACAGGCAAGGCAGGACCCTGGAAACTCTCCAAACAGTGTGGCAGATAAGTCAGTTCTAACATCTGGCAACTGGATAGACAGTCATTTCCTTAATTATCTGGACACAAACATAAAAGATAACCTCAGTTTGTAGTGACAGGCTGATAAAGCTGCAGACATATGCAGACAAGTGGTAAGGGGATCTTCTCACAGTCACCTCACTTTCACTCAGTCTTACCTTCCTGAGAAGATGTGTTGCCAGGCTTTAGCTTTAGATAGAACAGAAATCAAGCAGTTTTCCTTTGGAGCAAGCAAATAAGGAAAAAAAAAAAAAATAGTGACATTCTCACAGAAAACACAGCTTAAAACTTATACTTTCCTCGGTTGTCATGAATGTTTCATCTGTATGAATATTTCGCACTTGTGTATAATAGAATCGTTTAGAAGAGAATTCTGTGTGTTGTGTTTGCCTAAGGGAGGATCTGCTGCCCTACAGTTCAAAACTGAGGATGTTGACAGGAGGTGAACTATCTGGATTGGATGGAGTGTGGAGTAGAGTCAGTATCTTCTGTTTGGAAGGAACTGCATAAACTCCAGAGGTGAAGCTCCCACTGAGCATCATTATCCAAGGAGATGTGATATTTTAGCTCTGCTGGAAAGTCACTAAAGCGTCACTGTGGACTCAAGCTGCGTGATGTCATGCAGGCTACAAAGTGTCAGAAAAGAAAAAACAAATGATAGCAAGGCTTCTGTGTGTTGGATTATTTTTAACAAATCCATTCTATTTACGTGAATAGTTTTTAATTCACTTTGTAATTATGAAAAGTGCCTGTACAAAATGTCCATTGATTATAAATTTTGTGTAAACAATATAGGATATCGTAAACGAAAGTGAAGCAAATGCAGAGAAACAAGCACTTTTATAAATATAAACAAAAACAGGCAACAGTTGAATAACAGGAAATGTCCATGTGCAACTTTAAAGAATAATGCCAAATTACTCCCCACTGTAGTTTATCAATTTACACTCTCATCAGGAGTATGTGAGAGCGCTTGTGTCCATCCATGGTTATTTCTGCCGTTATGTCTCAAGTACCAAGCACAAGGCAGAGCACATAGTTGGATGATAAGTGATGTTTAATGAATGAATGAATGAATGAGGACCATGATTTGTTTACTGTTGGGGCAGTCCAGAACACAGGTCCAGCATCAGCTCCAACTAAAGGCAAGTAGGGACAGAGTTAGCATTACACAAGGGTCTGCTCAGAAAAGCAAGGTAGAACATACTATCTCAGAAAAATAGTGGCAAGGAAACAATCAAATCCCAGGTGAGAAAAATGTAACAGAAGATGATTAAGTCATGATAGGTAGGCAGTCTGTCAATAGACAACATGCAGAGATCCAGGCAGCAGTCTACCTCAGCAAATTCTTGCTAGTGGGAATCCTAACTTTGAAAGCAAGACTCTAGTCTCTAGAAGGCAGTATCAGAAAAACCACTGGCTTTTAGGGGAGAAAGATAGTAGCAGATATAAAGAAAGGCAATGGCACCCCACTCCAGTACTCTTGCCTGGAAAATCTCATGGAAGGAGGAGCCTGGTGGGCTGCAGTCCATGGGGTCGCTAGGAGTTGGACACGACTGAGCGACTTCCCTTTCACTTTTCACTTTCATGCATTGGAGAAGGAAATGGCAACCCACTCCAGTGTTCTTGCCTGGAGAATCCCAGGGACAGGGGAGCCTGGTGGGCTGCCGTCTATGGGGTCGCACAGAGTCGGACAAAACTGAAGCGACTTAGCAGCAGCAATGATAGGATATTGAGTAGAAACTAGAGAAATCCCAGAGCTAGAAATCAAAGTGGATCAATCAGACCATCTATGCCTTTATGTTCAGCCATAGACCCACAGTGTTGACAGATGTTGGTATATTTCTGGCTGTAGTTCATGATCCACTGTGTCAATCCAAAAATGGATTTCTTTTCTATTCATTTTATCCTGACCACCTTCTCACTGATGGAAGTCATTTATATCTCATTCCTTTCTCCATCTAGTCTTTCCTGCTCTGAAACTCAGTCATTTTCTCCTGGCTACCATCCTTTAAACTGCCACTTCCCAATTTTAGCTTAGGCTTCCCAGGTGGCTCAAGTGGTGAAGAATCTGCCTAACAATGCAGGGGACACAGAAGACATACATTTGATCCTTGGGTCAGAGAAGTTCCCCTGGAGAAGGAAACAGCAACCCACACAAGTAATCTTTCCTGGAGAATTCCATGGACAGAAGAGTCTGGTGGGCCATAATGATTCATAGTGTCTCTAAGAATCAGACACAACTGAGCACCCACTCAATTACATTCAATTTTAGCTCAGTCCACTGATGTGATTATTCCAAGTTAATCTCCTAATATTGACTATCCCCCTCACACACTTTATTGTTTTTTGGTTATTTCTATATCATTTCCTTCTATTACTGTCTTCAGGAAAGATTATTTTCCAATACAATGGAGGGGAAAGGGGAAACCAAAAAATGATCAGATATTGGGAATACAATAATTACTACATGAGGAAATTCTAAATTTATTTTAAGTTCTAAGAGAAAAAAATACCTACAGTAGTGGCTCAACTCTTATTAACTCCAATAGTGCTAGGACTATGTATTTCAAATATATCAGGAAATCAATACATAGTCATGGCATATTATAATGGTCAGTCAGTCAGTTTAATTCAGTTACTCAGTCGTGTCTGACTCTTTGTGACCCCATGGACTGCAACATCCCAGGCTTCCCTGTCCATCACCAACTCCCAGAGCTTCCTCAAACACATGTCCATCAAGTCAGTGATGCCACCTAACCATCTCATCCTCTGTTGTCCCCTTCTTTTCCTGCCCTCAATCTTGCCCAGTATTGGGGTCTTTTCCAATGAGACAATTCTTCACATCAGGTGGCCAAAGTATTGGAGCTTCAGCTTCAACATTAGTCCTTCCAATGAATATTCAGGACTGGTTTCCTTTAGGATGGACTAGTTAGATCTCTTTGCAGTTCAAGGGACTCTCAAGAGTCTTCTTAAACACCACAGTTCAAAAGCATCAATTCTTCCATGTTCAGCTTTCTTTACGGTCCAACTCTCACATTCATACATGACTACTGCAAAAACCATAGCTTTGATTAGACGGACCTTTGTTGGCAAAGTAAGGTCTCTGCTTTTCAATATGCTATCTAGGTTAGTCATAGCTTTTCTTCCAAGGAGTAAGTGTCTTTTAATTTCATGGCTGCAGTCACTGTCTTCAGTGATTTTGGAGCCCAAGAAAATAAAGTCTGTCTCTGTTTCCATTGTTTCCCCATCTATTTGCCATGAAGTGATGGGACCGGATGCCATGATCTTCGCTTTTTGAATGTTGAACTTTAAGCCAGCTTTTTCACTCTCCTCTTTCACTTTCATCAAGAGGCTCTTTAGTTCTTCTTCACTTTCTGCCATTAGGGTGGTGTCATCTGCATATCTGAAGTTATTGATATTTCTCCTGGCAGTCTTGATTCCAGCTTGTGTTTCATCTAGCCTCACATTTTGCATGATATGTTCTGCATATAAGTTAAATAAACAGAGTGACAATATACAGCCTTGATGTACTCCTTTCCCAATTTGGAACCAGTCCATTGTTCCATGTCCAGAGGCAGGTCAGGTGGTCTGGTATTCCCATCTCTTTAAGAATTTTCCACAGTTTGTTCTGATCCACACAGTCAAAGGCTTTAGTGCAGTCAGTAAAGTAGAAGTGGGTGTTTTTCTGGAACTCTCTTGTTTTTTGTATGATCCAAGGGATGTTGGCAATTTGATTTCTGGTTCCTCTGCCTTTTCTAAAACCACCTTGAAGATCTGGAAGTTCTTGGTTCATGTCCTATTGAAGCCTCACTTAGAAAATTTTGAGCATAACTTTGCTAGTGTGTAAGATGAGTGCAACTGTGCGGTAGTTTGAACATTCTTTGGTATTGCCTTTCTTTAGGATTGGAATGAAAACTGACCTTTTCCAGTCTTATGGCCACTGCTGAGTTTTCTAAATTTGCTGGCATACTGAGTGCAGCACTTTCACAGCATCATCTTTTAGGATTTGAAATAGCTCAATGGGAATTCCATCACCTCCACTAGCTTTGTCCGTAGTGATGCTTCCTGAGGCCTACTTGACTCTGCATTCCAGGATGTCTGGCTCTAGGTGAATGATCACACCATCTTGGTTATCTGGGTCATTAAGATCTTTTTTGTATAGTTCTTCTATGTATTCTTGCCGCCTCTTCTTAAGGTGGTGAACAATGCAAATGATAACATTCCACCATTATGATGCTGGAATAATGCAAGTGATAACATTGCCTCCAGTCTTCCATCTTTGTTCTATGCTTCCTATAATAAGAATATTAAATAACATTGTTTTTTTGTGATCCCCTAGTGTCCCCACATACTGAAGATATAGGGTTAAATTTTGTTCATTAATTGGATCACATTAATTTTTAATTCAGTGGATAAAAATTCAAAGGATGTACAATGAATAACTATATTTAATAGACACATAAATATCACTTAATGAAGGAAGAAATTTTCCTTATCTCTGAAAGCATTACTGATTTATCTGAGGGTCTTGAACTTTTCAGCTATATTCAGATACAGACTTCACTGGCCTACTGTAAGACTGGACATTCTGAGTTCTTTCA
Organism: Bos indicus; assembly: GCF_029378745.1. Lineage (NCBI taxonomy): Eukaryota > Metazoa > Chordata > Mammalia > Artiodactyla > Bovidae > Bos > Bos indicus. Next base: position 84,759,754 of record NC_091765.1, read on the forward strand.
TGAGTTTCTCTAAATCAGTAGTGTCTTGAAATATTGACAAATGAAATATTTTCTACCTTCACTCTTTCCTGGCACTCATAGGGTGTATCTGAAATATTGGACAAGCATTTGTGCCAACAATACAATGTAACGTATCTCACACATTAAACACATAGAATGCAGAATTAAATTGAGAATTTCTGATCATCCTTATTCTACAAAATCCAAGCTCAGTCTACTGCCATGCACTAGGCACTGCTTGGGATTCAAGCCTCACAGTTTCACCTTTGTCTGTAGAATCTGTGAGCTGACCATATGGTCAATAAATATCTCTTTAAGAGGCTAAGTTATATTTTTCTTTGTCAGGAGTAGAATATTTTCTAACTGCATAGCCTTGCCTTTGGATATGTTAGAAATTACTTGAAAGAAGGAAAAGAAGAAGTATAAGGAGAAGGAAGAAGTGAGAAAAAGAGAGAGGATAAGGAGGAAAAAACATTAATCCAATGATATTTTAAAAAGATTCCTTTCTGTTTTTATTTTCTGTACAATCTGTTTTTTAAACTAATTGATATATATATTCTAGTTTAATCTCCTCAAGTTTTTCCAATTACCGTGTATAATTTTAAAGAGTATGCAAAAAAAAAAAAAAAATGGGAAAACTGAATAAACAAGACAACTTTGAGGTTACCACTTACAACCTCAGCCTAGCTGGGCCCTTAAACACTTGGTGTACAGACCTGGAACAGCCATCCTCTTTGGCAAACAGTAGTATGCTGATCTTGGAAGCTGTTTCTGCCTGAGGCACAGGCATTATGAGGCAATAACAATTGGTAAAATTAAATGAGAATGATGAGCCAAGATATAAGTGAGCCAGAAAACCATCCCAGAATAGTTTTAATCTGCTAAAAAATCTGGCAATCATTAATAGTCAATAGCAAGGTATCTTTTGCTCTCAAATCCATCACAGTGAGGAACCAGATAAATAGTTAATAAGTCTTGTCCAAAGAAAATAAATAAGCAATTAAAATCTTCCTCAATTGAAAACTCTCTCATTTGTCCTCCACTACTTATTCATTAATTTACATCCTTACCCGGATTTTAAAATATCACTTTTATTACCACTGGAAAAGGACATGCATTAATAATTTATTCTTTGTCCTCCTGTTTCTGAAAAGCAAAATAGCACTGTTTTTGGAGTAGGAAATGGCAACACACTCCAGTATTCTTGCATGGAAAATTCCATGGACAGTGGAGCCTCGAGGGTTAGTCTATGGGCTTACAAAGAGTTGGATATGGTTGAGCACACACAGAGCAGTGTTTTTAATGGAATAGTTGCCAAATGGCCCTTACACATCCACTTGTGTATACACAAGCTCTCATTATGTGTGACAAAAGTAGAATGATACGTAAAAACTAACTCTGGCAAGAATCCTAGTGTGTGGCATATGTCCTTACAGGAAACTTGCCTAGCACAGCACATACGCAACTAGAGACCTTGACTTAAGAAAAGTACTGAGGGTACATATGTTTTGCTATTTCTCCTGAAAAGTGATTCAAAAATATTCATTTTTTTTGAATGAACAAACAACAGAGGCTTGTATCCAGAGAGGTGTGTGTGTGTGTGTTAAGTCATTTCAGTTGTGTCCAACTCTTTGTGACCCTATAGACTGCAGCCCGCCAGGCTCCTCTGTCCATGGGATTCTCCAGGCAAGAATACTGGAGTGGATTGCCATGCCCTTCTCCAGGGGATCTTCCCTACCCAGGGATCGAACCCATGTCTCTTATGTCTCCTGCATTGGCAGACGGGTTCTTTACCACTAGTGCCATCAGAGAGGTATGTCAAAGTAAACTATGCATTAAAAATTTTTGCCAAAAGAATAAATCGCTTTTCTTAGATCAGGCTATGATCTAAATGTTTCCCTCACACATTAAAGAAGGATAAATATTACAAGGTGAAAGGGAATATTTACCTTCTATAATGCATGCATACTTCCTAGAAGAGAAAGCTGAGACTTTGGGGGATCTTTCTATAACCTTTTTTCATACTAGTTATATAAACACATATGCTTCAACTAAATTATGGCCAATATTCAAGCTCAGAATGAAATAACCAGTAAGATTTGTAGCAAACATACTCTTTTTTTGCCTTCTAGTCTCAAAATTAATTAAGCTTTCCCTTGACTAGACCTCTCAATTCAATACATATTTATTGTTTTACTACTGAAAAATGATATACCAAAGACATTATGCTAAAAGGTAACATAGATAATGCAAATATAAAAAATTTACAGATGTCTTTTCTCATAAACTAGCATTTGAAAGTTGAAGTTTCAATAATATTACTCACCAGAGTGGCAGACTTTTCTATACTAACATCTCTCATAGGGGAGTGGGAGTGGGGATGAGTGAAAAGCCTTAGATTTAACCATTTAAGTACTACAAATAAGGCATGATTCTCCATAAGCAATACTTCATTTTCAATGGAGACAATGAAACCTGCTTAATCCAGACTATCACTGGAGAGGTTTTTGTTGTTTTTTGTTGTTGTTGTTGTTTTTTTTTTAAGATGTTATTTAAGAATCTGTAACAATCAGAAACAGAAAAATAGAATTGACTGATTCCTCTAGAAAAGTTGGTATCTTGCCAAGGTTGCTTTTCTTAAAAGGAAATATATTTTCCCTATTTTTCTTAATGTTATTTTAGGAAAAAGGGTTAGCAAAAAAGTCCCCTAAACCTTGGCCTTCACAGCCAGCCTTAAGTTTTCCATTTTAGTGTTAAGTTCCTCATTCTAAAAGCAACACATATTGTTGGTTGAATAATACGAGCCTGAGAGGAAATCCTCATATTTTTAAAACTCCTCGATTCTAGAATTATTGCCTCTCCAACGACTCCTTTCTTTTCGATCTGATGTGAAAGCCAAATGCTTTCTGCTCAGAGGCGTCTGTTAATATCCTCATAATTTCAGGGAGAGGTTCCTTCTTATTCAAATCTCATGAGGTGAGGAAGAAGACAGAATACATGATGATCCAACTCTACTGCAATTCAAAAGTAGAGAGTCAGGTCAAGAAGGAAGACAGCATCCTGCCTTCAGGTACATCTTGCAATGAAGCAGGGGTGTGGAGCACACAGCAGAGTGCCTCACCCACATAAACAAAGCTGACAAGTGTTCTCTCAGCAGCCCAGGAGCCTCTGCAGCCAACATCTGCCACAACACCTGTGTTTATAGCTATAGCAATTGCACCATGTCAGAAGGGATTATTTCACTGTCATAGTTCATGTAAGTCCAGTCTTGTTATGAAAATATATAAGCTTGCACTTTTTTTCCACCTTGATTGAGGTGTAATACTTATCTTGCATAACTGAAAAATGAAGAACACTTGACAAATTTATATGTCATTCTTGGCAGAGGTCATGCTCGTCTTCTCTGTGTAGGTCCAATATCGGTATATTTGCTGTGGAAACAAGCATGAGGCTTGCTTGGATTTTTATTTATGGTGCTTGTATTTTTTAAATTATTACTTTGATATTATTTAGATCTGAAAATCATCAAATACCAAATAATACACACATATAGAAAAACAAACACAAATGAGAATATAACAATGACTATCTTTACATGATGTCTAGATTAATTTTTAAACTGATTTTGATTATAAGTATTATCTGAAATTTCAGTAGTGAACGAACTTCCCTGGTGAGTCCTGTGGCTAAATTTGGAGCTCCAAATGCAGGGAGCCCAAGTTTGATCCCTGGTCAGGGAACTAGATCCTGCAAGCTGAAACTAAGATGGGACATAGCCAAAAAAATAAATAAAGTTTCTGTAAAAAGCATTTATTTACTATTTATAGATTAAGAACAAACATAAATTTTCTTTTTTATCCAAAAAAATGATTCTCTCATATCAAGTGATTTTTTTCTATTTTAACATAGTTTTTCAAATGTTTACAATAAACACATGTCATAAGAAAAAGGTAATAATTATTTTATCTCTAAAGAGACCTCAGTGATGAAATTGTTTATTTAGTCTGAATGCTGGGAGCATATAAAGGTGTAATTTAAACACCAGCACAATAAAAAGGCTTAAGTACTCTGTTAAAAGTGATGAATCAACAAAAGTAGTATCATATATATCACCGGTATAGATGGAAATTTTGGGCCTAACTGAGTACTTTGGTTTGCTGCTGCTGCTGCTGCTGCTAAGTCGCCCCAGTCGTGTCCGACTCTGCGCGACCCCATAGACGGCAGCCCACCAGGCTCCGCTGTCTCTGGGATTCTCCAGGCAAGAACACTGGAGTGTGTTGCCATTTCCTTCTCCAATGCATGAAAGTGAAAAGTGAAAGTGAAGTCGCTCAGTCGTGTCCAACCCTCAGTGACCCCATGGACTGCAGCCTTGCAGGCTCCTCCGTCCATGGGATTCTCCAGACAAGAGTACTGGAGTGGGGTGCCATTGCCTTCTCTGAAGCTTTGGTTTAGACCTAGGCAAATTCATCCCTTCTACTAAAGTGAGCTGCTAAACCAAGTCCTGTCTTTCATCTAACCAAAAAGATAAATAGCTAGAAAGGATCTGAAATGGAGATAGCAAGCCCAATTTATTCACAGTGTCAGTGCTGCTCTATGAACTGTCTGATCACTTATATAATGCTAATTTGAGTTAGAGATTAAGGTAAAGGGTCCAGAAATAACTTAAGGAAATTTGCTAGCCCTACACACCAGAATGTACAAATCACTTCATCTCCTGGACCAAAAAGTTTATTCATTAGTGATATCAATATTTCTATTGCCTTTCTCAGTTCTAATAGTCTAATATGTGTATTGTTTCATTATAAATTAATTTATATATGTGCAGGAATATCCTGTCCTCTAATTTTACTCTGGGAAATATTTGACCAAACTAAAATCGATAAAGGAAAGAATTGTTGATAACTAGGAGAAGGCAATGGCAACCCACTCCAGTATTCTTGCCTGGACAATGCCATGGACCGAGGAGCCTGGTAGGCTACAGTCCATGGGGTTGCTAAGAGTCGGACACCACCGAGCGGCTTCACTTTGACTTTTCATTTTCATGCATTGGAGAAGGAAATGGCAACCCATTCCAGTATTCTTGCCTAGAGAATCCCAGGGATGGGGGAGCCTGGTGGGCTGCCCTCTATAGGGTCGCACAGAGTCGGACACGACTGAAGCGACTTAGCAGCAGCAGCAGTTATCATATAAAGACTTGATAAAGCAGCTGTGTATATATTAGTTGCTCAGTTATGTCTGACTCTTTGCGACCCCATGGACTTTAGCCCACCAGGCTCCTCTGTCCATGGCATTGTCCAGGCAAGAATACTGGAGTGGGTTGCTGTTCCCTTCTCCAGGGCATCTTTCCAACCCAGGGATCAAACCAAGTTCTCTTGTATTGCAGGAAAATTCTTTACTATATGAGCCATCAGGGAAGCCCTAATAAAGCAGCTAATAAAATGTAATTTCATCTGTGTTTCTTAAAAGGGAAAATTTAATGTCCACTCAAAATACTGCATGATGTTCTTTAACAGGGGAAATCCCAAAGTAGGCAGCATAAAGCTAAGGCAACCCCCTTGCTGCTGCTGCTGCTAAGTGGCTTCAGTCGTGTCCAACTCTGTGTGACCCCATAGATAGCAGCCCACCAGGCTTCCCCATCCCTGGGATTCTCCAGGCAAGAACACTGGAGTGGGTTGCCATTTCCTTCTCCAGTGCATGAAAGTGAAAAGTGAAAGTGAAGTCACTCAGTCGTGTCCGACTCTAGCAACCCCATGGACTGCAGTCTACTACAAAGCCCTTAATTTTTGTTCTGAAGTGCCAAGTCAGTACTATCATGTTGAAGAAATCTTCAAACTTTTGTGCCTTCCTGACAACATGCAAACATTTTATAGGAATTCCTTTGTGGTCCAGTGGTTAGGAAAACATGCATACATTCTAACAATGTGCACTTTAATAACTGTGGTCACCAGCATGATTTCTCTAGGAGTTTGCCTACTAATCTTACCACTCACTTAAGCAGTTGTGAAACTGTTGATGTATGTAGTTATTTTTTAAAAGCCAAAAAGAGTAATTATAATATAAAGGTGGGTGGATGCATATAATTTGAGATTTTAGCTCAGAGATCCCTATCTAGAAAGAAACTCCCTGACAATAAAATGTTGTCATAAAGACAAATGGTTGTTACATTTACAGGAGAAACCACAATGCTTGGAGAAGACAGGGTGTAGTCACCCCAAAAACAAGCAGGTGGCACTTTCATTGCAAAGCCCTGGGACAAAACTGATGCTTCTCTGTAGCTTTCCTTCCTTTGCTTGTAGCCTTCTGAATTCTGGGCAGACTCACTCACAAAAAATAATGTCTGAAATTTGGAAAACCCCTAGGAATAAAATTAAGAAATTAACAGTTTCTCATTTTCAAAAAGCAAAAACTCTTTTTTAAAGACAAGGGCAGTCATTTTTCAGTAGATTAAGGAATCCTTTCATTCTTTTTATTTATTGAAGGATAATTGCTTTACAGAATTTTGTTGTTTTCTGTCAAACCTCAACATGAATCAGCCATAGGTATACCCATATCCCCTCCCTTTTGAACCTCTCTCCTATCTCCTTTCCCATCCCACCCCTCTAGATTGATACAGAGCCCCTGTCTGAGTTTCCTGAAACATACGGAAAATTCCTGTTGGCTACCTATTTTACAAATGGTAATGTAAGTTTCCATGTTACTCTTTCCATACATCTCACCCTCTCCTCCCCTCCCCCATGTCCATAAGTCTGTTCTCTATGTCTGTTTCTCCATCTTTCTCTTTCTGACTCACTTTACTCTGTACAATAGGTTGTAGGTTCATCAACCTCATCAGAACTGACTCAAATGCATTCTTTTTTATGGCTGAGTAATATTACATTGTGTATATGTACCACAATTTCTTTATCCATTCATCTGTTGATGGACATATAGGTTGCTTCCATGTTCTAGATATTGTAAATAGTGTTGCATATGAACAATGGTATACATGTATCTTTTTCAGTTTTGATTTCCTCAAGGTATATGCCTAGTAGTGGGATTGCTGGGTCATATAGTGGTTTTATTCCTAGTGTTTTAAAGAATCTCCATACCATCTTCCATAGTGGCTGTTTCAATTTACATTCCCACCAACAGTGCAAGAGCATTCCCTTTTCTCCACTCCCTCTCCAGCATTTATTGTTTGTAGACTTTTCGATGATGGCCATTCCGAGAAGTGTAAGATGATATCTCATTGTAGTTTTGATTTGCATTTCTGTAATAATGAGTGATGTTGAGCATCTTTTCATGTGTTTGTTAGCCATTTGTATGTCTTCTTTGGAGAAATGTCTGTTTAAGTCTTTTGTCCAGTTTTTGATTGGGTTGTTTGTTTTTCTGGCATTGGGTTGTATGAGCTGCTTGCATATTTTGGACATTACTCCTTTGTCAGTTGCTTCATCTGCTATTACTTTCTCCCGTTCTGAGGGTTGTCTTTTCACCTTGCTTATAGTTTTCTTTGCTATGTAAAATCTTTTAAGTTTAATCAGGTCCCACTTGTTTACTAAGCAAGATAGAGGATCTTGCTTTGATTTATGTCATCGAGTGCTCTTCGTATGTTTTCCTCTAAGAGTTTTATAGTTTCTGGTCTTACATTTAGGTCTTTAATCCATTTTGAGTTTATCTTTTTGTATGGTGTTAGGAATTGTTCTAAAATCATTCTTTTACATGTAGCTGTCCAGTTTTCCCAGCACCATTTACTGAAGAGGGTGTCTTTGCCCCATTGTGTATTCTTGCCTCCTTTGTCAAAAATAAGGTACCCATAGGTGCATGAGTTTATTTCCAGGCTTTTTATCTTGTTCCATTGGTCTATATTTCTGTTTTGTGCCAGTACCATACTGTCTTGATGACCGTAGCTTTGTAGTATAATCTGAAGTTGGGAAGGCTGATTCCTCCAGCTCCATTCTTCTTTCTCAAGACCGCTTTGGCTATTCGGGGTCTTTTGTGTTTCCATATGAATTGTGAAATTTTTTGTTCTAGTTCTGTGAAAAATGTCATTAGTAATTTGATAGGGATCACATTGAATCTGAAGATTGTATTTGGTACTATGGTCATTTTCACAATATTGATTCTTCCTACCCAGGAACATGGACTATCTCTCCATCTGTTTATGTAGTCTTTGATTTCTTTCATTAGTGTCTTATCATTTTCTGTGTACAGTTCTTTTGTCTCCTTAGATAAGTTTATTCCTAGATATTTAATTCTTTTTGTTGCAATGGTGAATGGGATTGATTCCTTAATATCTCTTTCTGATTTTTCATTGTTAATATTTAGAAATGCAAGTTATTTCTGTGTATTGATTTTGTATTCTGAAACTTTGCTAAATTCACTGATTAGTTCTAGTTATTTTCTGATACTGTCTTTAGGGTTTTCTATGTACAGTTTCATGTCATCTGCAGACAGTGAGAGTTTTATTTTTTCTTTTCTGATCTGGATTCCTTTTATTTATTTGTCTCCCCTGATTGCTGTAGCTAGGACTTCCAGAACTATGTTGAATAATACTGGTGAAAGTGGTCACCTTTGTCTTGTTCCTGATATTAGGGGGGATGCTTTCAGTTCTTCACCATTGAGATTAATGTTTGCTGTAGGCTTATCATATATGGCCTTTACTATGTTGAGGTAGGTTCCTTCCATGCCCATTTTTTGAAGAGTTTTAATCATAAATGGATGCTGAATTTTGTCAAAGGCTTTTTCTGCATCTATTGAGATAATCATATGGTTTTTATCTTTCAATTTGTTAATATAGTGTGTCACATTGATAGATTTGTGTACACTGAAGAATCCTTGCATTTCTGGAATAAACCCAACTTGATCATGGTGTATGAGCTTTTCGATGTGTTGCTGACTTCTGTTTGCTAAAATCCTGTTGAGGATTTTTGCATCTATGTTCATCAGTGATATTGGCCTGTAGCTTTCTTTTTTTGTGTGTGTTGTCTTTGTCTGGTTTTGGTATCAGGATGGTGGTGGCCTCGTAGAATGAGTTTAGAAGTGTTCCTTTCTCTGCAATTTTTTGAAAGTTTTAAAAGATAGGCATTAGCTCTTCTCTAAACGTTTGATAAAATTCCCCTGTGAAGCCATCTGGTCCTGAGTTTTTGTTTTTTTTTAAGGGGGGGGGGCGTGTGTGGAGATTTTTTTATCACAGCTTTAATTTCAGGGCTTGTAATTGGGTTCATAATTTCTATTTCTTCCTGGTTCAGTCCTGAAAGATTGAACTTTTCTAAGAATCTGTCCATTTCTTCCAGGTTATTCATTTTATTGCCATTTAGTTGTTCTTAATAGCTTCTTATAATCCTTTGTATTTATGCATTGTCCATTGTAAACTCTCCCTTTTCATTTCTAATTTTGTTGATTTCATTCTTCTTTTTTTCTTAATGAGTCTGATTAAAGGCTTGTCAATTTTATCTTCTCAAAGAACCAGCTTTTAGTTTTATTAATCTTTATTATTGTTTCTTTCATTTATTTTTCAATTATTTCTGCTCAGATCTTTATTATTTCTTCCCTTCTACTAATTTTGGGGTTTTTTTTTTGTTCTTCTTTTTCCAGTTGCTTTAGGTATAAAGTTAGGTTGTCTATTTGATGTGTTTTTTGTTTCTTAAGGTACTATTGTATTGCCGTAAGCTTCCCTCTTAGAACTGCTTTTGCTGCATCCCATAGGCTTTGAGTTGTCGTGTTTTCTCTGTCATTTGTTTCTAGAAATTTTTTGGTTTCTCTTTAGATTTCTTCTGTAACCTGTTGGTTATTTAGAAATGTGTTGTTTACTCTCCATGTGCTTGTGTTTCTTACAGTTTTTTTCTTGTAATTGATATCTAGTCTCATAGCGTTGTGGTGGGAGAAGATGCTTGATATGATTTCAATTTTCTTAAGTTTACTGAGATTTGATTTGTGACTCAAGGTGTGGTCTACTGCTGCTAAGTCACTTCAGTCGTGTCCGACTCTGTGTGACCCCATAGACGGCAGCCCAACAGGCTCCCCTGTCCCTGGGATTCTCCAGGCAAGAACACTGGAGTGGGTTGCCACTTCCTTCTCCAATGCATGAAAGTGAAAAAGTGAAAGTGAAGTCGCTCAGGTGTCCGACTCTTAGCAACCCCATGGATTGCAGCCTACCAGGCTCCGCTGTCCATGGGATTTTCCAGGCAAAAGTACTGGAGTGGGTTGCCGTTGCCTTCTCCAGATGTGGTCTAACCTGGAGAATATTCCATGTGCACTTGAGAGGAAGATGTATTCTTCCATATTTGGATGAAATGTCCTGAAGATATCAATGAGATCCAGCTCATCTAATGTATCATTTAAGACTTGTGTTTCCTTATTAATTTTCTCTTTTGATGATCTGTCCATTGGTGTGAGTGGGGTGTTAAAGTCTCCTACTATTATTGTGTTACTGTCAATTTCTCCTTTTATGTCTGTTAGTGTTTGTCTTATGTATTGAGTTGCTCCTGTGTTGGGTGCATAGGTATTTACAATTGTTATATCTTCCTCTTGAACTGATCCCTTGATCATAATGTAGTGTCCTTCCTTATCTCTTGTAATCTTCTTTATTTTAAAATCTATTTTTTCTGATATGAGGATTGCTACTCCAGCTTTCTTTTGCTTCCCGTTTGCATGGAACATATTTTTCCATCCTCTCACTCTCAGTCTATATGTGTCTTTAGGTCTGAAGTGGGTTTCTTTTTGACAGTATATATATGGGTCTTATTTTTTTATCCATTCAGCCAGTGTCTTTTGGTTGGAGCATTTAATCCATTTACATTTAAAGTAACTACTGATATACATGTTCCTATTGCCATTTTCTTAATTATTTGGGGTTGATTTTGCAGATCTTTTTTCTCCTCTTGTATATCTTGATTATGTAAGTCCCTTTAACATTGGTTGTACAGCTGGTTTGTTGGTACTGAATTCTGTTAACTTTTGCTTGTCTGAAAATCTTTTTATTTCTCTATCGATTTGAATGAGATCCTCACTGGGTACTATAATCTTGGTTGTAAATTTTTCCTTTTCAGTAACTTAAATATATCCTGCCATTCCCTTCTGACCTGCAGAGTTTCTGCTGAAAGACCAGCTGTTAAGTGTATGGGGTTTCCTTTGTATGTTACCTGTTGTTTCTCCCTTGCTGCTTTTAATATTTTCCTCGTGTTTAGTCTTTGCTAGTTTGATTAATATGTATCTTGTGTTTCTCCTTGGGTTTACCCTGTATAGGACTCTTTATCCTCTTGGACTTAATTGACTATTTCCTTTTCTATGTTGGGGAAATTTTCAACCATAATCTCTTCAAAAATTTTCTCATACCCTTTCTTTTATTCTTCTTCTTCTGGGATCCCTCTAATCTGAATGTTGGTGGGTTTGATATTGTCCCCAAGGTCTCTGAAACTATCCTCAGTTCTTTTCATTCTTTTTACTTATTTTGCTCTTCAGAAGTTATTTCTACCATTTCATCTTCCAGCTCACAGATTTGTTATTCTGCTTCAGATATTCTGCTATTGATTCCTTCTAGAGTATTTTTAATTTCAGTAATTTTGTTGTTTGTCTCTGTATGTTTATTCTTTAATTCTTCTAGGTCTTTGTTAATTGATTCTTTCATTTTCTCCATTTTGTTTCCAAGGTTTTTGAACATCTTTAGTATCATTATTCTGAATTCTTTTTCAGGCAGTTTGCCTATTTCCTCTTTATTTATTCGGACTTCTGTGTTTCTAGTTTGTTCCTTCATTTGCGTAGTATTTTTCTGCCTTTTTATTATTATTATTTTTTTAACTTATTGTGTTTGAAGGAAAGTTGAATTCTTTCTTTGAAGAAGGTTGAATTCTTTCTTCCTTTTTGTTTCTGCCCTTCTAAGGTTGGTCCACTGGTTTGTGTAAACTTTGTATAGGGTGAGATTTGTGCTGAGTTTTTGTTTGTTTGTTTGTTTTTCCTCTGGTGGTCAAGGGTGAGTGAGGTGTTAATCCTGTCTGCTGATGATTCTTTTGAATTTTTGTTTTGTTTATTGTTTAGATGAGACATCCTGAACAGGGTACTACTGGTGGTTGGGTGATGCTGGGTCTTGTATTCAAGTGGTCTTATTTGTGTGAATTCTCACTATTTGATACTCCCTAGGGTTAGTTCTCTAGTATTCTAGGGTCTTGGAATCAATGCTCTCACTCCAAAGCCTCTTGATCTCTGGTCAGGACTGAAGATTCCACAAGTGGTTTGTTATGGTATTAAGTGAGATTAAAACAAATATCCAAAAATGAGAAACCAAAGATGAATCCAAGACAAATGGAAGTTATAAAATCAGGCAAATAATAATTAAAATAATGGAATATAAACATATACATATACACTCATGTGCAAAGTCGAAACAGTCCAACAAAAATAAAGTACAGTAAATTGACCCAGAGAACAAAGGAACTCAAAAATTATATTTACCAGTGAAGAACAAAACTAACTAAAGCACAAACTGGAAAAGAAAACTAAAGCAAGGTGCCAAGTGGGGAATAAAGTAATGAAAACAAACTAAAATAAATTTTCATTACTAAAGTAATGAAAACAAAACTAACAAATATGTTGAGAGGAAAGAAAAGAAAGAAAGAATAGATATGCAACATTAAATAGAGGTAGATGAAGAAGATTTATGTATATTAAAAATTAACTGCAAGGGGAAAAGAACAATAGGAAAGACAAACAAAGGAATAAATGTAGAGAAAATAATAATAGGTTTAAAAATTAAAATTAAAAAGAGAAAAGGGAGAGAGAGAGGAAAAAAAGGAGAACTCTTCAGAGCTGCAAAAGCCCAATGTAGAGGCAGAGGTTTATAACAACAATAAAAAATGTGACTGAGGGGGAAAAAATCTCAAAAGCTTAATTGGATTTCATACTGCCAATAAAATCAACAACTACAACACAGGGGCGGGGGGTGGGGGAAGTCCAAAAGAATCTACAGAACAAGTCAAAACATAAGAATAAGAAATGATTTTCTTGAGTCATTGCTATCAGAGTCCTTTCCCTAGCTGGGAGTCACAGTCCACCTTATCTCCCTAGGATGCCCTCCAACACTGTGCTGATCTCTGGACCTGCTGTGGGGGCAGCTCAGATTCTAATCTGGTCCTGCTCCTGTGTGTCCTTGTCTTCAACATCCACATCCATCAGAACTAGCACATTTTCTTTTATGGGAGTTCTCTATGACCCTTTATATATACCATAGACAGAGTCTGCCTTGTTGATCGTGTGGATTTAATCTGTAGCTTATACAGCTGGTGGGAAGGTTTTGGGTCTTCCTCCTTGGCCACACTGCCCCTGGGTTTCAATTGTGGTTTTATTTCCACCTCTACATGTGGGTTGTCCACTGGAGTTTGCAGCTGCCCTGGAGGACTTGGGTTTGCCCCTGTGAGGGCCAGATGTGGAGGTGGTGCAGCTGCTTGGGTCACAGGGATTCTGGCAGCACCAGGTACTCAGGGGAGTTGATGGCTACGGCCATGGGAAATAAAGTGTTCTGAAAGGTATGGCAACCAGTACTGGCCAATAGGTTCCAGTATTCTTGCCTGGAGAACCCCCCTCCCTGCCCCCAACAGAGAAGCCTGGCAAGCCACAGTCTACAGGGTCGCAAAGAGTTGACATGACCGAAGTGATCCTGCATACATAGATGAAAGATAATTTTTTGCCTGTGGCAGCTCTGCCCCAGTGAGAGTTGAGCGTGAAGGTAGCACAGCTGCTTGGTTTGCAGGTACCCTGGCGGCACCAAGTGTGCAGGGACACAGACTGCCTCCACCGCAGGAGTTATGGCCCTATCAGAATCTTTTTCCGAGCCTCTTGTAGCTGGAGATCAGAAGGCCTCTTTGGCCAGTCTTTCTCCATAGCTCTACCCATTCAGGCACTTAGAAGGCTCCCTTGCCTGGGGTCCTTCTCTGTTGTTTGGCACATCAGGCACATAGAGGGGTCCCCTTGGCTGGGGTCCTACTCTGTAGACTGGTGCATCAGGCACTTAAAGGGGCACTCTGGGTGCGGTCTTATTCTGTAGTTCAGTGAGTTAGGCATTTGATAACCCAGCCTCTCTATTGTTCATTTGCCGATGCTTGCGGGTGGGGAGAGAGAGGCTATGGTGATGGCTCCACCCGCTGCGTGTGACTCAGCAATATTGCCTTGCTTCCATAGCTGCCTGGCTTTCTTCCACCAGCATTTCCCACCATGATCTCCTCCCTCACATCCCTTCAGTCCATCTCCCCATAGTCAACAGCAGCCCTCACCCTGGGATTGCTCTACAATCCCTAAACTCCAGCTCCCAGCCACTGCGCCTTACAGGGGACTAGCATTCCTGTCTGGGGTATGTATGGCTGCGGTAAGGACTGTCTGATTCTCATTCCATTTAGGCTGCCACAGATCAGCTGTTTCACTCTCAGCCTTAAATGTTTCTCCTCTGACTCAGACAATTTCCCCAATGTGGGGATCGGACCCCTGCTTCAGTTCCCCGATCAGGTCCAGTCCTACTAACACTCTTGTTTTTCCCCCTAGTTCCTTCATCCTACCAAGTTTTGCGTGGTACTGTATATTCTTTTCCACTAGTCAGGTACTCCTGTTTGCTCTCAGCTGGTGTTCTGCATGCACTTCTGTGTCTGAAGGTGTATTCCTGATGTAACCGTGGAGAGAGATGTACTCCACATCCACCTACTCCTCCACCATCTTGTTCTGAATCCTTTCATTCTTATCTGGAAAAGGCCTCTTAGGAATTGTTTGATCTTTTAGCCGAACTAGTCAATTGAAAGTTTAGACTTTTTTTTTTCCTCCTGCCATTGGAACTAATGCTATTAACTCATTTTGTTGCCAAAGGTAAGGGTATGGCATCACATGCATGTGCTACTGCTAAGTCACTTCAGTCGTGTCTGATTCTGTGCGACCCCATAGATGGCTGCCCAACAGGCTTTCCCGTCCCTGGGATTCTCCAGGCAGGAACACTGGAGTGGGTTGCCATTTCCTTCTCCAATGCATGAAAGTGAAAAGTGAAAGGGAAGTCGCTCAGTCGTGTCCGAGTCTGTGCGACCCCATGGACTGCCGCCTACCAGGCTCCTCTGTCCATGGGATTTTCCAGGCAAGAGTACTGGAGTAGGGTGCCATTGCCTTCTCCATATGCATATGCATCATATGCCTGATGCACACGGAGGCCAAATAAAGCCAAACATTAGAGTTTGGAGCAGAGAAAGGACCACATAAGGAGAAGGGGTGGCTTGGCTCCTGTTCACAGACCTGAACTCTCCTGTAATTTTCAGAGAAGAGTTTTTATAGGTAAAATTTGGGAATGAGGCTGTAGGGTGTGTGACTTTCTCCTGATTGATTGGTGGTGAAGTAACAGGGCAGTGCTCTAGGAATCTTAATCCTGAGCTTTCTGGTTCCAACCTGTCTGGGGTCTCAGTATGTAGTTGCTGTTCTCCACCTGGGTGGGGAGCCATAGTTCCTGTGCATGCTAAGTCGCTTCAGTGTTGTCCAACTCTTTGGGACCCCATGGACTGTAACCTGCCAGTCCATGAAACTCAGTCCATGAGTTTCTCTGGGCAAGAGCACTGGAGTGGGTTGCCACGCCCTTTTCCAATAGGTCCTGTAGAAGAACTCAAAGGTATACTGCAATGTATATTCCTTTTGGGTGGTGTGGGGGGAGGAGTAGGATTCTGCTTTCTTGTTGCACTGTTGTTTTTTGACTGCTTTTCCTTCGTTTCTGAATTCTTTCATTTCTCTAATCATAAATGTTTGGAATCTGCCCAAGAAATGGGATGGAGTGGGAGGAACGATGACACAGTAAGTTTTTTATACCTGGGAGAGTCCCACAGGGTCCCGCTCAGCTTCAGTTTCTTACAGCCACCTCTTCTCTTTTTTTGGTGCTACAGTAAACCTTTCTTTTCTCCAAACTCAGTTCCATTTGTTTGACCTCCCTGTGCATTGGGCGCACTAACTGAAGATTCGGTAATATTCTTTTTTTTTTTTTTAATTGAAGGTTGATTGCTCTACAATATTGTGTTGGTTTCTGTCATACATCAGCATCGATCTGCCATAGGTATACGTATGTCCCCTCTCTCTTGAACCTCCCTCCCACCCCATTCCACCCCTCTAGGTTGTCACAGAGAATCAGGTTGAGCCCCCTGAGTCATACAGCAAATCCCCACTGGCTATCTATTTTACATATAGTAATGTAAATATTCCCATGCTACTATTTCCGTTTGTCACACCCTCTCCTTCATTGCTATGTCCACAAGTCTTTCCTGAATGTCTGAGTCTCCGTTGCTACCCTGGTTCATCAGTCCCATCTTTCTAGATTCCACATATAAGGATTAATAACAGATTCTTCTGTTACAATCACAGTTAATAATATAATGTTTACTATGTACTGGATTTTGTTCTGGATTCTTTAGATATATTGAATCACTAAAACTTAAAATTCACTCTATGAAGAAGGTTCTGTTATTATCCTTACTAAGCAAATAAATATTAAATATCTCTTTAAATGTCATGTACTCAGTCAATGAAATAACTGGTTTAGAACCCAGGTAATTTGGATTAAAAGTCTATGTTCTAGGGACTTCTCTGGTGATGCAGTAAGACTCCACATCTGCATTCTAGGGGCACAGGTTCAATCCCTGGTTGGGGAATTAAGATCCTATATGCTGCACAGTACAGCAAAAAAGAAAAGAAAATGTCTACGAACAGTCTCTTTACATTGTATATAATTATGATATGATTTTTCCACTAAAAAAAAAAAGTCACAACCTAAAAGTTGGTAGTTATGTCTTTATTTGGTAGAAATGTTTAGGACTTAAACCCAGGAGACAGCATGTCAAGTAGCTTTGAGACAACTGCTTTGAGGAGACAGGAGAAGGGTTGGAGGAGGGGTGGAAGAGGGTGGGAGTCAGGTTATGCAGAGGTTTGCAACAAGGCACAGATAGTCTGAACATCAAAAGTATTTTTGTGAAATAAAGAAAACCAGATATCTCAAGTTCAGGAATTTAGCACTTTTCTATATATGGGAAGATGCAGGAGTCAGGGTTCACTGAAATCACTTCTTGCATATGCATCTCAGCTATCTGAGGCCAGTATCCTGAGTTCCTCAAGGCTTAGTGTAGCGAGTGACTGTAGCCTAATGGCTGCTCCATCACAGGTATTGGTCTCCTTCCTGGGCATCCTCAGGGCTCAGAAATTAACAATTGGAGGGCTAGAATCACTGAGGGCTGTGACATCTTTGTTTACTGATATGGCAGGAATATTCCATTTCTCAGATTTATAATAGGAAATATATATTTGGTTTTCATCCTCATTTCTGATACAGAGCTTTTAAAACTCTAGGAATTTCCTAAGTGACTGGAGCCATAAAAGTGTATTTCGTTATGTTGCGTGTGCTCAGTAGCTCAGTTGTATCTGATTCTATGTGACCCCATGGACTGTAGCCCACAAGGCTCCTCTGTCCATGGGATTTTCCAGGCAAGACTAGTGGAGTGAGTTGTTATCTCCCGCCAGGGATCTTCCCCCTCCGAGGACTGAACTTGTGTCGCTTGCATCTCCTGCATTGGCAGGTGGATTCTTTACCACTAGTGCCATTTGGGAAGCCAAAGTAAAAGTGTTAGTCGCTCAGTCATGTCCAACTCTTTGCAACCCCATGGACTGTAGCCCACCAGGCTCCTTTGTCCATGGGATTTGCCAGGCAAGAATACTACAGTGGGTTCAGTTCGGTTCAGTCGCTCAGTCATGTCCGACTCTTTGCAACCCCATGAATCGCAGCACACCAGGCCTCCCTGTCCATCACCAACTCCCGAAGTTTGCTCAAACTCATGT
The DNA here is from genome assembly GCF_029378745.1 of Bos indicus. Lineage (NCBI taxonomy): Eukaryota > Metazoa > Chordata > Mammalia > Artiodactyla > Bovidae > Bos > Bos indicus. The sequence goes on from NC_091765.1 coordinate 84,777,559, forward strand.
CCATCGAGTTGGTAATGCCATCCAGCCATCTCATCCTCTGTCATCCCCTTCTCCTCCTGCCCCTAATCCCTCCCAGCATCAGGGTCTTTTCCAATGAGTCAACTCTTCACATGAGGTGGCCAAAGTATTGGAATTTCAGCTTCAGCATCAGTCCTTCCAATGAACTACAGTGGGTAGCCATTCCTTATTCCAGAGGATCTTCCCTACCCAGGAATCAAACCCAGGTTGTGTGACTATTGGGAAGCTCCTAGATGACCTAAGGGTGGGGTTTGGTTGCCAGGGGAACCAACCAAGTGGTTAGAAGTTTGGATCCTTGAATCCCACCTCCCTACCTCCAGAGAGGACTGAGAGGTGGGAGATTTAATTCAACTATCAAAGGCCAGTGATTTAATCATTCAAGCTTCTGCAATGAAGCTTCCATAAAAACTCAAAAAAAAAAAAAAAAAAAGTGTTCTGAGGGACTTCCCTGGTGGTTCAGTGCTTAAGAATCTGCCTTCCAATGCAGGGGACAGGGGTTTGATCCTTGGTCAAGGAATGAAGATCTCATGCCAGAGCGACAAAGCTGAGCCCTTGAGCTCCAGAGCCTGTGTGCCACAACGGCTAAGCCCGAGCACCAGAACTAGAGAGTCTGTACTCTGTAAAAAAGGTCCCACATGACACAACGAAGATCCTACATGCTGCCACTAAACCAAACACAGCCAAATAAATAAAAACTTTTTTAGAAAAAGAAAAAATTCTGAGATCTTTCAGGCTGCTGAACCAAACTGCTGATGCAAGTTTGTGTGCCTGAAGCACAGTGAGGCCAAACAAACTGAAAGGGTGGAGTTTGGAGCAGAGAAATGTTCCTTGCAAGGTCGTGTCTCATGTCCTAATAAGCCTTGAGCTCCTCTAAAACTTTTGGCAAAGCACTTTTAAAAGCCAAGTGAGGGAGGTGGAGTGTGGTCCACATAGTCAAAGCTGTGGTTTTTCCAGTAATCATGTATGACAGTTGGACCATAAAGAGGGCTGAATGCCCAAGAATTGGTGCTTTCAAATTGTGGTGCTGGAGAAAACTCTTGAGAGTCTGTTGGACAGCAAGGAGATCAAATCAATCAATCCTAAAGGAAATCAACCCTGATTATTCATTGGAAGAATTGTTGCTGAAGCTGAAGTTTTGGCCACCTGATATGAAGAGATAACTCACTGGAAAAGACACTGATACTGGGAAAGATTGAAGGCAAAAGGATAAGTGGGTGGCAGAGAATGATATGGTTAGATAGCATCACTGACTCAGTGGAGATGAATTTGAGCAAACTCCATGAGATAGTGGAGGACAGAGGAACCTGGTGTGTTGCAGTCCATGGGGTCACAAAGAGCTGGACATGACTTAGCCACTGAACAACAGCAACAAAGAGGCTTCCCTATTGTTGAGTCACAAGATTCATGATCAGCTTGATCGAGTTCTCTGGCTGATGTGAGGTATCAGGGTGGTGTCACACAAGGTGAACATTATCAGTCCTTAGGTTCCAGGAGTCCTAGAGCTATGTGTTCATGGTTGTCAAGTAGTTAACATCTTCCATGTGTTGGAGATAAGGAGGCTTTTTTCATCCGCAGAACATTTCAGGAAATGTGCATCAAATACTATTATTCAAGCACTTCAGAGAGGAACTAAAGCTGAGGATATGGAGGAGGCCCTGTCCTGGGAAGGCACCAGGGTCCTGCTCAATTACAATTTCATTTCCATATCATTTGTGTCAGGTCCCAAACTCCAGGATGACAGAAGCTACTTTGTTCTAGACCTTGCCCTATGTATCTCTTCTTCTGGCTATTAATTTATATTTAAAAAATATTCTTTGTAACAAGCAGGTAATTTAGTGAGTAAACTCATTTCCTGAGTTCTATGAGCTGTTCCAGCACATCAGTCAAACTGTAGCAAGGGAGGATGGGGTCATGGGAACCTCTGATTTACAGCCAGTCAGTCAGAAGCACTAGTGAGAACTTGGACTTGCAATTGGCATACAAAAATGGAGGGCAGTCTTATGGGACTGAGCTCTTAAACTGATGCTTATCTCTGGGTACGTGAGTGCTCAGTCACTTGAATTGTGACTCCTCTGTCCATGGGATTCTCCAGGAAAGAATACCAGAGTGGGTTGCCGTGCCCTCCTCCAAGGGATCTTCCTGACCCTGGGATTGAACCCAGGTCTTTTATGTCTCTGACATTGGCAGGTGGACTCTTTACCACTAATGCCCCGGGAAGCCCATCTTTGTGTAGATAGTGTCAAAATTGAATTGAATTGAATTGTAGGACACTCACCTGATGACAGAAAAATGCTTAATGATGTAGGGAGAGAACCCACATAATGGAATAGGAGAAAGAACAATAGTCCTTCTTGAAAACTGACTGTTCACTCCTTGAGGGTAGGTGTTGTAACTTACTCATCCTATATCCTCACTGCTGAGCTTAATGATTTTGTTGAAATGAATTGTAAACTCTTTGAAGACTAAAATCTTTATTCTTTTCACACTCATAGTATAGAGTGTAATTTGAATGTTCTGCACACCAGGAACGATAAATATACATAGATAAAGTAATGAACTTACCTCCATAAGAATAGGGTAAATTTTAAAGAAAAAGTAGCAAGTGCTGCCAAATATAAAATAGGAATTCTCCAGGCCAGAATACTGAAATGGGTAGCCATTCCTTCCTCCAGGGCATCTTTCCAACCTGGAATCAAACCCAGGTCTCCTGCATTGCAGGCCGATTCTTTACTGTCTAAGCCATGAGGGAAGCCCAGGAATACTGAAATTGGTAGCCGTTATCTTCTCCAGAGGATCTTCCCAATCTGGGAATCGAACCAGGGTCTCCTGCATTGCAGGTGGATTCTTTACCAGCTGAGCTACCAAGAAAGCCCTTATTTTAGGGCAGAAGCTGTTAAACATTAAAAAATTAGCAAATCTAACTTTGTTTCAAATTTTTGATGCTTCTTTCTCCTTAACAAACTTTCCAAGAACTCATTTCTCTTAAAAAACAATATTTCTATTATCTTCTGTACATTTAAACTTTTCCTTCAGGGTTCTTAACCATTCATGCCTTAGATGAGCAATTATGAGTCTTTTATCCTCCTTGGCTCAGAAGCTGTTCCTTGGATAAGGCAAACACACAATTCCCACTTGTGCTGCTGCTGCTAAGTCACTTCAGTCGTGTCTGACTCTGTGCGACCCCATAGACAGCAGCCCACCAGGCTCCCCCGTCCCTGGGATTCTCCAGGCAAGAACACTGGAGTGGGTTGCCATTTCCTTCTCCAATGCATGAAAGTGAAAAGTGAAAGTCAAGTCACTCAGTCGTATCCGACTCTTAGCAACCCCATGGACTGCAGCCTACCAGGCTTCTCTGTCCATAGGATTTTCCAGGGAAAAGTACTGGAATGGGGTGCCAATGCCTTCTCTGTCCCACCTGTAGGACTCACTAAAAATACCTTAGCTTCCACAAAAATTTTAAACGCATTTACATGACTCCCCAACTCCTCCTCTTACCCAAGCCCAGTTCTTGGAATCATTGTCTAAGACCACTTCTTATCTTTCCCTTGCTTCTTGCTGGCTTTTATTCTGTTTTGAAGAGGTAATTACCCATTTCCATTTTTCTATTCTGTCAATTGAAAAAACAAATGTACAACTTGAAAATTGAGAGTTATGTTTTATTTGAGGACATTACTGAAGACTATAGCCTGGGAAGACAGCCTCTCAGATGACTCTGAGGAAACTGCTCCAAAGAGGTAAGGAAGGAACCAAGATATATAGGAGTTTTTGTTGGAAAAAAATATATATATGTAGTTTAACATCAAAGGACACTGCTAATTACAAAAAAAAAAAAAAACCAACAAAAACAACAAACCTCAAATGAATGATTTTAATGCTTTTCCATTTCATGGAAAGATACAAGAGTCTGGGCTTATTGAAATATTCCTTTGATATGCTTCTTAACTATGTAGGGCCAGTATCCTGTTTTTCTCCATCCTGAGTTTCACTCAGAGTGCATCATCAGGCGTGACTGTAGTGACTGATGGCTTGATGGATGGCAATATCCCTTGTTTACCTGAATGGCAGGCAACATTCTTTGTCCACATATCTATTTCTCACTAATGATCCTATCTATGCTTGGAATATACTGTGCAATATTCCAAGGAATCCAATAATTCCCTTTAATAAGATACCTTTTCTTTTCTAACATTCCAACAGATTAAATTGAGACTTGTGCTTACATAATTTCTTCTGGATTGTATCTTTGAATGTAACAATTACTGTCCTTGCCATCTCAAAATCTTAGTGATTTGATGGACCCACAGTCCACAGTTGGTCTCACAGTTCTCTTCCAAATATTGATTTAAGGAAGCTCCACTCTCAGAATTCTTTGCTTACAGTCTTGGGGAAATGAAGAGAGTGCATAAAATTTTTTGAAGAGACATTTAAGGCGCCAAGTCTTGAAGAGTGGCAAAATGACTTCTGTCTACATCCTAGTTACCAGTCTGCAAACCTAAACAAACCTAGGAAACAATAATCAAGCAAAAAATGTTTGGGATCAAAGGATTGCAATTCTGGGCACACAGATACACAGACTTAATCCAAACAGTGTCCACTAGGGACCAAAAGTCAGGAGCTTTTAAAGGCAAAGAAGGGAGATTTGCATTACAAAGAATTTTAATTGGAGTTAGAGGTAGCAACTAGTCGTGATTGAGTGCTAAGGCTATCCTTATGTGCATGCTAAATCACTTCAGTCACATCTGACTCTGTGAGACCCTATGGACTGTAGCTTGCCAGGATCTTCTGTCCATGGGATTCTCCATGCAAGATTACTGGAGGAGGTTGTCACGCCCTCTTCCAGGGGAATCTTCCTGACTCAGAGATTGAACCCAAGTCTCTTATATCTAACCTGCTTTGGCAGGCAGTTTCTTTACCACTAAGAAGAGGGAAAAGTTTATTATTGTGACAAGTTGTAGGCATTCTTGCAGAGTCCTTGCAATATTTGTGGACTGGCCCAGTTCAGAATTCCATGGCTTCATCCAAGGGGACATGTATAAAGTCCACCTCCTTTATGGCCTCCCAATTCCATTTTAAAACCCCTTGACATAAGTGACTCCATTTTGTTTCATATTTCACAAGTTATATTGTAAGTGAAAGTGGGATCTGGGTGCTCACCACTCAAAAGGCATTAAAGAGGCCAGACTGGTGGAAAGGAAGGTTTGCTTTACTTTGGATGCCAGCAATCTCAAGGGAGGGCAGATTCCTGTTCAAAGACTGACTCCCTCCACTGACAATTGTGAGCTAGAGGCTGAAGGAGGGGCTTACATGCAGAAACAGCACAGTCAGCTCTGACAGTTATCTTGAAATTGGTCTTCGGTGGTCTGACTAGCATCATCTTGATTGTTTAAGTACAGTTAATCTTCAGTTCCAAGGTCAGTTTGTTTCCAGTTCTTAAGGCCAGTTCTTAGAATTGTAGTGGCTAATGACGTGGCTACAGTCTGGACATCATGGAGTTAACCTCTCTACCTAGTAGAGGTTTCAGTCTCCATAAGACAGCTCACAGGATATGGCTCAGAATATTACCTATAGACCCTGAGAAGGAACTAAAGGTCCTTGACTATGCTTAATGACTAAACTATTATTATTTGCTCTCCTTTGAGTGTTTTTGCTTTGTTTCTGCATGTTATCACTTCTCTGATTAAACTTATTCTTTGGCTAAAGTTTTTCCACAGACAAAAGGCAGGTAGAGGACATGGGGGATGAGGACCATAGAGTCTTGGTCCATTTCATTTTGAAAGCAAATCCTATAGGGCATTCTTAGTTACACTGCTTATTGTGATAATGAACCAGGGAGTTTGTAACTTACCTGTCTCATAGGGAGGGATCAAAATCAGGAGTGGAGGAGCCAAGTCTCACAAATCCTGCTTTTGGGGGGAACAAATCATGAGGAATGATAATCAGCAACTGGAAGGCAAATGCTGAGAAAAATAAGCAAGACCTTATAGTTCCAACATAATCAGACACCAAGAGTTAGCTTATTCATCTGTTTTCAGTCATTTTTGCAACTGTAGAATCATTTTGACATACAGTATACCTAGACATTCACTTGAAATAACCAGAGAAAATAAGCATAACTTTGATGAAAATAAAAAGGAAAGCAGCATCACATTCATTTATAGAGTGAATATAAATCAGTTCAGTTCAGTTGCTCAGTCGTGTCCGACTCTTTGCGACCCCATGAATCGCAGCACACCAGGCCTCCCTGTCCATCACCAAATCCTGGAGTTTACTCAAACTCACGTCCATTGAGTCGGTGATGCCATCCAGCCATCTCATCCTTTGTCGTCTCCTGCTCCCAATCCCTCCCAGCATCAGAGTCTTTTCCAATGAGTCAACTCTTCGCATGAGGTGGCCAAAGTACTGGAGTTTCAGCTTTACCATCAGTCCTTCCAAAGAACACCCAGGGCTGATCTCCTTTAGAATGGACTGGCTGGATCTCCTTGCAGTCCATGGGACCCTCAAGAGTCTTATCCAACACCACAGTTCAAAAGCATCAATTCTTTGGCACTCAGCTTTCTTCACAGTCCAACTCTCACATCCACACATGACTACTGGAAAAACCATAGCCTTGACTAGACAGACTTTTGTTGGCAAAGTAATGCGTCTGCTTTTTAACATGCTATCTAGGTTGGTCATAACTTTCCTTCCAAGGAGTAAGCGTCTTTTAATTTCATGGTTGCAATCACCATCTGCAGTGATTTTGGAGCCCAAAAAAATAAAGTCTGACACTGTTTCCACTGTTTCCCCATCTATTTCCCATGAAGCGATGGGACCAGATGCCATGATCTTCGTTTTCTGAATGTTGAGCTTGAAGCCAACTTTTTCACTCTCCTCTTTCACTTTCATCAACAGGCTTTTGAGTTCCTCTTCACTTTCTGCCATAAGGGTGGTGTCATCAATTTACCGTAATTATCCGTTTGCCTAGGTAATCTTTCTGAACCTATTCCTTCTCAATTCATCTAGTCAAAGAAATAAGTAACCTACTGTTCACTAGTTACAAGATGAAAAAAAAAAAAAAAAAAGATGACAGCTGAATTGTAATCATCAACTCTGAGTAATACAATAGCTTTTTCTATCTCAAATGGTAATGTCTATCATTCCTCACCACACACACACACAAAACCCCCACACTACTCTTTTAAAACTTTTTGAAGCACTTTAATCAGCAGCCCAAGACATTCTTCAGATTCCCTGAGATGTAAAGTTGGCAGTTTTCCACATGACAAACTTTCATTACACTATCAACTAAGAAGCAGTCAGTGATGTTAAAACACACTGAATATAATTAGATGTTTTACAGGGAAGCATAATATCCTCTTAATATTCACATGCAACAGTTAAGAAAATATTATTTCATCTGTTTTCTCTAATAGGCTGTGCTATAGACTCCACTGCAATCTTTTCCTCTTGTGATTTTTCAAAGGAACCAAGACAAAAGAATGTAGAGGAGAAGGTAAATCCAAGACAAAAAATTTTGAGAGGCACTGAGTTCCAAAGATAATCCTCATTCAAGGACATGAATGATAGTTAAAGAAAGATAAAATGAAAGTTTCAATTGAAGTAATTTCTAATGATAACATATTAAAATCCATGAATGCAATTTAAGCCCCACATTATACCAATTAACAAGATAATTGCAAAAGAATTCCCACTATGAAAAAATCATCATGTTTGTCACATGGAAATGTGAAGTTTTCAATGAACATAATGCATCATGTTCTTTTTAAAAGTATTTTTTTACATTAGTTTGCTGATACATATAGATGTGTCAGAGCTTTATAGCTTATCTTGTTATCCTTTGCTAAACTAAAACAGAATTAAAATATAGCTACTATGATACTTATTATCTTCCATTTATCCCAGGAAGACTATGAGAGAAGGGGTCTTCAGAAGCCTGGGAATTCAACATGCTCATGCTCAGATAGCACTGGTTTTCTTATGCTCTCAAATTACCCCAGACCCCATACCCCAGCTTCTGCAATTTATTATCCCTTTTTGATGATCAAGTGCACAAACTTGAATTAATCATCCACTCCTATTTCATTTTACATTATCAGCAAGTGTCTCTTATTTTTCCTACTTTTGTTTCACTATTTTTCCATTCATCCACTATCCTCATCTCTCTTCCACCCTTGTATATAATATTAAAATATATGCTTTTCTATGTTTATTTACATACACATGTATCCTTAAAAATAAATACAGTTTTGCTTTCTGAGTATGTGCATTTAATCTCCTTGAAAGGTATTCTTTTGTAAATGTCATAGTTTGTTTTTTCCTACTTGCCATGATATTTTAAGATCCACTGAGCTATAAACTAATCTAGAACATTAATTCTGGATACCATATATATATATATATAATACATATACATAATAACTGTATTATGCAACTATCTCTCACTTCTCATTTCATAGGCATCTAGGCTTCTTCCATTATGATTATCACACCCAGTGCTATAAAAAATATTCTTAGGGACATGTGCAAGAGATCTAGGATTTAATTGCTATGCATCTGCCTGCAATGTGGGAGACCCAGGTTTGATCCCTGGGTCGGGAAGATCGCTTGGAGAAGGAAATGGCAACCCACTCCAGTACTCTTGCCTAGAAAATTCCATGGATGGAGTAGGCTGGGGGCTACAGTCCATGGGGTCGCAAAGAGTCAGACACGACTGAGCAACTTCACTTTCACTTTCATAGAGAGTATAAGCAATATGATGTACCAAGGACTTTCAGGTTGCTCTCTGGAATGGTTGCACCAGCTTACTTTCTTTTAAGCTTTATGGGAGAATTTTTGTTTCTCAACATCTTCACTTTTACTTGATCTTATCAGTTTTCTGACTGATGTTTCAATTTGCATCTCTCTTATTACTTGAAAGGTTAAATAACTTCATTTGCTTATCAGCCATTTGGATTTCCAAGTTTGTTTCTCTGTTTATTTTCTATTTCAATAGCAGAACTTCATGGGTGGTGTTATTTATTGCATCCTTTCCTTTTTCCCTGATTAGTTTTTTAAAATATTTATTTATTTGGCTCTGCTCGGTATTAGCTTCTGGAGGAGGCAATGGTACCCCACTCCAGTGCTCTTCTCTGCAAAATCCCATGGATAGAGGATCCTGGTAGGCTATAGTCCATGGGGTTGCTAAGAGTTGGACACGACTGAGCGACTTCCCTTTCACTTTTCACTTTCATGCATTGGAGAAGGAAATGGCAACCCACTCCAGTGTTCTTGCCTGGAGAATCCCAGGGATGGGGGAGCCTGGTGGGCTTCCGTCTATGGGGTCGCACAGAGTTGGACACGACTGAAGCAACTTAGCAGCAGCAGCAGCAGCAGGTATTAACTTCTGCATGCAGGTTCTTTCATTGTGGCATGTGAATTCTTAGTTTTGGCATGTGGGGTCTAGTTTCCTTACCAGGGACTGAACCCAGGCTCCTTGCATTGGGAACATGGATCTTAGCCACTGAACCACCAGGGAAGTTCTTCCTTATTAGTTTTACCAGAAACTGGTCTAATCAACCTTTTACAAGAAAAAAAGAAAACAGCAATTTGGATTTTTACAGCAATGCATAGCACACAGATGTACAATATATATCATATGAATGATGAATATATTAATAAGTGACAAAGGAATGTCTTTTGCTACACAACAAACAACCGAAAAATTCAATGAATAAAAATTAATTTCTCACTCATGGGTATGCAGACTGGTCTGAAGGAAGTTGTGGCTCTGCTCACATCTACTGGGGCTGATACCAGCCTGCAGTCTGCATTGAGAAGAAACTATCCTTAAGGGTTTTTGTTGTTGTTGTTGTTTTAACTTTGCTTAATAGGTTTCATATTTTAAACCACCTTTCCTTAAAACATAGGAAACAAAATGATACATGATGTTCATAACCCCCAAAACTTAGTAAAAACCCTTGCAAGATGGGAAAATATCCTGAGTAAGACTTTTTGATTATTCTCTCTCCTTTATTACAACTTAATGTCCCCTATGTAATTTTTCTGACTTGCAATATCAGAAGATAAGGCTCTCCAACATGTCAAATTGTTTACTACAAAGACTGTTTCCACCTGTCAGGAAAATAACATCTACCCAAGGTTTGTTTTAAAAAAACAAGTTAAGCATAGTTTAGAAAATTGTGTGGCATCATCAAACTTGAAGGAACATCTGCCAATACACGATCGTATTGACTGTTAGAATTTTGAACTATGTGGTATGTGTTGGTACACGATCATATTGACTGTTAGAATTTTGAACTATGTGGTATCTGTTGGTAAATAGAAGCTACCCTGAGCCCCATTCCCATGCCTCCCCACTGCCCCAGCCCGCCCCACATGTACTCCTAATCCCCAGGTGAAGAGGTGGGTAGGAGCCTCCTGGAATCTGTTCCAGCCCTTTGATGTCTGCTCTGAGTGGTCAGTGCTTCATGCTGTACCAGATGCTTGGTTTTCTTTTCATATTATTTATTTATTTGGCCGGTCCAGGTCTTAGTTGAGGCTCACAGGTTCTTCGATCTTTGTTGCGGCATGCAGGATCTTTGGTTGCAGTGTGTGGAATCTAGTTCCCTGACCAGGGATGGAACCTGGGCCCCCTGCATTGAAAGTGTGGAGTCTTAGCCACTGGACCACCAGAAAAGTCCCCGTACTGGATAATATATATTTTAAATATCATTTCTGATTATGGGAAATTGTACATATTTACATGTACAACCTGTAAATAAATTCATGGGAGCTTCTTTTTTTGGCCTCTGTTCCTCCAGCAAATGCACACATATACAAATGACATGTGTCACACGTATGTATACTCTATAAAATCTTTGGCGTAAAGGAAGCAGTCCAATCTTGTCTATCCCTGAAGGAGTTTTAAAGACCCTCTGGAGGCTTCTGATCCAAGTGTAAGTGCTTCTCTCATACTTTCCACATTGACTACAATACCTCTTGGAGTCATTCTTTTTCTTGCCCAAACACTTCCTCCCACAATGCTTTCAAATAGAATCTTTCTGTGGCAGCTTTCTCAAGTTTTGTGTACCTTTCAATAACGTATTTCAGATTCATTCTTAAATATAATTAATTAGATTAAAAAATGCTGACTTGATATTTTCCTATTTCAGCACTTTCTCTGAGTGCTTTCCATTTAGATAGTAATATCATTCTTAATTTTTGCAAAAATCTGTCAGTATGTCTTAACTTTTTTCTCATTTTTTTAAAAAATATTTAATTTATTTTTTGGCTACTGGGTCTTAGTCGTGACATGTAGGATCTTTACTTGTGGCATGGGAACACTTAGTTTTGGCATGTGGGATGTAGTTCCCTGGCCAGGATCAAACCTGGGCCCCTGGCATTGGAAGCGAAAGTCTCAGCCGTGGGACCACCAGGAAAGTCCCTTCTCTCAGTTTTTTAGTACCACTTCATCTTTACCTAATTCCTTCAAAATGTTCATTGACCTGATCTTTCATTTTACTAATTTGTTTTTCAAATTAGTAAATTATTCAGATAAATAGTATCCACAAAACAGTAGTAAGGTGTTTCTGATACAGTTATTACTATACAATTTCATCTGGTAGATTTTTCATATTCAATGTCTCCAATTGGTCCTTCATACCTGATTTTCCTGATTCATGCTTCCAATTTCTTCCTTTAGCTTTCTAATGTTATTTAGTACATTTTTTGTTTTTTTTTTTTTTAATTTCTTGTTTGGTCTGGTCCATTCATTTGACTTCCACTAAAGGTTTCTCAACTTGTTTACTTTCTTTTCACAGTACTTGAATTTTTCCTACTTTGTTATTTTCTCTTATGTCCCTTAGGATCTGGAGTAATACCCAAATGATTTAATAAGCAGACTTCATGGACTAATCTTAATAGAATTTTGAACTCATTTGAGCAGATGGATGCCCACTGCAATGACCATATATAGGCTCAGTACTGCATGTCAGCTTAATCTGAGACTATCAGCTACCTTTGCTAGTTATAAGTACTACTATATCCTGATTAATAGCCCCAGATTACAAAGTTCTTGTACTAAAAATATCCTGCCTAGTGTCCCAATGCTGATTTTGATTTTCTTTAAAATTGCTTGGTAATATATTTTCTAAACCTCCTTGCAACAGTTAAAATATAACTTGGCATTTTCTTAAGAACAATAAGATTTTTAAAGTCATAAAATATTTAAGATGTTAAGAAGAAATGCTTTCAAGATAAGGCCTGTAGTTACAAATATTCTGTTTATCATCCCGCAAGAATTTTCATTTCCAAATTAGATGTGTTGACACAATATCAAATTACAATCATGGATTATTTTACATAGCATTTTAATTTATACCAAAATTTAACAGAACAGTGGTCAGGTTTATTTGATGCTGTAAATACTAACTGTTCTCTTTTTTTAAATATAAATTTATTTATTTTAATTGGAGGCTAATTACTTTACAATATTGTATTGGTTTTGCCATACATTGACCTGAATCCGCCACGGGTGTACATGTATTCCCCATCCTGAACCCCCCTCCCACCACCTTCCCCATACCATCCCTCTGGGTCATCCCAGTGCACCAGCCCTGAGCATCCTGTATCATGTATCGAACCTGGACTCTTTTTTAAATAATATTTCGCTTTAGCATTCAAGTGTCAGAGTATTTCTTGCTTTCAATTAACCTATCTTGCCACTAGATGGAGAGTAATGACCGTTTAGGGACTTGTGGTAAACAGCTTTTGTGTTTAGTTGCTTAGTCATATCTGACTCTGTGCAACCCCATGGACTGTAGCCCACCAGGCTCCTCTGTCCATGAGGATTCTCCAGGCAAGAATACTGGAGTGGGTTGCCATGCCCTTCTCCAGGGGATCTTCCTGACCCAGGAAACCAGGGTCTCGATTACATTACAGGCAGATTCTTTACCAGCTGAACTACCAGGAAAGCCCTCAAACAACTTTTAACGATAGCTATTTAATGCCTTTGTACAGAGTCTTGTCTTAATCTGGTGAAAAGTTAATATTCTAGTTTCAGAGGTGAATTTATAACAAGTTCTTCCCCTTCTAATTCACTAAATGTTAATAAAACAAGCCATATCTTTAATGCCTTCACTAAACATCCCTATATTTATTTTGGGAAGAAAAGAGAGGATCTTTAACCTCAAGAATAGTAAGAAATCAATCAATTATTCAATCTCTTACCAATAGGGACAGAATAAAGGAACAAGGTGGGTGATTAGAGTTAATCCCACTAGGGGATTGTAAGTACAGAAAATATGGGAGACTCTATAAGTTAATGATTACTCAAGAAAGCAAGTTTGCTTAACTGCAAAACCAAGTAGCCTTGCTTAGCAACAAAACCAAGCAACAGAAGCATGAGACATGCCCCCAAACAATAAAACAATGGTGGCATGAGACATACAGCCTGCTCAGTGAGCTCAGTAGGTTAATGATCCCTAGGACATGCTCTCTGCACACATAAAAAACAATAATCTAGCTATAATAATCTAACAATAATCTAGCTGTGTGGACCTAGCTTGACCACACAGGCACAAGAAAATTCCCCTGCCCAATCTGGAGGAGGAGTTGATGCTGGAAGCATGATGATCACTCAAGAAAAAGAAGCTCTTCTTCTCTTCCCTGCTTTTCCTTTGATTATTATACTATAGCCCAGGAAATTCTCAAGGTATGGCACTCTTTCGCTTGCCCACTTGAAATCCTCATAAGCGTCCTTTTCTGATAAATCACTTCTTATCTATTGCTTTGTCTCTTGCTGAATTCTTTTCTGTGCTGAGACATAAAGGACTCTGGTACCAGAAGCTCTTTGGAGCCCCTGGAAACGACCAAAATTTTCATTACCATTTCAGAGTGCATGCTCTACATGCTACTTGCTGGAAGAAAATGATGTGGGAACTAGTATCCTGACAGCCCAAGGGTTCCTGGGGAATTCATCAAGCCACATTAAATCACAGAAGGGTAGTGACTCTGTCAGTGGATTCTAGCTGATGGAATGACCTTGGACCTTTCAGACCTCCCTGAGCTGTAGAGTGCTTCCTCACAGAGCTTCCCTCCTTCCATGGTTCTTACTGCGAATGGCAAGAATTTCAGAGCCTGGACATGTAACCCACAGATTTCATAAAATTCTGAGATACATATACTCATAATTATATATATATATACATATATATGTATATGTATGTGTGTGTATATATATATATATATATATATTCATCATATACTTATATTGGTAGGGACTTCTCTGGCAGTCCAACAGTTGAGACCCCACACTCCCAATGCAGGGGGCCCAGCTTCAATCCCTGGTCACAACCTGCAACCAAGAGTTTGCATGCTGCAGCTAAAAGATCCTGCATGCTGCAACAAAGATCAAAGATTCAGCATGCTACAACTAAGACCCCCACACAGCCAAATAAGTAAATATTAAAGCAAAAAAATCATATTGATGGATACTCAGATACTTACAATTCAAGTCTAGTACTTGTACCTAAAGTGGTTGTATCATAATCAAGTTATGATCTACAGGGTTTGTGTGAAAGTCACTCAGTCATGTCCTACTCTTTGCAACTCCATGGACTATATAGTTCATGGAATTCTCCAGGCCAGAATACTGGAGTGAGTAGCCTCTCCCCTCTCCAGGGGATCTTCCAAACCCAGGGATAGAACCCAGATCTCCTGCATTGCAAGCGGATTCTTTACCAGATGAACCACAAGGGAAGCCCAAGAATACTGGAGTGGGTATCCTATCCCACCGAGAAATACTGGGGTAATGGGTAGTCTAAGGACTTCATTGTACTTCACCTACAGTAAGAACTGAAATGTTCAAACTTACTAGAAAAAAAATTAGAAATTTTAAAATGATGTGTCATTTTCCTTTTTAAAGGAAATTAAATTATGGAACAGGACGGTTGGAAAGAAAAAAAAACTGGTATAAGTTTTCAAAAGGGGAATTTTGCAATAATTATAAAAACTTGAAAAGTATACCATTTGCCTGAGATTCCACTTAGAGGAATTTATTTATTTATCAAATAGATAAATATGTAACAACCTAAAAGCCTAAAATTTAAGGAATTTAAGTAAATTATAACAATGTTCTACTTGCATTCCAGTCTGCTTCTAGTATTCTTCCTGTGCCTTCGAAGTTGGAAAGTAAAAACTACATTTCCCAGATACCCTAGCTGTTGGGGATGGGATGGGTTTAGGATCTGCCACTCAGAGACCAGAGATCAGTGAACTGCCGCGCAGCCCAAGCTGGTTTTGATGCTGAGAACCCTGGCGGAGCCTGTATTGTTCTGTACCCCACAACCTCGCGCTTTGATGATTTCCTAATGGCAATGCTACTTGGGAGTAAGGGTTGGCGGTGTGGTTCTGGTGAGTGGAAGTAGTCCTTCCCGGAAGCTCCCGGATGCCAGAGTTTAAGCCACCTAATACCGGGTAATAAATTTCTCCTACTTGGGACAGATAGAATGGTATGCAACCATAGCCAATAGCTCATTCATACGATGGAATACGACACACATCAATTTAAAAATTACATAGTCAAAATTTGATCACATAGTAAATTCTGTAATTTTATTTTTACGGCTCAATCGTTCATTTTTTATAGCTTAATCGTTTGCCTCAAAAACTGTTTACTTCAAGGCCCTCTATAGCATTGCTGCTGCTAAGTCGCTTCAGTCGTGTCCGACTCTGTGCGACCCCATAGACGGCAGCCCACCAGGCTCCCCCGTCCCTGGGATTCTCCAGGCAAGAACACTGGAGTGGGTTGCCATTTCCTTCTCCAGTGCAGGAAAGTGAAAAGTGAAAGGGAAGTCGCTCAGTCGTGTCTGACACTCAGCGACCCCATGGACTGCAGCCTTCCAGGCTCCTCCGTCCATGGGATTTTCCAGGCAAGAGTAAGAGCTAACAATTGAACGTGGTTGTAGGAAAATTAAAAATGATTTTTTTTAACACAGCACTTTAAAAGAGTTCCCTTCTGCTTTTCAGCTAAGCCACGATTCTGTTGCTGTACCACTCACTTTCCAACAAAAGCATTTGTTTTTAGGTATCTGTCTGTCCTGTATCGTTCAAACAAATTTAGCTAAAATCCACATAAATGGTAGAAATCCTGCTCTCCTCCATGTTGTTTTTGCTCATCTAATTCTTAGGAGAGAGAAGGAATGTGGAGGGTAGGTTTAATTTTTTTCTGAATAATTTATCGGTGTTTTTTCTGCTTGTTCTCTTGTGTTAAATTAATTAAACAAGGTGACCGTTAGATGTGTGAGTCACTCAGTTGTGTCTATAACTCATTGCGACCCCATGGACTGTAGCCCACCAAGTTCCTCTGTCCATGGGATTCTGCAGGCAAGAATACAGGAGTGGGTTGCCATTTCCTTCTCCAGGGGATATTCCCAAACCAGGAATCAAACCTGGTTCTCAAACATTCCAGGCAGATTCTCTACCGTCTGAGCCACCAGGGAAGTATGTCCTACTCTTCTTCCCTCTAAAAAATAAAACTGTGGTAAAACTACTATCAATAACGACAAGAACAACAACAATAAGGACTTCCATTTTTTAAGTACTTACTTCTGTAAGGCCACATATGCTTTACTTGCTAAATCTGCAAGGTAACTCTTTGAGGCAGATACTGTATTCTGATTCCCACATACCCTCAACATTAGGACACAGAACAGAAAGGGGTTAATTTAATCAATAGCCAAGTGGCAGAGTCTGGATTATAACAGAGAGCCTGATTCCAGAGTTTTTAAAGAGAGAAAAATTTGTAGACTCAGGCCCATTGAAAAATAAATTACTAAATAGATGCATAGAGAAGTTGATAGATTTATCATATTTAAAACGATCCAATCATGGTATTCCCATCAGTCACTCAAGATGCCTGTTAAAGTTTCAAGTTCCCAGGTTTATAACAATCTCCCGAATCTGATTTCTGGGTTCGAGGCCAGGAATCTACATTTTCAATAAATCTTCCTTATGAATCCTATGCACAGTATACTTTGAGAACTCTAGATCAAGAGGGTCAAGTTCAGACTCTGTATTTTGGGACAAAAACCAATGTCTTGGGCAGGACTTGCTGTGTAACAGACGTACAATAAATACTTGTGGGAAAAAACCGAAGGGGCAAGGAGGGGAGGAAGTAGGTTCGGCTACTTAAGTTTTGGATAAAACTAAGGCTTAAAATGGAGATAGGAAGATAGGATTTCTTGCCGAAATCCTATACATATTCCAGGATTTGTTTTGTGTCTTGTTTTTCTTTCTCCAAAAGATGGTAGCCCTTGAAAAACAAATGCATTAATTTAAGCATAAATGTAACTACTTACTTTTTAAATGCCTTTCATTCTATTCCTTTTTATTTCCCCTTTCTCTGCTTGCACAGGCATGCAAACTGGTTGTTCCGGTCAAACGAGTCAGTTTGGATGGAAGCAATGAGCTACGGGAGCACAGCTTGTGTTGCCATCCTGCTCAGACATTTACGAAAGTAGTGACTGCAGTCACTACTATTGTGCAGTCACTACAACTAGAACAGTAGGCCTGTTCTAGTTAGTCCACGGAATTTCTAAAATGTTCCTGGACTTTTGACCTGAAAGGTGTTTCAGAAAGGCTGGCACAATTTTAGTCCAAACTTACCCAACTAAAAACTGTCCCAGTTATCTTGACTTTATTATTATTATTTTTTAAATATTTATTTGGCTGCACTGGGTCTTAGTTGCAGCATGTGGGATCCATTTCCCTAATCAGGGATCAAACCTGGGCCCCCTGCTTTGGCAGCATGGAGTCTTAGCTGCTGGGCCACCAGGGAAGTCCCTAAGACGACAATATTATTTTTTAGAGTAGTTTTAGGTGCATAGCAAAATTGAGAGGAAGGTATAGAGGTTTCTGTTTAACCCCTGCCCACACACATGTATAGTGTTTCCCATTATTAACATTCCCCACCAGAGTGGTAATTGTTATAATTGATGAATCTATACTGAAGCATCATAATCACTCAAAGTCCATAGTTTATCTTAAGCACATCTTCAGTGTTGTACATGCTTTGGGTTTGGACAAATATGTTAATATAATGACATGTATCCATCATTATAGTTTCAGATAGAGTAATTTCACTGCCCTAAAAATCCTCTCTGATCCACCTAGTCATCGTTTCCCTGCCTTCAACCCCGGATAGCCACTGATCTTTTTACTGTCTCCATAGTTTTCTTTTCCGTACAGTAGGTAGTCTTTTCAGATTAGCTTCTTTCCCTGCCTTCAACCCCGGATAGCCACTGACCTTTTTATGATCCTTTTACTGTCTCCATGGTTCTCTTTTCCGTACAGTAGGTAGTCTTTTCAGACTAGCTTCTTTCACTTACTAACATGCATTTAAGATTCCTCTGTATCTTTTCATGCTTAATAGTTCATCTTTTTACAGTGCTGATTAATAATATCCATTGTCTGGATGTACCATAGTTTGTTCATCTATTTACTTACTGAGGAATATCTTGTTTGCTTTCACATTTTGGCAATTATGAATAAAGTTATTATAAACATCCATGTGCAGGTTTTTCCTTGGGCATAAACTGTCAACTCCTTTGGGTAAAAACCAAGAAGGATGATTGCTGGACAAATGCCAAAGAATGCTCAAACTGCCGCACAATTGCACTCATCTCACACGCTAGTAAAGTAATGCTCAAAATTCTGCAAGCCAGGCTTCAGCAATATGTGAACTGTGAACTTCCTGATGTTCAAGCTGGTTTTAGAAAAGGCCGAGGAACCAGAGATCAAATTGCCAATATCTGCTGGAGCATGGAAAAAGCAAGAGAGTTCCAGAAAAACATATATTTCTGCTTTATTGACTATGCCAAAGCCTTTGACTGTGTGGATCACAATAAACTGTGGAAAATTCTGAAAGAGATGGGAATCCCAGACCACCTGACCTGCCTCTTGAGAAATCTGTATACAGGTCAGGAAGCAACAGTTAGAACTGGACATGGAACAACAGACTGGTTCCAAATAGGAAAAGGAGTACATCAAGGCTGTATATTATCACCCTGCTTATTTAACTTATATGCAGAGTACCTCATGAGAAATGCTGGACTGGAAGAAACACAAGCTGGAAGCAAGATTGCCAGGAGAAATCTCAATAACCTCAGATATGCAGATGACACCACCCTTATGGCAGAAAGTGAAGAGGAACTCAAAAGCCTCTTGATGAAAGTGAAAGTGGAGAGTGAAAAAGTTGGGTAAAGCTCAACATTCAGAAAACAAAGATCATGGCATCTGGTCCCATCACTTCATGGGAAATAGATGGGGAAACAGTGGAAACAGTGTCAGACTTTATTTTTGGGGGCTCCAAAATCACTGCAGATGGTGACTGCAGCCATGAAATTAAAAGACGCTTACTCCTTAGAAGGAAAGTTATGACCAACCTAGATAGCATATTCAAAAGCAGAGACATTACTCTGCCAACAAAGGTCCGTCTAGTCAAGGCTATGGTTTTTCCAGTGGTCATGTATGGATGTGAGAGTTGGACTGTGAAGAAGGCTGAGCGCCGAAGAATTGATGCTTTCAAACTGTGGTGTTGGAGAAGACTCTTGAGAGTCCCTTGGACTGCAAGGAGATCCAACCAGTCCATTCTGAAGGAGATGAGCCCTGGGATTTCTTTGGAAGGAATGATGCTAAAGCTGAAACTCCAATACTTTGGCCACCTCATGCGAAGAATTGACTCATTGAAAAAGACTGATGCTGGGAGGGATTGGGGGCAGGAGGAGAAGGGGACGACAGAGGATGAGATGGCTGGATGGCATTGCTGATTCGATGGACATGAGTCTGAGTGAACTCTGGGAGTTGGTGATGGACAGGGAGGCCTGGAGTGCTGTGATTCATGGGGTCGCAAAGAGTCGGACACGACTGAACGACTGAACTGAACTGATAGTAAGAGTATGTTTAATTTTGTAGGAAATAGCCAAACTGCCTTCCAATGGCTGTACTCTTTTGCATTGTCACCAATGTAAAAAGAGAAACTGAGGCAAATTAAAAATCCTTAGTTTATTTGAGCAAAAAATAGATTCAAACTGCATGTAGGTAGGAGCACTTGGCTGAAAAGAGTCAGGGGAAAGACTTTATATAAGAAAGCACAGAAGCAAAGAAAGGAAAATATTTGACCGCTATAGCTTAAGGCCTAGATGGTTATTTGTGATGGGTTGCACTTAGTGGTTTGATTTCGTAACCTTGAGACATTTATAGGTTCAGGATTTGGTTTGCTTACATCAGCCCCTATGGTGTTAGAGCCATCTAAATATAATGGCTTCCTTGTTTAATTAATTTCACAAAGGTAAGATTATCTGTCCAAATGCAAGGATAAAATGCAGCCAAGTCTCAGAAAGAATTGCAGCTGAAAACTAGAATGCTGTAAGACAACCACGATGGGTATTTTCCTTTTCTGCTTCCCCTTTGCATTTCTTCCTTATTAGAAGATCAATCTTACCTGCTACTCAGTCCACGTTATGGTGATTAGATCAAATATTCAAGTGTTAATTATAGCTCAGTCACACAAAGAAAATGACCCTTGGTCTTAATTCACTCCTAAATCCTGCTTTACTCACATCACCTGTGGCCAGGAGCGACCATGACATTATACAGAGATAGCCACTGGGAGCTGTATATGTGAAAGCAGTGGTTTGTTAGAATTGGCTTATAATGACTTATGTGCGTGTGCTCAGTCACTCAGTCATGCCCAACTCTTTGCAACCCTATGGACTGTAGCCTGCCAGGTTCCTCTATCCATAGAGTTTTCCAGGCAAGAAAACTAGAATGGGTTGCCACTTCCCACTCCAGGGAATCTTCCTGACCCAGGGATTGAATCTGCATCCCCTGCATTGGCAGGCATAGTCTTTACCACTGAGCCACCTGGGAAGCCCTATACAAGAGCCAATTGTGAGATTTTCAGAAATTTTGCAAGCTGGTTGTTAAAGGGATTATTTAAAATTAGATTATATATGGAGTCCTTCAAGACTGTATATTATCACCATGTTTAACTTTATGCAGAGAACATCATGCGAAATGCCAGGCTGGATGAATCATAACCTGGAATCAAGATTGCTGGGAGAAATATGAACAACCTCAGATATGCAGACAATACCACTCTCATGGCAGAAAGTGAAAGGAACTGAAGAGCCTCCTGATGAGGGTCAAAGAGGAGAGTGAAAAAGCTGGCTTAAAACTCAACGTTCAAAAAGCTAAGATTAGGGCATCAGGTCCCATCGCTTCATGGCAATAGAAGTGGAAAAAAGGAGAAGCAAAGACAGATTTTATTTTCTCAGGCTCCAAAATCACTGTGGAAGGTGACTTCCCGCCATGAAATTAAACATACTTACTCCTTGAAAGAAAAGCTATGACAAACCTAGACAACATATTAAAAAGCAGAGACATCACTTGGCCGCCAAAGGTCTGTATAGTCAAAGCTATGTTTTTCCAGTAGTCACGTATAGATGTGAGAGTTGGACCATAAAGAAGGCTGAATGCCAAAGAATTGATGCTTTCGAATTGTGCTGGAGAAGACTCTTGAGAGTCCCTTCTCAACAAGGAGATCAAACAAGTCAATCCTAAAGGAAATCAACCCTAAATATTCATTTGAAGGACTGATGCTGAAGCTCCAGTACTTTGGCTACCTGATGTGACAAACTGACTCAATGGCAAAGACCCTGATGCTGGGAAAGATGGAGGGCAGGAGGACAAGGGCTGCTAGAGGATGAGATGGTTGGATGGCATCACCGACTCAATGAACTTGAGTTTGAGCAAACTCCAGGAGACAGTGAAAGGGAAGCCGCCTGGCATGCTGCAGTCCATGGGGTCACAAAGAGTTGGACACAATTTATCAATACTGAACAAACAAGTTGTAAATAGATTATTTTAAAAACAAAAGTAATAAATTTCAAAACTCACCACTTTAATTCTTTCAACCTAAAGTTAGTGCCGTCTCTGTTCTTGGGCTTATTTATACTTCCATGTATTGCATCTGTGTTGTGGAAATACTACGCAATTGTGTTATTGCACACTTTTCAACTGAACATATCACTTTGTTCATGATATGGTCTTACTTTGGTAGCTTGAAATAGGTCACCATGGAATTATCTATATCATAGAAGTTGGCAAACATTATAAAGATAGTTTTCCCTTCTGGAGAGCTGGTTGTTAAATATCTCACCACCAATTAAAGGAATCAAAACCCTTTATTACCTCCTTCTATTGTACTAGAAGGCAAGTTCTTTCAAACTAACTGTAACACAATTGATAATACAATTGATGCTTTTACAGTTTTTTAAATTATTTTTTTAATTGAAGTATAAAGTGAAATTGCTCAGTCATGTCCGACTCTATGTGAACTTATGGACTATAGCCTGCCAGAATCCTCTGTCCATGGGATTTTCCAGGCAAGAATATTGGAGTGGGTTGCCATTTCCTTCTTCAGGGGATCTTCCCAACCCCGGAATCAAACCCAGGTCTCCTGCACTGCAGGCAGACTCTTTACCTTCTGAGCTAGCAAGGAAGCCCAAAAATTGAAAATAAATGGAAGTATAGTTGGTTCAAAAAATAAAATGGCGGTTTTAAGGTTGTTACTGCTAAGAGATGACTATGAGTTTGGATAGCTAGATAGCAGTTTGCATAGCCATGTTCACAAGTAACCACAATGAGAACAGCAAGTGTCATGGGACTACAGGGTAGACAGTGATTACCTGAGACAGGCTGGGTGATATTTAAAAAAGAAAAAAAAAGGAATATATAAATGTTTGTGCTCAGATGCTCAGTCATGTTCAACTCTTTGGGACCCCATGAACCATAGCCTGCCAGTCTCATCTGTTCATGGGATTCTCCAGGCAGGAATACTGGAGTTGGGTGCCATTTCCTTCCCCAGGGAATCTTCCCTACCCAGGAATTGAACCAGTATTTCTTATGTCTCCTGCATTAGCAGGTGGATTCTTTACCACTAGCGCCACCTGGGAAGCCCAGTATACAAATAAATACATAGTTTTCCTTTATAGGGTTACATTCCCTGGTGGCTGAGATGGTAAAGAATCTGCCTGCAATGCAGGAGACCCAGGTTTAATTCTGGGTCAGGAAAAGTCCCTGGAGGAGGGCATGGCAACCCTCTCCAATATTCTTGCTTGGAGAATCCCATGGACAGAGGGGTCTGATGGGCTACTTCAGTCATAGTTGGACATGACTGAAGCAACTTAGCACACACACATACATGTATACTATGAAATGATTCCTGCAATCAAGTTAATATGCATCTCTATCCGTTCACATAGTTATAGTAACTTTTTTTCCCCTTTGGTGTGGTGAGAATACTTAAGATCTACTCTCTAAGAAAATCACAAGCATGTGTAAAATACTATGAACTATAGTCACCATGCTGTACATTAGATCCTAGAACTTAGTCATCTTAAAGCTGTTGTAGCTCTCCTAATATTGTATTCTCTTATTTTATTAAACTTCTTTTTTAAAATATGTGTGTATGTATGTGTGTTAGTAACTCAGTTGTGTCTGACTTTTTGCTGCCTCATGGACTATTTAGCCTACCAGGCTCCTCTGCCCATGAAATTCTCTAGGCTAGAATACTGGAGTGGGTATCCATTCCTTTCTCCAGGGGATCTTCCCAACCCAGGGATCGAACCATCTCAGCCACCAGGGAAGTCCCTTTTTAAATAGATGTATATATTTGTATTTAGCTGTGTCAGGTTTTTATTGCATCACGAGAGATCTTTTGATGAGGCGTACAGGTTCAGTAGTTGTGGCTCACTGGGTTTAGTTGCTCCTCATCATGTGGGATCTAGTTCCCTAACCAGGGATAGAACCCAGGTCCCCTGCACTGCAAGGAGGATTCTTAACTAGTGGACCACCAGGGAAGTCTCAGTTATACTAAACTTTTTGATGTTATTATTTTATAAAGATACATCATCCTTACCAGGCATAGGTGAAGATGGGAAAATACAGAGGCAGGAGCATCAAATCAGGTCCTATTAAACTGGCTCACATAGTACTTTACAGAGGCACTCAGGCTGGCAGTAAATAGAAAAGAGGGTGGAGGGTGAAGGCACGCTAGGCTTTATGCATCTGGAAGTCCAGATAAGCATTTTAGTAAAAGACACAGACTCCTATCTCCTGCTCTCCTCTCACCTACATGCACTTGCTTAGAAATAGGAAATGTTCTCGTCTGCATCAAACTCTTCAGAATGAGCAGAAACAAGGCCTCTAGTGGAAAAGGCCTCGAAACAATGACAGTGGAATGCTCGACTTCTTTACTACTGCCTTGAGCAACTATTTTAAACACAATTGCATGATCTGTTCAATTATAAGTTCAATTTAGAAATTTGCCTAAAATTCTTCATATGTAATTTTTAAAAATGAAATATTTCAAAGACACTGAAGACAGTAATGTAACCCTCATATTAATGTATTAATAATTAATAATACTTAATGTAGCATGTGTTAATGTCATTGCTTTGACATGTATTTCAGTTCTTTCTTGTCTTTAAATAAAGCATATCTGATGAGCATTAAATCCTCCTTATACCCCTCCTTATACCCCTTCTCAGTTCTATTCCTTCCTCACGTCCCATAATTTGTATTTTTCATACATTATTTCTGTATAAAATAATACTTTTATGTGTTTTTTACATTTAAACAATATTACAATAGCGATCTGAAAGCTCCTGTTTCACTTAACATTATGTTTTTGAAATTCAGCCATGTTTTAAATGTAGCTCTTGTTCATTTTTAATGCTGTATTATGTAACTGTGTATGAATATAACACAAATTATCTAGACATTTAATTCTATATTCCATGCCTAGGTATGATCATATCATACTTTCAGTTCAGTTCAGTTCAGTCGCTCAGTCGTGTCCGACTCTTTGCAACCATATGAATCGCAGCACGCCAGGCCTCCCTGTCCATCACCAATTCCCGGAGTTCACTCAAACTCACGTCCATCGAATCAGTGATGCCATCCAGCCATCTCATCCTCTGTCGTCCCCTTCTCCTCCTGCACCCAATCCCTCCCAGCATCAGAGTCTTTTCCAATGAGTCAATTCTTTGCATGAGGTGGCCAAAGTATTGGAGTTTCAGCTTTAGCATCATTCCTTCCAAAGAACACACAGGGCTGATATCCTTTAGAATGGACTGGTTGGATCTCCTTGCAGTCCAAGGGACTCTCAAGAGTCTTCTCCAACACCACAG
Source organism: Bos indicus (assembly GCF_029378745.1). NCBI lineage: Eukaryota > Metazoa > Chordata > Mammalia > Artiodactyla > Bovidae > Bos > Bos indicus. Next base: position 84,802,809 of record NC_091765.1, read on the forward strand.
TTCAAAAGCATCAATTCTTCGGCACTCAGCTTTCTTCACAGTCCAACTCTCACACCCATACATGACCACAGGAAAAACCATAGCCTTGACTAGACGGACCTTTGTTGGCAAAGTAATGTCTCTGCTTTTGAATATGCTATCTAGGTTGGTCATAACTTTTCTTTCAAGGAGTAAGCGTCTTTTAATTTCATGGCTGCAGTCACCATCTGCAGTGATTTTGGAGCCCCCCAAAATAAAGTCTGACAGTGTTTCCACTGTTTCCCCATCTATTTCCCATGAAGTGATGGGACCAGATGCCATGATCTTCGTTTTCTGAATGTTGAGCTTTAAGCCAACTTTTTCACTCTCCTCTTTCACCTTCATCAAGAGGCTTTTGAGTTCCTCTTCACTTTCTGCCATAAGGGTGGTGTCATCTGCATATCTGAGGTTATTGATATTTCTCCCGGCAATCTTGTTTCCAGCTTGTGCTTCTTCCAGCCCAGCGTTTCTCATGATGTACTCTGCATATAAGTTAAATAAGTAGCTTGACAATATACAGCCTTGACGTACTCCTTTTCCTATTTGGAACCAAACTGATCTATTAGTCTATCTGTCTTACTTTACCACACTGTGTTACTATAGTTTTATGATAAGTGTTGAAGTCAGGTAGTGCTAATTCTCCAAATTGTTCTTGTTTTCCTAAATTATTTTGACTCTTCTAAGTCCTTTTCACTTCCCTACAAATTTAATTTCACCTTGTCAATTTCTTTTAAGAAACTCCACTGGGATTTTGAATGAGATTGCTTTGAATTTATAGATCAATTCAGGGAGGGTTGACATCAATAGTGAGTCCTTCAAGGCATGATGAGTATCTTTTCATTTATTTAGGTCTTCTCTAATTTTCTGTCTACACTGTTTTATAGTTTTCAGTATTCCTAAGTATCTTATATTTTTAATGCTATTGTAAATGTTTTTAAATTTTATTTTCCAATTGTGTGTTGCTATATTTAGAAATACAATTGACTTTAACATATGGCATTTTATATTACTTCTCTAAGTGCCATGTAACAACATACTCTCAAGTTTAGTGGTTTCAAGAACAACCTTTATTATCTTTTGTCATTTCTGTGGGTCAGGAATTTCAGAACCATTTAGCTGGGTAGTTCTGGCTTAGGAAATTGAGGTCAGATTAAGGCTGCTGTCATATGAAGGCTAATCACCCTGAACTTCTGTAGGTTGCGTATTTATGTTTTTTAATCTTTTCTAATATGAAAGACTCAACTTCCACATTTTGTTTCCTCTTGTGGCTCATTCTGGACCTTGGTTTTAGTCTGTTATACAAATTAGCAACCATTAATAACTACTGTCTTGATCTGTTTATCTTATTCATGGTTATAAAATGATGACATCCTAACTTATAACATTGCTTTGCCCTGGACACATATTAGCTTGTATACCTCCCTAAAGAGAAACTTTCTTTCATCAACTACTTGCCTGGTAACCATGAGATTCAGTTCTAATTTGAAAGACAGGTTAAATGATTACTTCTCTTGTTTACCATTTTTCAAAATAATGAACTGGTTCCCTAGCATAACCCAAAGGGGACTGATAGATTTTTTTGAACTATGATGAATTCAAGGATTTAAACATATTTGGTATATTTCAGTCTACTGCAATTTTATCTTTACAGCTGCTCAAAATGCCTCATAGTTTGATAGGGCCCTAGCATTCTCTCTCTTCGGAGAAGGCAATGCCACCCCACTCCAGTACTCCTGCCTGGAAAATCCCATGGATGGAGGAGCCTGGTAGGCTGCAGTCCACGGGGTCGCTAAGAGTAGGACAAGACTGAGGGACTTCACTTTCACTTTTCACTTTCATGCATTGGAGAAGGAAATGGCAACCCACTCCAGTGTTCTTGCCTGGAGAGTCCCAGGGACAGCGGAGCCTGGTGGGCTGCGGTCTATGGGGTCGCACAGAGTCGGACACGACTGAAGCGATTTAGCAGCAGCAGCAGCAGCATTCTCTTATTACTCCTTTCTAATATGACAAGATGTTCTAGGTTCATATTGTATATTCCCTTTATTGATATTCTCTAAGACTCTGTACTGAGTTTCCTTTACTCTTCACTCTACATAACCTTCCCAGAGCAACAGAATCCAACTACCATTTTTTTTTTTTTTTCTGAATCCACACACTTCATAGATACATACTTCAGTCAGTAACACTGGACAAAGGTAAGGCAGTTGAGAGGGATGGTGGAGGAAGTCTTACTGGAAAGTGCCTGCCCCAATTAAAGGAATTAAGCTTCAATAAAAGCACAGAAACACTGATGGTTCAAGATGTCTTAGGTTAGCAGGCACCAGTTTGCAACGTGTTCTATAGGACCTGGCCCTGGTCTGATTTAATAGTAAACATTGTGGAAAATGTTTCAGAGATGTTTAAGATTTTGCTGTTTTCCTCCTAGGTGTGCTGCTCATCTTGAACTTGTGTTGGCTTATTTTCACATTTTATAGGTGTGGATCTGTGGAAAGCCAGAGGTGTTTTCCATCTGCCTCCAGTGGGCTCACCCCTGAATTTATGTCTCTCTGTAGATACTGAGCTGCTTTTGTTTTTGGTTGGGTCCTGATTAGGCCCTTACTCCTAAAGATGTGGCCTGTTTCTCAAACATTATCTCAGCCACTTGCTCTCTCACTATCTGGGTGGTAGCTCAGTGATGTTCTTTGTGGATCCTTGACCACACCAAGGCCTCCTTCCTGATCAGAGCCTTTGGGTGTGCTGGTCTCTGCCTGGAAGACCCTTATCTCCACCTTTTACTGGGTATCAGTCTCAACTTCATCTCCTTAGGACTTTATATAAAAAGCCTTCACCTAAGCCCCCTGCCTTGCCATATTAGCTTTTTCTTTCATAGAATTCATCATGATTTTTAATTTTTTACTTATGCTTTGTCTTCCTCAGTAGAATATAAACTCCTTGAAGAGAGAAACCAATCAAGGTCAAAGAACAAGGGAGCACAGATCCTGCCTTTCTTTGAATTTGTTATTAGTTTGATTTTATATCTTAACAATGTTACTTTTTTTTTTTTGCGTTCAAATTTTCTTTCCCTTGTAAACTCAGTTATGGAACAGTGAAGCAAAATTATATTTTCATCCCTTTGACAATGAACTTTAGGCAAGTGTCCTCAAAGATCTTACTCTATCATGTAAAATGATTTTTGGTCACTTTCGTAGTTTTAATTTCTCAAGTCTATTTAACTCAACTGTGTACCCTAGGAGCTCAATACATGTTTAAATCAAATTTACGTGACTTTACAAAGCTATTTTAAAATACAATACAATTCCTTTCCCCAGTAAAAAACACAACTAGCAGGCTTTTGTTACAACTGAGCTGATCGCATCCTGCGCTGCCTTTCGGTAAGCCTTCAGCACCAAATCAGAAAGTACATCTTGTACTTAGTGTAGAAAGTGGTGGCCGCACAGGGGCTGGCCCAGACTTGTCCTAAATAAGCCTTCAATTTTCAGAACTGAATCAGGTGTCCTGCGGAGAGACAGGAAGCATCTCTGTCTTGAGGCTGGAAGGTACTTTAATAGGCGCTTCAGGTGAGAAAACAGAAACCTGGGAGTACGCAAGATAGCATGTAACTTGGAATACTCGATCCCTAGAAATGAAACTCACTCCAGAGACTTCCGGGGTGCAGGGGGGCGGCACGACGTGCGGACGTTACGTCACGTTCCCTCGTCCGTCCCGCCTCTTCGCCCCTCTCCGCACTGTGACGTTCCCAGGGAGGAACGTAGCGTAAACAGCGCAGGGCACTTCGGGAGCTGGATTGTTTCACGCAGGAAGCAGGCTCCATTTTAGCGCCGCCCGCTGTCGCCATCTGTTTCCCTCCCCCCAACCCCCGCCTTTCCCCTCCTCCCGTCTCTAAGCCCCAACGGGAAGGCTGGGCCTAAGCTGCGGGTGGCTAGAGTGAAAGGAGGGAAGGGGAAAAGAGAAAGGGAAGAAGCGGGGAGAAAGGGTGAATCGGGAAGGGTAAGTGTAGAGGCCACGGTGCCGAGCGCGCAGCCCAGCGGACGGACTGACGGACGCGCCTGTTTTGCTGCCGCGCCTGCGGCACCCGCGCGAGTCGCCTCGAAGCCGCGGCGGCGGTAGCAGCAGCATCGGAAACAAGAGGGGAGCAATGGCGGCCGACAGCCGAGAGGAGAAAGGTTAGTGCGGAGAAAGGTGACGGGCGGAGTCGGGGCTCTGGAGTGGTCGCCCGAACCGTGGTCGTCATTGTGAGTTGGGGGTTGAGGAGGTTAGCTTGCTCCGCGCGGAGCCGGTCTCTCCATGGAGACACTCGAACTCACTGGCAAAGACCAGGCCTGCCCTTTCGTCCTCGATCTCCACATGACCTAACACTTCATCTAGCCTTGGATTTTTTCTTTGATCCTAATTTCCTTCTTCACGTAACGTTTATCCGTCCTGGGCGCGGCTGAGAGAAGGCCTTTCTTGAGTTGCAGGCCCTTGGGTTTATTTCCTGGTAGTATTATGCGGAGGTAATGCGTATTTTTGGAAGTCTTTTCTCTTAGGCTGAATTTCGAAAACCCTTAATGCCACGATTAAAGCTGGTAGTCTAGTGGATGTTTAAGACGTGGTATAGATAGATGATTAGTCCGGGGAAATGTCGACAAGTAATTTCTGTTCCTGTTAAGTAGGCAGTGGCAGGAATGGCCTATTTGGTTACATATTTACTTATTTTGGGAAAGGTAATGTTTGAAAAGAGGATTATGTGGTTCAGGCCTGGTAGAAAAAATCTTGGCCGCTATTCTGAAAGACACACGTTTTGCGTAGTTACTGGAGGGTAACTAGGAACAAATGTAATTTATAGAGTCGGAGGGATACAGTTGCTTTGAAATCTGGGAGGAACTGATGTTGCCAGAATGAAATATCAGGTCTTTTGAAATACTGGCCTTCCGGGGCCTAGATGTAGATCCAGACTCAATACAAGTTTGAAGAGTGGTCTAGATTGGATGGTGAGTTAAGGTTTTTTTTACAACCCAAAGATTACTATAATAGTTTTGGGAAGGATATAGCTGATTATTAAAAAATATATACATATATGGCCAGCTGTTGCCCTTTATTTCTCGAATCTACCCTTTTGTGTGGTGAGGGGAGCAATTTGTTAAATGGACTGCAGAGTCAAGTTCCATTAGATTTGTGATCTCTAATTTTGCTCCTTAAAAGAAGAAAGAGTCAATGAACTGGAAAAATCAGTGAACTGTTCTAGGGAAAGGGACAACCTTGAGAGTTGGACTGGGTGGGAATATGTTTAAGATAACTGCTCCTGGTTTAAGCAGGAGATGGTGACTGGGTTTAGTAGTTGAATTTTCCTTCCTTAAAGGAGTCCTAAAAATCCTCTCCCCTGCTTTTGAGCAATCCAGAAGGAATGCAATCATGGGATTGATTAGGTTTTAGTAGTTTAATTTTCCTTCCTTAACGAGCCCTAAAAATCCTCTCCCCTCCTTTTGAGAAATCCAGAAGGAATGTGATCATAAGATTGCATGATGTTAGTAAATAAAACAAACTGCTTTTAATCAGAAGTATAGTAGTATTAAATAGATGATTTTAATCAGTAAGAATTAACTCAGTCAACGATTGTTTCAAGAGTGTTATCTATGAGCTGTGTGTGTGGGATGGTGGTTGAGGTATGTGAGATGAGCTAGATGAAAAATGAGTAAAGCTCGGTACTTTCAAGAGTTCATTGTCTCAAGATGAACATAGTTGTAAGTCAGTTATGGAGTAGACACAGTTGTACAGGAGGAAAAAGAGTAGGTGCTATATTGAATTTTTTGCTTTAGAAATGGATTTAGAGGTGAAAATGTCTACATGAACTTTGTCACTTACTGGGAAGTAGTAATGCTACCTAAGAGCAATACTTAGGATAAATTGTCCAGCTTTTGAAAGGCCTCACATTTGTGTAGTTTTTAAAAACTTAATTTTCGTAATTCAGCTTATTTCAAAATTTATGATAAAAATGCTTATCTTATAGTTTAAGATTGTCTATAGTTTACTGGCAAAGCTAGCAGATACATACCTACTGGAGTTGCTTATATAATTTTGAAATGGGAAGATTTCTAGAATAGCCTACTTTGCAAATAAGGAAATTGAGGCCTAGGGTGTCTTACTTTCTTGATATTTGTCAAACAGCTGGAAAATAGCTAGAATTAGAATTAATACTTGACTTTATTTTCACATTGAACAAGGAAAAATGAACAGCAGATGTCTTGAATGAAACGTTAAGAAATTATAAAGATAAGCCCTGTAAGAATCTTAGACATGCCCACACACCTTAGGCCTTTCTTTAAAGATTCTGTAAGTGGTGTAAGATCTTGATAAGAAATGAGTTTAAGTTGCAAAAATTTGCTGTAAATAACAAAACAGTTAAACTTTGGTCATAAACCCCTTGTATTATTGGGCTTTGCACATTAGCTATATAATAAGCAGACATTACCTTGTATGAATGCTTATGTAATACCTGTACTTGAAAGCTCAAGCCTGTAATTGGAGAAATTGCCTGCTTAATTCCTGTGGTGATTATCCAAAATGGAGATTTGGAAGATGTTGAAATGTTGGTGGTATTATCGAATGTTATTTGCCGTTTTTCTGTATAAACATCTTTGCATTTTATTTCAGTTCTTATAAAGTTCTTTCTGGAGAACAGTTACACAAGTTTAATATATCTAAAATGTGGATAATTAGGTACCACTTTAAAAAGTAACATGTTTTTTGCGTGTTACCCAACTGGAAGCTCCATGAGGGCCAGGAATATGTCTGTCTTGTTTACCCGATTGCTGGTGTACAGTAATTGTCTCAGTACCTTGAATAAATGATTTAGAAAATTGTAAATCGTTAGTTCAAAGTTGGACTTCATTAAAAACTATTTATGTGATATTTGCTATTGATGTCCAAAGTTAAGAGTTTCTCAGTTTATACATAACACACGTTCATGCAAATACATACAAATATGTGCATTTGGTAACACACACACACACAAACACATGTCCTCACTCTAGTAAGTCTTTAGGGCTAGATAGTGTTCGTTCACTTTAGGGCTTTATAAAGCGTAGAGTATGTTTGATATTCCAATATATTTGTTTTATCCATAATAGAAGTAGGACAGAAAGCTACACATGCTCTCCGTAGACTTCAGTTGTTTGTTTTTTGAGAGGCAGGAAGTTTGGATGGGACGGGAAATCCAAGTCTCTTCTTTTAGAAGAATGACAATTTGAATGACAAAAAAATAACTGAGAGACTGGTCTAATCTAAAACAAAACAGAATGGGAGGCTCCAGGAAATGTTGCTCCATCGCCAAACCCCACTATATTAACTGAATTAAAATAACAACTGTAATGTATTGGTGCCCTATGTTAGACACAAAATGCACAATATATTTAACTGCTCAGTTTTTTTTTTTTTGTCTGTTTTTCCTCCCTTTAAATACTTAAGGTCTTAGTCTGAACCTGGATCCTGAAATAAACAGTACTCTGTATCTCCTGATCCAGAAGCTTCCAGAGTCCAAAAAACAAACAAAAAGCGAACCATTTCTCAGATAAATATTATTTTCAACACTGGTATCCCTGGAGTTAAGGATTGTGGCCTTTCAGGCCAGGAGTTTCAAGGTTGAGGTGTAATTCTGGCACAGTGGAAAGAGTACTAAATTTGGATTCAGAACTGTGAGATTTTATTCACAGTACTTGAATTTATTGGGCTTCTTTTTGGAATACTTGTTTCATACATAACCTTCTAAAGGTTAGAAACTACTTTGAAAGCCAGTTAGATTTTAAAGTTCCTGTGTTTATCTTATCCAAACAAATACTCCCATCTACAGAAGACAAGCTTTGTTGACTAACACAGTTTTGAACAGGTTCTCTAAAAACAGTGATTTTTTTCTTTCTTTGTTTTGTTTCCTGTATTGTGGATCTGTATATTTATCCCAAAACTCAGTTTGTTAATAGTTTGTGATGGTAACATAAGATTATGCTTGTTTAACCAGTGATGATAATGAAGTCCATGTATGAGCATCATATATTGCGAATGCAAAACGTTCACAGATGATTGTATTTCCATAAAGGAATCAAGCTAGCAGCAGCCTGCTTTGTTTTGTTTTAAATCAAGGAGTATTTGAAAGTCAGACAATTCAAGTAAAAATCTGAATTTAGAAATCCTCTTGAAAATTTATAAGATCTGACAGGGTACTTGGCATTTCTCTTAAGACAGTGAATCCACTGGAGTTGAGTAGGCTTGTCCCCTGTAGCATTCCTACTCTTTCACAAGGTATCCTGTGTACTAAAAGTATATATGTTTGGTGTTCCTGTTACCTCAGTGTCTTGAATTGAACCATAAATTTTTTGGTAGTTACTTAATATCAGTGTTGTTTAAGAGTTATGGGCATATGCATTCTAGGGTCAGGCAGATAAAATGCTTTAAAAATAGATGTGTGTGTGTGGCAAATAGATGGAGAAACAGTGGAAACAGAGGCTGACTTTATTTTCTTGGGCTGTGAAATCACTGCAGATGGTGATTGCCGCCATGAAATTAAAAGATGCTTGCTCTTTGGAAGAAAGCTATGACCAGCTTACACAGCATATTAAAAAGCAGAGACATTACTGACAAGGGTCAGTACGGACAAAGCTATGACTTTTTCAGTAGTCATGTATGGATGTGAGAGTTGGACTATAAAGAAAGCTGAGCGGTGACGAATTGATGCTTTTGAACTGTGGTGTTGGAGAAGACTCTTAAGAGTCCTTTGGACTGCAAGGAGATCCAACCAGTCCATCCTAAAGGAAATCAGTCCTGCATGTTCATTGGAAGGACTGATGCTGAAGCTGAAACTCCAATATTTTGGCCACCTGATGCAAGGAACTGACTCATTTGAAAAGACCCTGATGCTAGGAAAGATTGAAGGCAGGAGGAGAAGGGGACAACAGAGAATGAGATGGTTGGGTGGCATCACCAACTCAACGGACAGGAGTTTGAGTAAACTCCGGGAGTTGGTAATGGACAGGGAGGCCTGGTGTGCTGCAGTCCATGGGGGTTGCAGAGAGTCGGACACGACTGAGCGACTGAACTGAACTGTGTGTGTCTTAGTCGCTCAGTTGTGTCTGACTCTTTGCGACCCCATGGACTGTAGCCCACCAGGCTCCTCTGTCCACGGGGATTGTCCAGGCAAGAATACTGGAGTGGATTGCCATGCCTTCCTCCAGGGGATCTTCTCAACTCGGGTCGAACCCAGGTCTTCCATATTGCTGGCAGATTCTTTACCATCTGAGCCACCAGTGAACCCCTATTTAATACAATAGGTAATGGCAAGTACGGAGAAGGCAATGGCACCCCACTCCAGCACTCTTGCCTGGAAAATCCCATGGATGGAGGAGCCTGGTAGGCTGCAGTCCATGGGGTCGCTAAGAGTTGGACACGACTGAGCGACTTCACCTTCACTTTTCACTTTCATGCATTGGAGAAGGAAATGGCAACCCCCTCCAGTACTCTTGCCTGGAGAATCCCAGGGACGGGGGAGCCTGGTTGGCTGCCATCTATGGGGTCACCCAGAGTCAGACACGACTGAAGCGATCTAGCAGCAGGAATGGCAAGTATTGAGGTAATAGAGAATAGAGGGATAAGTATGGTCCATGTTCAGGAAATACTGGTAAATACCCTGATGTAAAAAACATAAAGCTAGATTGTCTCATGCACAACTTTGACATAAATTACTTTGTGTGTGTCTTTACCAAAGACTGTCAGGACTGCTCCAACTGGTAGTTTTCAGGTAAAAACCTGGGACCCTAGGGAAATGGCCACCCACTCCAGTGTTCTTGCCTGGAGAATCCCAGGGATGAGGGCGCCTGGTGGGCTGCCGTCTATGGGGTCGCACAGAGTCAGACACGACTGAAGCGACTTAGCAGCAGCAGCAGCAGCAGCAGTGATCAAATAGTCTTTTTTTAAAATGTAGAATATATGTTCTTACTTTAAACCCTTGGAGCTTTCAAAGACAAAGCATCCAAGAGCTAAATTCTACAGGCTCTTAGTGTATAACTTTGAATGGATTTGAACTTTAACTATAAATGGGAATACTGTTTGTGTTTCATTTGAGTTATTTTGTTGCATCGACACATTGTGAAAAATTCATTTTTTGTTGTGACTTTAAACGGGTTTTTTTTTTTTTTTTTAAAGACTCTATATAGATTTCTCAAAAAATAAATAAAGCACTTTAAATACTGCATTTGAGGGGCTTCCTTTGTGGTCCGGTGGTTAAGAATCCACCTTGCAGTGCAAGGGACTCAGGTTCAGTCCTTGGTTGGGGAAGATCCCACATGCCACAGAGCAGCTAAGCCCATGAGCCGTAACTGTTGAGCCTGTGCTCTAGAGCCCAGGAGTCTCAACTGCTGAGCCCATGTGTTGCAGCTGCTGAAGCCCTCACGCTCTAGGGCTTCTGGTCCGCAACAAGAGACGCTGCCGCAATGAGAAGCCCATGCGCCACCACTCCTGAGCCCAAATTCTAGAGCCTGTGCAATGAGAAGCCACCACAATGAGAAACTCAAGCACCACAAAAGAGTAGCTCTTGTGCACTGAAGACTCACCACAGCCAAAAAATAAAAATAAATAGATCTTTAAATAAATAAATTCATCTAAAAATCCTGTTAGGAAATGCTGCATTTGAGTTATATTTTATATAGAATTCTTAACCAGGCATCTGCTAACCTTTGTTCATTTTATTGCTAATATTCTTATGGTGCTGCTGTCAAACTACTGTGATGAAATTGAACATGTGCATATCACTGTGCAGAATAATGTTAAATTTCAGGATAAAATGAGTGATTTAAAGCATAAAAGAAGTCACACTGGAGAACCAGTGGATGCTACTTTCTCTCTTCTTCCCCAAAAGGATGTACCAGGGGTAGGTTAATCTTTCATAGTGGTAACTTCTGAGATTACTAAAATAATCCTTTATAGCTAATTCATTTTAAATTAAAAACATGAATTAAAACACAAAGTGTACATTTTCTAGCCAGTGAATGGTCATAGGAAGCAGTTAGCTTTATAACCCAATACTCTTATTATTTTAAGAATACATCTTAACATTTATAATTAAATAAGCAAAACTAAGCAAGTGGTGATAGTTTGGATAACACCTTCCAAGTATTTGGAACATTTCTTCCACAGTAGTTGGAGTCCCTGGCTCCTCTCTTTGAACCTGAGTAGATGGCCCTTTTTCTTTTGGGCTGTATTAATGTATCTTTAGAGCTCTAAACCACCATGAAAGAGGTTGACCTATGCTGAAGCTGTCATGGTAGAGGGTGCCATTGAAAAGCATGGCCTAGGAGCCCCAGCTGTTTTGAATCTACCCAGCCAGTGTGAATAAACAAGCCTTCAGATGGTTTTAGCCAGCCTTTAACTGCAGCCACATGCGAGACTTTAGTTGAGCCTCAGAACCATAAGCAGTAATAATAAATGACTGTATTGTTTTAAGTCACCAAGTTTTGGGATAGCATGTTAAATTTACTGCAGTAGTCAGAATATTTATGTATTTGTGTTATTGAGAAAAGAGGATTTTGTTTTATATTCAGGACTGTATTTTGTATATCATGTACCCTAGTCATTATTAATACAAGGTTCAGGAGGGTCAAATACCTGCGCCCCCCCGCCGCTCCCACCCCAAACAGTGATCTTTTTATTCTAATTGCCTCTTATCAGAGGTGAAGAAACTGGAGCTCAAATTGGGACTTCCCCAAAGATACCTAGCTCTTAAATGATGACCTGGATTTTCTTCATTCCAAACACAAATCTCGTCTGTATCATATTTCAGCAAATAAAAGATTTCAGTGGTGGAGAAAAGTAACAAATACAATCTTTTATATCAGGGAGTCAGAAAATATTTTAGGCTCTGTAGGCCTCATAAGATCTTTGTCATATGTTCTTTTCTTTTTTAAAAACACAACCTTAAAAATGTTGAAACCATTCTTGTCAGTCAAAAATAGGCTGTGGGCTGAATTTTGTCTTGCAGGTCTTAGTTTGCCAGTTTTGTGATTAAAACCAGTTACATTTTTGTTGTCATAGAGTATAAAATGGGTAAAAATTTGTAGACATCAAATGAGGATATTGTGGTTGAACTTAAAGTAAATTTAAGATGCTGCAATGTTTAGGATGCAAGGCTTTCTGATGCACTAATTTGAAATTAATTACTAGTGCACCCAACCTTTCAGTGATGTTTTGGGTTTTTGTTTTCTTACACTTTGTTTAAAGGTACTTCTATTGTTTACATGTAATTTAACCATATATTTAGAAAGCCTGGACTCTAGACAAGTGAATTTGCGTAACTTGAACTTCTCAGCTTCTATTTCTTTATCTGCAAAGCAGTCTAAAATATAGTTTATGTGTGTCATGTATGATATGTATGAAAGTGATAAAATGTTAGAAAAGCAAGTATTGATTAGTATTTTAAAAATTTGTAGATACTTTCTAAAACTGCAACTAATCTTTGGATTTGTCTAATAAAATTATTTATTGAAGTTTTTAAAGAGAGTAGTACCCTTTTTGTAGGTAAACCATGATTTAGGCATGTCTGAAATTTAAGTTGATATAATCAGCTTCACAGTATTTCTTTCTGTGTTAGATTTAGCATGTATAAAAGTATATAATTTCATGTGACTGTCCAAGCTTTTGGGTGGATATTTCTAATCAAGAACTAGCAATTTGCAAAGATTTAGGTAGCACTGTATTGATTGTCTTATTTGCTGTCATGTCATAGTTTTTTTTTGTTTGTTTGTTTTGTTTTGGTTCTACAGATGTCTTATCTTTCAGGATTTGTTGGACCCACTTTTTTACTGACTAGAGAACTTTGACCCAAAGATGGCTTAATATCTGAAAAACATGGATGTCTAAAAATCAAATTATATGTTTTTATTCTTTATTTATGATATAGTATCCAAAAATTGTGTTTGCACTGTTCAGGTTTCAAGGGGATTTTCTTCAGTGAAAACATGAACCCAAAGGATGAGAGAAACCATTTTGGTTTACATATCTTGATTTTCAGTAACATTAAAAAAAAAAAAAGGAAGCAGTCCATATAGTATATATTCATTTTAGAAAAATAGTAAAGTACAGGTAAGCATTTTTATGGCTCAAGGAAATCAGTTACTATTCTATTTCAGGCATATGTAATTTTCAGTGTTCTAAGTAGCAACTGTGGCTCCAGGTACAGAAGATTTGTTTTCTGTATCCTGTGTCACCTTGCTTTTCCTCTTATTTACCTACATTATCTGCTTTAGTTCTCTTCAGTACCTGATTTCTGTCCCTTTTTGGGGAAATTTGAGTTATATCTAACCTGTTCAAAGACCTCAGGTTAATAAACCTTGTTATACTTTGAGTGGGCTTTGCTTTTTGGCTAGAGCCATGGGTACAGTTGTCCTGTGTCATCAGTTTTTATGATTTTATATCTCTTGTTATGGCACCTTAAATTTGGAAAGATATTTTTGATGCTTGTATGCTTAGTGTTTAAAACATTGACCATTAGCTTTAGTGCCTTATTTGGGGGGAAAAATCAGTTTAAAGTAGTAAATACATAATTGCATATATTTCTAAGAATTTTTTTGTCCTATTAGACAGGATGGGGGCGGTATGAAGGAGGGTGGGATGATGAAACTGAGTTGTAAGTTTTCATGATCATTGAAAGTATCAGTTACAGTCAATGGTTTCTTTGTTTGGACAAGTTACACTTTTTATAGTCCAAACCAGCATCACTAATTTTCTTCTTTTAACCTGCTTCGATGTTATTTCAGACAACAGGATAGCTGTAGGGATAGTATGAAGATTTTGCTTTTCAACCACATTTCACATGTTAACATTTTTTACCATATTTGTCTTTCTAATTCATTCACACTCCATCTTTTGTCTGTTGCAGACGAGTCCTAAATACTTATGTATGTATTTTCTAAAAAGTAGAATTCTCTTTTACTTAACGGTAGTACTATCAAATCTGCAGACCTTATTTAGATTTCACTAGTTTTTCCAGTTAAGTCTCAGATCATGTGCTGTATCGCGTATCTTTTAGTCTCCTTTAATCTGAAGTGTTTCCTTAGTGTTTGTATTTCATGATATTGATGTTTTGGGATGCCTCTAAATTTGGGTTGGTTTTGTATTTGTTTCCTTATGTATAGGTTTAGGTTTTGCATTTTGCATAGGAATATTGGAGAAGTGTTCCATGAGTAGTGCGTCATACCAGGGTCCATGATACTGATTTGATCCACTGTGGGTGGTGATAACTTTGATTACTTGTTTAAGCTGGAGTCTGCCAGAGTTTCTGAATTGTAAAATAGTAATCAGTAAGTATTTTTCCCGAAATTCACAATCTTTGATAAATATGTGGGCTGTCGCTTCAGTTGTACCTGATGCTGTGTGACCCCATGGACTGTTGTTGCCTGCCAGGCTCCTCTTCTCCATGGGATTCTGCAGGCAAGAATGCTTGAGTGGGTTGCCGTGCCCTTCCCCCAGCGATCTTCCAGACCCAGGGATCAAACACACATCTCTTCACATCTCCTGCATTGGCAGGAGGGTTCTTTAGCACCACCTGGGAATCCCTTTGATAGATATGTTTATTTAAAAGTTATGCACCTGTATTTTTTTTTTTTTTTATTGTGCACATTTTAAAGCAGTTGACAAAAAATTAGAGATGAAAAGATGATGCACAAATAAGTTCTGACTTTTTCTTTTTGTACCCCAGTATATATCCTTTCATAGCCTAGGCTTTGTAGACCAGGGCTCTGTATCATATCCTCTGCTTTGTATGGTTTTATAGGAATTATTCTTTTGTCTTGATCCTGAAATAAAAACTCCTTAAAGGTTATGTTCTCATACTTAAATAACTTCACAGTAAGTACTCAGAAATAAATGCTTAATGGTAATGATTTTTCCCCATTACTTTTTAATTTCCTTGCTTTCAGATGGAGAACTTAATGTTCTAGATGATATTTTGACTGAAGTACCAGAACAAGATGATGAACTCTATAATCCAGAGAGTGAACAAGATAAAAATGAGAAAAAGGGTAAGATTTCTGTTTATTTTGTTAAAATAACAGTGTACATAGAGATAAATATCTTAAGTCTTTGCTTTTGTGCTTGTTCCTTGAGGCTCTTAACACCAAAAGCACAATCATAACAAGCAGTGGTACCCAATTCCACATGAAAGAGAGTAATACGTGTTTTTTCAAACGTGTGAAATGTCTCAGATAAGTGAATTTATTCCAGTATTTGAAAGCTGTGTTTTCTTTATAATTAACTTTGGAGTACAAATATTTCAGAAGACATTTTAAAGAAATGAGGCTTTTTTTCTCTCTGGTGTATTTACTTGTTGAACTTTGGTGAAATAAGTCTTAATACCCAAACCTTTTTTTTTTTTGGTATTTTTAAGGTTCAAAAAGAAAAAGTGACCGAATGGAATCTGCTGATACAAAGCGACAAAAGCCTTCTGTTCATTCAAGACAGTTGATTTCTAAGCCACTGAGCTCATCAGTTAACAACAACAAAAGAATGGTTAGTACAAAAGGAAAATCAGTCACAGAGTATAAAAATGAGGAATATCAAAGATCTGAAAGAAACAAGCGGTTAGAAGCTGATCGGAAGATTCGTTTGTCAAGCAGTGCCTCCAGAGAACCTTATAAGAGTCAGCCTGACAAAACTTGTCTGCGGAAAAGGGATCCTGAAAGGAGGGTCAAATCCCCTACACCAGATGATTCTGAGGTAGTCAATATTATTGCAGATATAATACAGAGAGCAATTCTTTCATTTCTGTGTGAGGCTAGAACTATTTATTCACTCTGACCTTGTTGTATGACTGCTGATTCCCTTTTTCTTTAAACATCAGAGAATTGGGCTTGAAGTGGATAGACGTGCAAGCAGATCCAGCCAGTCTTCTAAGGAGGAAGTGAACTCTGAAGAATATGGCTCTGACCACGAGACTGGCAGCAGTGGTTCTTCTGATGAGCAAGGCAACAACACAGAGAATGAGGAGGAGGGGGTGGAAGATGTGGAGGAAGACGAAGAGGTAGAAGAAGATGCAGAGGAAGATGAAGAGGTGGATGAAGATGGAGAGGAGGAGGAGGAGGAAGAAGAGGAGGAGGAGGAGGAAGAAGAGGAGGAAGAGGAGGAAGAAGAATATGAACAGGATGAGAGAGACCAGAAGGAAGAGGGAAATGATTATGACACTAGAAGTGAGGCTAGCGACTCTGATTCTGAATCTGTTACCTTCACGGATGGGTCTGTCAGATCTGGTTCAGGAACAGATGGATCAGGTACTAATTTTTATATGTTAAAGTTTGTCTTTTATTTTTTAGTTGACTTGATTGGTGTTCTTCTTGAATATTTTAAAATTGAATTATGAAATTTGAGGCACTGTGGCGAGGCACTGTGGGATGTTAGTAAGACTGTGCTGTGTTTTTGTTCTTTTTTTTTTTTAAATATGGTGTGTTTTGGAATGTATTATGCACTTGAATAAGATTTACATATCTTAGTAAAGGTGTTTCTCAGCTCCAAATTAATTGTATTGCAAATGCACATTACTTCATTTGTTTCTCTAATAAGGAAATATATCTGAGGTTTTATTGTTATAAATTCTTAGATTTACATACTAGTCGACACTAGCTTAAACACTGCTGTACTTAAAGTATATTCATATGGAACCTATCTGCTAGGTATTACAGTATTTTCATGTTAAATGCCTCTAGATTTCCATCATGTGGCAACAGAAATCAAAATAACTTTGTTTTTCTCCTGGGAGCATGAACTTTTATTTTTATACCTTTGGGTTGACTGACTGAGGCAATGCCTCCAGAGGGCTGGGTTTAAAAGGTATTAGATGGAAAATAAGAGTATAAAATTCTTGTGGAGAGACTGGGAAAGAATATTAGATGCTTTGCCACTTTCTCTGACCCAGGAGACTTAAAGTAGGAATGGTAGATAGTTGTAGTCACTAGGCTGAGGGGACCCTCTTTTGGGGAGAAATTCAGAAGGTAGAGTAAGGAGAGGTCAGGGTCCTTAAAGATCATTGGCCACTATATGATGATTATAGTGCCATGGCTGTCTTAATGTAAAGGTGCAACCAGATCTGCTACATAGGCCAAATGTAACAAACATTGGAACACAAGAAAAGTTCTGTTCTTTTGATATATGTGATAGTTACAATGTCATTATAGAATTTTATCATTTTAGTAGTACATTGTTGGTTAATCATATTCTTGATAGTGTAAATGTTAGAGCAGATGGCCAGGTATTCTCCAGTTGACAGCTGAAGGGCTGCTAGCCTTCTACTCACCAGAGTTCTAGGTTTGGGAGGTAGACAGGTTTTTGAAGGTGGTTAAAGAGTTAAACTGAACAGATGGGTAGTTGGGTTTAATACAAAAAAACTTGTGGAATCTATTACTATTATTCCATCATACTTTGCACAGACTGATGGGATATGCATTTATAATTTATGATAATGGATGGAGAACAAAAATTGCATTCAAAGTTTGAATGAATGTTCATTTATTGTGGAGAGTGTGAAAATAGAAAAGTAGGGGACATTTTATTGTAGGAATCTTCTTTTTGGTGTCCCCATTAGGAATGATATTTCTTTGACTTGAATGTTTATCTTGTTTAAGTTAAATAGGGGAGACTTATTTGGAGAAGGGAATGGCTACCCATTCCAGTATTCTTGCCTAGAAAATCCACGAACAGAAGAGCCTGGCAGGCTACAGTCCATTGGGTTGCAATGAATCAGACACGACTGAGCGAGTAAACACGCATGCCAAGGAGATTGTATAAATAGATCAGACCTGAAATCGTGTATTTTTAATAAGCTCCTAGATGCTGATACTTAGCAAGATACTTATTCATACTTTTTATGTTTTTTGTAGATTAGATATTTTGTATTGAATACTAACCAATGGTTTTTAGAAAACCTGGATATTAAAACTGTTGAGATTTATTGTTAGAGATACCTGGAACTCTTACTTTCCTTATTAAAGGAAGCTTTGTGACTTTTACATGGAACATGTTTTAAAGACTATTTAGTATGCAGGATATTATTATTTTTATCACGGAGCAGTTTCTATTACTGTGAAAGAAAAAGAACCTGAAACTTTAAAAGAGGGGTACCAGTTTTTAAATACAAAGAATGACAGTTTAGTTTCCTTGTCATGAATTTTCTAGCCTCTGGTTTATTTTACCTTATTTTTTCCTCTGAACTTTAGCAACTTCCTTTTATAATAAAAGTGACACAGTTGGTGCTTGTTAAAGGTTATTTTTTAGGTGACTTTTTTTTGATCTGAGAATAATAGTCAGGAGAGGGGATCATAAACTTAAGAACAATGAAAGTTAGTTGTACAAAAAAGATAAAAACTCCTTGGAGATTTTTCATGGTAATACAATATTTAACATTATATAAAAATTGTTGGGCAAGATCTGCTTCTGTTATTTTTCCTGCATCATCTTAGTTGAGAGATTCTTTTAGTACTTATAATCATAAAGTATTATTTTTAAACAGCAGTAGGAGTTGTATTATTCTTTGTGATCAATTTGTAATGTGTGGAAGTGGAAGTGTTAGTCACTCAGTTGTGTCCGACTCTTTGCAACCCCATGGACTGTAGCTCCCCAGGCTCCTCTGTCCGTGGAATTCTCCAGGAAAGAATACTGAAGTGGATTACCATTTTTTTCTCCAGAGGATCTTCCCGATCCAGGGTTGAACTTGAGTGTCCTGCATTGCAGCCAGATTCTTGACCATCTGAGCCACCAGGGAAACCTTGTAATGCTTAGATTCCCTAACGGTTCAAATAGGAAAAAGTAAAAGAAACGTGTTAGACATTTTGAAAGAAATAATTTAGAATGATTTTTTAAAAACAAAGTTTATTTTTCTAGTCTCCTTCATGTGCATGTCAATTGAGTCAATGAATTCAGTTCCTTCTGTATGCTAGATGCTATATAAGAATGTGTAGTCAGTGAACAAAACAGGCATGATGAGAGAAGAGATTTGGGATGTGACAAAAACTCCTGTTTCTCATCTGTTTGGTTGAGGTTTTCAGTTATTTTGTACTAAAACTTCAGTTTAATTTCTTTTCAAGTCTTAACAGTTTACCCTGAGGGAGAAGATTTTAAAACTTGAAAGTTAGGTCTTATTCAAAGCCGGCAGGCCTAGGAATACTTTTTTCTATAGCTAGCTATATGAATATCAGTATGTTCCCCAGTTGCTAGCTTTAAATGGGCTCGGTTTTGAAATTGTGTCAGTATGTACTGCCTTGCCTTTCTCTGTTTGCCAGAGTTAGAAACATCAGCATCATTTATAAACTTGTTAACAATCTTATTTGGAGAAGGTATTAGTAGTAAATTACAAGGGGGAGAAATGCTTACTTAGAAGGAACTTATTACCTTGTAGTTTTCCCTCTTTAAACTAGCTTAAACTTAGAATCCCCTTTCAAGAACAGTAGTAAAATATCTTTTCTATTCTCTTAATAAGAATAGAGCTCTTGTCTTGTACTTTCAAGTTAGAAACTAGGATCTGCCACTCAGGAACCATGGGACCCTGGCCAAGTTTCCTAACCACACCACTAAGTTGAGGTTTCCTTTTCTATAAGTGAGAATAATGGTATTATGTATCTTACGAGTTTGTTTTAAGGTTTAAGGGAGATAATCTATTTAAAGCTTTTAAAAAGAAGTTTATATGAAAGATCGTTGATTACTGTTATAACATTCTCTTATTTTTATAAAAATAAGTATATATGTTTTCTCCCATCATATTCCTTTTTTTAGCTGTAAAGGTGCTTATCATGAAGTAATTAAAATACTGATAAACAGAGACAGGAGAGCCTAATTCCATTTTAGGTCTTCATTTATATGCTTATAAAGTTCCAAATTAAGCTTGAAGTTGTTTTTATAAGTAATGCAAACCTTTTCTGTCTATTGAAGATTCCCAGCTTTTTAATAGCACTATACAGACCATCACTGAGATTTTAGAGATAAATTTTGAATTGAATTTGAAAAGCAGTAATTCAGGAAGGAAATGGTCAAAAAGAATGTATTTGAAGACACAGAAGCAAGCAGTGACAACCAGAAGGGACTTACTAGTTTAGTGTAATTTTTTTTATTTGAACAGTTGAAAACCTTTGAGTTCTGGGGTTCATTGGACATCTCAAATCAGACTTGGAATTTTGCTGAAGAATGATAGTAAGCTTTTTAAAAGAGGACTTAAAACAGTGATACTTGGTGCATAGAAGGGAACATTGTAATTTTTTTTTAACTTTATTTTGTATTGGGGTATCGCTGATTAACAGTGTTGTGCTAGTTTCAGGTGAACAAGGAAGGGACTCAGCCATAAATACACAGGTACCCATTCTCCTCCAAACTCCCCTCCCATCCAGGCTGCCACATAACATTGATCAGAGTACCTACTCTGCTATACCGTTGGTCCTTGTTGGTTACCCATTTTAAATACAGCAGTATGTACATATCAATCCCAAGCTCCCTGACTATCCCTTCCTCTCATTCCCCACTCCCCACCCCCAACCATAAATTGGTTCTTGAAGTCTATGAGTCTGTTTCTGTTTTGTAAGTTTGTATCATTTCTTTTTAGATTCCACATATAAGGGATGTCATAAGATATTTTTCTAGGTCTGATTTCATTCAGTATGACACTCTCTAGGTCCATCTCTGTTGCTGGAAATGGCGTTTTCTCATTCTTTTTTATGGCTGAGTAATACTCGGTTGTAGATATGTATCACCTATTCTTAATTTATTCCTCTGTTGATGGACTGTATGTTGCTTCCATGTCTTGGTTGTTGTAAACAGTGCTACGATGAACATTGAGGTGTATGTATCTTTTAGGATCATATTTTCCCCCGGATATATGCCCAGGAGTGGGATTCAGGGTCATACTAGCTGAATGTTTTTTAAGGAACATCCATACTGTTCTCCATTGTGGCTGTGCCAATTTGCATTCTCAAGAAAAGTGTAGGAGTGGTCTTTTCTCCCCACACCTTCTCCAGCATTTATTATTTGTGGATTTTTTGATGACAGCCATTCTGGCTGGTGTGAGGGAACACCATAAATTTAATTGAAAGAAAAGTAGTGTTTGCTTTGCAGAATTTTTTTTCCCGCCTTTTAAAACTTTAAAGACTTTCTTTTATATATAGGGTAAGTAGTTTTTAATTAATGGCTGTGCATTTTTATTTGATTCAAATTGGTGGGAGAAATAAAAAATGTGCTTAGCTTTTGAACAGTGTCTGGATTGGAACACTTTCTTCTGAGGAAGTTAAGTGGGTCAGGAGAGGTTAGTAATGAAAATCCAGAGGTTAGGGAAAATCTAGACATGATACATCCTTATTTGATTAATTTACATTGTAATGTTTTAAAAAATCTTGTCTTATTCTTTCTTAGATGAGAAAAAGAAGGAAAGAAAGAGAGCTAGAGGCATATCTCCTATTATTTTTGATAGAAGTGGAAGCTCTGCATCGGAGTCATATGCAGGTATTCTCATTTACTCTTATTTGTGATCATATCTGACTGATTCTAATGTAATCTGCTGTAAAAAGTGTGGAGGCTGTAGTTTAGCGTGAACTTGTTGATGTTCATTAGTATTGATTTCTGGCATGTTCAGTGTAATAATTCTAGAAGAAACTAAGCTTTTTCTTATTATTTTAATCCTGTTCTGTTACTGCTTAAATGGAATTTCACTTTTTTTTTTTTTTTTTTTCTTGGAAGATGATGATTCAGTGACTAGTTTTCTGAGTGAGAAATTGTTCAAATATTTTTAAAAACATCCAAACAACCCAAAAAGCAAAACACTCGTACACATTGAGAAGTATTTTTTTTGTGTGTGTGGGTGCGCCAGGAAGAATAATTTGTCTTGAATGAGAACTTTATGTGACAAGACTGTAGAAATTTTGTCTTATCTCTATTAAAGCCCAATCTGAACAAATGTACTTTGGCTAAATACAGGTTCAGAAAAGAAGCATGAGAAATTATCATCTTCCGTTCGTGCTGTCCGAAAAGGTATCATTTAAATTTGAAATTGTTTTCATTGCATGCTGCCTTAAAGTCATTATTTTGCCTTATTGGTTCTCCATTAATAGTTGGTTTTAATGTAGTAATGTTCTGATATATTGCATTAAGGGGGGAAAATATAATGTCTTACACAGAGCTCTGTATTCACTTTTTGCTGCCATATCTTTTAGAAAAATAGCAAACATCTTCAGCTACCTTAGTTTCTGGACAGAGTGGATGATGTGTGTGTAAAAAATATGTATATATTTTAATAGCATAAGAATTTATTACAATTTTAAATGGTTAATGTGATAAAAATCCATAAAATTTATAGCTATTTTCACACAAAATATGGATCTGATATATCGGAACATTACTATATTAGGTTTGCCTTCTTGCAAAATGCTGGTGTCTTTTCTTAGCTTTGCTTTACTACGTGTTGTGGCTTAGCTTTTCAGGTTGAATGGGTGATTATGAGTTTTAAAAGTTTAGCTGGGTTGCGGAGGGCTAATTTCAGTTAGTACAACTTAAATTCTTCTGTGTGATAATGGCCTCTGGTTAATCAGTTTGGATTTCTTTTTTTCAGATCAAACCAGTAAACTCAAATATGTTCTACAGGATGCAAGATTTTTTCTCATAAAGAGTAACAACCATGAGAATGTGTCCCTTGCCAAAGCTAAGGTATTAGCATCAGTTCTGTTGAAACTATCCTAACCTTGAAAATTTTACATGTGAAGGTGGACTTAACTATCACTTGAGTACATGAGATACTGTAATATTCATTAAAGCTTTAAAGCTCTTTCCCACAGTTGCCCTGCAGGGTCTGCTTTTTTTAACTGGTTAAGCAACCCAAGTAGTAACTTTAAGTTTTATTTTAAGTCTTCTGAAGATGAGTTTAGAAGTAAAATTATTCAATATTTGAAGAATATATTTCATTATACATTGTACTGCAAAAATGGTTCAAGTTTTGTGTTTCTTTATTCCAGTTGCTAGTTTATTATACCAACACTTTTTAAAAAGGTTCTTTAGTCAGCCAGTTTTTGTTTTGTATTACTGCTTGTTTTCCACCTTGAGGTTTTCTTGCAAAGAAGGTGTTCCTCTATGGAGAATCTCAAAAGTAAGATCACTTGGATTTCAAAGAAAAGAGAAGACTCAGTTTACAGGCCCACCCTAGCCTTTACAAAAGGGATATACCTGGTTGCTGTCAGATGTTGTAAGATTAATTTTTTTCTAATGTTTTGTTGTAAAATACATCTACTTTTTATACAAACTATTACAGTGTTTTCATATTTTTGGTTTAAGACAGTTTCCACTGACTTCAAGAAAGGTAAAACTAAACATTTTTTTAAAGATATTTCTGTCAGTATAATGATTCTGTATTTCTGATTTGCGGTTAACCCATTCAGTTTTACAGATGGAAGGAATAATATGCCAAATAACTATGTAATGGAAATTTATTCTGTTCCTCAGCTGGAGTGGATTTAGGCAAAAGTGTTTAAGCATCTAGTGTGAATGAGATCTAGTATGTATCAGCAGATCAAACTGAATTGGAGCTTCTGCTTTACTTTACCATTCTGCCTCTTAATCTTTCATGAAGAAAGAATTGATTAAAATGCTTTGGAAATGGTAGCTGTGTTCCAGCTGTACATAAAACACAAGTCTTCAAACTATTGGTATATGAAAATTTGAACTTAAATTGAAAAGAAAAAGGATTCAAACTTAATAGAAATTCTTCCCTGTGATTTACTCACATATTTTTGCATCATTAGGCAGTTTTTATTTTACTTATTTTTATTTTATTTTTTAAATTAAAAATTTTTTTGGCCCTGATACACTACATGTGGGATCTTAGTTCTCTGACCAGGAATTGAACCTGCGTGCCCTTCAGTGGAAGTGCAGAGTCCTAATCACTGGACCACTAGGAAAGTCCTTGAGCAAGTTTTGTTTTTGTTTTTTCAAATTATGAAACTAGGATAACACATTTATTGGATACTACAGAACAAAATTACATATAATTCCACTACAGATTACAGTTAACTTTTTAAGTAGATGAATTAAGATTTTTTTTGTTGGAGTTTCAGTATCACACTCTAAAATTAACAGAGTGAATATACAAAAGTAGAACAGTATAGTAGACGTGAAAAGCACTATGAACCAATTCAACATAATTAAGATTTTATACAGTTTTCACACAACAGCAGGGTACAAATGCTATTCATGTTACCATAGACTGTAATCCAGGAGACAATTGGAACATATCCACGGATGTAAAACAAAGTGAAAAATTTCATAGTCTAAAGGTATTGAAATCATACAGTCTGTTCTCTTATTGTGGAATTATGTTAGAAATCAATGTCAAGAGATATTTGAAAATAATACACATATTTTCAAGTGTATTGTGACATTTACCAAAAGAGATCTCTGACTTAGCCATTGAAAGTTTAGACACAATTTTTAAAGAAGAAATGTACACATTGTGATTCACTTTCAAACAAAATGTTTTTCTGGTAGTAAATGGTTCTAATTTAGAGTAACTGTTGGTGATTGTTTTTATTGTATAAAATTCTAGCTCATATGTTTTGGTCAGCTCCTGCCCTCGTGTGTTTCACTCATAGTTTTAATATTTTTGTTAAGTTTGGTTAATTTTCTCCATATTTTTCCCGAGTATTATATTATTTTGACTGCTGATAAATAGGACCTTTATTCATAATAGCTTATTGGTAGCCTTGGTCTTTTGCAAATATAATTGGAAACATAAAAGATTTATATTAATTTCAATCTGTGATCTTCACATCATTTATATAGGGTGTATGGTCTACACTGCCTGTAAATGAGAAGAAATTGAATGTTGCATTCAGATCTGCAAGGAGCGTTATCTTAATATTTTCTGTGAGAGAGAGTGGAAAATTTCAAGGTAAAATTTCATTGTTAATTTTTCAAGGGAAATTTCAGGGTAAAAATAAATTGGATATGTAAAAACATTAATTATATTTGCATGAATACATTATAATTTCTTCCCTTAGGATTTGCAAGACTTTCTTCAGAATCACATCATGGAGGATCTCCTATACATTGGGTACTTCCAGCAGGAATGAGTGCTAAAATGCTGGGAGGTGTCTTTAAAATTGATTGGATTTGCAGGTAAATTACACACTTCACTGTAGATAATTAAAATTGCCCTTGTTTTAAGTGGGCTACCAGTTGATAATGTTAACATGTATGTAGTTGTAATCTATTATCCTAATTATTCTCCCCTTTTTTGGTCTTACTCCTAATCTGATTGGGACCTGTGGGGTTTATTCAACAATATTGAAAGTAAAAATAACATTATATACTTTGTTTACAACCTTTATAATCTAAGATGCATAGGGCAAAGATTTAGTCACGAGTTTTATGTATTTCATTGGTTCTCTGTGTTAGTAACATAGCAGAATTTATGAACCAGACAAATGCTTGGAATGTTACTTAACATTTATATTTAGTGGTTTAACTTGGCATTTTATTACTGTAAAGTAGGAAAATAGTCACTCTTTGGCTTGGCTGAATAACATTTTGGAGTTGACTGATTTAGTTGTGAACAAGTAGTGTTTTTTAAGGAAGTTAGCAAAGTCATGTTAGTTAGCATTGTGATTCTTGAAACTGAAGTAATTAAGATTTAAATGTTTGTTATAAAAATAACTTACTTTGAACTCAGAGTTATTTACTACTTTTTTTGATTTTACTGAATGATTTTACATTGTTTTAAAAAAAAAGATTAAAACAGTCAGTTTAGATAATGCAGAAAAACTTAACACTTCAGGAAATGGACAGTTTGTTGTCTGGAACTGCCAGCTGGGGTGAAGGCAGAAAGCTTTTATAGGATAAATAGTAATGAATAAGAAAGATACTAATAAGAGATTATTTGACTGGGTGGGGTAGCATTGTCAACCTTGCTTGGAATGAGGAAGCCCAGAGCTGGCTTCATGTTTGGGGACTGGCTGGTAGGACATACTGCATTTCTGGTCAAATGGAGCATTTATAGGGACATGAAAGTTACCTAAATTTCAGTTTGCTGGTTTGGCACCTTGGGCAGGAGTGACTCCATCTTGGGCCTAAAAAGGTATTTCAACAGTCTGAAAAGCTAGTTATTTAAGTGATCTTGGCATGCACAAATCTACTACTTGTAAAATTAATTTTAGTTAAATAAGAATTACCTGAAAGGAACCATAAGGATTTTTTGGTATTATAAGTTGACTTAGGTGGATTTTGAGGGGGATAGAGGAATTAGATAAGAAGGAAAAATGCTATTTGTTTTCATGAAGGCAAACTAACACACAGAAGAACTATGAAATCAGAAACCTTGGGGGTGGGAGGTGTTGGGTATGTTGGGTGATAGAGGGAGCCACCTTTTTAATGAAGCAGAGTCAGTAAAGAGAACAACAAAAGGCAAAGATTATTATTAATGTGGGTCAGCCTAAGGAGTTAAACGTTTACTTTGGGACAGTGAAGAACTATGAAAATACATGGGCAGTGATACAGCAGACTATGTTGATATTTAATGGAATAGCAAAATGCTAGAGATATA
The DNA here is from genome assembly GCF_029378745.1 of Bos indicus. Taxonomy (NCBI): domain Eukaryota; kingdom Metazoa; phylum Chordata; class Mammalia; order Artiodactyla; family Bovidae; genus Bos; species Bos indicus. Next base: position 84,829,390 of record NC_091765.1, read on the forward strand.
TATATATATCACCATTACTTTCTATAGGGAAAAATTAGAAGCAATCTAAATTCTCTTGTACAGGAAATTGGTTAAGTAAATTATGGTTTGTAATGTAATACATGTAACATGGAAAGATTTAACAGATGAAAGGATACATAATTACATTGAAATGCATTGTTAGCATGGTGAGACTATAGATAATATTCCCATACTCCATTGTACCCAGGGTTTTAAAATGAAGTTCTTTATTTCTAAAATTAATCATAATCAAAATTACAAAGTTTAGAAATCTGGTGGTAGTTTATAGGGAAGACAAGTTATTTCTTAGAGATGAGACATTTTTACTTATAATTTTTTTGATAGATAAAGGCCAAAGGAAAGGTTTGCTAAGTCTATGGTTTTATGACTAGAGACATTACTGGTGTCGCTGAAAGATATTTGGAGATGATGCTTTCTTAGGAATAGAAGAAAAGTAATTACCCAGTTTTAGATTGGTGGTAGCAAATTTTATTTTGAATTTTACTTATTTAACTTTTATTTTCAAATTATTGATAAATTTCTCAATTTTAGAAAATTAATTTATACACAGATTATTGTGTCATTTTCTTCTTCATTGACTTACTGGCAGTTTTACTATCTTATTTATATTAGCAACAGAAGAGGTAAAAATTCAAATAGTCCATCCTTCTAGCAGTTCGCAAAATTTGGGGTAGTAATTCTTATTTTTAAGTAAGTTTTAAGGTTTACCTGAAAAGAATATTTTTAAATTAAAAAAAATACAGCTTTAAAAAGAAAAAGTCACAAGTATGTTCAAGAGTAATTTTATAGTACTTAAAAGTTCTGAGGAGGCACATGATATTATTACATTGATATTTCCTTGGGTAAGTCACTTGAACTGTTCTCCATATGAAATGAGAATTACTTATAACTGTTAGTGTTAAAATGATTCAGTTCAGTCACTCAGTCGTGTCCAACTCTTTGCGACCCCGATGAACCACAGCACACCAGGCCTCCCTGTCCATCACCAACTCCTGGAGCCTACCCAAACTCATGTCCATTGAGTCGGTGATGCCATCCAACCATCGTATCCTCTGTTATCCCCTTCTCCTCCTGCCCTCAATCTTTTCCAGTATCAGGGTCTTTTCCAATGAGTCATCTTCACATCAGGTGGCCAAAGTATTGGAGTTTCAGCTTCAATATCAGTCCTTCCAATGGACACCCAGGACTGATCTCCTTTAGGATGGACTGGTTGGATCTCCTTGCAGTCTAGGGGACATCAAGCATCTTCTCCAACACCACAGTTCAAAAGCATCAATTCTTTGGCGCTCAGCTTTCTTTATAGTCCAGCTCTCACATCCATACATGACTACTGGAAAAACCATTGTCTTGACTAGACGGACCTTTGTTGACAAAGTAGTGTCTGCTTTTCAATATGCTATCTAGGTTGGTCATAACTTTCCTTCCAAGGAGTAAGCGTCTTTTAACTTCATGGCTGCAGTCACCATCTGCAGTGATTTTGGAGCCCAGAAAAATAAAGTCTGACACTGTTTCCCCATCTCTTTCCCATGAAGTGATGGGACCGGATGCCATGATCTTAGTTTTCTGAATGTTGAATTTTAAGCCAACTTTCTCACTCTGTTCTTCTTCGCTTTCTGCCATAAGGGTGGTGTCATCTGCATATCTGAGGTTATTGATATTTCTTCCTGGCAATTTCGATTCCAGCTTGTGCTTCCTCTAGCCCAGCGTTTCTCATAATGTACTCTGCATATTAGTTAAATAAGCAGGGTGACATTATACAGCCTTAACGTACTCCTTTTCCTATTTGGAACCAGTTTGTTGTTCCATGTCCAGTTCTAACTGTTGCTTCCTGACCAGCATACAGATTTCTCAAGAGGCAGGTCAGGTGGTCTGGTATTCCCATCTCTTTCAGAATTTCCCACAGTTTATTGTGATCCACACAGTCAAAGGCTTTGGCATCATCAGTAAAGCAGAAATAGATGTTTTTCTGAAACTCTTTTGCTTTTTCGATGATCCAGTTTAAAAGGATTAAACTTTAATAAATATAAATCAGATATGATAGTTACTAGAGTTTTATTTAAGTGCCTTTTGGATTTAATAACTGGCTCTGAGTTTTTTTTAGGTGTGGTCCTTGGATCACTTGCATCAGCAGTATCTGATTATTAGAATGTAGGATTCTGACATGTGCCTCAAACCTGTATGCACACACTCATGCTCACTCACTCAGTTGTGTCCAACTCTTTGTAACCTTTTGGACTTTAGCCTGCCAGAATCCTCGGTCCACAGGATTATTTTCAAGCAAGAATACTGGAGTGGGTTACCATTTCCTCCAGGGGATCTTCCCAACACAGGGATCAAACCTGAGTCTCCTGTATCTACTGTATCTTCTGATTTGCAGGTGGATTCTTTACCACTGAGCCATCGGAGAAGCCCCATAGGCACACTTGAGTTTTTAAGACTAGATGGTGCATGGTAGCACATAAGGAAGGAAGCATGCATAAAAAGTCCCAGTTGCCACTGGGAGTTAGATCAAAATAAGACTAAAATTATAAAATATTATTCAACCAGAATTAAATCTGTGTTTTAACCTCACCCCTATCGGGTCCATTCCAAATAACCCATTTCTCTTTTCTTTCATGGTTTCTCTGCTATTCCTGTTAGCTTTAATGACCAACTATTTAGTATATACAGAGTCTTTGTACAGTTCATGTTCTTTTTTTAAATATGCCCCATTTACTAAGCTCCTTAAAGTAGAGAATCACTGCCATGTTACCTAGAATACTCACAGTAGAGAGAAACATCTGTAGGCCTCTTCCTTACATGTCTGCTCAAAAGCTAGTTTTTAGGATGCCTGCTATATACCCGTGATAACCACAGATGTACCATTTCTCTTAGTTTTAACCTGAGCCCTGTTTTACTTAAAGCGTCATAGTTCCCTGTGATATTCAGGCTGAGATTAAATAATTTGTCAAAACAGTGGGCATATGTCTCTGGAATTCAGTTAGAACCAGTGCCATCAAAGAACCACCAAAGAATTTTAACCCCAAGTGACTCAACCAGCTCAACATAATGCCTTTTTTTGGGACCAAGGGTAATCCATGGCTAATGTTTAAATAGCAGTGATAATTCTGTGCAATAATAACTTGAAACCTTCCTGTGCTTTGGTAGTTGAAAGTGAAAGTGTTAGTTGTTCTGTCGTGTCCAACTTTGTAACCCCATGTATTGTAGCCCTCCGGGCTCCTCTGTCCATGGAACTTGAGGCAAGAATACTGGAGTAGGTTGCCATTCCCTTCTCCAGGGGATCTTCCTGACCCAGGGATCGAACCCAGCCGGGTCTCCTGCATTGCAGGTGGACTCAACCATCTGAGCCACCAGGGAAGGTTGTAGGTTATTCCTTTCTGTAACTTATTAACTGGCAATTTAGAAGAAAAATATAAGAAACTTAAAATACAGTTTTTAACTATAGATCTGTGTCTGGATATTCTAGGCTTTGCTATGGCTTTAGTTTAGCTTAATGATGATCTCTTTCCTCCCAGCCCTCCCTGAAGTGGCGGGGTGGGGATGTGTGTATATATGTATATATGTACACATATATTTTTGTTTGTATACACTCTTGAACCACTCTTGATGTGTGAGGTAAGATGTCTTTTAGATGAAGATTCAGGCCTTTTAGTAGTACCTAGTGGGCATTTATTTCCACCACTCACTGCTCACTTTTCCCATACATTTACATCACCACCACAACAGATCATGCCACTTTGTAACTTTAATCTTTTCCTGTAGATGTTAAAAATATTTTCTGAGGTTTAAAAAAGTCCAAACTTTGAGCATTAATATTCATCTTTAAGAAAATTCACATAAGGCTAGAAGTAAATGGTTGTATAGCTTGTCCATTGGACCAGGTCATTTGCATGTAATTTTTCTTCTCTGTTATGTCTTCACTCAGGTCCTTTTCATTGCTTCAGAAGTATCTCTGCTTTACCTTTCTACCTATGACTTTTCCTGAGTCACTTTTCTTTCAGGCTTATCCCTTATGCCACCTTTACCAGGTGGCATATAGAAGCATTTTCTATTTGTTTCTTTCTTGCTTGCCAAGACAAATACGACCATTCACATTAAAAGCAAAAGTTCTATACTCTGTTTATGGTACTCATTCTTTTTACAAAATACTTGTGTGTGCTTATTTATTGTTTGGTGAAAGCTGTTTAAAAAAGGTTAGGAATTAAAGCTTTTTATCTTACTCATCTTTGTATGCTTTTTGAGCAGTTTTATTTGTAGATATAGTTCTTTAATTAAAGCATTTCTTTAATTTGGCATTACTTTATACACAAATAGATGAAACATTATTGAATGATGTTAATTTCTGATTTTTTTTGGCAACAGGTATTTATTACTTGTCATGTTTATGTTCATTGTTGTGCTATAAAAATGCAGGGTATCTTTTTTTTTTTAAACTTGGCGAGACTATTTTGCCCTGTGGCTCAGAAACTGGAGCCTATAATATAGAGTGAAGTAAGTCAGAAAGAGAAACACCAATACAATATATTAATGCATATATATGTAATTTAGAAAGACAGTAACGATGACCCTATATGCAAGACAGCAAAAGATACAGCGATGTAAAGAATAGACTTGTGGTCTGTGTTGGAGAAGGCAAAGACAGGATGATTTGAGAGAATAGCATTAAAACATGTGTATTACCATATGTAAAATAGAGGACATGAAGCAGAGTACTCAAAGCAAGTTCTCTGGGACCACCCAAAAGGGGGTAGGGTGGGGTGGGAAGGGAGGTGGCAGGGGGAGGACACCTGGGAGGACACGTACATCCGTGGCTGATTCATGTCGATGTATGGCAAAAACCACCACAATATTGTGAAGTAATTAGTCTCCAATTAATAAAAAATGAAGTATAGCATTGTAGTGTAAGAGGAGAGATAGTGCATAATTAATACATGCAAATATGTAAATTTATAAGTATAAAATTTTGTATTATTGCTTTAGCAAAAGGGGAAGATAATTGAATCTGGGAAAGCAGTCTTGAACCAAGGGTAGGGGACATGTATTCATGTGGTATTAACTGCCTGGTTAAAGTTCATCTCTTTATTGATCAGTTATTAAAATATACAAGATTTTTAGTACATAGATATAAGATGTAAACATTTGATGTGTTATTTCATTTGCAAGCTACCTAAAACAAGTTTGAAGAGAGTGGCACTATCCTTATATTTATAAGATGAAGAAACTCAGGTTCAGAAAAGTTGAGAGAGACCAAACTGTCTTGGTGTCTTAGCTCATATTTTTAAGCATATTTAGCTTTTTTTTTTCTTTTTGAGAATACAGGAGAATGTGAAAAGTGTGTCTCTGAATGTGGCTTTGTTTCTGGGAAATAATCTCTATCAATCTTATTTAGTCGCATTTAAGTCATGATTAATAGGAATTCATTACTAAAGTAGTATAAGGTCTTTAAAAGATTCTGCAAAATAGTATAATTGATATCACTTTGTGTTTAGGCGTGAATTACCCTTTACTAAGTCAGCTCATCTCACCAATCCTTGGAATGAACATAAGCCGGTAAAGATTGGACGTGATGGACAGGTTTGTTGTTTTAATTGATTCTAAAAAACATATATTTAATCACTCTTATAGAAATCTTTATTGAAAGATATTTTAAAACCATTTTTGAGTGAATTTCTGAGAATGATTGGGGAAAATATTCTTATTTGGAGTTTGTGATTACTGTAATTATGACTGATTTGATATGACCTCCGTTAATGTAGAAAGGTAGATTTATTTGGTACTGGATTTATACAATTGAAGGAAAAGTTTTTGAAGAGAACTGGCACGATTTTAAAAACCTTTTAGGTTTAGGTTTTTCATTGTATTATTACTGCTTAACAGATTCTGATACATTTTAGAAATGCCACTTAACATCTTTACTGAAGTTTTCTGAATAGAAAGAAACTATTAAAAGGAGATGAGTATGTGTATACGCAGGTTGTCGAGTCTGCAGATAAAATTAAAAATGTGCAGTGATTTAAAATAAACCTAGGCTTGTGACCCTTAGTTTTCTAAATGTAATTTTGAACCAAGTTTTTATTGCTTGTAAGTGAAAATGTTGGTAATTTAAAATAAAAATTATATAAAGCCCATAGATTAGTTTGCCCTTGTTAATATATTCCAGTGCATTTAGCAATTCATAACCATGAAAATTGTTGACACACTAAACATTTTTTCTCCATTGTATTAAGATGGATGACTTCATCCTGATACTTAATGTATTTTGCACAAAGAAATATTCCTTTGTTACAGAGGGTGACTGTCACAGATTCTGTAGTTAACCTTGGAGATTCTGTACTGTGCTTAGTCCTTCATTTGTGTCTGACTCATTGCAACCTCATGGACTGTAGCCCACCAGGCTCTTCTGTCCATGGGAATTCTCCAGGCAAGAATACTGGAGTGGGTTGCCATGCTCTTCTCCAGGGTATTTTCCCAACCCAGGGATCAAACCCTGGTCTCCCGCATCGCAGATGGACTCTTTACTGTCTGAGCCACCAGGGACACCATTTTTCCCCTTACATAAATACATGAAACACTTTTGAAAAGCTTTTTAAAATCTTTCAAGGAAGTTGATTGGAATCTCATGTGATCATCAACCTTGGGAAGGAAACCTCCAAGTCAGCCTATTTTTGTTCTGTACATCAGGAAAATACAACAACTCTATCAAAAGTTTCTCCTTTTTTTCATTTTGTAAATTACTGCTTTCTTATTCCAGGAAATTGAACTTGAATGTGGAACCCAGCTTTGTCTTCTATTTCCCCCTGATGAAAGTATTGACTTGTATCAGGTCATTCATAAAATGCGTCACAAGAGAAGAATGCATTCTCAGCCCCGATCAAGAGGACGACCATCCCGTCGAGAACCAGTCCGGGATGTGGGAAGGTTAGAAACGTTCTTTGGACTGATAATAGGCACATATATCAGAATAACATGATGGAGGAATATGATTCGTCAAAAGTTTGTCCTGCGGTAAAGAAGAAAGAGAAAATCCTCAAATCAAGCTGCATGGACTAGTTTGTGGCTTCATTGAGGATTTCAGATGGTCACCTTGGTCTCAGTCATTTTTCAAGAGGAAAATGGGGATCTTTCCTTATGCAGAAAAAATTATCTGCTAAAGAGTGATAACCAGTTTAGATTAGATAGTAATCTGATAATACAATGTATACCATTGAAATGAGGTAGGCCTTTGTTGCTAAGAACAGGCTAGAAAGGAGGAAGAGGAGGAAGTCTTTATTTGCAAAAATTGTTAATATTTTGTAAAAAGCCTTTTCTTTCAGGTGTGTCTCTGGATAAACCTTATCAGATATGGGACTTTTATAAAGGATCACTATTATTTTTTCAGAAGATGACGCCTCATTTATTAGAGGATAAAATATTTTAAGTTATTTTGATATTCAAGAGGAGCATTGTTGGGACTGTTTCAGATTTTACCATCGTGATGTGTTAACCCCATTCTCAATATTGTCTAACATGTACCCCGTGAATTCACACATCTTGCTGAGCTTCTGAAAACTAGGTTCTTTCCAAAGGGGATCAAGTGGCCCTGGGAGACCCGGCAACAAACCAAAAAGAAGGGCTGTTGCTGTGTCTGTTTACAGCTTTTCCAGATGCTGGCAGTACCTGTGGACTTAAAGTGTTTTTTAGAGGATCGCCATGGTTGTTGATCACTACTTTATGAACTAAACAGCATTTTCCAGGAAAAGGGGTTTTAACTTGTTACAGAATTGGAGAAGTCTTTGCAAAGGACTGATTTAAGCCCTTCACCCAACACCTTACCCTGAGTAGATATGCATACAGCTAAATCTAAAATATTCTGCTAAAGACTGTTGGATGTGTGGTTGATGGGATGAAACCTTTGGTTAAGTTTCCTTTTGGTGGAAACATCCTGTGGTAGGTACAGATAATCCAACAAGAGTCCCCTTTTCTTTGAGCTTAAGAAGGACACTGTCAAGTAGGTAGGAGGAAACCTGGCAGAGCCCCCTTACTTTTGGCCTAAAAGGACTGATCACCAAGATGTCTTTTGAAGTTTTAAGCTAAGAGATTTCCAGTGCAATACAGTACATACAAGTGAAGTTTTTACCTCAGATTTGCAATGGACTGTAAACTATACTTATTACACCACTACTCCTCTCAAGCCTGCCAGGGCCTCCATATTTGTATGTGGCTTACAGCTTAAAGTCAGTAGTTGGACTACTTTATGAACTGTTACTATCATGTTTTATACCGGTCGTAAATGCACTCCCCAAACTACAGGAAAGCGGTATGTTTATTTTTTAAACCAGTTTTTAATTTTCTTAGTCTTATTTATTGTAGATGCAACTGTTTTTATTATGTTGGGGGGCTTGGGTTTATTGCAGCTTTGTAGTTTGAGTGAACTTGTGTTACAGAAGTTTATGAAAGCAGTAAACATTCAGAAATAACTGGAAAGCTAGTGATGCCCAGGTTATTACAGAGATTTTGACAAGGGTAAAAAGACATATTTATTATTACCTTAAAAACCCTGAAATTTTGTTTTTTAGTTTGTATAGCTCTTTATTAAATGCTAAGTATAATGAAGTGTATTTCATGATGTATATACGTTAACCTTAATGGTTACATTAACCTTTGAGATTTATGGAAGATCGTGAAGAGCAGCCTGCTGCAGATAGTAAAGTTTCACCTTCTAAAGAATACATTTTGAATTTGTATTATGAAACTCTGTTAAAACTCTGCCCCATTATTTGCCAGTTTATTTTAAGGCATTGTTTCTGGGAAAAAATTCCCACAATTTGTAAATGTTATTAACTTTAGAAATTAGTTTTTCAAAGTATTTAAACATTTTTAAAACTTTCCTGTAAAATAACTTTTAATAAGTATCAAATTTTCTGTATGATCATGTGAAAAGTATAATTTTGTACAAAGCAGAAGAAAAATATTTAAGAAATACATAATTTTATTCAGATTTAACCTAAAATGACACTAATAAGTTTAAATATATAGATTTTAGGGTTACCTGTTGTGTAATGATGAGAAGTTTTTTCCCCTTTATTTTACCTGAATGAAGACTTTATTCAGAAAAGTGTTTTAATTGTTAAACTGGATATTTATATTAGCTTTAGCTCATTTACTTTTGTTTAGATAACTAAAATGTGATTTACGTATTTTGAACAGATTACTTTTAAGTGTCTGATCATAGCACAAGGATTAGAGAATATATTTCTTTCTAGCAATACATCTAAAGGTTGGTGTATAAGAATTTGAGAAATTAAAATTTAGAGATTTTAAGATGTTCACGAAAGACGAGGCTGTTATTCTAAAGGAAATAATGAGCTTTTTTTTGTACTTATTTCTGTCAGAAACTCTTGCTTTGCTGTTTGTTCTCCTAGCAGTTTCTGGTTTAATTTCTAATGTGTCTAATTTATGTAGGCGTCGACCAGAAGATTATGATATTCATAACAGCAGAAAGAAACCAAGGATTGACTATGCCCCTGAGTTTCATCAGAGACCAGGTTAATATTTTATAATCCTGCAGATATTTGACTTGAAATGATTAAAAACAACAACAGCACAGAATCTTCTATCATGACCCTATAGTTTTAAAAGTGAGAAAACTTTAGGATGCAGCTATTAATGACCTGAAATTGTAGGAAATGGAAACTGCACTTGTGTTTTAAGATTAAATAGGGAAAGCAATGAACTTACACTCTTATTAGGATTTTTATTCTCTTTGATACTTAGTATTTCCTGTGGTAGAAAGCTTTAATTGGAAACTGAAATTATGCTGTATTTTTCTAAATACATCTTTGATTTTCATATTTTTAGAGAGGAATGGGAAATGCTTGGTTTGTAATCTAAAAGCAGCTTTTCAGTTAACCTTTCCCTTACTGGAGTTGAAAAAGGCACACTGTAGTTAAAGAGAAGATATTTATTTAAAACAGTCAGTGATACACTTATAAAAATCAGACCATTTGGAAGTTGGTGTTAGTGAGCATTACAGCCTTGTTACATGACAGATGGCTTGATAAGCCTCATTCTTCTCCAAAATGGGATATTCTGAAGAAGTAAAATTTTTCCCCAGTAACTTGGCCACTTAAACTTTTTCACATTTTAATTTACTAAGTTCTTATGAGAAGAAGAGGGGAGAATATTTCTCTGATTACTGTGGTTCTTTCATTTAAAATGTATATATTTTAATTTTTACAACTTTCGTTAATTTTGTTTTTCTCCCCTTAAGTTTGCATTTTTTAAAGCTTTGGTTGACTTAGCAAGGCTTATGTATTCTCAAGGTGGAAGGTAAACATTTGTTTTAAGGAAGACCTATTACAGTGTCCTCAAGATAATTCCTCTGTCCTTACCTTCCTATGGTGCAGCATGAAGAAATTTCTGTCTAGCAAGAATTGGGGTGTGGATTTAGAAGATCCATATGCAAACCTCTCTAACAGTTTATAATTCTGTGATATCAGTAAGTTATTTAGTTACTTTCTAATTATCATGTAATCCGAGAAGAAAATCTGAAAATGGAACAGTATGATAATAGTATCACTTAATAGCTTCACTATTATATCATGGGAAGAATTGAAATGAGTGGTAAGGAAGGTTTAATTATGATGCCATAATAAAAAATATAAGTTTGATATACTAAAATGCTTGATGTTTGAACAGGGTATTTAAAGGATCCACGATACCAGGAAGTAGATAGGTAAGTTGGGTTCATTTTTGTTCAGTTTTGAATTACATTCTTGGAACTAGTTTATGAACCACCTGAATTTAGTTTCACAAATCTTATTCCCAACAGACGGTTTTCAGGAGTTCGCCGAGATGTATTTTTAAATGGGGTAAGCATTTCTTTTTTTTTATTTAATGCACATAAAATCAGTATCTGCTTTATTTTGTAAGTTCTGGGTTTTTATTTATTGACATTATCATCTTTCATTTTAGTCCTACAATGATTATGTGAGGGAATTTCATAACATGGGACCACCACCACCTTGGCAAGGAATGGTTTGTATTAATTCTGTTTTTGCAAGTTATATAATTTCATTTGCAGTTCCATACATTTTGAATGCTTACTTGGAGTATGATTGTTACAGTTACCCATTAAGAGACATAAAATACATGTCTGGTGATAAGTAAAATTGCATGCTGTTTTTAAAGTAAAGGCTAATGAATGATTGGATTTGTATTAATAGTGGAGGCTTAGTTGATAAATGTTATGATTTATTATTGTGGTGGCTAGTAGTGTAAACTCTTCAGGGTTCAAATACCTTCCCGTCTCAGCTCTGACTTTAGAAAAGTTTCATAATACATTTTTGTCTTAGTTTTCCTTATCTGTGAAATTTGGATATCCATTCATTCTTTGACTCATCAAACTATTTAGTACCTACTCTGCACCACCCTGTTTGCTCTGGGTGTACATCAGTGAATAAATTGGGACAGTATGCCTATGCTTGTATAGTTTAAAATTTAATGGAATAGTGTCAACCTTGTAGGATTGTCAAGAAGCTAAGTTTGCAAAATACATGTTAAGTTTAGCATAGTGCCTGACCCTGATATTCAGTAAATTCTCTATGTTAAATAAGGTTAACTAAATCTTGTTCCTGAACTTTAATTTTTTTCTTTTTTTAAGAAAACTGGATGTTCTTCTTAAAGTATATTTTAAAGTATTAAAGATAGCTGAAGCATTAGTTCCTAATAAAATAAAACAACTTAGAAGTTTAATTTGTTCTGATTGTTTCTTACCTTTTTATCTTAAAATGCTGCCTGTAATGTGGCCTTTTCATCTGACTTTTGTTTCACTTAAGGTACTGTATACAGACAGATGAATTATTTCTTTCCTTTAGAGTATGACATTTAAAAAATAATAGTAATATCTTGGCCCTAACTAGGGGGAGAACTACCTTGATTTTCCATCATTCATTTTATAATTGCATTATTCATTTTATAATTTCATTAGCTCTTTAAATACATTTGTGCATAGTATTAACATGACTGATTCTAGAGTCAGGTTATCTGATGTTGTGTCTAACTTCTACCCTCTTTAGTAGCAGTGTGAATTTGAGCAAGTGACCTAACCGTTTGGTGCCCCAGTTTCCCTTTTTGTAAATTAGGATTACATAATAATACTATTACCTATAATTCTATTAGTACCTATCTGTAGGGTTGCTGTGGGGATTAAATGAGACTTCTAAAGTGCTTAGGACACTGAATAGTAATCACTGTGTAGGATAGGCTTTTGATTTCTAGTGGTATTTTATGGTATGTAACATGTTAGATGATGGGGTTTAAATATTCAGGAGTTTCTTACACACATTTTTTTTCAACAAGCAAATACAGAGGGTATTTTAAAGAATGCTAATGTCATCAAAGTAAATGGCTTCAACAGTAAATTCTTTGGGTTGGGTGGTTTGGATAGGGGAATTCTAAGAATGGTTTGTTACAAGGATGTTTTTTAGATGCTTATGGAAATGGTTTTCATTTTTTAGACTCCTTATCCTGGAATGGAACAGCCTCCACACCATCCTTACTATCAGCACCATGCTCCACCTCCTCAAGCTCATCCCCCTTATTCAGGACATCACCCAGTACCACATGAAGCAAGATACAGAGATAAACGAGTAGTAAGTGCACAAGAAGGCAAAAGCGTGAGGGAACTACTTAGAATTCTGTAGATAATTTAAATGTGGGGGACACTGACTTATTGGAAAAGACCCTGATGCTGGGAAGGATTGAGGGCAAGAGGAAAAGGGCGACAGGATGAGATAGTTGGATGGCATCCCAACTCAACGGTCATGAGTTTGAGCAAGCTCTGGGAGATAGTGAAGGTACAGGGAAGCCTAGTGTGCTGCAATCCATGGGGTCAAAAAGAGTCTGACATGATTTAGTGACTGAACAACAACCAGATTATGTTGATTAATAGATAATGGTTTCATATTTCTATTGCAGATTGTTTAGGCTAATCTCTTTGATTATTTAAGTGGATTATTTTTGAGTAAATATTTCTGGGTCTTCAATATAATAGTTGGGCTGAGTTTGTTTATTAAATGCTACACACATGATGACTCTGCTGGGCCACATAAACTTCTTTTTATTTTCCCACATGATAAAGAACATGCATGTCTGAGAACCAGTCAGAGCAGTAGTTTCTTATCTTTGAGATACTTTCATCTGTCATTTATTTCCTTATCTCATGAAGTTATTAAGCCTTCAAAATAAAGTCACACTAGGACCATTAATATTTAGTAAAACAATCTGAGAATTCTAACAAACAGACTTTTGGAGAAGGAAATGGCAACCCACTCCAGTATTCTTGCCTGCAAAAGTCTGTAGACAGAGGAGCCTGGCAGGCTGCATGCAGTTCATGGAGTCACAAAGAGAGTTGGACGTGACTTCACAACTGAATAGCAGTAGACTTTTAGTAGTTTTTTTTTCCCCCCACCACTCAAGTGTACAGCCAATGTATGATGAAATCTTAGTTGAATAGCTAGCTTGTGGTGTTTTTGAAAATGCCTTTTTTAAATGATCACATTACTTTGAAAAAGTTTTTCTGAGACTCTTAAACTATTCTTGTCCTTTTTAACAGGTTGTGCTTCATGCACCATTATATAGTAGCTTTCTGGTTAATACATATGTGTAATATATTTTGTATTTATTTAATCGCTTTTTTTTAATATATGAAAGGTAGTGTGAAAATTTGAATCTTATAAGCTGACTTTTGAAGAAACAAAGTTCACTAAAGATGAGTTGAGAACTGAAAGAGGAACTCTAGAGCAGGGGTCAAACTTAGTAGTAGCCAGTGACAACCTTGCACCTCACTTAGTTGCTTATCTTACCCTTCACTGTCCTCCTCAGCCTTATGTGTATTATTAGCTCTGTGTGAAATAGACTTCACAGTCTTATTGCAGTACATATTTTTAAAAAATTCTGTCAAATTCCATAAATTGTTAACAATGATTTAGTTTGAAAGAAAATCAGGAATGGAAGAATTCCCAATTTCACCTTTAGAGGGCGCAGTTGATTTGCTTTAGTTTGTAGACTCAAAGGAGGAAAAATTAAGTAGAATCCACCTGTTGCAGAAAAACATTGACATTTAGCATAGGTGGCCCCATGTATTGATGTTATTGATCATGCAGTTGGAGGTCATCATTAGGTGATTATTTGGCATAAATCTTATTAAAGAGATTGGTTAGAGAAATTAAAAACTGACTACAAGAAATGATTTTTTAATGAGATCTGAGTAAATCATCTGTTGTGTCTAATTAGTAAGACATCAGAATCCTTCTTCTAAACAATGTCAAAATTGCTTTCTGTGAATTAATGCATTAGGGTATTTCTTTAGATTCTTCTCTCTACCAGACAATAATTACTGTAAATGGACTCATAAATTCCATTTGATTTTTGACATACCTTATCCATTTCTTACCTTTTCTAGCATGATTATGATATGAGGGTGGATGATTTCCTTCGTCGAACACAGGCTGTTGTCAGTGGCCGGAGAAGTAGACCCCGTGAAAGAGATCGGGAACGAGAACGAGACCGCCCTAGAGATAACAGAAGAGACAGAGAGCGAGATAGAGGACGTGATAGAGAAAGAGAAAGAGAGCGATTATGTGATCGGGACAGAGACCGAGGGGAGAGAGGTAGATATAGGAGATAATGCGCTTTTGGAAGCACTGATTGTTTAAAGATACAGAATCTTGTATTTTTCTTTTTGTGTGTGTTTACAAGTAGTAAATTTATTTTCAACTGTCTACTTAAAGTTCATTGTGTAGAAGGATTTATTATGACCCTCTTTGTTCCAAGCATGCAGTATAATAAGAACTGGAAAAACTCAAATCCTCCAAAAATGCACAGTTGACAGTTTGAGTTGACACTTTTATTGGGACAGAATGGAACAGTCCAAGAATGTAGATACTGATTCAGTCTCTGTAAATCTTCATCTGCTTATAGGGTGTTCATCCTAGAGTTATTTTTTGTTCATTTTCTTTCTTTTGGATCTTGATTGATGACTGCCATGATATTTTGCTTTGATGTATTTCTAAATGTAGTTGCACACGGTTCAGTAAAAATAATGCTGCTATCAAGTATGCAAATATTGAAGTATGATGGTTTGACTCTATGGCAGTGTTGTAGCAGCCTCTTGGTTTCTCCCTTTCCCTCTTTTTTTTAATCTTAAAAAAGTCACTTTTTATTTTTCTTCGTCTTCAATGATGAGAGCAATATTAAGAAGACATTGCTATCTAATTTTTAATCTTTTTAGATAGGAAAACTTCTTATGTTCAGTAGCATGGTTGATGCTATTGGTTTAGCCTTCTCCTCCAAACTGTATACATTGGCTTGGAATGTTCACAACCTGCGTGTGTGGCAGCAGAAGATAATTCCCATATTCTACATTGCTACTGTTTTGTATAAAATAAATTGGTAAAGATTGACACTTATCTCTTGTGTTTCTTTCTTGTCTGAACGCAAGTTTGTTTTCTTGTGTATGATGTATGGGTTGGCCAAAAAGTTCATTTGGCCAAATAGTTCATTTGGGTGTTCCATATGATGTTATGGAAAGACCCAAATGAACTTTTTGACCAACCTATTAGTAGACATAAGAGAATGCTTTGTGCTTAGAAATTGTTGGACCCCCATTTGTCTTTTTTGCATATTTTATCGAAAATGATTAACCTAGGTCAATTATATATAAATGCTTACTTTTGTTTCTAATATAAGAACTAATGGTACATAGTGGAATTTCATTGATATTTTGGTTAAGGTATTCATTTGGTAGCATTTTTGGATCTACTTTGGTTACAGGATTATTTTGTTTTTTTCAGGTTTTGTGTTCATCTTTGATAAGTTAGATATTTCATATTTTACTTTTAAAATACACCTTTAAAATTAACCCTCATTAATCCCTCTCAGTAGTAACAAGCTATATAAAATATAGTTTATAAATAAATAAGTTTATATTTAAAAAAATAAAAGATTAAAAATTTTTTTTCATAAATCCACATTTATTTATTTACTTTTTAGTAAGTTTAAATACTTAAAGGATGCAACATCACACAGGTTCTATGTCCAGTAGCAGGAAGGTTGCTTTGAAATTCGGCACGAACCATGCCACTGTTGCTATGAGCGTGAGTTATCTTTTTCCAGATTACTCTGATTTTGTTAGGTTATCTGCCAGGAGTTACTGTGATGTTCTCTGCTTTGTGCACATAAGCAGATCACTTGCCTAGATAGAATTCATCCCAAGCATATACACCTTCAGTTTTCAGCAGAGCTGTGTGCTCCCTCTGGTTCCACAGACCCCACTTTTAGCCAACAAAAATGGCCTTGTACCACAGCCTTCCAGACATAGCTGTTGTTTTAGACATCCTGCTCCCAGCAGGCCTCCACAGGATCCAAGATGGCTGAAAGAACTGTATTTTAAGTTACCATTTTGGCCTTTGTTATGTTGAATATTTAAATATTTGTGATATTTGCATGTTTGATCACATTTTTTCATTTTCATACACTGTCATAATTCTGTGCTAGATCATGTTCATAATAGTGTCAAAAGAACACAAGAACTTCACTGTTGAATGATTTTTAAAACTGTCAGCTTACTGCTTTCATATTCTCACTGACATTTAGAATATTTTTCCATGCGTTCCCAATTAGTATTTAGGTTGGTGCAAAAGTAATTGTGGTTTTGCATTGTTGAACTTTGTCGTTTGATATTGAAATATATTCTTAAATAAATGTTATGTTTACATCATTTTAGCACATTTCTTGCCTTATATTTCTGCTGAAGATTTATAGCTGTTTAATTTAGACTAGAGAAATGATGTTAGACAAAAAGCAAATTCAAGCGATTTTCTAATTGAAGTTCAAAATGGTTTTTATGCAACAACCAGCTCTGGTTGGACCAAGAAGCTCCAAAACACTTCCCAAAGCCAAACTTGCACGCCCAAAAGGTCATGGTTACTGGTGGTCTGTTGTCAGTCTGATCCACTACAGCTTTCTGGATCCTGGCAAAACCATTACATCCAAGAAGTGTGCTCGGCAGATCGCTGAGCTGCACTGAAAAGGCCCAGTTCTCTCCACAATGTCTGACCGCTCAACCAGTGCTTCAGAAGTTGAAAAAATTGGGCTATGAAGTTTTGCCTCATCCACCGTATTCACCTGACCTCTTGCCAACTACCACCTCTTCAAGCATTTTACAACTTTTTGCAGGGAAAATGCTTCTACAACCAGCAGGAGGTAGAAAATGCTTTCCGAGAGTTCATTGAATCCTGACGCATGGGTTTTTGTGCTACAGGAATAAGCAAACTTGTTCCTCATTGGCAAAAATGTGTTGATTGCAGTGGTTCCTATTTTGATTAATGAAGATGTGTTTGAGTCTAGTTATAATGACTTAAAAATCACAGTCCAAAACCACAATTAACATTTGTACCAGCCTAATAGATATATATTGTTCAGTTGCTCAGTTGTGTCTAGCTCTTTGTGACCCCATGGACTGCAGCACATCAGGCCTCCCTATCCTTCACCATCTCCTGGAGCTTTCTCAAAAACTCATGTCCATTGAGTTGGTGATGGAATCCATTCATCTTGTCCTCTGTCGTCCCCTTCTCCTCCTGCCTTTCAGTCTTTCAAAAAAAGGATTTATTTTAAATCTCTGCAGTGGGGTTGAGAAGAAAGAACACTTATGTATTAAGAAACCTGGATTCTGAATCAGCATTGCCTTTGATTAAACCAATTGGTAATAAATTTCACTAACATTTTGTTTATATTCACCAGTACATTTTACAAGTTAATATCAGTTCAGTTGCTCAGTTGTGTCTGACTCTTTGCGAACCCGTGGACTGCAGCACGCCAGGCCTCCCTGTCCATCACCAACTCCCGAAGTTGACTCAAACTCAATGTCCATTGAGTTGCTGATGCCATCCAACTATCTCTTCCTCTGTCGTCCCCTTCTCCAGTCTTTAATTTTTCCCAGCATCAGGATATGTGTACATATATTTAATTCATTGACCCAACCATCATAAAAAATTTTGCTTCTTTCCACATCAGCCATATTTTTTATCTCAATCCCTCCACTGAGGAATTGTGACCACTATCTTTAGCTTCAGAAAAAGCTTTGCTTGTCTCTTCATCTTCCTTTACTGCAGATTCTTTTACTTCTCTCTTTGCCAGCACTTTGGCTGTTCTAAATTGCTAGTCTGATGGGATGACATGAACCTTGACCCTCAAACCACCCTACCCATGTCAGTTCATGGTTATCACTAGCACTGAGTTCTACCCCCCTAAATTTTAGGCACCCCTTTGCATCCTGGGGCTTCCCAGGTGGTGACACTGCTGCTGCTAAGTTGCTTCAGTCGTGTGTCCGACTCTGTGCGACCCCAGAGATGGCAGCCCACCAGGCTGCCCTGTCCCTGGGATTCTCCAGGCAATAACACTGGAGTTGGTTGCCATTTTCTTCTCCAGTGCATGAAAGTGAAAAGTGAATGTGAAGTCGCTCAGTCGTGTCTGACTCCTAGCAACCCCATTGCCTGCAGCCTACCAAGCTCCTCTGTCCATGGGATTTTCCAGGCAAAGAGTACTAGAGTGGGGTGCCATTGCCTTCTCTGCAGGTGGTGCTAGTGGTTAACTCACCTGCCAATGCAGGAGATGTAAGAGACTTAGGTTCGACCCCTGGGTTAGGAGGATACCCTGGAGGAAGGTATGGCAGCCCATTCAGTATTCTTGCCTGGAGAACCCCTTGGACAGAGGACTTTGGCAGGCTGTAGTCCATGAAGTTGCAAAGAGTTGGACATGACTGATAGATTTTAACACACAGCATAGCATGCCGCATCCTGAGTCTCAGATTAATCCCTTCTTTCCCTGTCATGTAACTATGATCATATTTCCTGACTTGGATCAGGGTTCGTTGTCCACTCTTAACAGTTACTATTTTCTTTGCCCACCGAGTGACTGGTATGAAGAGTCCAAAATGTGATATTCATAGCTTTATGTTTAGTGGTGACTTTACTGTGACCCCTGATAGAACTGTCTTCACTACTGTACCCCCAGAAGCAGAACCTAGAAGAACCTGGGTATTGAGCATTTTCAGGCTTACTCCCCCAACCCAGGTTTCAAGAGTTCCCCATTTTTCTATCTAGAACCTGACTTTGGTAGGAAAACTGTTGAGCTTGAGTTGAGTCTTCTTTGTAGGCTTCTATCTTAGCAATTATATTCTAAGCCTGGTTTTCTGCTGCTGCAGAAGAAAGAGGCTAAACACTGCCAAGGAGAACTTCTGACTTGCACAGCGTATTTTGATTTGATGTCTACTTAAACTGAGTTTGTCATTTATAAGACTTCTAAAACTTTTTGTTTGTTTGTTTTAAAAAAAACCCATGTCACTCTGTAAACTGTATTATTACCAATAGTAATTTCCACATAAGCATTATCTGGTGACTCAGATGGCAAAGAATCTACCTGCAATGCAGGAGACCCGGCTTCCATTCCTGGGTCAGGAAGATCCCCTGGAAAAGGGAATGTCTACCCACTCCAGTATTCTTGCCTGGAGAATTCTGCAGGGATCCAGCCTGAGGAACTCCACCCGTGGCAAAGGTCATGAGGAAGGAGGCTCAGCATACGCAAAGGCGGGATCGAGCCTCAGGAGTCCCCCTGGAAATTCTCGAGCATCTACCCCCAAAACCAGAGTCTGCCTACTTTACTGCTTTGTGCTCTCACCTACACCTCTGACTTTACGGGGGGCTGTCTCCCACCACCATCTCTCTCCTGAATAGGTTCTTCCGGCCACATGTGATTGTTCAGAGCCTCCCAACTGTGAGAGGCATAAGATGTTCTAAACTGTCTACAGATTCCTTTGAGCAGTTAAAAGATTGATTAGAAATTGTATTGGTGAAGGGTTTTTCACTTGTTGGGCCAATGTTTGCTGCTAAGTTTCCATATCCCTTACCTGCTGTGTCCCTGGCAGTGTATTGATTAATATAATTGGTGTAAGTAGTAGCTTTAATGTTTGTAACCTTGGACCCTTGAGTTAATTCTTTTTATTGTTACGGCCCACCACACCTTTGCCCTGTAGTAATGCAACTTTATCTAATGCTTTTGGAGGGTGGCGCCTGACTAATTACCTTTAGAGAAAAATAAGTTTTCTGAAGAAAGGGTCTTAAAATGTTAACAGGCCTCTGGGCCAGAAGATGATGCAAATCACCTAAACTTTTGCATATGATAAGTTTGCAGGAAGAAAGCCTGGCTTGCTGCATGACTCTACCCCTTCCCCCATTATCCTCTATGCATAACGTAAGGTATAAAAACTACTTTGGAAAATAAAGTGCGGGCCTTGTTCACCGAAACTTGGTCTCCCCATGTCGTTCTTTCTCTCACCTTCTGGCTGAATTATTCAGCCTCTTTTCTCCACTGAACTTCCTCACTGAGCTATCCTTATTTAACCACTCTTTATATCCTTAATTAACATTTAATTAAGCAATTGTTTCCTGATCCTCGCCGACACCGTTGCCGCTTCGAATTCCCTGGATCCACCGGGGCTGGACCCCTGCAGAATTCCATGGACAAACGAGCCTGGCAGGCTATAGTCCATGGGTTGCAAAGAGTTGGACATGACTGAGTATCTAACACTTTCACAGTGTACTGTCCATAAATGAATACTTTTTATCTTCTCCACATACCTCACTGGTTGTACGATTCTTATAAATTGTAATGTTGCCAAATGCTAGGATCTCTCAGTGTTGCACATGTCATCAGGAGTGAGATTGTTATTGCTAGTTATCAATGAGTTAGCCAGTTCCCACATCTTATCGTGCAGGTCTGCTTTTTAGAGCCAGTTCTGGTGCAGCCTATTTCAGTATATTCTCAGAAAACAGAGCCTGAGATAAGGATCAGAAAGCAGTAATTTATTTTGAGCAGTCCTAGGGTACAGGAGTAGGGAACAGGAAAGGATGAAACAGGAAGCGAGAAAAGTTAGTACATGTATTACGAAGCTAATGAGCACGTGGAACCTAAGTCCACTGGGACCCAGTAAGAAGCCATGTATAATATACTCACAAATGACCACCTGCACGATGGGAGGGGGCTCCTATTCAACATTCTGCTAGATTATGCTTGTGTGAGATGCGTTCCTTCAGCAGTTGCATGCAGTGGTGTTAAAGAAGCTCTTGTGTAGAAAGTGAGAGATCTATACTATCCAATTGTAACTGCAGAAGCTCCTTGGCACAGCAAAAGCTAGTGAGCAAAATAGGTTTAAAAAGGTAGGAGATAGGACATAGAGGTGTGAAATATACAAGACCCCTCCCTTTTTCCTCATTTCATTTTGTAGTAATTATGAATGAAATTTTTGATGACCTCTGAGGTTACTAAGGAGAAGGCAATGGCACCCCACTCCAGTACTCTTGCCTGGAAAATCCCATGGACGGAGGAGCCTGTTTGGGCTGCAGTCCATGGGGTCACGAAGAGTCAGACATGACTGAGTGACTTCAGTTTCACTTTTCACTTTCATGCATTGGAGAAGGAAATGGCAACAACTCCAGTGTTCTTGCCTGGAGAATCCCAGGGACGGGGGAAGCTGGTGGGCTGCCGTCTCTGGGGTCACACAGAGTCGGACACGACTGAAGTGACTTAGGAGCAGCAGCAGAGGTTACTAAATAAGGTTAAACTTTATTTTTTAAAATTCTGATTTGTTCATTATGTTTATTCTGGTGTGTGTGTGTCTGTGTGTGTGTGTGTGTTATGTGTGCTGGCCTTAATCTGGCATTTTATAAGCTATCCATAAATGTTTTCTGATCTTTGCTTGTCTCTTCGTATTTAAGAATGAGCAATAGATCAAAGAAATCACTGGGAACGCTCTGTACCTGTAAAGGATTTGTTAACTATCTGGCTTTGATTTTTATGCTGAGTGCGTATTACTAGATATGACTCAAGGGAGTTATACGTGCCAGAACGAGAAATGATTTACTTTGATGTGTTACACTGATTTTAGGTACTTTATTTCTCCCTGGACAATTTTTCAATTTCTTTACAAAAGAACTCTAATTCTGGGAGTTGGTGGGTGGGGGTGGAAAATGGGGGTAGGTAGAATGTAGAAACCACAGTGTTAACAGTCTAGCTACAGATTTTTCTGTTTCTAACTTTTTCTACACCAGGATCCAATCCAGGTTCATAGATTGCATTTAGTTGTCACATCTTCTTAGTCTCTTTTAGTCTTAGATAATTAATCTTTTAATCTTAGCATTTAGTTGTTACACCCTTCAGTTCAGTCACTCAGTCGTGTCTGACACTTTGCGACCCCATGAACCGAAACACGCCAGGCCTCCCTGTCCATCACCAACTCCCTGAGTCCACCCAAACCCATGTCCATTGAGTCGGTGATACCATCCAACCATCTCACCCTCTGTCATCCCCTTCTCCTACTGTCTTCAATATTTTCCAGCATCGGGGTCTTTTCCAATGAGTCAGCTCTTTGCATCAGGTGGCCAAAGTATTGGAGTTTCAGCTTTAACATCAGTCCTTCCAATGAACACCCAGGACTGATCTCCTTTAGGATAGACTGGTTGCATCTTCTTAAAATCCAAGGGACTCTCAAGAGTTTTCTCCAACACCTCAGTTCAAAAGCATCAATTCTTCAGCACTCAGCTTTATAGTCCAGCTCTCACATCCATACATGACTACTGGAAAAACCATAGCCTTGACTAGACGGATCTTTGTTGACAAAGTAATGTCTCTGCTTTTGAATATGCTGTCTAGTTTGGTCATAACTTTTCTTCCAAGGAGTAAGCGTCTTTTAATTTCGTGTCTGCAGTCACCATCTGCAGTGATTTCAGAGCCCAGAAAAATAAAGTCAGCCACTGTTTCCACTGTTGCCCCATGTATTTGCCATGAAGTGATGGGTCTGGATGCCATGATGTTAGTTTTCTGAATGTTGAGCTTTAAGCCAACTTATTCACTCTCCTCTTTCACTTTCATCAAGAGGCTCTTTAGTTCTTCTTCACTTTCTGCCATAAGGATGGTATCATTTGCATACCTGAGGTTATTGATATTTCTCCTGGCAGTTTTGATTCCAGCTTGTGCTTCCTCCAGCCCAATGTTTCTCATGATGTACTCTGCATATAAGTTAAATAAGCAGGGTGACAATATACAGCCTTGATGTACTCCTTTTCCTGTTTAAACCCAGCCTGTTGTTCCATGTCCAGTTCTAACTGTTGCTTCCTGACCTGCATACAGGTTTCTCAGGTGGTCTGGTATTCCCATCTCTTTCACAATTTTCCACAGTTTATTGTGATCCACACAATCAAAGGCTTTGGCATAGTCAATAAAGCAGAAATAGATGTTTTTCTGGAACTCTCTTTTTTGATTACTTAAAATTATGTATATATTATTAAACATATGCATTCTAATACTAATGAAGTAAAAATTGATGTAATACTATTAATTTCAAACAAGTAGAATGAAAAACAAAAAGTAAAATGTGATAAACATTTCTATTAAGAATTAACATAAAAATTGTGATATTTTAATGTACTCTTGGAAACTGATAGTCAAGCAAACAAAAATTAGTATGAAACTTGGATTATTTTGAGAAAACAAGTTTCATCCGTTGAATTCTGTAGCTCCATATAGAGTATATACATTCTTTTAAAGAGCACACACATGAAACATTTGATAAGATTGACCTTGTGCAGGGTCACAAATGAAATCTCAATGAATTCTAAAGTATTTATAGAAACATCTCTGACTTCATTAAAATTTAAAAAATAATTAAAAGGGAATGTCTTATCTGAAAATGCTGTAATTTGAAAAGATGGCATCACTCCAATATTCATAGCAGTATTTAGCAAAGACAAGCAACCTAAATGTCCACTGGAGGATGAATGGATAAAGAAGATGTGGTGTGTGCATGCACACCCACACATACACACATAAATATAGTGGAATATTGCTCAGCCATAAGTGCATGCATGCTCAGTCATATCCTACTCTTTGTGACCCCATCCATCTGTAGCCTGCCATGTTCCTTAGTCCATGGAATTTTCCAGGCAAGAATATTGGAGTCGGTTGCCATTTCCTACTCCAAGGGATCTTCCCAACCCAGGGGTTGAATCTAAGTCTCCTGAATTGGCAGCCAGATTCTCTTACCACTGAGCCACCTGGAAAGCCCCACTCAACCATGAAAAGAATGAAATAATGCCATTTGCAACAATATGGATGGACCTCGAGATTATTGTACTAGGTGAAGTAAGTCAGATAAATATCATTTGATATTGTTTATATGTGGACTCTAAAAAATAATAAAAATTTATTTACAAAACAGAAACAGATTCACATAGAAAACAAATCTATGGTTACCAAAGTAGAAGTGGGGGAAAGGATAAATTAGGATTTGGGGATTAGCAGATACAAACTACAAGCTGCTATATATAAAATAGATAACAACAAGGTCCTACTATACAGCACAGGGAGCTGTATTCAATATCTTGTAATAAACTAATGGAAAAGAATATATATATATATCACTTTGCTGTACACCAGAAATTAACATTGTAAATCAACTGTATGTCAATAAATTTTTTTATTTAGAAAGGCATGTTTAGACTGTTCAGAGATGAAAGTGCAGGTAAGAATGGGTTGGGGTGGGAAGTTGACTATAAAAAGAACCATTAGAAATTCTAGAAATCAGAAATATATTCATTGATTGTATGAACTAAAATGGAACTGAATGGATGAAGAGAAGAATGAGTATGATAAGTTGTAGACAGAATTAGTGAATTTTCTGTTTTTCTGACTGAATCTTAACAGATAGAGCCTCTAGCCTTCACATCAGAGCTCTCCTGATTATCTATGGTGCTTTTAAAGTTCTTGTGTTTCTAATTGTTTTCCTGGCCATACTTACCCATTCTGTGCTACATTGTAGTATTTGTGATCTGATTCAATGTGTTTGCCTTCCTTTTTATTTCATTCTTTCTTGGGTCATGTAACCTGCATGTCCTCATTATGACTGATCAACCCAGCTCCAAAGCTCAACTTCTCTGACCTTGAATTTCTGGTTAATTTTTACCAGTTAATCTGTCTTTTGTGAGTCTTGTTTCTTTGCCAGTCACTTTCACTCATGGTCATCCATGACTCTGGGATTCTAGATTTTTTGTTTTTACAAATGACAAATTGACCTTTCATACTTTCTCTAAGCCAAGGAAGAGTCAATAGAAAAGCACCACAATAGAAAAGGAGTTCAGTACGTACAAAAAAGAGACTTGAATGGATAAAAAACAACAAAACCACTATACAAAAAAATGGGTGATCATATTAATAGAGATTTGCCAGTTAAATCAATAAAATACTGTATTTCCATTTATTTTGGATTGTTTGATTTAATATCCATCATAGAGGAGACACCAATTATCTGGTCACTCTAGTGCTGGTTTGATGGATGTTTGAACAGATTGGTGATGGGTTCAGAGATGAAGGCTTATGTGGGCTTTTAGGGGAGGAAAACTTTCCTTCTCTTCCAGGTTCATTGTCTGATCTAATAATTAAATTTATGTAAGACAGATAAACAGGGAAAAACATTTAATTTTGTATATACGAGAGCCCATAAAAATATGAGACTCAAAGAAATGACCAGACAGGCAGATATTATACCTTTTAGACAAAGAAATAATACCTTGATGAAGAATTGACAAGGTAAAGGGGTTTGCCCTTGGCATAGCAAATTCATGAAAAAGTAACAAGTTTTGTTTAAATAGTCTTAGCCCTAAATTCCTTATCTCTGTTGATAAGGATGCCTTCCACTCTCCTGGAATAGAGGGTAGCCTCACAGGGCGATTTATTTCCTGCTATCAGTGGGGACAGAGGAAAGTCAGAGTATCCTTATACCAGTTTTCTCCTAAGTAACTTTACTTTCCTAAGTATTTAATTCAAAGTAACATGCCAAAGTGGCATAGTTTGGGATGGCATATTCGGCTCACCTTCAGGTCCAACATAATGGATTTCCCATAACCTAGACTGAGCTAGCTATTACATAGAAAATCTAGTCTATTCTACCATAATTTGGACATTAAAGAAGAAAGTCATCATTTTTGGTTGATGTAAGAGGAAGATGAAATTTGAATTGGGTTTTGAGAGAGAGGCAGGATTTGAAAAGTTGAAAAAAGAGAAAACATTATTCTGGGCATCATTCCAGAAATAAAAGGCAGTATGAATATTTACATGGAAGGTGAATATGAAATGTTTGGAGGCACAGCGAGTAGATCAGTCTGGCTAGAGGAAATGAAGTTGAGGCATACAGTTCAGTTCAGTTCAGTCGCTCAGTCATGTCAGATACAAGACAGGGCCAAAAAGGTAAGAGATAAGGCTAGAGGGCAGGTGTAGAAAGCTTTGTAATCAGTCTGGATTTTATATAACAGATGATAGGATAAACTAGTTAAAACCAGAAATTAAAAGAAATTAGGAAGATTATCTTTTTTTCTTTTTCTGGCTGCACTGAGTCTTTACTGCATGCAGGCTTTCTCTAGTTGAGTCATACAGGGGCTTTATGCCTGGGACAGGTGAGATCTTACTTCCCAGATGAGGGATCGAACACACATCCCTCACATTGGAAGGCAGATTCTTAACCCCTGGACCACCAGGGAGTTCCCAGGAAGAGTAATCTAAAAGAACATTTGAGATTACTTAAGGGCTAGACTTTCTCCATCTCTTGTTTTTTTTCTTCCTCCATTTCCCTACTCCACTTTCAGTTAAAATTCAGTCTCAAAATAATTTTTATTGAATTATAATTAAAATAGATAAATAAATTATTAGTTTCAAGTGTGAAAAAAAAAAAAAGAAGTGACCACCAGGGGTGCTGCAGACCCGAGGGGACCTAACTTTTATTCATCTTTGTCAGGAGCTCTATCTACTACCACTTCTATGAACTTCATTTTAAAGACAAGCTGTGCCTTTTATTTGGCTTCCCAGGTGACACAGTGGTAAAGAATCTGCCTGCCAATGCAGAAGGTACAGGTTCATTCCCTGGATCAGGAAAATGCCCTGGAGAACGAAATGGCCACCCACTCCAGTATTCTTGCTTAGGAAATCCCATGGTCAGAGGAGCCTGGCGGACTACAGTCCATTGGATCACAGAGTCATACATAACTGAGCACCCACACATGCCTCTATTCACCTGAATTTTATTATGATGCTGGGCCCAAGGATGCAAAAACCTTTGGGATGTTAATGAATGAAAAATTTGAAGTACTATTGTCTGTTATACCAGTTTTCAATTTATTGTTTCAACTCCAAATTCAGCTTTGTGATACAGACGTATTGTGTTTTGCTTTATTATTTATTTATTAATCTGTTTGCTGTAGGTTTGTCATGCTACTACTAAGTCACTTCAGTCGTGTCAGACTCTGTGCAACCCCATAGACGGCAGCCCACCAGGCTCCCCCGTCCCTGGGATTCTCCAGGCAAGAAAACTGGAGTGGGTTGCCAGTTCCTTCTCCAATGCATGAAAGTGAAAAGTGAAAGTGAAGTCGCTCAGTTGTCATGCTGCTGCTGCTGCTGCTAAGTCGCTTCAGTCGTGTCTGACTCTGTGCGACCCCATAGACGGCAGCCCACCAGGCTCCCCCATCCCTAGGATTCTCCAGGCAAGAACACTGGAGTGGGTTGCCATTTCCTTCTCCAAAGCATGAAAGTGAAAAGTGAAAGTGAAGTCGCTCAGTTATCATAAATGCCCTTAATTATGTTGAATATGCTCCATTGCTCAGTTGTGTCTGACTCTTTTTGCTACCCCATGGACTGTAGCCTGCCAGGCTCCTCTGTTCATGGGATTTTCTCAGCATGAGTACTGAAGTAGGTTGCCATTCCTTCTTCTAGTGGATCTTCCTGACCCAGGGTTCCAACCCGTGTGTCCTGTGTCTCCTGCACTGCAGGCTGATTCTTTATCCCTGAATCACTGGGGAAGCCCCTGTGTTGAAATATGTTTCCTCTGTACCCACTTTGATGAGAGTTTTTGTCATGAAGAGATACTGAATTTTATCAAATTGGTGATATTTGTGTGATTTTTATCTTGCCTTTTGTTACTGTAGTGTATCACATTGATTGACTTTCATATGTTGAGCCATCTTTGTAATCTTAGAATAAATCCAAATTGATCATGGTGTGTGATTTTTTTAATGTATAATTGAGTTCAGTGTACTAATTTTTTTGTTAGCTAATATTTTTAAAGGATTTTTGCATCAATATTCATCAAAGATATTCACCTGTAATTTTCTTTTTTGTTGTAAGTTCAGTTCAGTTCAGTTCAGTCGCTCAGTCGTGTCCGACTCTTTGCAACCCTATGAATCGCAGCAGGCCTCCCTGTCCATCACCAACTCCCAGAGTTCACTCAGACTCACGTCCATCGAGTCAGTGATGCCATCCAGCCATCTCATCCTCTGTCGTCCCCTTCTCCTCCTGCCCCCAATCCTTCCCAGCATCAGAGTCTTTTCCAATGAGTCAACTCTGCATGAGGTGGCCAAAGTACTGGAGTTTCAGCTTTAGCATCATTCCTTCCAAAGAAATCCCAGGGTTGATCTCCTTCAGAATGGACTGGCTGGATGTCCTTGCAGTCCAAGGGACTCTTAAGAGTCTTCTCCAACACCACAGTTCAAAAGCATCAATTTTTCGGCCCTCAGCCTTCTTCACAGTCCAACTCTCACATCCATACATGATACAGGAAAAACCATAGCCTTGACTAGACGGACCTTTGTTGGCAAAGTAATGTCTCTGCTTTTCAATATGCTATCTAGGTTGGACATAACTTTCCTTCCAAGGAGTAAGTGTCTTTTAATTTCATGGCTGCAGCACCATCTGCAGTGATTTTGGAGCCCCCCCCAAAATAAAATTATACATAAATCAGTATTTTAAAAAGTAGAATTAATTACTGAAAGATTTATGAAATTAGAATTTTAAATTGACTATAATCCACCTTATATTTTTAGGTACCATTTTTCTTTGGTTTGATGAACAGAACTGATCATTTCAAGAGGAATATTTAAGTGTTTATCAAGAAATACACAGGATTTTCATCCTTAGAGTTGAGTAGATTAACTAACACAATATATTCAATCAAGATTAAAATTTTGGGTAAAACAGGAAGACACAGTTCTTGTCAAATATGGAGGAAAATCTGGTCACAACTTGATCCATAGTGGTTGAATTAAATGGAATAACACTGTCTATCATGTCTGCTAGCCTGAGATCTCACAGTCTACTTCCTCTTTTTCTTCTTTCCTGTCTTAACAAACTTTTGATAGCAAAGCAAGCAACCTTTTATGAGAAGGAAAATAACAGTTGTCATACAGGCCAGCAGGAACCCAGTCATATCCAGGGAGTGGTACTGGAAGCAGTTGAGGTAGTCAGCTGGCCACAGGTGGTTGGCTCCTTTGTGGCACATGACAAACTCAATCCAGAAGACTGCTCGGTCTAGGAGCTTCATAGGCTGATCACGTAGAATGGTTGATAACCTCATCACATTCTCTGTATACCTAAAGGAAAACCAAAGAGACATTAATTTATACAACAAACCAGAAAAGATAAATGTGTGAAATTTTCATGCAGATGGTATAAATGAATGCCACATAAAGGAAAGAAAATATATTATTTTCCTTAGGGACAATTATAGAGAGCTTATGGGCTAGAATTTGTTAAATGAATAGAATTTCAAGCTAAGAGAGAAAAGATGGGGAAGGAGAAACATTGAAGCCTAAAGAGTAGAATTAGTTAAGTCCCTAAGGCAAAGAAAGAGAAAGAAGAGAAGAAATAAATACATGATTTGAGTGTTCAAAGCTGGAATCATCCAGTAAAGAATTTTTAATAAGTTTCAAAATGCTGTCATAACCCAGAGATACCTGGTATATCTATGATGAGGTTCAGAGATACATTCAGGCAGGGATGAGGAGGAGTAGCCCAGAAATTGATGATGATCTTTTATTAGTGAAGTAACAGTTAAAAGTGTGGCAGTGAATTGCCTTGGTTTGAATCCTGACTCTGACACTTATTTGCTGCCTGTTTTTCATTCTTCCTAGTTCACAGTTTTTTATTGTGAAATGGAATGAATGGAAATAGTACCTTATCTGATTATTTTGAAGAATAATGTGTTGATTCTTAGAGGCATTCCTAGCATAAAGTAAGCTCTCAGCAAATGTTTGCTAATATTGTTTTCCTTGTTAGTTATTTTAGAATCTGGAGAAGGCTCAACATTTCACTTTCAGGCTTTGCAGTTACATTTATTTCTACAGTTGAAATGATGATGGACTAACAGTCAAGAAAGAAGGAGGAATAAAGAAATTCAGGAGCTCTGAATCACAAAGTGCTACAACATGGCACTGTAGCGATAATTATTGAGGTAACTTCTCTCCCTGTTCTGTACAAAACATATGGGGAGCACTGGGTTTTTGAGAAAAGGTCAGTAATCCAGACATATTTTTGTTATACTCTAGGGAAAGACTATAATGAAAAAGTTACTTAGTATGTGCCAAAAGACTTAGTACACCTTGTAGAGTTTCATAAACATTCAGTATATATCTGGTAATAAATTATTTTCATTTTTGGACAGCAGCTTTACAATACTAAAGATTAAGAAATGTATAAAGATACTAGAGAGATGTACTTTTACATAAAAACCACCAAATGAAGCCTATAGCTCTTAAAAAAGAAGAAACTGTGATTCTTATGGTACTCATTTATTGTATTTGTGCTAAAATAAAAATAATACTACTTTTAAAACAAAATTGTCCACTGTCACTGTGCTATTATTATCAATATATTCTCAAAATGTTTTCTTTCCAAAGTTACCATGAAGCAAAAGGGGGAAGATATATACATCATAGTTATGATAATAATAATAATATTGAAATTAATGCATATCCTGAAATAATTTGGAAATCTAATATTCCTGGTTTAAGAAAATTTGGCTTTTCTACAGGAATATCCCAATGTATATCTTCTAAATCAATTACATTATGATTTTACATTCTTCTAAATAACATAACAACCAAAAGAACTAAGAATATACCTATATTTATAAGTGATTCCTCTCATTCTAATGAGTAACTCTTCCAAAATTGTTCCACTATCCCTAAACCTGAGATAAACCTTTTCCCTAAAAACCACAGAGAAAAAACTCAATGTGACACTCAAAATGGTTACTGACAACTGTTTTAAAAGTGTTGAACAATCTTACTCCTCATTGTGTTTATATGAAGACTCATTTGTCTTCATATGAGAACTTCTCTAGGAAGAGTAGAAAAACAAAACTATACTTAAAAAGGATTATTAATGACTTGCTTCAAAGCATTGAGCAAATCTGTCCTTAACATTTTCCAAGTCCAATCTGACGGCTGCTCCCTTGGCCTTCATATGAGTGATGTTATCATGTTGATCAGCAAACAAAGGAAGGCCCACCATAGGGATCGCATGGTAGATCACCTTGTAAATGCCATTGGTTGCACCACGAGTTATGAAAGCTTTGGTTTTTGGATGGCCTAGGGTTGAGTGAATTTCAGTAGAATTATTAACTTTTAGTCTTAGAAATAAAATGAAAAATGGATATTATAAGGCACTGAAAGAAGCAGTGTCTTTTAGATAACAGATGATGATACATGGGAAACTGCATTTAAACTGCTTTCAGAACTCAGAGCAAGAATCCATTAAGTCTGCTGAAGCGGTAAGTGAAGACTTTCTGAAAAGAGTGCTTCGTCACTTTAATTCCACAAGTGAATCCAAGATTGA
Source organism: Bos indicus (assembly GCF_029378745.1). Classification (NCBI taxonomy): domain Eukaryota; kingdom Metazoa; phylum Chordata; class Mammalia; order Artiodactyla; family Bovidae; genus Bos; species Bos indicus. Next base: position 84,861,157 of record NC_091765.1, read on the forward strand.
AAGGTGAAGAAATGGAAAGAACAGTCGGGATAAAAGGAAGCACATGAACAAAAAAAACAGGGAAGGGCATGTCAGAAATATTCTCTCTTAAAGAAATACTGAAGCTATTTATTCAGATAAGAAGGGAGTCAAGGCAACAGGAAGCATAATTGTAGTGGGAATGCAAGCAGAGGGAGGAAAAACCAAATTTTATCATGAAATGTGACATGGAATGCCCACATTTTATGTACTTATTACTGTTTCTATGCAGCCATGACCTTTCACACATAATGGCATAGACAAATGAGATTTTCAATGACAAGTATAAATATTTGAGAAATCATTAGGTGGTCTTCACTCTAGTGCAAAAATAGTCACAGATTACTAATAACTTGCAATTTACTTTATTTCATATACTAGCTCTCAAATTTAATAGTTACTGGTTTATTTCTTTTTGACTGTTATAGAAGGGAGCTAACTTATATCCACTTAATATAACTCATTATTTCATTAGAGTTTTTATTTTTTTATTTACAGAAAGGAAAGTGCATACAATCATGCATGCAATGAGAAATATTTTTACAAATTGATGTAATTGTGTTCAATTCTTTGTGACTCCATGGACTGTAGCCCACCAGGCTCCTCTCTCCATGGGTTTCTCCCAGCAAGAATACTGGAGTGGGTTGCCATTTCCTTCTCCAGGGGATCTTCTTGACCCAGGGATCGAATCCAGGTCTTCTGCATTGCAGGCAGATTCTTTACCATCTGAGCTATAGGGAAGTCTCTAATTTATCAATAATCAATTTAACTTATGCTGCGTAGGAAGTATAAGTTCTTTGAGATTGCAAATTGTTAAGCCCTACTTCCAACAAATATGGCAACTGGTAGTATCTTACATGAATCCAGAGTATTAGCACTATTACTAGTTTCAAAATTATTTGAATTTAGAAAAGAAAACCATGTTACTACTTTTAAATATCAATAAGGCTGTTGAAAAATTTCCAAAATGATGTTGCTAAAATTTATTGAATCAGTCCTGAACATTTTGACAATGAGGCACAAAGCATTGACAGCACTGATTAATGTGGTTTGCTTGCCCAGTATCAAAATAAGATAACCAACTTTGATTCCCAAGCAATTCTTTTATCGGTATTTTAATTTACTAGCATTTGACTTCTACTTGTCATGTGAATGTAAAATAACTCTAAGTTCTCAGCAAAAAATTAGTGTAGGTGCTTAGAAGAAGACTATAATATCAGATAGCAAACTAAAAAGTAGTTCACAAATTTCCAAAACGATATTTAACATAGTAGAAGATAACAGCCAAGGGTATTTTACATAGTAGAAAATAGATTACTACTATATTTTATGGAGGAGGAGGCAACTGAATCTTTTCCATGCCAGTCTTGCTCATACTTGACATCTTCTTACAGCCTCTTTTCCTTCCTCAATTTGGAGGAGAAACAGAGTCCACTAGGAGTCAGACTTTACAATGGGCAGGTTTCATTCTAAGGGCAGGACCCCATCTTCACACTTTGGTCTTTGATCTGACAGGGCCCAGTCAAACAGGGATGTTGATGTTTCTCTTTCTCTAAATCACTGTGGCTGGTTGGATGTCTGGAGGCAGTTTGGGGGGCCCTGACCATCCTTTCTCTATCTAGGTAGTTCCCTTGAAAAGCACACTGAATAGCACACTAAAATTTAGAGGAAATAAAAGGGGCCAGGATTACCTCGCAAGTATACATTGCATGGCACATTTCAGGCTTTTATCAAAATTAACATTATTGTGCTACTATGCTTACTGGATCATCAAAAAAGCAAGAGAGTTCCAGAAAAACATCTATTTCTGCTTTATGGACTATGTCAATGCCTTTGACTGGATTACAATAAATTGAGGAAAATTCTGAAAGAGATGGGAATACCAGACCACCTGACCTGCCTCTTGAGAAACCTGTATGCAGGTCTGGAAGCAACAGTTAGAACTGAACATGGAACAACAGACTGGTTCCAAATAGGAAAAGGAGTAGGTCAAGGCTGTATATTGTCACCCTGCTTATTTAACTTATATGCAGAGTACATCATGAGAAATGCTGGGCTGGAGGAAGACAAACTGAAATCAAGATTGCCGGACGAAATATCAATAACCTCAGGTATGCAGATGGTACCACCCTTATGGCAGAAAGTGAAGAGGAACTAAAGAGCCTCTTGATGAAAGTGAAAGAAGAGAGTGAAAAAGTTGGCTTAAAGCTCAACATTCAGAAAACTAAGATCATGGCATCTGGTCCCATCACTTCATGGCAAATACATGGGGAAACAGTGGAAACAGTGGCTGACTTTATTTTTCTGGGCTCTGAAATCACTGTAGATGGTGATTGCAGACATGAAATTAAAAGACACTACTCCTTGGAAGGAAAGTTATGACCAAACTAGACAGCATATTCAAAAGCAGAGACATTACTTTGTCAACAAAGGTCCGTCTAGTCAAGGCTATGGTTTTTCCAGTAGTCGTGTATGGATGTGAGAGTTGGACTATAAAGAAAGCTGAGTGCTGAAGAATTGATGCTTTTCTTAAATTTAATTTTATTTTATTTTTAAACTTTACATAATTGTATTAGTTTTGCCAAATATCAAAATGAATCTGCCACAGGTATACATGTGTTCCCCATCCTGAACCCTCCGCCCTCCTCCCTCCCCATACCATCCCTCTGGGAATTTATGCTTTTGAACTGTGGTGTTGGAGAACACTCTTAAACACCAATACAGTATACTAACGCATATATATGGAATTTAGAAAGATGGTAACAATAACCCTGTGTACGAGACTGCAAAAGAGACACCAATGTATAGATCAGTCTTATGGACTCTGTGGGAGAGGGAGAGGGTGGGGAGATTTGGGAGAATAGCATTGAAACATGTATAATATCATGTATGAAACGAGTCGCCAGTCCAGGTTCGATGCACGGTACTGGATGCTTGGGGCTGGTGTACTGGGACGACCCAGAGGGAGGGTAGGGGAGGGAGGAGGGAGGAGGGTTCAGGATGGGGAACGCGGGTATGTATACTTGTGGCGGATTCATTTCAATATTTGGCAAAACTAATACAATATTGTAAAGTTTAAAAATAAAAAAAAAAAAAAAAAAAAAGAGTCCCTTGGACTGCAAGGAGATCCAACCAGTCCATCCTAAAGGAAATTAGTACTGGGTGTTCATTGGAAGGACTGATGTTGAAGCTGAAACTCCAATAGTTTGGCCACCTGATACAAAGAGCTGACTCATTTGAAAAGACCCCGATGTTGGGAAATATTGAAGGCGGGAGGACAAGGGGATGACAGACGATGAGATGGTTGGATGGCATCACCAACTCAATGTACATGGGTTTGGGTGGACTCTGGGAGTTGGTGATGGACAGGGAGGCCTGGCGTGCTGCAGTTCATGGGATCACAAAGAGTCAGACATGACTGAGCGACTGAACTGACTGACTGATGTTTACTGTTAAAATTTAACTCCTGAGAACATCTGTATGTGTACTGTATCCTCTGGAGTCCTTCAAGGTAAAGGAGTAAATAACAGGGCATAATTTGGCAATTTCTGTACCTGCCCACACTACTATTATAATACCAGAATTCACAATGCATCTCTTAAATATACTTTCTTATCACAATATTACTTCAAAATTCTCATCAATCAAAGGCACGCTGTGCTACTTTAGCACCTGCTGTGTATATTTTGGTTTTTAAATATATATATGAGGGGCTTCCATGCTGGCTCAATGGTAAAGAATCTGCTTGCAATGCAGGAGACACAGTTCACTTCCTGGGTTGGGAAGATCCTGTGGAGAAGAAAATGGCAGTCCACTTTATTATTCTTGCCTGGGAAATCCAACAAACATAGAAGCCTGGCAGGCTACAGTCCATGGGGCCACAAAAGAGTTGGATACAACTTAGTGATTAAGCAATACCAACAACATAAATATTTGAGATAAGCTGAAGCTATTAAAATGGTTTATCTTTCTTACAGAAGATGTCTAAAATCTGACCTTTTATAGAGTGTAACCAAGTTATTAAATATTTATTTATGTATTTATTTTAATTAGAGGCTAATTACTTTACAATATTGTTTTGGTTTTGCCATACATCAACATGAATCCACCACGGGTGTACAACGTGTTCCCAATCCTGAACCCCCCTCCCACCTCCCTCCCCATAAAGAAAAACACCAACTTATTAAATGTTAATAGTTGCCCACTGGTTAAGTTACTGTGCATACCTTTTGTGGAATCTGGGCAAGGGCTGATGCAATAATATTAGCTCTTTCTTCTGACATGTTAGAAGTTTTCTTCTAACAATTGACCCCAAAGAAAACACCACAATACCATTTTCTCCAGAGGTCTGCACAAGCTCTTTAATTTCCCGTGAAAAAAAGCATTTGCTCCATCACAAAAGAGCAACAGCATACGAAACATTTGTTGAAGGATGACTACAAACAGTTAAAGAGAAAATCTGATATTTTGAGGAATTATTAGAGTTGCGGCTGTTTTTCAAAATATTGTGGTAAAATACATAGAAAGCTTACCACTTTAATTACTCCTAAGTGTATAGCTTAGTAAAGTATATTCATATTCTGCAACTAATCTCCAGAACTTTCTCATCTGGCAAAAGTGGTAGTCTATGTCCATTAAGAAACTCTATTTTCTTCTTTTCCCAGCCCCTGGCAACCTTCATTCTTCTCTATGTTTCTACTAATTTTACTAGTCTGGATACCTCATATCAGTTGAGTTTTACAGTATTTGTTTTTTTTGTGATTTACTTATTTCACTCATGTAAGATTCTTCATTGTGACAAATGTCAAAATTTTCTTTTAAAACCTGAGTAATATTTCATTGTTTGTAGATACCACATTTTGTTTATGGATTTATCTGTTGATGGACACTTTGGTTGCTTCAGCCTCTTGGCTGTTGTGAATAGTGCTTTCGTGAATGTGGTGTGCAAATAGATCTTGGGATCCTAATATCAATTCCTTTGGATACATGCCCAGAAGAGGAATTTATGGACTTTAATTATATTTTCAAATTTTTGAAGAATATCCAAATTGTCTTCAGTAATAGCTGTCTTTTAAGACTTCACTCCTTAGGTCCTTGAGAAGGATATGTGTGATTTGAAGACAGTTTTTTCTATTAGGTATATTTGTGGGAATGTTTGTGTGTGTGTGTGTGTAAGCAAGAAATGAGATAAAGCCAGTACACATAGTAATGAGGGGATAATATAAGCTTAACACGATTATGCTTAGACTCTTTATCAGTAATGTTATCAATTACTAACATAGATTCTTAGCAGGAGGGATGACCACAGGATCTTAAGTCACCTTTAATTCTCTCTCTCTCTCTTTTTTTTAGAACATTCTAAAGCCTTTATTAGTATCAGGTAGATTATTTCATTATAACACTTGTTAACTTTGAGACAGCCATTGAAATAACTTACTGGCAGTTACCTAAGGCCCCTAGGAGCAAAATCTCAGTTTGGGGTTGGGTAGATAAATATTATGTGATTAATGTGCCCCAATTAAAGGGGCAAAGCTACTGTACAGTAGGTCTCCGTACATATCTTAAGTACACAGGTGCCTTGCAAACCTGAAATGCACAAGACCTCCTTTTATATAGTTTGATATTTATAATACATGAATACAACTGAGTTTCTCTGGTGGCATTTGCCACTGGAAGTTGAAGGATTTAAAAAGGTTTGTCATTATGTAATGATGGTGCCTAAAACCTCTATTTTTATGGTATTTTTGTGAATTGCTAGGTTTTATACATATTTTCAAACATACAATTCAAACACCTTTTAATTCTAATGACATTAATTATAGAAAATTGTAAAAGTAAATTAAGAGTACTAAAATAAGCAAATGAAATACCTTTTCCAGCTTCGAATTTTCAAATTAGGAATGTCTCTTCCGAACACTCAGACATTTTTTTTTTCTTTTTAGGGATGGGAGGGGGCAAAATTGAGAGGATTAGTGTAAAGAAAAGCCATCTTTTCAATGTAATCTTTACAAAATGACATACACCTCTATATTTGAGCATATAAACCTTGTATAGGAGAATTTTAAACATTTCAAAGTTAAATCTAAAACATTCAAGCATGACATCATAAAAATATTCAAAATAACTTGATTTGGGTTACTATATAATTCCATAAAGCTAAAGTTACATTTAGGCATAAACCTTCGGTAAATATGGCAACAGCAACCATCAAAAGCATATTTGCCAGCAGTTTCCCATACCTCTGTATAAAATAGTATTCCAAAGAAGCACGACCTAGCAGAATTACCCATTCTTCCTAAGACTTTCATCACTGGTATCACCCAATACCCCACTTCTGTTGGGTGAAGGGCAAATTATCATGAGAGGGTTTTTTCCGTTTTTTTAAAAAAATGAGTAGAGACCAAGGAAGAAAATTTTAAAACATAGGTTTAAGATTTATCTGCAGATGAGTCAAAACGCCCCAACTTGTCTACATTTTAATAAATGTCAGGCAAATTGTAGTAGTTTCTGTCCCAGTAGCTGCCTGAATAAAGCCAGTCCTGGGCTCCGCTGTAGGGATTAGGGCCTTGATGGAACCACCTCGTCTTCCAGTCCTCCTCCGACTTGGACCTGTTCTTGCGGGCCGCTCTCTGTTTCTCCTCGAGTGGCTTTTTTTCTTCACTAGCTGGATCTATCTCCCCGTTCTCCATGGCTCTGATGTCAGGCCGCAGCTTGCAGTCTGTCTTAGGAATCACGCTCTCCATCTCCTTGTCTACTTCATTCAAAACCATTGCAAAGCTAGTAAAATTGTACATCTGGGCTGAGTTCGGAGGCCGCGGGGCTATTCGCCACAGGAGAACGCTCCTGGGGATGACGAACACGCTCTCAGAATCCGGCATTGGCATTTCATCCGACTCCTCAGAAGCGCTCACCTGTTTGCTGTTTTTCTTCTCTTCAGTATTTTTCTTATCATTTTTTTTGTAAGCATCAAACGTGGCTGGGTCAACACTGTACAAACATTCTGTCCATTTCCCATAGAGGGCACGGAGCTTCTTTTTGCTTTTATCTTGAATGTAGCCTTCAACTTTGTGTAATTCTTTACCAAAAAGGCCGCACGGCTTAAAATTCAACACACATTTGTCCCCAGTCTTGTGGTTTGTGATCTCCACGTTGCCGCACTGCTCAATCCAGAGCTTTCCCACGATGATGTTGTGCACACAGCACGTAGGATTCGTCCACGTATATGCTTCATTGTGTTCAAGAAGCTCCAACGTGATGGTTCCTTTGGGTTCTGTTTCTACGCTCTTCCCCCAGAACTTCAGTTTGGGATAGATTGAGCCATGAAAGATGAAATCATTGTTTAATCCTTCAGCATGAAATGCACTAATGGGTGGGTGATGGCTGACCTGCTCAGAGATGAGTCTGAAACCAAGGTCATCTCGAACTAACTCGTAAGTCTCTCCCAGGAGTGGGTTGAAAGGCTTTCCAGTGCGTTCCCACTGCGAGGCAACAGCGGAGACAGCAAATGCAGCCACACACTGCATCCCTTCCACAGGATCAGCGAGCGAACTGGCCTTGTGGATGAGGTATGTATGCTCCGTATAGTCAGTGAGTCGCTGGAGGAAGCTCAAAGGCTCATTAAATACAACTGGCATGGTGATCTTGGAGAGTTCCATTCCGATGCATTTTCTGAGGATGCTCCAGATACTGAAGTCATTTCTGGAAAACATACGGGAAGGCAGGCTTGTTCTGACAGTGCATCATAGAACTCGTCCTCACTAAAGATGCTCAGAGGCGGGGAACCTTTAACCAGAGACTGCTCTAATTCGTGATGTTCAGTGGCTACAGTCGCCAGCGCTTCTGATAAAATTTTGTTTTTTTCTTGTTCCTGTTCCAATTTAAAATTCCTCACCTGGGCCGGGGTCGGGGCTCCCCCCGGCGGCGCCCTCCGCCCGGCGCAGCTCGCAGCTCTCGCAAGAACGCGCTCGACCTGTCCCTCCGCCTCCTCTCCAGCCCAGCTGCGAGGCGCGATCCAGGGCGGCACCGCAAGGGCTCTCTAAGTCACCTTCGCGCGGCCCGCCCCCGGCTCCCGGCGAGGTCGAGCAGGGAGAGAGGCGCGGCCCAGGACTAGCGCCCGGGCCGCCCGAGGTCCGCGCTGGCCCTTCCGCCGCACCGCCGCCCTCCGGGGCTACAGCCGGCGAATGAATCTAATTCTTTATTGTTGTAGTTCTACTACATTATCTGTTTACTCCAGTCAGACTTTATAGGGAATTATTTTAGCTTAGTCATTACTGTTTCACTTCTCTATGAGCATTAAGAAAGAATTATAATATAAATGACTTTATCAGTTGGTCAGCTCTGTAATTTTTATGCCTTACTTTAAACTCTTTCAGAATTTCTAAAACACTCTAAATCATTAATCACTGACATTGAAGAGTCTGGTATTATGGTTTGGAAGTTCTGTAAAGCAATCCTTTGAGTCCTATTTATATATGACCCAGAGATATGCCCATGTCGTTACATATTTCAGTGACCATATTGCTGAGTTTGTTTACATATTACACCCTTTGCCCTGAGCTCATATTGTATGATCAATGTCACAGTCGGCTGTGCTGTATGCAACTGCTGTGAGGGACTCTTGCCATCATCTCAGTGGGTACCCCAGAGAGCACCTGTTCCCCAGTGGGACAACATTATCCTGATACAAAATAAATAGGAACATCACAATAAAAAGCTATAAGACAATATCCAGGATGAATATACATGCAAAAATTCTCATCCAAATATCAGTAAACCAAATTCAAGAATACATTAAGAGGACCATATAGCATGACCAAGTGAGATTTATCCCTGAGAGGAAAGGATGGTTTAACATACCAAAATCAAATGTAATACTTTATACCAATAGAATACAAGACAAAATAACTTGATCATCTCAGTAGATGCAGAAAATGCATTTGACAAGACAAAAAAAATCCTTTTATGATTAAAAACCCTCAACATACTGGATATAGAAAGAACATACCTCAATAATAACAGCCATATATGACAAATCCGAAGGTAACATTATACACAATGGTGAAAAGTTAAAGGTTTTTATCTAAGATCAGAAACAAGACCAGGAGGCCCATTCCCACACTTAGTCAGTTTAACCTAGAAGTTCTTGCTAGAACAATCAGGTAAGACAAAGGAATCAAAGGATCCAAATCAAAAAGAATGAATAAAAATTATCACTTTTTGCAGATGACAAATTTTTTTTGTATAGAAAATCCCAGACAGTCAACCATAAAACTGAACTAATCAACAAATTAAGTAAAGTTGCAAGATACAAGGAGAAGGCAATGGCACCCAATTCCAGTACTCTTGCCAGAAAAATCCCATGGACGGAGGAGCCTGGTAGGCTGCAGTCCATGGGGTCGCTAAGAGTCGGACATGACTGAGTGACTTCCCTTTCACTTTTCACTTTCATGTATTGGAGAAGGAAATGGCAACCCACTCCAGTATTCTTGCCTGGAGAATCCCATGGATGAAAGAGCCTGATGGGCTGCTGTCTATAGGGTCGCACAGAGTTGGACATGACTGAAGCCACTTAGCAGCAGCAGCAGCAGCAAGATATAAAATCAACATACAGAAATCAGTTGGATTTCTGTATACTAACAATGAAACATCTGAAAAAAAAGTATCTCATTCACAACAGCATCAAGAATAAGAAAATAACTATAAATAAATTTAACCATTGAAGTGAAAGATCTGTATAATGATAACTACAAGACTTTGTTGAAAGAAATAGAATAAAACACAAAGAAATAGTTAAGTGTCCACACTATCCAAAGCCAAAGATAACACACCTCTCAATTTCAAATTATAGTACAAAGTTACAGTATTTAAAACAATATGGCATTGGCCTAAAAATAGACACATAGGACAAGGGAACAGAATACAGGATTCAGAATTAAATCCTTGCATGTACAGTCAACTAATATTCAACAATGAAGGCAAGAACACCCAATCTTGAAAGGTTAGTCTCTTCTTTCTCTTCTGAGGAAACTAGATTAACACATGCAAAAAAAAAAAAAAAAAAAATGAAATAAGACCTCTAACTTACACCACTCACAAAAATTATTCGAAAATGGATCAATGGTTTAAATATAAGACCAAAAATCATAACACTCCTAAAAGAAACTCTTATTTTTTTTTTGGATATGACATCAAAATGACAACAAAAGAAAAAGAAATCAACTAAGTGGAACTAAATCAAACATAAAAGTTTCTGCACAGCAAAAGAAACAATCAGTAAGATAAAAATGCAACCTACAGTATAGGAGAAAAATATTGCAAACCACACATGAAAAGAGGCATTAACATCTTATTTATATATATATTTATAAATAGTAAATAATATATATTATTTATATATAATATATAATATAAATAATTATATATATAACTCATACATCTCAATAATCACAAAATTCATTGTAATTAGCAGATAGACAGGATAGACATTTTTCCAGAGGTACCCAAATGGCCAGCAGGTATATGAAGAGATGTTTAACATCACTGATACTCAGGGTAATGGAAATCAAAACCTCAATGAGATACCATCTCACAACTGTTAGAAAGTCTACCATCAAGAATATAAGCAATACATGTTGATGAGATGTGGAGAAAAGGAAATGTAAATTGGTTGAGTGTCTATGGAAAACAAAATGAAGTTTTCTACAAAATTAGAAATATATCTATTATGTGATCCAGAAATTTCACCTCTGGGTATATACCTAAAGAAAGCAAAAGCAGTGTAGTGAAGAGATCTATGCTTCTATGTTTGTTGCAGCATTATTCATGGAGCCAAGGGGAAAATTCCAGTCCCTTATAATGAAAAAATAAAATGGCTGTCTGAGCAGGCCTTAGAAATAGCTGTGAAAAGAAGAGAAGCAAAAAGTAAAGGAGAAAAGGAAAGATATACCCATTTGAATGCAGAGTTCCAAAGAATAGCAAGGAGAGAGAAGCCTTCCTTAGTGATCAATGCAAAGAAACAGAGGAAAACAATAGAATGGTAAAGACTAGAGATCTCTTCAAGAAAATTAGAGATACCAAGGGAATATTTCATGCAAAGATGGGCTCAATAAAGGACAGAAATGGTATTGACTTAACAGAAGCAGAAGATATTAAGAAGAGATGGCAAGAATACACAAAAGAACTGTGCAAAAAAGATCTTCACAACACAGGTAATCACAATGGTGTGATTACTCACCTAGAACCAGACTTATTGGAGTGCAAAGTCAAGTGGCTTTTAGGAAGCATCACTATGAACAAAGCTAGTGGAGGTGATGAAATTCCAGTGGAGCTATTTCAAATCCTAAAAGATGATGCTGTGAAAATGCTGCATTCAATATGCCAGCAAATTTGGAAAACTCAGCAGTGGCCACAGGACTGGAAAAGATCAGTTTTCATTCCAATCCGTAAGAAAGGCAATAACAAAGAATGCTCAAACTACCACATAATTGCACTCATCTCACATGCTAGTTAAATAATGCTCAAAATTCTCCAAGCCAGGCTTCAACCATAGGTGAACTGTGAACTTGCAGATGTTCCAGCTGGTTTCAGAAAAGGCAGAGAACCAGAGATCAAATTGCCAACATCCTCTGGATTGTTGAAAAGGCAAGAGAGTTCTGGAAAAACATCTGTTTCTGCTTTATTGACTATGCCAAAGCCTTTGACTGTGTGAATCACAATAAACTGTGGAAAATTCTGAAAGAGATGGGAATACCAGACCACCTGACCTGCCTCTTGAGACACCTGTATGCAGGTCAGGAAGCAACAGTTAGAACTGAACATGGAACAACAGACTGGTTCCAAATAGGAAAAGGAGTACATCAAGGCTGTATATTGTTACTCTGCTTATTTAACTTACATGCAGAGTACATCCTGAGAAACCCTGGGCTGGATGAAGCACAAGCTGGAATCAAGATTGCAGGTAGAAACATCAATAACATCAGATATGCAGATGACACCACCCTTATGGCAGAAAGTGAAGAGGAACTCAAAAGCCTCTTGATGAAAGTGAAAGAGGAGAGTGAATAAGTTGGCTTAACACTCAACATTCAGAAAACTAAGATCATGGCATCCAGTCCCATCACTTCATGGCAAATAGATGGATAAACAGTGGAAACAGTGACAGACTTTATTCTTTTGGGCTCCAAAATCACTGCAGATGGTGACTGCAGCCATGAAATTAAAAGACGCTTACTCCTTGGAAGGAAAGTTATGACCAACTTAGACAGCATATTAAAGAGCAGAGACATTACTTTGCCAACAAAGGTCCATCTAGTCAAGGCTATGGTTTTTCCAGTAGTCATGTATGGATGTGAGAGTTGGACTATAAATAAAGCTGAGCACTAAAGAATTGATGCTTTTGAACTGTGCTGTTGGAAAAGACTCTTGAGAGTCCCTTAGACTGCAAGGAGATCCAACCAGTCCATCCTAAAGGAAATCAGTCTTGAATGTTCATTGGAGGACTGATGTTGAAGCTGAAACTCCAATACTTTGGCCACCTGATATGAAAAACTGACTCACTGGAAAAGACCCTGAGGCTGGGAAAGATTGAAGGTGGGAGGACAAGGGGATGACAGAGGATGAGATGGTTGGATGGCATCACCGACTCAATGGACATGAGTTTGAGTAAACTCTGGGAGTTGGTGATGGACAGGGAGGCCTGGAGTGGTGCAGTCCATGAGGTTTCAAAGAATCGGACACGACTGAGTGACTGAACTCTAATGAACTGAAGGGAAAAAACCTAAGTGCCCATCACTTGATGAATGCATAGAGTAGATCTGAAATACACACACACACACACACACACACACACACACACAGGCACAGACGTAGAATAATATGCATCCATGGGAAAGAAATTTTGTCATATTTGATAACATGGATGGACTTTAACAAGATTATGCTAGAATTTGTACATTCATTCTAGTCTTTTATCTACTTCTATAATTAAATATACATTATGACATATATTTTGAAAATTGTAATCTAACTTATATTCTTTTTTATCCTACAGGAAAATTATGATCTTATTATGTTTGTTATTTTCCACTTGTTTCCAAATAAGTCTCATATGTAGATAATTTAGGGTAATTAAGGGTAAGTAAGGGTAAAAAAAATTCTTTGATAGTTCAATTATAATGGTATGATGTGCACATTGATACATTGTTTAATCATTGCTTAATATTGGATATTTAGATTGCTTCCTGTGTTGACTCTTATGAATTACTGCCCAAAATATTGTTTTTGCACATCTTGATTATTTTTTTCTGTATCATTTCATAGGAGTATATTGTGAAGCCAAAGGCTATATGCATTTTTAAGATTCTGGACACATTTTGCCAAACATCTTGTTTCTTCAAAAAGTACAGAAATTTTCTGAAAACCTAATAATTAATGGAAAAGGTGATAGTTTGAAAGAACCATTTCTCTGTATAATAAAGTCTTCACAGTCATTGACTTGGATTCTAATCTTGTTTCTCCGACTTAATAACAACACATATTATTACTAATTATTGTGATTTACTGCTATTTATCTTTCTCTTTTACCTTCTTCCTCTCCTGCTTATCTCTTCTCCTATTAGCATTGTCACTTTCCTGAAATGAGAATGGGGAAATCTTTTAAAAAATGGAGTTAGGTAGCACATAACTTTCACTAATCTTATCTCAGCTTTTGGACATGCTGAAAGTTACCAGAGATAACCCAAGCTTTTGTAATCAAAAATGATATTGTGTTTTACCTTTGAAAAAGATGTTTCATTTTTCCACCAGTAAGAGACAAGAAGAATTACTTGAGCCATCACAAAATAGTTTACAGATTAGATTCTTGCTTTCCTTCACATGGACTGTCATGTCATCCTAAACCAAAGACAGTTTTTTATAATTTGAAAATATGGGCAATTTTCAGATTCATGTATGAATAATTGTTTGGTCCTTATTACATGTGCAGAATTTATGGTTCTTATGTATGCAGTGTAAATTCTATCAGGAAGCTATGATGTTGAGACCTACATTCTTTTAAGGGAGATTTTCTGATGTTTTCTTTAGGCTTAGTATAGGCAGAAAACACCTGGTTATTAGAATAAATGAGAATAAATTCTTCCTTTTATTCTGTAAGATGTAAAACCCAGGAGTTTTTAGTGAGGAATGGTTTAAATGCTGGTGTGAAGGTGAGGAAATGTTGGATTTTGTTGCAAAAATTGTTAGGTCATACATTTCATACATTTATATTGTTGAATAATTTTTTTTTTAAAGCTAAAGCACTGGTGAAAATCCTCAACCCTTACAAAAAAAATATCGCATTTTATCTTGCTCATCTGTTTGGCAAAACCTTAAAAAATTCTTAACATTATAATTTTAAATTGAATATACTCATTAGACTCTTGAGAGTCCCTTGGACTGCAAGGAGATCCAACCAGCCCATCCTAAAGGAGATCAGTCCTGAGTGTCCATTGGAAGGACTGATGTTGAAGCTGAGACTCCAATACTTTGGCCACCTGATATGAAGAACTGACTCATTTGAAAAGACCCTGATGCTGGGAAAGATTGAAGACAGGAGGAGAAGGGGACAACAGAGGATGGGATTGTTGGATGGCATCACTGACTCAATGGAGATGAATTTGAGTCAACTCTGGGAGTTGGTGATGGACAGGGAGGCCTGGCGTGCTGTGGTCCATGGGGTCACAAAGAGTCAGACACAACTGAGTGACTGAACTGAACTGATTATATTTCATTTAACTTAATTTTATTAAATGTACTAAATTTTTTGATTAACTTTATATTTTAACATAAAACATTAAAAAATTTACTTTTAAACAACTCCCTAGAATATCTACTCTCTAGGACTTTACTGGATTATATAATCTTGATGTATTGGAAAACTGATTTCTAAATATCAATTCACAAAGAAAATCCAAGTGGCTGGTGCACATTGGGCTATTGATAGTATGTTATAGTAACAAAATTACAATAATGACAATAGTTAATATTTCTTCTGGATCACTGAGTATGTGTCAGAAACATTTTAGGTACTGCATACCTACTAAAATTTTTTTTTCCTAAAATGACAATATGAGGTTGGTACTGTTGTTATGTTAGTGTGCTTATATCTCTATGAACACTGTAGTCTAGTTTTCCATCCTTGTTGTCTGTGTCTTGCCTGCTAAACGATGGCCATTTCCACTCTAGCCCCTTTACAATCCAACACAGTGACTAAATCTTGTGTTTCTTTTAAATGTGATTATCTCTCTCCCTTTCTTAACCTTTTTAATTTTCTCTGTAGTGCTCCTACTAGATGTTTCAAACTCCTTATACTTATCTGTCTCCAGCTTACCTCTCTAACATCATCTGCTTCTTTACTCAGCCTCTTCCTGTTTAGACCAAACTTAGACTTCTTGGGAACTGTCATTACTACTCCACCTGTTTTTCTTTCCTGTCTTCCCCCTGCACATGCCCTATCCCTTCTGTTTTTTCCTAAATATCCTTCAGATCTCACCTTAATAACAGTGCCTCAGAGATAATTTCTGTGATTCACTCTGGATATTTCCTTAGTGTTGTGGTCTTTTCTTATTATAATAATTTTCACACAATTTTTGTGTGCTGCTATTCTATCTTTTACTTCCCTGGTGGCTCAGAGAGTAAAGCGTCTGCCTTCAGTGTGGAAGACCTGGGTTTGATCCCTGGGTCAAGAAGATCCCCTGGAGAAGAAAATGGCAACCCACTCCAGTATTCTTGCCTGGAGAATCCCATGGACAGAGGAGCCTGGTAGGCTACAGTCCACAGGGTTGCAAAGAGTCAGACACGACTGAATGACTTTACTTTCCCATTCTATCTTTCCACATAGAGTATCAGGTGGCAGAAACTGTGCCTACACATCTCTGCATTGTAGCACTTACTTCTGGAATATGCTAGTCACCATTATAATTATTTTTGAATGAATGTCTGATGCTTTATTATGTGTTCAATAATGAATTCATGATTTGATCAGCATATTCTCAAAGTCTCATGGGTTTCTCATTTCCCCAGGATACTCTCCTTCCCAGTTTATTCTTTTTTTTTTTAACTTTACAATATTGTATTGATTTTGCCATATATCAATATGAATCCGCCACAGGTATACACGTGTTCCTGATCCTGAACCGTCCTCCCTCCTCCCTCCCTGTACCATCCCTCTGGGTCGTCCCAGTGCACTAGCCCCAAGCATCCAGTATCATGCATTGAACCTGGATTGGCGATTTGTTTCATATATGATATTGTACATGTTTCAATGCCTTTCTCCCAAATCATCCTACCCTCACCCTCTCCTACAGAGTCCAAAAGACTGTTCTATACATCAGTGTCTCCTTTGCTGTCTCTTACACAGGGTTATTCTTACCATCTTTCTAAATTCCATATATATGCGTTAGTATACTGTATTGGTGTTTTTCTTTCTGGCTTACTTCACTCTGTATAATAGGCTCCAATTTCATCCACCTCATTAGAATTGATTCAAATGTATTCTTTTTAATGGCTGAGTAATATTCCATTGTGTATATGTACCACTGCTTTCTTATCCATTCATCTGCTGATGGACATCTAGGTTGCTTCCATGTCCTGGCTATTATAAACAGTGCTGCAATGAACTTTGGGGTACACGTGTCTCTTTCCCTTCTGGTTTCCTCAGTGTGTATGCCCAGCAATGGGATTGCTGGGTCATAAGGCAGTTCTATTTCCAGTTTTTTAAGGAATCTCCACACTGTTCTCCATAGTGGCTGTACTAGTTTGCATTCCCACCAACAGTGTAAGAGGGTTCCCATTTCTCCACATCCTCTCCAGCATTTATTGCTTGTAGACTTTTGGATCGCAGCCATTCTGACTGGCGTGATATGGTACCTCATAGTGGTTTTGATTTGCATTTCTCTGATAATGAGTGATGTTGAGCATCTTTTCATGTGTTTGTTAGCCATCTGTATGTCTTTTTTGGAGAAATGTCTATTTAGTTCTTTGGCCCATTTTTTGATTGGGTCGTTTATTTTTCTGGAACTGAGCTGCAGGAGTTGCTTGTATATTTTTGAGATTAGTTGTTTGTCAGTTGCTTCATTTGCTATTATTTTCTACCATTCTGAAGGCTGCCTTTTCACCTTGCTAATAGTTTCCTTTGTTGTGCATAAGCTTTTAAGTTTAATTAGGTCCCATTTGTTTATTTTTGCTTTTATTCCCAATATTCTGGGAGGTGGGTCATAGAGGATCCTGCTGTGATGTATGTCAGAGAGTGTTTTGCCTATGTTCTTCTCTAGGAGTTTTATAGTTTCTGGTCTTACGTTTAGATCTTTAATCCATTTTGAGTTTATTTTTGTGTATGGTGTTAGAAAGTGTTCTAGTTTCATTCTTTTACAAGTGGTTGACCAGTTTTCCCAGCACCACTTGTTAAAGAGATTGTCTTTAATCCATTGTATATTCTTGCCTCCTTTGTCAAAGATAAGGTGTCCATATGTGCGTGGATTTATCTCTGGGCTTTCTATTTTGTTCCATTGATCTATATTTCTGTCTTTGTGCCAGTACCATACTGTCCTGATGACTGTGGCTTTGTAGTAGAGCCTGAAGTCAGGTAGCTTGATTCCTCCAGTTCCATTCTTCTTTCTCAAGATCGCTTTGGCTATTCGAGGTTTTTTGTATTTCCATACAAATTGTGAAATTATTTGTTCTAGCTCTGTGAAGAATACCGTTGGTAGCTTGATAGGGATTGCATTGAATCTACAAATTGCTTTGGGTAGTATACTCATTTTCACTATGTTGATTCTTCTGATCCATGAACATGGTATATTTCTCCATCTATTAGTGTCCTCTTTGATTTCTTTCACCAGTGTTTTATAGTTTTCTATATATAGGTCTTTAGTTTCTTTAGGTAGATATATTCCTAAGTATTTTATTGTTTCTGTTGCAATGGTGAATGGAATTGTTTCCTTAATTTCTCTTTCTGTTTTCTCATTATTAGTGTACAGGAATGCAAGGGATTTCTGTGTGTTGATTTTATATCCTGCAGCTTTACTATATTCATTGATTATTTCTAGTAATTTTCTGGTGGAGTCTTTAGGGTTTTCTATGTAGAGGATCATGTCATCTGCAAACAGTGAGAGTTTTACTTCTTCTTTTCCAATTTGGATTCCTTTTATTTCTTTTTCTGCTCTGATTGCTGTGGCCAAAACTTCCAAAATTATGTTGAATAGTAATGGTGAAAGTGGGCACCCTTGTCTTGTTCCTGACTTTAGAGGAAATACTTTCAATTTTTCACCATTGAGGATAATGTTTGCTGTGGGTTTGTCATATATAGCTTTTATTATGTTGAGGTATGTTCCTTCTATTCCTGCTTTCTGGAGAGTTTTTATCATAAATGGATGTTGAATTTTGTCAAAGGCTTTCTCTACATCTATTGAGATAATCATATGGTTTTTATTTTTCAATTTGTTAATGTGGTGTATTACATTGATTGATTTGTGGATATTGAAGAATCCTTGCATCCCTGGGATAAAGCCCACTTGGTCATGGTATATGATCTTTTTAATGTGTTGTTGGATTCTGATTGCTAGAATTTTGTTAAGGATTTTTGCATCTATGTTCATCAGTGATATTGGCCTGTAGTTTTCTTTTTTTGTGGGATCTTTGTCAGGTTTTGGTATTAGGGTGATGGTGGCCTCATAGAATGAGTCTGGAAGTTTACCTTCCTCTGCAATTTTCTGGAAGTGTTTGAGTAGGATAGGTGTTAGCTCTTCTCTAAATTTTTGGTAGAATTCAGCTGTGAAGCCGTCTGGACCTGGGCTTTTGTTTGCTGGAAGATTTCTGATTACAGTTTCAATTTCCGTGCTTGTGATGGGTCTGTTAAGATTTTCCATTTTTTCCTGGTCCAGTTTTGGAAAGTTGTACTTTTCTAAGAATTTGTCCATTTCTTCCACGCTGTCCATTTTATTGGCATATAATTGTTGATAGTAGTTTCTTATGATCATTTGTATTTCTGTGTTGTCTGTTGTGATCTCTCCATTTTCATTTCTAATTTTATTGATTTGATTTTTCTCCCTTTGTTTCTTGATGAGTCTGGCTAATGTTTTGTCAATTTTATGTATCCTTTCAAAGAACCAGCTTTTGGCTTTGTCGATTTTTGCTATGATCTCTTTTCTTTCTTTTGCATTTATTTCTGCCCTAATTTTTAAGATTTCTTTCCTTCTAACTAACCCTGGGGCTCTTCATTTCTTCCTTTTCTAGTCGCTTTAGGTGTAGAGTTAGGTTATTTATTTGACTTTTTTCTTGTTTCTTGAGGTATGCCTCTATTGCTATGAACTTTCCCCTTAGGACTGCTTTTACAGTATCCCACAGGTTTGGGGTTGTTGTGTTTTCATTTTCATTTGTTTCTATGCAAATTTTGATTTCTTTTTTGATTTCATCTGTGATTTTTTGGTTATTCAGCAGCGTGTTGTTCAGCCTCCATAGGTTGGAATTTTTAATAGTTTTTCTCCTGTAATTGAGATCTAATCTTACTGCATTGTGGTCAGAAAAGATGCTTGGAATGATTTGTATTTTTTTGAATTTACCAAGACTAGATTTATGGCCCAGAATGTGATCTATCCTGGCGAAGGTTCCATATGCACTTGAGAAAAAGGTGAAATTCATTGTTTTGGGATGAAATGTCCTATAGATATCAATTAGGTCTAACTGGTCTATTGTATCATTTAAAGTTTGTGTTTCCTTGTTAATTTTCTGTTTAGTTGATCTATCCATAGGTGTGAGTGGGGTATTAAAGTCTCCCACTATTATTGTGTTATTGTTAATTTCTCCTTTCATACTTGTTAGCATTTGTCTTACATACTGCAGTGCTCCTGTGTTGGGTGCATATATATTTATAATTGTTATATCTTCTTCTTGGATTGATCCTTTGATCATTATGTAGTGACCATCTTTGTCTCTTTTCACAGCCTTTGTTTTAAAGTCTATTTTATCTGATATGAGTATTGCTACTCCTGCTTTCTTTTGGTCCCTATTTGCATGGAAAATCTTTTTCCAGCCCTTCACTTTCAGTTGGTATGTGTCCCCTGTTTTGAGGTGGGTCTCTTATAGACAACATATGTAGGGGTCTTGTTTTTGTATCCATTCAGCCAGTCTTTGTCTTTTGGTTGGGGCATTCAACCCATTTACGTTTAAGGTAATTACCGATAGGTATGATCCCATTGCCATTTACTTTATTGTTTTGGGTTTGAATTTATACACCATTTTTGTGTTTCCTGTCTAGAGAATATCCTTTAGTATTTGTTGGAGAGCTGGTTTGGTGGTGCTGAATTCTCTCAGCTTTTGCTTGTCTGAAAAGCTTTTGATTTCTCCTTCATATTTGAATGAGATCCTTGCTGGGTACAATAATCTGGGCTGTAGGTTATTTTCTTTCATCATTTTAAGTATGTCTTGCCATTCCCTCCTGACTTGAAGAGTTTCTATTGAAAGATCAGCTGTTATCCTTATGGGAATTCCCTTGTGTGTTATTTGTTGTTTTTCCCTTGCTGCTTTTAATATTTGTTCTTTGTGTTTGATCTTTGTTAATTTGATTAATATGTGTCTTGGGGTGTTTCTCCTTGGGTTTATCCTGTTTGGGACTCTCTGGGTTTCTTGGACTTGGGTGATTATTTCCTTCCCCATTTTAGGGAAGTTTTCCACTATTATCTCCTCGAGTATTTTCTCATGGTCTTTCTTTTTGTCTTCTTCTTCTGGGACCCCTATGATTCGAATGTTGTAGCGTTTAAAATTGTCCTGGAGGTCTCTGAGATTGTCCTCATTTCTTTTAATTCGTTTTTCTTTTATCCTCTCTGATTCATTTATTTCTACCATTCTACCTTCTAATTCACTAATCCTATCTTCTGCCTCTGTTATTCTACTATTTGTTGCCTCCGGAGTGTTTTTAATTTCATTTATTGCATTATTCATTATATATTGACTCTTGTTTATTTCTTCTAGGTCCTTGTTAAACCTTTCTTGCATCTTCTCAGTCCTTGTCTCCAGGCTATTTATCTGTGATTCCATTTTGATTTCAAGATTTTGGATAAATTTCACTATCATTATTCGGAATTCTTTATCAGTAGATTCCCTATCTCTTCCTCTTTTGTTTGGTTTGGTGGGCATTTATCCTGTTCCTTTATCTGCTGGGTATTCCTCTGTCTCTTCATCTTGTTTAAATTGCTGAGTTTGGGGTGTCCTTTCTGTATTCTGGCAGTTTGTGGAGTTCTCTTTATTGTGGCATTGTCTTGCTGTGTGTGGGTTTGTATAGGTGACTTGTCAAGGTTTCCTGGTTAGGGAAGCTTGTGTCGGTGTTCTGGTGGGTGGAGCTGTATTTCTTCTCTCTGGAGTGCAATGAAGTGTCCAGTAATGAGTTATGAGATTTCTATGGTTTTGGGGTGACTTTGGGAAGCCTGTATCTTGGAGCTCAGGGCTGTGTTCCTTTGTTGCTGGAGAATTTGCTTGGTTTGTCTTGCCCTGGAACTTGTTGGCCCTTGTGTGGTGCTTGGCTTCAGTGTAGGTATGGAGGCGTTTGATGAGCTCCTGTCAATTATTGTTCCTTGGAGTCAGGAGTTCCCTGGAGTCAGGGTTTGGACTTAAGCCTCCTGCTTCCAGTTATCGGTCTTATTTTTACAGTAGTTTCAAAACTTCTCCTTCTATACAGCACCACTGATAAAACATCTACGTTAAAGATGAAAAGTTTCTCTACTGTAAGGGTCACCCAGAGAGGTTCACAGCTTTATATGAAGAGAAGAGGGAGGAGGGAGTTAGAGGTGACCCGAATGAGATGAGGTGGAATCAGTAGAGGAGACAGTGGGCTAGCCAGTAATCACTTCCTTATGTGCACTCCACAACTGGACCGCTCAGAGATGTTCACGGAGTTATACAGAGAAGAAAAGAAGGAGGAAGGAGACAGAGGTGGCCAGGAGAATAAAAGGGGGGAATGAAAAGGAGGGAGACAGATCCAGCCAGTAATCAGTTCCCTAAGTGTTCTCCACCGTCTGGAATACACAGAAATTCACAGAATTGGGTATAGTAGAGAGGGGTTAGGGAGGAGACACAGGCGACCTGGTGGAGAAAATGGAGAGTCCAAAGGGAGAGAGAGCAGTCAAGCCAGTAATCTCGCTCCCTAGTGAACAATGGGTACTGAGGATTGGGTTCTTAAAGGTACAGAATTGGTAACAAATACATAAAAGCAAAAATTAAAAATCTAGAGTAGAGTTTGGAATTTCAAAAATACGATGTTATAGAAAAGAAGAAGGAAAAGAAAGAGAGAAAAAAAAGCAAACAAGGTCACGAAAATTATAAAGAAAATGTAGGTACAAAATTGATAACTAATACCAAAAAGCAAAAGTTAAAAATCTAGAGTAGAGTTTGGAATTTCAAAAATACAATGTTAAAAAAAAGAAGAAGAAAAAGAAAGAGAGAAAAAAAAAACCAAACAAAAACAAAGTCGCAAAAGTTATAAAGAAAATACAGGTATAAAATTGATAACAAATACCAAAAAGCATAAATTAAAAATCTAGGGTAGATTTTGGAATTTCAGATATACAATGTTATATAAATGAAGAAGAGATAGAAACAGAGAAATAAAAAAGTCACAGAAATTATTAAAAAAAAACTATAGGTACAAAATTGATAACAAATACCAAAAAGCTAAAATTAAAAATCTAGAGTAGAGTTTGGAATTTCAAAAATACAATATTAAAGAAAAGAAGAAGAAAAAAAAAAACAAGGTCAAAAAAATTATAGAAAATGTATATATGAAGTTTGTGTTAAAAAAAAAGGGTCTTTTTTTTTTTTTTGCAAAGTAATATGTTATAAAAGTGAAAATTAAAGGAATAATAGAGGACGTAAAATTTTTTTTAAAAATTAAAGAAAGAAAGAAAGAAAGAATGATCGTAAAAATAGTAAAAATATATCTAGGACTTTCTCTGGTTTTGTTGTGAATATTGTGGGTTCAGTTCATTTTTGTCTAGTTCTTTGGTCTGACTTATATTTCTCAAGATCTATAGGCCCCTTCCTATGTAGTTGGTACTAACCACAGGGTTTTAATCTATTGCATGTAGCTTCCAAGGCGGTTCCCTCTGTTATAGCTTCTTCTGTTTGCTGGTCTCTTCAGTGTCTGGTTTCCACCCTGACACAAAGGGGACGGTGGAGGACACTTTTTTTTTTTTTTTTTTAGGCGCACTTGTTCATTTGTGCTGTAGGGAGGGAGGGAGGGATGCTGCAAACAAATAACACTGGCATGTGCTAGCAGTGCCTCAGCCACACTGGGTCTGCCCCCGCTCACGGCGCGTGTAGCCTCCCTGCCCACACTGCTCAGGCTCTAGGTTACTCCGCCAGGAACCATCCGTGGCTGGCCCTGGGCTGCCTGCACCTCCCAGGTCCAAGCCGCTCAGGGTAGTCCTCAGAGGCCCAGACTTGGTTGGGCCTGCGTTTTGTGCCCTTCCCAGATCCCAGCAGCTCAGGTGATGAGGTGTTTGGCACACGCGATTGCTGCGACTTATCGCCTCCCTGCCGCCCGGTTATCTAGGTGTTCAACCGGCGCACCTTCTCAGGCAGATATTGACTGTCCAGACCCCCAAGAAGTTTTAGTTAGCAAAGAAGCCTGCTTACAGTTTTATAGATAATGTCTCTCTGGGGCAGCGAATGCCCTCTTCCGGCTCTGGCTGTCTGTCACCGGAGGGGGATGGTATGCAGCCGGCTATCTCTGTTCAGTCCTTTGTTCCATGCATGGGCCTGGCGGTGTCTTAGGTTAGGGCTGGCTTTTTGCGTGGTAGATATCCCACAGTCTGGTTTGCTAGCCCAAATTATTTTGCTCAGATAGCGCTCGGGTTATTCAGGCCAGATCCTTACTCTAAGTGGTGCAGCCCGTGCCACGCCTCCCTGCCCAGCCCCTGATTGCTAGTGGCGTATGCAGGCATCTGCGCTGCTTCTCCGCTGGGGGAGTTACCGTAGGGCTCCTAATCTGCAGGTTTTAATTGTTTATTTATTTTTCCTCCCTGTTATGTTGCCCTCTGTGCTTCCAAGGCTTGGCACAGATTTGGCAATAAGGAGGTTTCCTGGTGTTTGGAAACTACTGTCTTTTTAAGACTCCCTTCCCAGGACGGAGCTCTGTCCCTCCCTCTTTTGTCTCTTTTTTTGTCTTTTATATTTTTTCATACCTCCTTTCGAAGACTTGGGTTGCTTTTCTGGGTGCCTGATGTCCTCTTCCGGCATTCAGAAGTTGTTTTGTGGAATTTACTCGGCGTTTAAATGTTCTTTTGATGAATTTGTGGGGGAGAAAGTGTTCTCCCCATCCTACTCCTCCGCCATCTTAGCTCCTCCCATCCTGATTTTTTTTTTAAGTTAAAAAAAATTTAGTAAGTTGGATATATAGTTGCTTGGAGAATTTCCAAGTTATTCAGTTTGTGGCTTGTTACTTCCTGAAATGTTCTGTGTTAGTGACGGTCCACAGGCTTCTACTTTCAGTTCAGTTCAGTTCAGTTGCTCAGTTGTGTCCAACTCTTTGTGACCCCATGGAATGCAGCACGCCAGGTCTCCCTGTCCATCACCAATTCCTAGAGCTTTCTAAAATTCATGTCCATTGAGTCAGTAATGCCATCCAACCATCTCATCCTCTGTCATCCCCTTCTCTTCCCACCTTCAATCTCTCCCAGCATCAGGGTCTTTTCAAATGAGTCAGCTCTTCACAGCAGGTGGCCAAATTATTGGCGTTTCAGCTTCAACATCAGTCCTTCCAATGAATATTCAGGACTGATTTCCTTTAGAACTGACTGGTTATATCTCCTTGCTATCCAAGGGATGCTCAAGAGTCTTCTCCAAGACCACAATTCAAATCATTAATGCTTCAGTGCTCATCTTTCTTTATAGTCCAACTCTCACATCCATACATGACTACTGGAAAAACCATAGCTTTGACTAGATGAACCTTGTTGGCCAAGTTGTCTCTGCTTTTCAATATGCTGTCTAGCTTGGTCATAGCTTTTCTTTTAAGGATCAAGCGTCTTTTAATTTCATGAATGCAGTCACCATGTACAGTGATTTTGGAGCCCAAGAAAATAAAGTCTCTCATTGTTTCCACTGTTTCCCCATCTATTTGCCATGAAGTGATGAGACCGGATACCATGATCTTAGTTTCCTGAATGTTGAGCTTTAAGCCAACTTTTTGACTCTTCTCTTTCATTTTCATCAAGAGGTTCTTTAGTTCTTCTTCACTTTCTTCCATAAAGGTGATGTTATCTGAATATCTGAGGTTATTGATATTTCTCCCAGAAATCTTGATTCCAGCTTGTGCTTTATCCAGCCTGGCATTTCTCATGATGTACTCTACATATAAGTTAAATAGTTAAGTTCAATTCAGTCGCTCAGTTGTGTCTGACTCTTTGCGACCCCATGAACCGCAGCACGCCCAGCCTCCCTGTCCATCACCAACTCCCTGAGTTTACCCAAACTCATGTCCATTGAGTTGGTGATACCATCTAACCATTTCATCCTCTGTCGTCCCCTTCTCCTCCTGCCTTCAATCTTTCCCGACACCAGGGTCTTTTCAAATAAGTCAGCTCTTTGCATCGGGTGGCCAAAATATTGGAATTTCAGCTTCAACATCAGTCCTTCTAAATAAGCAGGGTGAACATATACAACTTCGATGTACTCCTTTCCCTATTTGGAACCAGTCTGTTGTTCCATATCCACTTCTAACTATTGCTTCTTGACCTGCATACAAGTTTCTCAGGAGGCAGGTAAGGTGGTCTGATATTCCCATCTCTTTAAGAATTTTCCAGTTTGTGGTCATCCACACAGTCAAAGGCTTTGGTATAGTCGATAAAGCAGAAGTAGATATTTTTTCTGGAACTCTCTTGCTTTTTTGATGACCCAACAGATGTTGGCAATTTGATCTCTGGTTCTACTTTGCCATATAATTTAAGTGTTTCTGTATTACTTATGAGATCAGTGGATCATTTTATATTTTCATTCCATCTTTACACTTACAGGAGAAAAATTATTGGAATTCTATACAAACACACTTTCTGAGGCACCAGAAAAGTTAGAGCTCATCCTAAAAACTAAAAGATAACTTACCTAAGCACTTCACTGTAAAACAGACTCCATTTGTTTACATTAAATGCCTGGAAACAGAAGTCAAAATAAAATACATATATCATATTTTTTTAGCCTTTCCATAATGTCATATGGTCATTTAGTTCTGACATAATAACAGGTATCTAGGATGGTGGGAATGGAATTTTTCCACTATATTTTTCAATTGAATAACCAGGGGTGAAACGAAGACTGTACATTAAAAGAATTAATGGCATCTGCAAGAAGAACCTTGAACCTTGATTCCTGTAGCTTTGTCATACGTTTCTTGTTTGAAACAACATCTTCTCAAAACCTCATAGTAGTATCAAAATATTCCAAAATTGCATTTTTCTGCATTGAGAAATGTGTCAAAATGAGTGTTTTGACACATCCATCCACACATCTTGACAAAATGCTTGATAAAATTTCAGTAATCATCGTTAGCTAAAGATGCATGGAAAGCCTCAAACTTAATAGCAGATGGTTTGTTGGGATCAATAAGAGTGCAATGAAGATGTCAAAACAGTCAGATCATGACCCCTTGTGACAAGTTGATCCAGAATCATCTTCATTAATCCAATGACTATATTTCACTGGCCATGCCAGCACCTTTCCACAACTTCCAGAGCTAAAGTAGCAAGTCAGCCTTAGCAGCAACAGAAATGACAGACATTTCATAGACATCTTATTCATATGCAAAAATTGCTGAATCATTTTGCCATTGCTCATGCTTATATCTCCTCATGCTTATGAGGAGGTACCCCATGTCCAAGATCAGAGAAACCCCAGTAAGAGGATAGGTGCTGGAGCAACAGCTGCGCAGCACTGAAGTGGCTGTGAGGAGGTATCCCATGACCAAGGGCAAAGGTGAAGTCCCAGAAAGATGGTAGGAGGGGTGAATTCGCATTTTAGAATCAAACCCCATTCCTTCTAGAGACACTAAGAGGGCTCAAACAAACCTTGTGTGCACCAGGACCCAGGGACCCTACAGAGACAGAGCTGTGTTGAGGGTTTCCTGTGGAGGTACAGGTCAACAGTGGACTGCCACAGAGACGGGGACTCTGGGTGAGGCAGACTTGGGTATGGCATAAGCCCTCTTGGAGGAGGTCACCATTAACCCCACCATAGAGCTACCAGAACTTACACAGGACTGGGAAATAGATTCTTGGAGGGCACAAACAGAACCTTGTGCACCAGGACCCAGGAGAAAGGAGCAGTGACCCACAAGAGACTGACCCAGACTTACCTGGAAGTGTCCATGAGTCTCTAATGGAGGTATGGGTCAGTCATGGCCTGCTGCAAGGTTGGGGGGCGGTGAGTTTAGCAGTACATGCATGGGATCTTTTGAAGGAGGTCCCATTAACATTACCTCTACTATAGTTTGGCCCCAGGTAAGTAGTGGGGATGGAACACAGCTCCACCCATCAACAGAAAATTGGATTACATATTTACTGAAAATGTCCCCATCCATCAGAACAAGACCCAGTTTCACCCTCATTCAGTCTCTCTCATCAGGAAGCTTCTATAAGCCTCTTATCCTTCTCTATGAGAGGGCAGACAGAATGAAAACCACAGTCACAGAAAACTAACCAATCTGATCACATGGACCACAGCCTTGTCTCACTCAATGAAACTATGAGCCATGCCATGTAGGGCCACCCAAGATGGACGGGTCATGGTGGAGAGAGCTGACAAAGCGTGGTCCACTGGAGAAGGGAATGGCAAACCACTTCAGTTTTCTTGCCTTGAGAATCCCAGGAACAGTATGAAAAGGCAAAAAGATAGGACACTGAAAGAGGAACTCCCCAGGTGAGTAGGTGCCCAATATACTACTGGAAATCAATGAAGAAATAACTCCAGAAAGAATGAAGAGACAGAGCCAAAGCAAAACCAACACCCAGTTGTGGATGTGACTGGTGATAGAAGAGCAATATTGCATAGGAACCTGGAATGTTAGGTCCATGAATCAAGGCAAATTGGAAGTGGTCAAACAGGAGATGGCAAGAGTGAACATTGACATTTTAGGAATCAGCAAACTAAAATGGACTGGAATGGGTGAATTTAACTCAGATGACCATTATATACACTACTGTGGGCAAGAATCCCTTAGAAGAAATGGAATAGCCATCATAGTCAACAAAAAAGTCTGAAATGCAGTAGTTGGATGCAATCTCAAAAATGACAGAATGACATCTGTTCGTTTCCAAGGCAAACCATTCAATATCATAGTAATCCAAGTCTATGCCCTGACCAGTAATACTGAAGAAGCTGAAGTTGAATGGTTCTATGAAGGCCTAAAAGACCTTCTAGAACTAACACCCAAAAAAGATGTCCTTTTCATTATAGAGGACTGGAATGCAAAAGTAGGAAGTCAAGAAACACCTGGGGTAACAGGCAAATTTGGCCTGGAGTACAGAATGAAGCAGGGCAAAGGCTAATAGAGTTTTGCCAAGAAAATGCACTGGTCATAGCAAACACCCTCTTCCAACAACACAAGAGAACTCTACACATGGACATCACCAGATGGTCAACACCAAAATCAGAATGATTATATTCTTTGCAGCCAAAGATGGAGAAGCTCTATCAGTTCAGTTCAGTCGCTCAGTCGTGTCTGACTCTTTGCGACCCCATGAATTGCAGCACGCCAGGCCTTCCTGTCCATCACCAACTCCCGGAGTTCACTCAGACTCACGTCCACTGAGTCAGTGATGCCATCCAGCCATCTCATCCTCTGGCGTCCCCTTCTCCTCCTGCCCCCAATCCCTCCCAGCATCAGTGTCTTTTCCAATGAGTCAACTCTTCACATGAGGTGGCCAAAGTACTGGAGTTTCAGCTTTAGCATCATTCCTTCCAAAGAAATCCCAGGGCTGATCTTCAGAATGGACTGGTTGGATCTCCTTGCGGTCCAAGGGACTCTCAAGAGTCTTCTCCAACAGCACAGTTCAAAAGCATCAATTCTTCAGTGCTCAGCCTTCTTCACAGTCCAAATCTCACATCCATACATGACCACAGGAAAAACCATATACAGAAGCTCTACACAGTCAGCAAAATCAAGAGTTGGAGCTGACTGTGGCTCAGATCATGAACTCCTTATTGCCAAATTCAGATTGAAATTGAAGAAAGTAGGGAAAACCTTTAGACCATTCAGGTATGATCTAAATCAAATCCCTTGTTATTATGCTGTGGAAGTGAGAAAAAGATTTAAGGGACTAGATCTGATAGACAGAATGCCTGATGAACTATGGACGGAGGTTCGTGACATTGTACAGGAGACAGGGATCAAGACCATCTTTAAGAAGAAAAAAAAAAAAAATCCAAAAAGCAAAATGGTTGTCTGAGGAGGCCTTACAAATATCTGTGAAAAGAAGAGAAGCAAAAAGCAAAGGATAAAAGGAAAGATATACCCACTTGAATGCAGAGTTCTAAGGAATAGCAAGGAGAGATAAGAAAGACTTCCTTAGTGACCAGTGCAAAGAAATAGAGGAAAACAACAGAATGGGAAGACTAGAGATCTCTTCAAGAAAATTAGAGATACCAAGGGAATATTTCATGCAAAGATGGGCTCGATATAGGACAGAAATGGTATGGACCTAACAGAAGCAGAAGATATTAAGAAAAAGTGGCAAGAAAACACAGAAGACATATGCAGAAAACATCTTCAGGACCCAGATAATCACGATGGTGTGATCACTGACCTAGAGCCAGACATCCTGGAATGTGAAGTCAAGTGGGCCTTAGAAAGCATCACTATGAACAAAGCTAGTGGAGGTGATGGAATTCCAGTTGAGCTATTTAAATCCTAAAAGATGATGCTGTGAAAGTGCTGCATTCAATATGCCAGCAAATTTGGAAAACTGAGCAGTGGCCACAGGACTGGAAAAGGTCAGTTTTCATTCCAATCCCAAAGAAAGGCATTGTCAAAGAATGCTCAAACTACCGCACAATTGCACTCATCTCACACACTAGTAAAATAATGCTCAAAATTCTCCAAGCCAGGCTTCAACAGTAGGTGAACCGTGAACTTCCTGATGTTCAAGGTGGTTTTAAAAAAGGCAGAGGAACCAGAGATCAAATTGCCAACATCCGCTGGATCATGGAAAAAGCAAGAGAGTTCCAGAAAAACATATATTTCTGCTTTATTGACTATGTCAAAGCCTTTGACTGTGTGAATCACAATAAACAGTGAGAAATTCTGAAAGAAATGGAAATATCACCCCACCTTACTTGCCTCTTTAGAAATCTGTATTCAGGTCAAGAAGCAACAGTTAGAACTAGGCATGGAACAATAGACTGGTTCCAAATAGGTAAAGGAGTACGTTAAGTTTGTGTGTTTTCACCCTGCTTATTTAGCTTGTATGCAGAGTACATCATGAGAAATGCCAGGATGGATGAAACACAAGCTGGAATCAAGATTGCAGGGAGAAACATCAATAACCTCAGATACGCAGATGACACCACCCTTATGGCAGAAAGCAAATAAGAACTAAAGAGCCTCTTGATGAAAGTGAAAGAGGAGAGTGAAAAAGTTGGTTGAAAGCTCAACATTTGGAAAACTAAGATCATGGCATCTGGTCCCATCACTTCATGGCAAATAGATGGAGAAACAGTGGAACTAGTGACAGACTTTATTTTTTGGGGACTCCAAAATCACTGCAGATGGTGACTGCAGCCATGAAGTTAAAATATGCTTACTGCTTGGAAGGAAAGTTATGACCAACCTAGACAGCATATTAAAGAGCAGAGACGTTACTTTGCCAACAAATGTCCTTCTAGTTAAGGCTATGGTTTTTCTAGTAGTCATGTCTGGATGTGAGAGTTGGACTATAAAGAAAGCTTAGCACTGAAGAATTGATGCTTTTGAACTGTGGTGTTGGAGAAGACTCTTGAGAGTCCCTTGAACTGCAAGGAGATCCAACCAGTCCATTCTGAAGAAGATCAGCCCTGGGATTTCTTTGGAAGGACTGATGTTGAAGCTGAAACTCCAACACTTTGGCCATCTGATATGAAGAACTGACTCATTGGAAAAGACCCTGATGCTGAGAAAGATTGAAGGCAAGAGGACTGGGGAATGGCAGAGGGTAAGATGTTTGGATGTCATCACCAACTCAGTGGAGATGAGTTTGAGTAAACTCTGGGAGTTGGTGATGGACAGGGAGGTCTGGCGTGCTGTAGTTCATGGGGTCACAAAGTGTTGGATACAACTGAATGACTGAACCGAACTGATGCTTACATCCAAAGAGAAATCAGTCAGGAAGTTAAATTAAAACAGCTCCATCTCAAGTAAATATGTAAATAGCAGATGTAGAAAGCAACTGAAAGGGCAAAGTCTAGAACACTTCCAGATTATACAGTGTGTTTAATATTGTTTTGTCAGTCATCACACATTTAAATATTAATGTCCTTGCATAGAACATCAACTATATCTTGTAAGGGATAAAAAGTGTAAAAATAATAGCAAATGAGAGGTTCTTGTGACTGCAGCCCCTTTGACACAGAATTAGAAATAAAGTGACATTAGCAAGTTGGAGGGTTAGGAGGGTCCCAACACTTGTATCCCCCATAAAATCTACAAAAACAATAAATGCACAATTAGAAACCATTGAAAAATATGTAGAACTAAAATTTAAATTCTCTTCATTGGAAATTCAGTGTATTCTTTAAGATTTTCCCTGTGGTATGCAAATTTACATATATTTACATACGTTTAATTTTATGTCCAAAGAAGAATGTCATGCTTATTTTTTGTAATTTTTGCAACTTTTTATTTACTTAGTAATGTGACATGGAGAGTATTCAACAATATTGTCCATAATCCATCTGTTTTCTCTCATGGCTGTATAACGCATACCTATGTTGTAGGTTAGTGTGTTTATAAACTGATAGCAATTTAAGTGCTAGTGGGAATTCAGTATATAATTATGAACCCACCTACCAATGCAGGAAACATAAAAGATGTGGGTTTAATCCCTGGGTTTGGAAAATCCCCTGGAGGAGGGCATGGCAACCCACTGCAGTATTCTTGTCTGGAGAATCTCATGGACAGGAGAGCCTGGCAGGCTACAGTTCATGGGGTGGCAAGAAGTCAGACATGACTGAAGTGACTTAGCATGCATGAACACTTGCAAGTCTTTCTGTATGAAAGATAACCAAGATGTAGAGTTGCAGTGTTAAACAGTACATTTAAATTTTATTTTCAAAGGGTATCTCCACATTATACATACAGAAAAATAGTTCTCCTATATTATTTGTTCTGAAAATTATTTTTGGAAAATAATTTGCTTTAAAAAAATTTTTAATTATGAAAATATGCATTTTCATATAGTTCCCTGTATATTAGAATTTTTTAGGTAGATAAGATTTTTAGTTAGAATTTCAATATCAAACTCTCAGAAATTAATAGAATGCATCTATAGAGAAGTAGAAGAATACAGTAGACCTTAAAATCATCATGAATCAATTCAACATATTAAGATTTATGCAATTTTTACACAACAGTAGAATACAAATTCTACTCAAGTTCCCATAGACTATAAACTAGGAGACACTGAAATATATCCAGAGACATAAGTGGCTTAGTTTCCATTTCCAAAGCACCAGTGACTTTTGTCCATTTCTACATGTCATCGGCCATTTCACTTCTGTGACTTTCTTATTCATCTTCATCTATTTTCATATTGGACTGTTTGACTTTTTGTTGGAGTTTTGGAGTAATTCTCACTATACAGTAATGACAAATGCTTTTTTTTGTTACAAGTGTTGCAGGATAGATTTCTGGAAAATTATTTAGAACTATATGTGTGATTTAATAATATTATCTACTATGGTACCATATTAATTCTATCTTTTTTAAATATGGCAATTATGTTGAGAGGCAGTATGGAAAATTCTATGGTACATTTTTCCTATCATTCCCCAAGCATCAATTTATTTTTAAATAATTTGAATAAATTATGCCTTAGACTGATGAATGTTTGTTATATGACTTAGATGGTGGTCCTCTTGATCAATAAGACCCATTTCCTCACCTGGACCACCTTGATTATAAACTGCTTTCCTGATGTGCAATTTACAAAAGTGACTTCATATTGCTTTCATTTGATTTACCAATTTTCCATAAACTTCATGTAATTTTTGTATTTTGCCCATTGTTATCTGATTATGTAAGTCAGAGGAGGTCTAGGTTTATCATTCTAGTGTCTATGCACACCATGTGAAACACTGTTTACCATATTCAATAATTTTTTAGTAAATCTTCTGATTTAAAATAATAAATTTCAATATTTACCCATTTACTTTTATATAATTTTCATCAGCTTTCATCTTGGTATGACATTTTTCTAAATCTTAAAACAGTTAAAAAATTCCTTGTAAATGAATTTTGAAAGGAGGTGCTGAACTGTGAAAAGCCATTTTGTCACAGGAAGATAGGAGCCTTTTCATAACTCCTTCCTGTTGAAATAAGCTGGAAGAATTCCACCTCTGGGGCATTACTGCTTTGGGACCCAAATACAGCTATTCCCTTTTCCTCTTCTTTCCTGTTTCAGCAAACTTTCGGCAACAGAACAGAAAACATTTTGTGATGACAAATACAGCAGTTGCCACACAGGCCAGCAGGAACCCGATCACATCCAGAGAGTGGTACTGGAACCAGGTGAGCTTGTGGGCGGCAGGTCGCAGGTACTTGGCTCCTTTGTGGCGCATGACAAATTCAATCCAGAAGACTGCTCGGTCAAGGGGCTTCATAGGCTGATCACGTTGAATGGTTGATAACCACATAGCATTCCGTTTATACCTGAAGGAAAATCAAAGAGACATCAATTTATAGAATGAACTATAAAAGTTAAATATGTGAAATTTCCATGCAGAGAGAGGAAATGAGTGCCACATAGAGTGGAAGAACGATTGATTATTTTTCTAAGAGATAATTATAGAGATCTAAGTTCATCGGCCTGGAGAAGGAAATGGCAACCCACTCCAGTGTTCTTGGTGGAGAATTTCATGGACGGAGAATCCTGGCAGGCTACAGTCCATGGGGTCGCAAAGACCTGGATATGACTAAGCAACTGAACACAGGCACAGGAGCTTATGGGCTTGAATTTGTTGAATGCATAGGATTTCAAGCTATGAAGAAAAGAGAAGACAAGAGAGAAGTGTCTGTAGCTTGAGAATGGAGTAAGTTAAATTGTGAAGGTGAAAAGAAAAGAAATACATGACTTGAGCTATCCAGTAAGGAATTGTGAAGAGATCTGGCAGAAAAGCTTTGAAACACTATCATAATCCAGAGATAAGAGGTAAATACATCATGAGCTTCAGAGACATGGCCAGATAGCACTGGCCAGGAGTTGGTGTTGACCTTATATTAGTGAAGCAGTGGTTAAAGTGTGGAAGTGAATTGCCTTCGTTTGAATTCTGACTCTGACACTTACCTTGCTGCCTGCTTTTTAAACTCCATTTCTTAGTTTTTCATTGTTAAATGGAATGCATAGCAATAGTATCCTATCTGATTATTTGGAGGAATAATATATTGATCCTTAGATGTATTATTAGTATACAGTAGACTGAGTAAATTTTTCCTAATATTATTGTTGTTTTCCTTGCTAGTTATTTTAGAATACAGAGTGTGCCAAACATTTCACCCTCAGACTTTCGAGTTTTATTTGTTTTTATTGTTGAAATGATGATGGACTAACAGACAAGGAAAGAGGAATAAAGCGATATGATGCATGAACTTTTATAAATAACAGTGTGGTAACAATGAAGGTAACTTCTCTCCCTGTTCTGTAAAAAACTCAGGGGGAGCATTGGGTGTTTGAGAAGAGGGTAGTAGTTCAGAAATACTTTTAATAGAGTAGGGAAAGTTTATAATGAAGAAGTTACTTAATATGTATAATGGACTTAGTACAATGTGTACCATATCATAGTCAATATATATCAAGCAGTACATTATCTTTCTTTATTGACGCTAGCTTTGCTGGT
Organism: Bos indicus; assembly: GCF_029378745.1. NCBI lineage: Eukaryota > Metazoa > Chordata > Mammalia > Artiodactyla > Bovidae > Bos > Bos indicus. The sequence continues at coordinate 84,896,275 of NC_091765.1, forward strand.
GCCGCTTACTGCTGCTGCTGCTGCTAAGTCCCTTCAGTCATGTCCGACTCTGTGCGACCCCATACATGGCAGCCCGCCAGGCTCCACCGTCCCTGGGATTCTCCAGGCAAGAACACTGGAGTGGGTTGTCATTTCCTTCTCCAATGCATCAAAGTGAAAAGTGAAAGTCAAGTCGCTCAGTCATGTCTGACTCTTAGCGACCCCATGGATTGCAGCCTACCAAGCTCCTCCGTCCATGGGATTCTCCAGGCAAGAGTACTGGAATGGGGTGCCATTGCCTTCTCCGGATGCTAGCTTTACATTATTAAAAATTAAAAAATACACAAAGATACTAGAGAGAGTTACTTTTACATAAAACTGCCTACTGAAACATATATTTCTTTTAAAAATAAAGAAACTATTCTTCTAATGGCAGACATTTAGTGTAATATTTGTGCTAAAATTAAATAACACTGTTTTTAAAGCACAAATGTCCATTGTGCTATTATTGCCAATATAGTCTCAAAATGTTTTTTTCCAAAGTCATCATGAAACAAAAGGGGGAAAATACATACATCATATTTATGATATTAGTAGTAATAATATTACTCAAGTTAAACCATGAAACAATTTGAAAACAAAATGTTTCTGGTTTCAGAAAATTTGGTTTTTACATAGGAATATCCCAACTTGTCTTTTCAAAGTCAATTACTTTTTGATTTTACAGTTCTTCAAAACAAGACAAAAATAACCTAAAGAAGAACTAAGAATGTACCTATATTTGGGCTTCCCAGGTGGCACTGGTGGTAAAAAATAGTCTCAAAATAGTTGTAATTAGATAGTTCTAGATGTTTATCTTTCATCTTTTATGGAAAAAATTTTAGCACAGAAAATTTGAAAAGTGCTCAATGTAATGAGAATTTGAGATGGATCATGTCATGGTGATTTACTAAAATTAGACCATTTTAGAAGAGTCTAATGGAGAAGGCAATGGTACCGCACTCCAGTACTCTTGACTGGAGGATCGCTTGAGCAGAGGAACCTGGTGGGGTGCAGTCCATGGGGTTGCGAAGAGTAGGACATGACTGAGCGACTTCACTTTCACTTTTTCACTGTCATGCATTGGAGAAGGAAATGGCAACCCACTCCAGTGTTCTTGCCTGGAGAATCCCAGGGACAGGGGATCCTGGTGGGCTGCCCTCTATTGGGTCACACAGAGTCGGACACGACTGAAGTGACATAGCAGCAGCAGCAGCAGCAGCAGAAGAGTCTAAAACATTTGCGGAATTCATATGCTGAAGGAAAGTTGTAAGTGTGCAGATGAGTGCTTAAAGAGTTCATGGTTTCCTACTTTAACTTTGTTCTCAGTGCTTCCTCTTAATCCTTGTTACCACCTAGGGATTCTTCTCATTCTAATGAGGAGCTCTTTCAAAATTTCTCCACAATCCTTAAGCCTCTCACAAATCTTTCCCCTAAAGCCACTGAAAACACACAATGTGACCCAATAGGTTACTAATGACTATTTTCAAAGCATTGAGCAAATCTTACTGAAGACTCCTTGCTGCCTCTTGTGTCTTCCTATGAGAACGCCTCTAGAAATAATACGTAGTAAAACATATATGTGTATATGTATACTCACGAAGGATTGTTAATGACTTGCTTCAGTGCATTGAGGAAATCTGTTTTTGACATTGTTTCCAAGTTCAATCTGACAGCTGCTCCTTTGGCCTTCACTCGGTTGATGTTATCAGGTTGCTCAGCAAACAAAGGAAGGCCCACCATAGGGACCCCGTGGTAGATAGCCTCATAAATGCCATTGGTTCCACCGTGAGTTATAAAGGCCTTGGTTTTTGGATGACCTAGGATTGTGTGAATTTCAGTAAAATTATTAATTAAAAGTCTTAAAAATGAGAAAAGGGCATTAGAAGACACTGAAAGAAAGCAATGTTTGTTTGTTTAATATCACCCTTGATTACACACAGGAAACTGCATTTAAATAGCTTTTGGAACTCAGTGCAAGAATCCACTAAGTCTGCTGGAGAGGTAAGTGAAGACTTCATGAAAGAAGTACTTTACCTTTTGAATGTCATAAACGAATTCAAGATCAGCAGGTGAATAGCTTGAAAGAATATTCTGCGTAAAATAAAGCGGATGAACAAAAATACCAGAGGAGGGCATGTCAGAAATATATTCTCTTAAAGAAACAGTAAAGTCATTCAGTCCGATAGAAAGGGTGACAAGGCCACAGGAAGGGTAATGGTAGTTGTACTGGAACCAGAGGAAGGAAAATCTACATTACCATAAAATGTGTAATTGCCTCAAGGAAATGATTGCAGAATTTTTCCTACAGAAAATGAAGGGTCATTGGTAATAAAAAAGGAGCGGGTATTTTTCAGTGGATCTTAATATCCCTACGGGGGCGGAAAAGATAGAGAATTCAAAGACAGAACAACCATCTCTGAAGTTATTTAAAAGTTCATGGCTCAAAATGATTACAGCTAAAATAAGACATTTTGATTCTAAGGGACATCTCTATGTTTAATAAAGTGACAATTGCTATATTTTCTATTTTCACCTAGAGCTGGAAATAAAAATAAAGGAGTAAAGTTTTCTTTTTGAGTGTTTCAATAATAAATACTTGGTAAGTTTGTTTCCTGTTGAAGTACGATCACTCTGCTCAGCTGTTACCCATGCTTTCAATTGTTCTACCAAGTCTCACCAAGAAGGTCATTCTGGGGGACCCACTTATACAGCCGAGTATTGGGTCCTAAGGTGTCTGGTTTCTTGCCATCATATCTCCATAAAACCTGTTAAAGAAAATATTCCGTAAGTTGAACTTCAAATTTATAGGGATAGAATTCTAAAGAGATTGAAGACAACTAGTTAAAAGTCTTCCATATGGAAGACTTTTCATATGGAATTTGCCATATTCCATATGAAATGTCATATTCCATATGATATTCAGTTGAAGCTGAAAGTCCAATACCTTGGCCCCCTGATGTGAAGAACTGATTCTTTAGAAAAGACCCTGATGCTGGGAAAGATTTAAGGCAGGAGAAGAAGGGGACGACAGAGCATGAGATGGTTGGATGGCATCACTGACTCAATGGACTTGAGTTTGAGTAGCCTCTGGGAGTTGGTGATAGACAGGGAAGCCTGGTGTGCTGCAGTCCATGGGGTCGCAGAGTCAGACACAACTGAGTGACTGAGCTGAACTGAACTGATGACAATTAAGGAAACAAGGACATGACCTCTTAAGTAATGATATTTACTAATACACTGCCATCAATAGGAAGAACCACATTTTATGAACTTATTCAACCAGGTGTGGTATGCACTAATGACTGATGCCATAAAGAAATGAGATCTTGAATAGCAAATTTATATATTTAAGAAATTGCTATTGGTCTCCATTCTATTAAAAAAAGTGGCAAATCATTAATAACATACATTTATTTGCTTTATTTCATACACTAGCTCTTATTTTAAAATTTAATTGTCTCTTACTGATTCCTTTTGGATTCATAGTAGGGACTTTACTTATATACACTTACTCATATAGCTTAAGTAATTTTTACTAGAGTTTTATATCTTTTGGTTTACAAAAAGGAATACATTCAATCAGCCACTTATTACAATTAATATTTCTGCTTATTTAGTAATTTATTAATAGCAAGTAATGGCAACCCACTCCACTACTCTTGCCTGGGGAATCCCATGGACGGAGGAGCCTGGTAGGCTGCAGTCCATGGGGTCGCGAAGAGTCAGACACGACTGAGCAACTTCACTTTCACTTTCACTTTTAGCTTTCATGCATTGGAGAAGGAAATGGCAACCCACTCCAGTGTTCTTGCCTGGAGAATCCCAGGGATGGGGGAGCCTGGTAGGCTGCTGTCTCTGGGGTCGCACAGAGTCAGACACGACTGATGCAACTTAGCAGAGAGAATTAATGCTGTTTAGGAGATAGCTTCTTTTAGATTACAAATTGTTAAACACTACTTCTAAGAAAAGTGTCTATTAGCAATTTTTGACATGAATCCAGTGTATTACCACTTTTCTAGGTTAGGAAAGTCTTTAAATTTAGAAAAGAAAAGCCTGTCAGCAATTTGTAACTATTAATAACAAAACAGCTGTTGGTAAAGTTCAAAAACTGTGGTGCTAAATTAGTACCAAGCAATCTTTATAAACTGGATTATAATTTTTAGTTGTTTAGCTTCTATTTGCTATGTGAATGTAAAGTAGGTTTCCAGCAAAAAATTAGCATGTGTAGTTAGGAGAATACTATGATCGATATCAGATAGTAAACTAAAAAAGAAGTTCACAAACATCCAAAGACCCTTGGTGTATTTTATACATTAGAAAATAAGTTACTGCTATATTTTATGGAGAAGGAGGCAGCTGATCCTTTTCCATGCCAGTCTTTCTCATGCTTGACTCCTTCTTACAGCCTCTTTTCTTTCCTCAATTTAGAATAGTAATAGAAGCAGAGTCCATTAAGGACCAGACTTTACAGTGCACCGGGTTCATCCAAAGGGCAGGACCCCACCTTCACCCTTTTCCTTTGCTCTTCCTGCCTCAGACTTTGGCAGGACCCAGTCAACCATCAGAGAAGGCGATGGCACCCCACTCCAGTACTTTTGCCTGGAAAATCCCTTGGACGGAGGAGCCTGATAGGCTGCAGCCCATGGGGTCGCTAAGAGTTGGCACGACTGAGCGACTTCACTTTCACTTTTCACTTTCATGCGTTGGAGAAGGAAATGGCAACCCACTCCAGTGTTCTTGCCTGGAGAATCCCAGGGACGGGGGAGCCTAGTGGATTGCCGTCTATGGGGTCGCACAGAGTCGTACACGGCTGAAACGACTTAGCAGCAGTAGCAGCAGTCAATCAAGGAGGCTGATGTTTCTCTTTCTCTGAATCACTGTGGCTATACGGATATCTGGCAGCAGATTGCGGTTCCCTGACCATCCTTTCTCTGTGTAGCAACCAGAAAAGGACACTGAAGAGGGCTGTTTCAACATTTAGGACAAGGAAAGGGGTTGGGATTTCCTGGCAGGTAGAAATTGCATGGCACATTGCAGGTTTTTGTCAATATTGCTTAACATTATTGTATTATTGGGTCTTCCCTGGTGGCTTAGATGGTAAAGAGCCTGCCTGCAGTGTGGGAGACCTGGGTTTGATCTCTGGGTTGGGAAGATCCCCTCAAGAAGGAAATGGCAACCCATTCCATTATTCTTGCCTGGAAAATCCCATGGACAGAGGAGTCTGGCTACAGTCTATGGGTTTGCAAAGAGTCGGTATTATGCCTACTGTTAAAATTTAACCTCTGAGAACACCTGTATATGTATACTGTGTCCTCAGGAGCCCTTCATGGTAAAGGAGTAAACTACATAACAGAATGTGAGATTTCTTTTCCTGCCTACAACACTATTATAATACCAAAATTCATACTACATCTCTTAAATATATCTCTTTTTGATTACAATGTAAGTCCAAAGTTATTGTCAATCAAAAACACTCTGTATACCACTTTAGCATCTGCCATGTATATTTTGTTTTTTTATAAATATCTCAGATAAGTTGGAGCTATCATAGTAGTTTACCTTTCTTGCAAAAATTTTCTGTAATTAGACCTTTTATAGAGTTTAACAGACTCATTAGTTGCTGTTGTCATTCAGTTACTAAGCTGTGTCCAATGCTTTGCGACCCCATGGACTGTAGCCCACCGGGCTCCTCTGTCCATGCGGTTTTCCAGGCAAGAATACTGGAGTGGCTTGCCATTTCCTTATCCAAGCGATCTTCCCAACCCAAGGATCAAGCCTGAGTCTCCTGCATTGACAGGCATACTCTTATACTGAGCCACCAGGGAAGCCCAACTTGTTAAATAGTTGTCCACTATTAAGTTACTGTGTGTACCTTTTGTGGAATCTGGGCAAGAGCTGATGCAATCATATTGGCTCTTTCTTCTGTCACGTTAGTGACCATTGACCCCAAAGTAAACACCACAATACCATTTTCTCCAGAGCTCTGCACAAACTCTTCCATTTCCTGTGAAAAAAGCATTTGCTCCATCACAAAAGAGCAACAGCATAGCAAACATTAACTGAAGGATGGCTACAAACACTATAATTAGGAATTATTGGTGACTTTTTAAAAAAAGTGGTAAAATATACATAAGATAAAATTTACCATCTTCATCATTTCTAAGTGTATAGTTCAGTAGTGTTAAATATATTTGTCTTGTGGAACCAATCTCCAGACATTTTTCATCTGGCAAAACTAGAAGTCTATGTCCATTAAGAAGCACCATTTCTTCTTTGCCCAGCCCCTGGAGACCTTCATTCTACTCTAGTTTCTACAAACTTGAGAGTCTAGCAATCTCATAAAAACTGAATTGTATAGTATTTGTATTTTTGTGATGGATTATTTCACTTTGCCTAAGGTTCATCCATGTTTTGCCTTGTTTCATATTTCCTTTTAAAGGCTGAGTAATATTTCATTGTTTGCAGACACATTTTGTTTTTTTTTGCTTTATCTGTTGATGGATGCTTGGGTTTCTTCAACCTCTTGACTCTTGTGAATAGTGCTTTCATGAACATGGTGTGTAAATATCTCATCCTAATTTCATAACTAATTTCAATTTTTTATATATATCCCCAGAAGGAGAATTGTTGACCTCTATGGTAATTCTATGTTTTATTTCTTGAGGAATCTCCATAGCGTTTTCATTAATGGCTCTCTTTTAAACAGATGTTATCCCTGAGATCCTTGGGAAGGAGATATGTAATATGAGGTTAATTTCTTCTAATATGTGTATTTGTGCAAATGTGTATGTGTGTAAAAGCAAGAAAAAGACAGTAGTGAGGAGATACTATTAAACAATGCTACACTCAGATTCTTCATCAATAATGTTATTGATTACTAACATAGATTATTGGAAAGATTTGCTTCCTTTGTGCCTCAGCTGGCAAAGAATCTGCTTGCAATGTGGGAGACCTGAATTCGATCCCTCAGTTGGGAAGATCCCCTGAAGAAGGGAACGGCAACCCACTCCAGTAATCTGGCCCGGAGAATTCCATGGACTGTATAGTCCACAGGGTCACAGACAAAGAATTGGACACAACTGAGCAACTTTCAGTTTCACTTTTTGCTTCATCTTATTTATTATTATAATCCTACTAAATCACTAATTTATTCCATACATTCTGGTGAGTTATTTTAGTTTCATCATTTGTATTTTATTTCCCTGACTATTAGTACTAAGAAAAAGTTATGATTCTAATAACTTTCTCATTCTTTCAGCTCTATAATCCTTATACCTCAACTTAAACTTTGCCAATATTTCCCAGACTCTCTCTCTAAATTACTAATCACTGACAATGAGGAGTCTGGCATTGCTGTTTGTATGTTCTACGAAAGAGTCCTGAGTCCTATATGTAAAACCCAGAGATATATCTGTGTATTTATATATATATTTGAGTGATCATATTGCTGAATTTGTTTCAGTTCAGTTCAGTCGCTCAGTCATGTCCGACTCTTTGCAACTCCATGAACCGCAGCATGCCAGGTCTCCCTGTCCATCACCAACTCCCAGAGTCCATCCAAACCTATGTCCATTGAGTCGGTGATGCTATCGAACCATCTCATCTTCTGTCGTCCCCTTCTCCTCCTGCCTTCAGTCTTTCCCAGCATCAGGGTCTTTTGTTTACACTTTCTTAATGTCACAGTAGGATGTACTATGTGTAACTTCTGTGAACTTGTGGTTCACATCAAACTAAATAAAGCTCCTGGTGAAGCTGTATTTGCTGGAATTGTTTTAGAGTTATTTTGTTGAGTAACCCCAGATCCTCACCAATTAAAAATAATTTTGTCACTAATATACTAGAATAAATCCACATTGCTCAATGTACTCTCCTAAAAAAATTGTACGCTTGGAATTGTATCAGAATTATTTTGTCTTGTAGTCCTTCACACTTTCCAATGTAAAATTTTTATCTTCTATATTAGAATAATTCCACATTCCTCATTGTACTCTATTACAAAAAAAATGCAGAGAAATTTTCCTGAATAGCTAGTGAAAATGATGTACATATCTTTTAAACTTCTTTCTTTTTTTTCTGTTTTCAATTTACTATTTTTTTCTTCTGGAGAATAATGACTCAACCCTTCCGTCATAAAATGTATATTTTTTGACCCTACTTATGATCATAAAATATTTTTTTAACCTATTTTTAACAGAAAAAAAAAGACAATGGAATCTTTTTTCAAACTTTAACCTTGCAGATTACATTGTGTAGAGAATTCTTTAAAAATGTAATTTCACCCTGATGATATCAGTCTCAATATGAACTTCAGTGAACTTTCCTATGACTCACATGTGTGTGCATGCTCAGTTGCCTCAGTCATGTCCGATTCTTCACAACCCTGTAAGACTGTAACCTACTAGTCTCCTGTCCATGGGATTCTCCAGGCAAGAATACTGGACTGGGTTGCCATGCCTTCCTCCAGGGAATCTTCCTGACCCATGGATTGAACCCACATCTCCTTTGGCTCCTGCATTGCAGGTGGATTCTTTACCACTGAGCCATCAGGAATGACTGACTCACATGGTACATCCAGGTCATATGTATATTTCTAGTGACCTTTAGCAGTATTTAAAGTTATGTGTCTTCAGTATTTTGTTTCATTGTCTTACTATTCAAAGCTCATTTTTCTCTGCTCTGGAAGATGCATCCCTATCATATTGTAATACAGCCTTTCTTTAAAAATTAATCACAGATGTGGACTGATTATTCTCCTTCTCTGACATCTTTATGAAAATAACACAAGCAGTAATCCAAGTCTATGCCCCAACCAGTAATGCTGAAGAAGCTGAAGTTGAAAGGTTCTATGAAGACCTACAAGACCTTTAAGAACTAACACCCAAAAAAGATGTCCTTTTCATTATAGGGGACTGGAATGCAAAAGTAGGAAGTCAAGAAACACCTGGAGTAACAGGCAAATTTGGCCCTGGAGTACGGAATGAAGCAGGGCAAAGACTGATAGAGTTTTGCCAAGAGAAAACACTGGTCATAACAAACACCCTCTTCCAACAACATAAGAGAAGACTCTATACGTGGACATCACCAGATGGTCAACACCGAAATCAGATTGATTATATTCTTTGCAGCCAAAGATGGAGAAACTCTATACAGTCAACAAAAACAAGACCAGGAGCTGACTGTGGCTCAGACCATGAACTCCTTATTGCCAAATTCAGACTTAAATTGAAGAAAGTAGGGAAAACCACTAGACCATTCCGGTATGACCTAAATCAAATCCCTTATGATTACACAGTGTAAGTGAGAAATAGATTTAAGGGCCTAGATCTGATAGATAGAGTGCCTGATGAACTATGGAATGAGGTTCGTGACATTATACAGGAGAGAGGGATCAAGACCATTCCCATGGAAAAGAAAGGCAAAAAAGCAAAAAGGGTGTCTGGGGAGGCCTTACAAATAGCTGTGAAAAGAAGAGAAGTGAAAAGCAAAGGAGAAAAGGAAAGATATAAACATCTGAATGCAGAGTTCCAAAGAATAGCAAGAAGAGATAAGAAAGTCTTCTTCAGCAATCAATGCAAAGAAATAGAGGAAAACAACAGAATGGGAAAGACTAGAGATCTCTTCAAGAAAATCAGAGATACCAAAGGAATATTTCATGCAAAGATGAGCTCAATAAAGGACAGAAATGGTATGGACTGAACAGAAGCAGAAGATATTAAGAAGAGATGGCAAGAATACACAGAAGAACTGTACAAAAAAGATCTTCATGACCAAGATAATCACGATGGTGTGATCACTGACCTAGAGCCAGACATGCTGGAATGTGAGGTCAAGTGGGCCTTAGAAAGCATCACGACGAACAAAGCTAGGTAGGTGATAGAATTCCAGTTGAGCTATTCCAAATCCTGAAAGATGATGCTGTGAAAGTGCTGCACTCAATATGCCAGAAAATTTGGAAAACTCAGGAGTGTCCACAGGACTGGAAAAGGTCAGTTTTCATTCCAATCCCAAAGAAAGGCAATGCCAAAGAATGCTCAAAGTACCGCACAATTGCACTCCTCTTACATGCTAGTAAAGTAATGCTCAAAATTCTCTAAGCCAGGCTTCAGCAATATGTGAACCATGAACTTCCTGATGTTCAAGCTGGTTTTAGAAAAGGCAGAGGAACCAGAGATCAAATTGCCAACATCCACTGGATCATGGGAAAAGCAAGAGAGTTCCAGAAAAACATCTATTTCTGCTTTATTGACTATGCCAAAGCCTTTGACTTTGTGGATCACAATAAACTGTGGACATGTCTGAAAGAGATGGGAATACCAGACCAACTGACCTGCCTCTTGAGAAATTTGTATGCAGGTCAGGAAGCAACAGTTAGAACTGGACATGGAACAACAGACTGGTTCCAAATAGGAAAAGGAGTTCGTCAAGGCTGTATATTGTCATCCTGTTTATTTAACTTATACGCAGAGTACATCATGAGAAACGCTGGACTGGAAGAAACACAAGCTGGAATCAAGATTGCCGGGAGAAATATCAATAACCTCAGATATGCAGATGACACCACCCTTATGGCAGAAAGTGAAGAACTAAAAAGCCTCTTGATGAAAGTGAAAGTGGAGAGTGAAAAGTTGGCTTAAAGCTCAACATTCAGAAAACGAAGATCATGGCATCCAGTCCCATCACTTCATGGGAAATAGATGGGGAAACAGTGGAAACAGTGTCAGACTTTATTTTGGGGGGCTCCAAAATCACTACAGATGGTGACTGCAGCCATGAAATTAAAAGACTCTTACTCCTTGGAAGTAATGTTATGACCAACCTAGATAGCATATTCAAAAGCAGAGACATTACTTTGCCTAAAAGGTTCGTCTAGTCAAGGCTATGGTTTTTCCTGTGGTCATGTATGGATGTGAGAGTTGGACTGTGAAGAAGACTGAGCGCCAAAGAATTGATGCTTTTGAACTGTGGTGTTGAAGAAGACTCTTGAGAGTCTCGGACTGCAAGGAGATCCAGGCAGTCCATTCTGAAGGAGATCAGCCCTGGGATTTCTTTGGAAGGAATGATGCAGAGGCTGAAACTCCAGTACTTTGGCCACCTCATGTGAAGAGTTGACTCATTGGAAAAGACTCTGATGCTGGGAGGGATTGGGGGCAGGAGGAGAAGGGTGCGACAGAGGATGAGATGGCTGGATGGCATCACTGACTGATGGACGTGAGTCTGAGTGAACTCCGGGAGTTGGTGATGGACAGGGAGGCCTGGCGTGCTGCGATTCATGGGGTCGCAAAGAGTCAGACACGACTGAGCGACTGATCTGATCTGATCTGATGGCAAAAGCAAGAGAGAAGGCAATGGCACCCCACTCCAGTACTCTTGCCTGGAAAATCCTATGGATGGAGGAGCCTGGTGGGCTTCCGTCTATGGGGTCGCACAGAGTCGGACACGACTGAAGCGACTTAGCAGCAGTAGCAGCAGCATGGCAAAAGCATGCAAAATACAAAAAGTTATAAAAATGAAATAAGGTATACTACTGAGTAGGGATATCCTTATTTTAAAATTCATGCACTTTTTTAGAAGAATAAAATATATTTGACATAAAGCATTATGGAACTTAAGACATAATGATTTGATACATTTATATATTGTAATAGGTTTGCCATTTTAATGATAGTTTACATCTTCATAATGTTACATAATTATATTTTCTTTTTTTGTGGTTGTAATAACTAAGATCTAGTCTCAGCATGCTTGATGATTATAATATTGTTGTCTACAATCACTGTTCTGTACCTTATGTCTATAGCACTTATTTACTCTGAGATGCAAGTTTGTACCCTTAAAAGCATCTCTTTATTTCTCCCAGCCCTTAGCCCCTGGTAACCACTACCATATTACTCTCCTTTATTAAAAGTCTGACCTTTTTAAGTTTCCTCAAACAAGGGATTGGTGTGTGTGCTTAGTCACTCAGTCGTGTCCGACTCTTTGCAATCCCATGGGCTGTAGCCTGCCAGGCTCCTCTGCACGTGGGAATTCTCCAGGCAAGAATACTGGAGTGGGTTTCCATGCCCTCCTCGTACAAGGGATATCATACAGTATTGGTCTTTGTCTTTTCAAAAAGATAAACAAAAATGACAAACTTTAGCTAGACTAACAAAAGAAAGAAGAAGACTCATAAATAAAATTAGAAACGAAAGAGAAGACATTAAACTAAAATCACAAAAATACATAAGGTCATAAGATACTGCTGTGTAGAATTATACACCAACAAATTATGTACCACAAAGAATAGATAAAGTCCTAGAAATACATAATATGTCAAGGCAGAATCAGGAAGAATTAGAAAATCTGAATAATTATAATGAGTAAAGATACTGAACCAGTAGTCAAAAATTTCCCAACACAGAAAACACCAGGACTAGAAGACTTCACTGACACATTCTATAAAATATTAATATTTACTGTTGTTCTTGAGTCACTAAGTTGTGTCTGACTCTTTGTGACTCCATGGCCAGTAGCATGCCAGGCTACATGGGGTTTTCCAGTCAAGAATACTGAAATGGATTGTCATTTCCTTCTCCAGGGGATCTTCCCAGATCAGGGATTGAAACTGTGTCCCCTGCTTTGGCAGGCAAATTCTTTACCACTGAGCCAACAGGGAAACCAAATTATACATTCTTTTTTTCCTCCCTATTTGTGTATGTATTATAAATTCTCAACGATCTTAGTTTAACTTAGAATAAAATTTATTTCCTGGTCCATAGGTCCTGGTCCTTAGAAGTATATGAATTTCAGAATTTGGAGGAAAGAATTCTGAAAATTTTGGAGGAATTTGATGCTGGTGACGATTAAAATCTAAAAAAAAAAAAAACTACAATGTTCCTTCAAGGTCAGGGAACTGCATCCACCATGTCACACATGGAAATGGTCATCACTGCATTGTTGTCCAAGCTCTTTAACTCGGAGATCCCCATGGCCACACTGACTTCTGAGCCCATTCTCAGCTCTTCCTTGGAGGCCACAAGCAAAGTTATATCAACAAGGGGAAAGACTATATGACCAAAAATGCCCCCACCCAAAGGGTTCTCTCCTAAGATAATTTCCCCAGGCTTTATAAATGGCTTCTAAATTGCAGGGTTCTTTCTTATTTTGGGTTCTAGGAACCCTAGGTATCCACTGGTTGGAACTCGAGGGTTCTTAAACTCCCCTGGGGTAGGGACATTTAACATGCATATGTGTGATTTGTTTTTCTTCTACTGAAGTATAAACATTATCAGAATCAAAATAATATTAAAGGAAGATTTTCATCTCTGTACATCAAAGAACTGTGAGTACCATTAGTTCAAATATGGTTGATGAAAATTGTATGAAACTTATCGTGAAGTCTTTCATTAGAAAAGACAGTAAGTTAATATCAGTTTTGCTTTTTCAACCTGAATCTCTTTAGTTCTCCCAGCTGATTCACTTGTCAAGTCTTTTAGGAGTTGCACGGTTACATTTCAGAGACTGCTTAAACAGTATGGACCTCATTTTATAAACAATAATATGATTATCTGAAGAAAATATGAATTTCTCCTCCAAATATGTCTATGTAAACTTGTAATATGGAGAAGGAAATGGCACCCCATCCAGTACTCTTGACGGAAAATCCCATGGACGGAGGAGTCTGGTAGGCTGCAGATCATGGGGTCACGAAGAGTCGGACATGACTGAGCGACTTCGCTTTCACTTTTCCCTTTCATGCATTGGAGAAGGAAATGGCAACCCACTCCAGTGTTCTTGCCTGGAGAATCCCAGGGACGAGGGAGCCTGGTGGGCCGCCGTCTATGGGGTCGCACAGAGTCGGACACGACTGAAGCGACTTAGCAGCAGCAAACTTGTAATATAGTTTAAAAAGCCAAAGAGAGGAAAGTAGTAATTCTGAGACTATGAAGCTTCATAGAGACTAAAGTGGGATCTCTGTCAGTCCCTCATTCAGACACATCCCCACATAGCATGAAGCTCATCAGTACTTACTCCAAGGGTTGTGAATCATTGCTTCAAAAACTTTTCCTAAAAAATTAAACAGGAGAGAAGGAACATTTCTAAACTCATTCTACAAGGCCAATATTACACCTTGATATCAAATACACAAGGACATTCTAAGTAAAGGAAACTATATGCCAATATCCAGGGTAAATATATATGCAAAAATTTTCATCCAAATATCAGGAAACCAAATTCAACAGCACATTAAAAAAATTATATACCATGACCAAGTGGAATTTATCCATAGGATGCAAAGATGGTTCAACATCCAAATCAATAGATGTAATACATTGCATTAATACAATAAAAGATAAAATAACTTGATTATCTCAAGAGATGGAGAATAACATTTGACAAGATAACATCCTGTCCTGATAAAACCTCCTATATATTGGGTGTAGAAAGACCTCAACATAATAAAGACCATATATGGTAAACTCAAAGCTAACATGATCAACAATGAAAATTTGAAAACTTTTTCTCTAAGATCAGGAACAAGACATGGATGGCCTCTCACACTCATTCAACATAGTATTAGAAGTCCTAGCTAGAGCAAGGAGGCAAGACAAAAAGATAAAAGGTATCCAAATCAGAAAAGAAGAAGTAAAATCGTCATTCTTTTTTTTTTTTTTTGGTGGATGACATAATTTTTTTGTACAGATAATCCCAGAGGTTCAACTAAAAACCTGAACTAGTCAACACATTCAGTAAAGTTATAGTATAAAAAATCAACATACAGAAATTAGTTGCATTTTTCTATGCTAATAATGAGACATCTAAAAAAATTATGCTATTTACTATATGATCAAAGATAATAAAATAACTAGAAATAAACTTAACCAATGAAGTGAAAACTCTGCACAGTTATAAGCCTTTGTTGGAAGAAATAGCAGAAAAAACAAATAAATGGAAAAACATCATGTATTCATGGATCATAAGAGATAATACTATTGAAATATCCACACTACTCGATGCCAGCCAGAGCATCACACCTACCAATTTCAAATTATACTACAAAGCTGTAATATTTAAGACAATATGCTATTGGCCTAAAGATAGACAAATAGAACAGTGAAAGAGAATGCAGGGTCCAGAATTAAAACAGCATTTATAGTCAATATTTCACAAGGAAGACAAGAACACCTAATTGGGAAATGTTAGTCTATTCTTTGTCTTCTGAGAAAACTAAGCACTTGCAAAAAAGTGAAAGGAGATCCCTATTGTATACATTTCACAAAAATGAATCAAAGACTTCACATAAGACTAGACAGCATAGTAGTCTTTAAAAAAAAAGTGGAGAGAAGCTTCCTTAATATTGGTTTTGAAAATGATTTTTTTGAATATGACACCAAAATCATGATAGAAGAAAAAAATCAATGATAGGACTATATCAAACTCAAAAGCTTCTTCACAGCAAAAGAGACAATCAACACAATGAAAATACAAGCTACAGAATGGGAGAAAAGTTTTTCAAATCACATACTGAATGAGGAATTGATATCAAAACTATTGATGCATTTTGCCAAAAGCCAATTCTTTCAAAGGTAATGAAAATTTCTGAGAACCTAATAATTAATAGAAAAGTTATTGTTTGAAGGAATAATTTTCTATATGATGAAATCCTCACAATAATTGACTTGGATTCAAATCTTGCTTTACAACTTAATAGCAACAGCTACATTTACTGATTATTATCATTATCCTACTGTTCATCTTTCCTTGTCATTCTCCCTTTCCTTCTAACCTCCCTTCTTACTAACACTATCATGTTCCTGAAATGAGAATGGTGAAATCTTTCAAAATACATGGTTAGGCAGTGAAGAACTGTCACTAATCTTATTTCAGCCTTTAGACACTATGAAAATTACCATAGATAACTCAAACAATTTGCAATCCAAAGAGTTTTCCCTTTGAAAAAGATATCAGTTTAATTTTTCCACCAATAATGAGTAGACTAAAGAATCTCTTAAGAGATCACAAAATAGTTTGCTGAAGATTATTTGCTTCCTATTTAAGTTTTAGCTACATTAAAAACTAATCATTTTAATTTATAACAAATTATATTCTTGCTTTCCTTCATTAGAAATAGAGCCCTATGAACTGAAGAAATTTTATAATTGGACAGTTTTCAGATTCAAGTGGCACAAATTATTTGGTCTTTATCATAATCTGCAGAATTTATGATTCCTATATAGGCAGTGTGCATTTTCTCTGTGTTCATTCTGTCAGGCAGCTATGATGTTGAGACCTACACTCCTTAAGAGAGCTTTGCTGAGGTTTTTGTATAAGGTCAGGGTAAGCAGAAAACACTTGGCCTAATAGACGAAGTTATTCCTTTTATGCTGTAAGCTATAAAACCCTGGGATTTCAAATGAGGACTGGTTTAAAAGCTGATGTGAAGGCAAGGAAATGTTGTATTTGACTGCAAAAATTGTTAGGGCATACATTTATGTTGTCAAAGAATAATTTTCATTTTGTCTAGAGCACAGGTGAACAGAAAATAATTCTAGCTTTTCATCTTGCTCATTTAATTACTGAAACCTTAAGAAATTCTTAATATTAAAATCTTAACTTGTTATTAAATTATATTTTATTTAAATTTTATTAAATTACTTTTATTAACTTAATTTTTTTCTAAAAGAAATTAAAAATTTATTTTTAAATCACTTCATGGGATATCTGCTTTCTAGGAATTTACTGGAGAGCATAATCTTGATGTGTTAGGAAACCAGTCTTGATTCAATTAGGAATTAAATCCAGGTGGCTGGCACACATTGTGTTATTGATAGTATGTAATAGCAGCAAAAAAACAATACTTAATATTTCTTCTAGGCCACTGAGTTTGTGTCAGGGACATTTTGGATGCTTCATATGTACAGTTTTTTTCCCCACAAGAACAATATGAGGTTGGTACTATTATCATGATTTAGTGTGGTCATATCTTTTCCGTCCTTGTTTCCTGTATTTCATAGCAACTTGCTAAATGGTGTCCCTTTCTACTCTTCCCCCTTTACAATCCAACCCAGTGACTATATCCTATATAGGTTTTTTTTTTTTTTTTAATGTGATCAAATCTCTCCCTTGACCCTTTTAAAGTTCTACCTAACACCTTTACTAGATGCTTCAAACTCCTCATAATTCTCTGTCTCCAACTTACCTCTTCAGCATCATCTGACTCTTTACTGAGCCTCTTCCTCTTTTGATGAAACTTGGACTTCTTGGCCACTATTATTACTACTCAACCTGCTTTCCTTTTGTATCCACTTCTGCCCTTATACCTTCAATTATTCCTGAATATCCTTTGGATCTCACCTTAATTATTAATGACTCAGAGATATTTCTGTGATTGCTGTTAGATGTTTCCTTATCATTGTGGTCTTTCCATATTGTAAAAATTAATACACAAGTTTTATTACTTGTCTGTATTCTGTTTTTCCAGGTAGAGCATCAAGTGGCAGAAACTGGGTCTCTACCATTTCTCTGCATATTATCACTTACTTTTGGAATATGCTAGTCACTTTATAATTATTTTTAATGAGTGTCTGATGCTTTATTATGCATTAAATGATGAAATCATAATTTAACTGACATATTCTCAAAATCTCCCAGGTATCCCTCTTTTATTCTGTAATGTTAACGAAATTCAGATACTTGTGTTGGTGTGGAATATGAGTTTCTAATTGGAAGTCACTTTAGTTTCCTACATCACTCTCACTGTAATTAAACATTATAAATAAAGAATGCAAAATTATTCCTACTGAAAATGCAAAGTTAAAGAAGCACAACAGAGAAGAGTAGGTGACCTTAGGCAGAGGTTTGGCAGGTTTGCAGTGGAGGCCTCCAATAAATTCAACATTTGGTAGTAGTGGGCAAGGATATTCAAAATCCCAGTAGGATCGAAAGAGCCAAAATTCAGCTTTTCCCATTGTCTCTAATAATGTAGTTGGTCTCCCTGGAAGGAAGGAAAAAAAAAACAAACAAACAAGACTCAGATCAAATGAGAATATTGCCATATATATATATATATATATTAGGTAAGTTTTATAAAAGAGATTGGGGGAATGATGTAGCCAAAGATGTTTGAATGTTTCTATTCTTTGATAAAGCAAATATATATGTGTGTGTATAATATATATTAAACATAAAATGTCTGAAAACTGAACTATATAAATAAAAAAAAAATTAATGCTACCTGGAAGCTTGTGTTACAAATATGTGTGTAACTCTTCAATCTACATGTCTTCATTTATTAAGACATTTTATGAATTTTCTAGTGACTTTTTTCAAGTTAAAAAAGTTTAGTAAGATGGATATACAATTGTTTAGAGAAGTCCTAAGTGTTTCAATCTGTGGTTTATGACTTTCTGGAGTGTCCTGTACTAGTAATGGACCACAGGATTATATCTTACCCTATCATGTAATGTTTCTATACATTTTATGAGATTGATGGAACATTTTATATTTTCTTTTCATCATTTTACTTATAATAGACAAATTTCTGTGACTTTATACAAACTTTTATTCCAAGGAAAATTAGGACTTTATGCCATCAACTAAAAACCTGACTTACCTAGTACTTCACTGTAAAACTGGTCCCACTTCTTCTCCTTTAACATCTGGAAGTAAAAGTCAAAATAAAGTACATATATCATATTTTTGACCCTCTCCATGAATGTCATGTGATCACTTAATTCAGACAATATAACAGGTACGTAGGATGGTGAGTATGGGAGTTTCCCACTCTTCCTTTCAATTGAATAACCGGGAGTGAAGCGGACACTGTACACTAAAGGTACTTTAAATATCTCAGCCAGCAGCTCTCCACAGGGTCCAACGGTATCTGCAAGGACAACATCAAACCTTGATTCATGTAGTTTTGTCATAAGTTTCTTGTTTGAAATAAGTTCTTTACAGATCTTTAGAGTAAGATCAGAATATTCATCAAATAAGCTTTGCAGTAACAAAGGAAATGTCCAAAATGAATTTGTCAGGTCTGTCCAGTTCCCGACAAAATTCTTCAAAGCATCCTCAAAATCATCTTTAGTTAAAGATACTGAGAAATTCTCAAATTTGATGGCAGATGGTTTGTTGGGATCAATCAAAATGGAAGCTGAAGATGTCAAAACAGTCACCTCATGACCCCTCATGACAAGTTCATCCAGAATTATCTTCATATTCATCCAGTGACTATATTCTACTGGCCACACCAGCACCTTTCCACAACTCCCAGAGCTAAAGTAACAAGTCAGCTGTAGCAGCAGCAGAAGCAAGAGCCGTTTCACAGCCATCATGTTCATATGCAGTACTTCTTTAAAATAACTGTATCTGGCAGCTCAAGCTCATAGCCAAAGAGAAATCAGTCTGGAAGTTAAATTACAACTCCTCCATTTCAAGTAAATACATGATATGAACGGTCAGCAGGTGTGGAGAGCAGCAAAAGGGCAAAGTGTAGAACACTTCCAGATGAGTGTGTTTAATGTTTTGCCAGTGCTATTACTCATCTAAAAGTCAAGGATCTTGTACAACAAATTCACTATGTTATGTAAGAGATAAGACTCGTGTAGAAACAGTAGGAATGAGAGGCACTTTTGTCTGCAGTCTCCTTGACACAGAATTTGAAATAAGGTGACATCTTCAAGATGGAGGGCTAGGAGGTCCCAACACTTGTATCCCTCACAAAAACAACAAAAATAATAAATGAACAAGTACAAACCAATGTAAATTATTTGGGGAAAGTTCTATTATAATGATGAAGGAGTAGAAACCCTGAAGAGGGCAAAGCAAAAACCGAAGATGTCCATGTAAAAAACCATGGGAATGATTTTACATACATAGCAACATCCTTCAGTTCAGACCAGCTTGGCAGCATTAAGGATCCCTCCATCAGGATCTTCCCCATGGAGAGAAAGAGAGCAGGAGAATTCCAAAGAGCATCACCTCTGTAAGCATCTGCAGCCTTTGTTACTGAGGACTTCCATAGTCTTCACCAGCGCTGATTTCATTTGACAGAACTGCCAAGAGTTCCTGATGCTGTGTCTTTCCTGAAGCTGGAAATGTCACTGTGGTGAAACCTGAGCTTGGGGCCCCATCACTCCTGTACCCTGCTTTCCTTGGTTGAGATGTTACAGTGCCTTGCCATCTATGAGACTGGAGCTGCTGCTCTGTGTTCTGGCCCCAGGTTCTAAGTCAGTGCTTTTTTTTGCCATAACTAGGGCCACTCTGCTGTTTCCTTGGCCATCACTCTGTATTCCTGAGGGTTCCTGGGTAGTGCTAGTGGTAAAGAACCCATCTGTCAATGCAGATTATATATAAGAAACTCAGGTTCTATCCCTGAGTCTGGAAGATGCCCTGGGGAAGTCCACGACAACCCACTCCAGTATTCTTGCCTGGAGAGCCCCATGGACAGAAGAGCCTGGTAGGCTACAGTCCATGGGGTCACACATAGTTGTACATGACAGAAACAACTTAGTACAGCACTCTGTATTCTTAATCATGACTTTGACTGGACATACCTAGGCTGAGCTGCTGCTGGTCGACATAGCCTCTCTGTATCCTAAGCCACAGCTTTAATCTATCATGCTGTACCACTGCAGCAACAGCTCCCCATCTAATATTAATATATTAACTACATTGTAATGTGCTTAACAATATAACTATATGCTTGATTTGCATGCTTGCATTTTATATTTGTTAAGGGAAGAAAGGAGAAGAAATGTGTGTTTGCTGTTGTTCAGTCACTCAGTCATATCCGACTCTTTGTGACCAGATGGACTGTGTCATGCCAGGCTTCCCTGTCCTTCACTATCTCTGAGAGTTTGCTCATATTCATGTCCATTGAGCCAGTGATGCCATCTCTTCCTCTGTCGTCCCCTTCTCCTTCTGCCTTCAATCTTTCCCAGCATCAGGGTCTTTTCCGATGATTCAGCTCTTCAGTCAGGTAGCCAAAGTACTGGAGGTTCAGCTTTAGCATCAGTCCTTCCAATGACTATTCAGGATTGATTTCCTTCAGGATTGACCGGTTTGATCTCCATGCAGTCCAAGGGACTCTCAAGAGTCTTCTCCAGAACCACAGTGTGTTTGTATTGTCTTGTATAATTCTTTAGTTATCTTCACCAGTGCTCTTTGGTTGATTATGGTGATTAGAATTGTAGTCTGGGTTTATTTTCTTGAAAACCTGAAAACCTCTGAAAACCTCTCTTTGGCTTTTCCTGTATGTCAGAATTCATAGCAAAGAATTCTTTCTGGGGTGGGGTATAGAGAAATGTATGTATTTTGCCCTCAGTTTTGAAAGATAGCTTTGTTTGACAGAATTTTTGGCTGACAGTTTTGACTTTGAGCACTTTGAACATGACATCCCATTGCCATAGAGCATCCATTGTTTCTGATGAAAAATAAGTAGTATCTTTTTGGAGTTTGCTTTTATGGATGAATAATTTTTCTCAATGCTTCAAGATTTTCTGTCCTTAGCTTTCAACATTTCACTAATGTCTTTATATGGCTCTCCTGTGTTTATCCTACTTGAAATTGGTTGAGCAAATGCAGTGTGTAGATTAATAGTTTTCATCATAATTGGGATGTTTTCAGGCATTATTTTTTGAAGATTTTACTTTACATTTTTCTTCTGGCACTCCCCTTTTTGAGTGTTATTGTTGTTGTATTAGTCACTGAGTCATGTCAGGCTCCTCTGTCCATGGGATGTTCCAGGCAAGAATACTGGAGTTGGTTGCCATTTCCTTCTCCAGGGGGCCTTCCAGAGACTGAACCTATGGCTTCTTTTGTATGTCCTGCATTACAGGCAGATTTTTTCCTACCGAGTCACAGGGTCAACCCCTTGTGTATGTATTGTGCTTAATTATGTTCCACAATTATCTACCCCTCTGTTTATTTTTCTTTACTCTTTTTTTCTCTCTGTTCTTTGGATTATATTGTTGATCTATCTTAAGTTTTCTGGCTTTTTCATCAGTTCTTCAAATCTACTTGTTAAATACCTCCCACCTTAGTGAATTTTTTGTTTCAGATATTTCAATTTTCTACTTCAAAATTTTCATTTGTTACTTCATAAAATATGGTTTCTATCTATTATTTATAGACTCTATTAGGTGGGACATTTTTATTATATGTTTCTTCTTTAAGCATAGTTTCCTGAGGGTAGGTTGTATACTTTCAAGAATGTATCCATTTCTTCTAAATTCTCCACATTGTAGGAATAATACTATTTCCAATAGTTTCTTATGATCATTTATATTTTTTATTTTAGCTTCTTATTTTATATATTTCAGTGTTTTGTCTTTTTTGGTGGTTTCCTTTGGGTCATTGAGCCCATTGAGATTAGCTAATTTTGAAGTTTTTCCTGTTAAAGCCAACCATTAGTACCTCTAACAGGCAGTTTCTTTTGCCTGTTTTTTTCTCCATATAGGTCACATATTCATACTTTTTTATATATATGTTGTGAAGTTATTGTTAAACTTTGCGTTTAGACAATAGAGTGTAGCTACTCTGGATACTGGCCCTTTCCAGCTCCATGTATTGTTACTGGTATTTGTTTAGTGACTACATGGACTATTTTAGTGAAGTCTTTTTCCCCTACTGTGTTAAGGCTCTGACATGGTTTCTTGGAGGGTGCAGCCTCGGGGATATTCACATTACTGGGCAGCAGTGATTTTAGTAGGGTGTTCATTTTAACTGCCTCTTTTCTTACTTTTAGCTTTCACTGATTGCTGGGTGATGAGTAATATTTTCTGATAATATATTGGGAGCATAAATTGCCTCAGAATCTGATCCCAGAAAGTTTAGGCTCTTTTGCGGGCATACTCTTTGAAATCAGCATCTCAGGTGGATTTTTACCTCAGGAAGGCTCTTCAATAGCTGTATCCTTGATAAACTTGTTTGTCAATGGTTTGACCTGTATCTATTATGAGACAACCAGATTTCTTTTAATTGCTTACCAAATTATCTTTCATAGTTTGTTGGCGTTCTTAGATTTGAACTTCCCACAGAAATTTTGAAATAAAGTGAGTTTCTTATGGAATAGCTTAGAGCTCTGTGTTTATGTCCTGAGTCTCCATCTGGTCAAATTCTCTGAACCTTGGCTTCCAGAGCTGGGGAATAATAGTGGCATGCTTCTTTCCGAGTGGCATCCCCACTTTAGCAGTCAGACCATGGCCTCTCTTTTTAGTTTGCCTGTTTCCTCATGGAAACTCCATCCTTTGAATGACCTGGGGAAATGAGTATTTGGAATTTGGTATTCTCAATATGTTGTGCATTAATGGAGCTTCTTCCTATCACTGGGGCTCAGGGAATAAGGGAGATCCCTCTCAGCAACATTTGTCTGAACTTTGCCTCTGTAACACATAACTGTGTGTGTGAGAGAGATATAGAAAGTCAAGCAGCTTGACCCTTCTAAGAAGATACCACGGCACTCAAAAGGGAGCTGTGGGGAGTGAGAACTCCGTGCTCTTTCTGAATCTACCTGGAATAGAGTCTCTCACTCTGAGTAGAGAGGGTGAGAGAGGGAGTAAGTTGAGGTTCAAATGCCACAGGCTATCACTCATTTTGCTGTTAGTGTATTTCTGGAACAAATGTATCTTTATTTGCTGTATGTCTTTAGGATAATTTCTTTAAAAGACACTTTAAATAGTTGTCTTAAAAATATTTTTCACTTGTGATGCTTGTTTCATGTGGGAGCTAGTCTGTGGAACATGCCATACTGCCATTCAGAAATTGGGAGGTTCAAAGTGTTCTTGAAAAGTTTCTCTATATTCTAACGCTTTGACACATTCTGTGTTCTTGTATACATTCAATAAAAGAACAATCAAGGAATTAATAGTAAATTTTAATTCATCAGATAATTTTAATTTAGGAACCAAGAAAATACGTGAAAAGTACAGAAAGAAGCCTGGTTAAAGTTTTAGTCTTGCATTTCTTTTGTTTGTTTTCTGGTATTACTTAAATGCTGCACAGTGATGAAAGCACAAGGCTTACTTGCTAGGGCCTGGGAGTGGGTGAACGGGAAATAACTATCTAAAGGCTATAGAGTTTAAATACTCTGGATCCAGATACAGGTGACAGTTGCACATCATTGTACATTCATTAACTTAACACAGAATTATACAATTTATTACAGTTAAAAACGTGAATTTCCTGTAACATGAATTTTAACTCAATGGAAAAACGCAAATGGCTACCAAGAGTTAGGTCAGAGGCCATGGTTTTGCAGCCCTTAATTTGTACATATATATATTTGCTTGCTTATTTATGTTAGTTGATTTATAATTTTTTGTTAGTTTCACATGTTCAGCAAAACGATTCAGTATTTTTATAGATTATATTTCATTATAGTTTATTATTAGATATTTGGTACAATTCCCCTTGTAAGTGAGTGAAAGTCGCTCAGTCGTGTCTGACTCTTTGTGACCCCGTGGACTACAGGGTCCATGGAATTCTTCAGGCTTGAATACTGGAGTGGGGAGCCGTTCTCTTCTTCAGGGGATCTTCCCAACCCAGGGATTAAACCAGGGTCTCCTGCATTGCAGGCGGATTTTTTACCAGCTGAGCTATCAGGGAAGCCCATAATTCCCCTTGCTATTCGGTAGATACTTGTTTCTTTTATGTAGTTTGTTTTGGTTATACTGTATTCTTAATTTGTCCTTCCCCCTTTCCCAGGTAACCATAAATTTATTATCTATGTCTGTAAGTCTGTTTCTACTTTGTATATAGATTCAATTTGTGTTAATTTTTAGATTCAATGTATAATTTATATCTTACAGTATGTGTCTCTCTCTGACTGATTTATATCACTTAGCACAATATTCTCTAGGCCCATCCATATTGCCACAAATAACATTATTTCATTCTTGCTTATGACTAATATTTCACTGTACACATATCCCACATCTTTCTAAGACAGTCATCTGTTGCTGGGCACTTAAGTGACTTCTGTGTTTTGGCTATTGTACTGCTATGAATATCAGGGTGGATGTATCATTTTGAATTACAGTTTTCTATTTTTTTGGATATATACCTAGGCATGGAATTTCTAGATATTGTGGTAATTCTATTATTACTTTTTAAGGAACCTCTATACTGTTTACCATAATGGTTACTTCAATTTATATTTCCAGCAATAGTATATGAAAGTTCCCTTTCTCCACATCTTCTTCAGCATTTATTATTTATAGACTTTTTGATGTTAGTCATTCTAAGCAGTGTGAAGTGACACCTCATTGTGGTTTTGATTTCCATTTCTCTGATAATTCAATGTTGAACATCTTGTCATGTGTTGGTTAGACATCTGTATGTCCTCTTTGGAAAAGAAGATCTTTTCTTTGGGTGTTCTGCCCATTTTTTGATTAGGTTCTTTGCTTTTTGATATTGAGTTGTATGAGCTGTTTGTATATTTGGGATGTTAACCCCTTGTATTTTCTTTTTTTCTGCTAAATTTGGTCTTTCTTTGTTCTTTTTCTTTCTTTTCTCTAATTGTTTTGTAAGGTAGGTTACATTTGAAATCTTTCTTGTTTCTTGAGGAAGGCTTGCATCATTATGACCTTCCTTCTTAAAATTGTTTTTGCTACATCCCATAGATTTTGTAGAACTGTGTTTTCATTTTCAATTGCTTGTGGTGTTTTCTTTTTTTTTAATTATTATTGTTGACTAACCAGTATATTAAAATGTGCTAAATTGTAGAATTCACAAGTATTCATGACATAAAATATATTTTTCAAAGGTCATATTTCTTTTCAGTGTTCCATATTCAAACTGACTAAAAGTTTTTTTAATATAAATTTATTTACTTTAATTGGAGGTTAATTACTTTACAATATTGTCTTGGTTTTGCCATACAAAACAATTTTTGTTTTCTCATTTATTCTTTGATTTCACTGTTGACCCATTGTTTTCTTTATAAGCATGTTGAATAGTGTTAATGTGTTAATTCTTTCCATCTTTTTCTTTTTTGTAGGGGATTTCTAGTTTCATACCATTGTGATTTAAAAGATGCTTCATATATTGCTAGTTTTTGCATGTCTGAGAAATTCTTTTCTTTCCTTCTTTTCCAAATGATAATCTTGCTGGTCAGAGTATCCTAGGTTTCAGGGTTTTCCCATTCAGGACTTTGTCTATAGCAGCACTCTCTGTATGGCTTGCAAAATTTGTTCCAAGAAATCAGCTGATAGACTTATGAGGGTTCTTTTGAAAATATATTTTTTTCTTGCTTCCTTAAATTCTGTCTTTATCGTTAACTTTTGCATATTAATTATATGTTTTTTTTGTGTCTATTTGGGTTTATTTTGTTTTTTACCCTTTGTGTTTCCTGTGCCTGGAAATCTGTTTCCTTTTCTAGGTTTGGAAAGTTTCCATCCATAATTTTTCAAATACATTTTTGATCCATTTCTCTATCTATTCTTCTTCTACAACCTTTATAATGCATAAATTGGCATGTTTTATATCATCCCCTGGGTCTCCTATTTGCCTTCATTTTTCAAAAATTTCTTTTTCTGTTTGCTGTTCTGATTAAGTCATTTCCATTATTCTGTCTTCCAGATCACTTATTCATTTTTCTGTGTCATTTAGTCAACTATTCATTGCTTCTGGATTGTTCTTTGTCTCAGAAATCGTTCCTTTTTGATCAGTTGAACTTTAAAATGTTTAATTCCTTGTTACAGTGATCTGTGTTTATGTCTATAATTTTTCTTAATTCAGTTAGTATATTTATTACCTCCTTTTTGATCTCAGTGTCTGATAGACAGGTGTCTGTGTTTCTTTCTTTATTCTTTCAGGGGATGTCTCTTGCTCTTCTATTGGGGAATATTTTCTGTAGCTTTCTATTTCACTTAACTTTTTTGTCTCCATGAATTTAGGAGAAATAGTCTTATCATGGTCATGAAATGGCATTTTTATGTGGGAGTGTCCTGGTATAGACTGCCTGTTTCCAGTGTGTTTTTGTTGTGAGCAGTGGTTTAGAAATGAATGTCAGTCACAAGTTTTATCAGTGTGCACTGGGCATTATCACCTTGATAGGGGATGCTGTTGTGGTCAGAGTGTCTAAAGACTGTGCAGGTTGGGAGGCAGGACTTCCTCTCTGCTACATGGCTTTCTGAACTGAACTGAACAGGGCTTTCACTGCCCTGTCAGAGGTAGGGTCTGATCTTTGCTTTTTTGGAGTAGAAGCCCTGGGGTCAGACTCAGTTCAGTCGCTCAGTCATGTCCAACTCTTTCTGACCACATGGACTACAGCACCCCACGCCTCCCTGTCCATCACCAACTCCCAGAGCTTGTTCAAACTTATGTCCATCAAGTGGGTAATGCCATCCAACCATCTCATTCTCTATTATCCCCTTCTTCTCTTGCCTTCAATCTTTCCCAGCATCAGTAAATAGTGAGAGTGGGTCTGGTAAGAATTTTACAACCTTGAGACATTCTTTTGATTTACTGTATTTTTTTTTTAAATGATGCAGCAAAGATTGTAATTGGAAGAGTAATAATATCATTTACAGAAATTAGAAAGACTTGAAAAGAAGCAGATTGACCATTCTTCTAGTTGGCCACGACTTTTTTTTTTTTTTAACTTTGAAGATATTTACTGTAATAACCAGTTGAAAAAGTATATAGCTCCCTTGCTAAGATTAGCAAGGGGGGTGCTCTCTGTCCCCCTTCTGATATCAATGTCAGAAGCTTTCTCTGTCCTTTTTCACTTTAATAAAACTCTGCTACACAAAAGCTCTTGAGTGATCAAGCTTGGTCCCTGATCCCAAAGCTAAACCTTCTTCGGATATCATGAATCCTACATCATTCACCATAAGCTATCATTGTGTTCCTTGCCCTGAGGGTGGGGAGTGCTGAAGCAATGAGGTCCGTGTGCTCACAGATGTCCTATATACAACCTGTGTAGGCATCTGTGGCTCTGTTTACATGCAACTTGAGTTCAATTCGTGTTACTTCCTTTATTGTGGTTGTCCCAGACGTAATGCAAGGCTATGATATGAAGTAGGTGGGGCCACAGTCTTTGGTAGATGGACCATGGTATGCTGGTAGTGGTGACTCTTGAAACACTGCCTAATATGTGCCAGTATTGACATGACTTCCCACCTGGACCATACCCAAAACCCCCAGATTTCTCTGTATAGTCAGTCTGAGTCTTTTCCCAGCTGATATGTGAAATGAACAGGCCTGGGATGTTTGTGCTGCTTGGATTCAGGAGAATGGCAAAGTGACAGCTGCTGGTGTGGAGCTTCTCCTTACTGTCTGTTAATAAGCCAGCCACTTCTGCACTTTTTGAGAGCAGCACCTAGGCATTTGCAACCCTGATGTTTGTTTCAGTGGTTTCCCAGCAGCCATATAGGACCCCAGGATGGGCTGTCTGATCAGCAGTTCTGCTTGCTAGCTCTCCAGGATGAGGGTCCACCTGTGAGGGAGTTCTCTTTTTATTCAGATCTCTCTCAGGGGCTGAGGTTCCAGTTCTATGCCTTTTTTTCTGTCCTACTCGATTACAAGGCTTCCTGGGTAACTCAGCTGGTAAAGAATCTGTCTGGAATGCAGGAGACCCCTGTTTGATTCCTGGGTCAGGAAGTTCCCCTGGAGTAGGGATCAGCTACCCACTCCAGTATTTTGGGACTTCCCTGGTGACTGAGATGATAAAGAATCCACCTGCAGTGCAGGAGACCTGGATTCAATCCCTGAGTTCGGAACATCTCCTGGAGGAGGGGATGGCAACCCACTCCAGTATTGTTGCTTGGAGAATTCGCATGGACAGAGGAGCCTGGCGGGCCTACAATCCATGGGGTCACAAACAGTAAGACATGACCAAATGACTAAGCACTTGATCACAAGGAAATGTTTCCTGCAGCTATATTTTTATAGGAGTTTTGCCAGTTTCCAGTTAGTTTTCTCTGAATTGTTACACATGAAGATGTATTTTTGATGTGTTTGCAGGGAGAAGGGGTTTGAGATCCTTATACACCATCATCTTGTCAGATTCCAAACCATAAGTTTAATTCCTACATATTTCTCAGGAAATTATCATTTTGTTTTTGTTGTTGTTCAGTCACTAAGTCATGTCTGACTCTTTGCAACCTCATGGACTGCAGCATGCCAGGCTTCCCTGTCCTTTACTATTTCTCAGAGTTTACTCAAATTCATGTCCACTAAGTTGGTGATGCTATCCAACCATCTCATCTTCTACCCCTCCCCCCCTTTTCCTTTTGCCTTCAATCTTTCCCAGCATCAGGGTTTTTTCCAGTGAGTCAGCTCTTTGCATCAGGTGGCCAAAGTATTGAAGCTTTAGCTCAGCATCAATCATTCCAATGAATATTCAAGGTTGATTTCCTTTAGGATTGACTGATTTGATCTTCTTTTTGTTATTTACATGTTACATTAAAATATATTAGGTCAATGTGAAGACTAAAGTCATTGTGGAAATTTTCTATGTATTTAAATGAGAATGTGCTTAATTGTTCAGTCGTGTCCAACTCTTTGCAACCCAATGGACTGTAGCCCACCAGGCTCCTCTGTCCGTGGGGATTCTCCAGGCAAGAATACTGGAGTGGGTTGCCATGCCTTCCTCCAGGCGATGTTCCCAACCCAAGGATAGATTCTAGGTCTCCTGCATTGCAGACGGATTCTTTTCCATCTGAGCCACCAGGGAATAGTCAATGCAAATTACATTTTACTATATACAGCAACTATTCAGTTGTATATATTTTTTGTATATATTTGTATGCTGTATAAAATTTACAATATTAATATATTTAGACTTTTAACAACCTATCAAGTAGGTGATACTGTTACTTTATCTGCATTCCATTGATGAGGCAGAAGAGGCATAGGGAGGTTGAGCATCTGGTCCAAATCCATGTAACTCTGTGGTTGTTTCATGGTGACTTATGGATATACTCTGTTTAAACTGCAGTCTCTTAAATGGCTCCCCTTTCTGTGTTATAGTTACCTTAAAAATGAAATATTAAGTTTCCCATTAAGATATGTCATAATTGTAATATTATTCAGTTCAGTTCAGTTCAGTTGCTCAGTCATGTCTGACTCTTTGTGACCCCATGAATCGCAGCACACCAGGCCTCCCTGTCCATCACCAACTCTTGGAGTTCACTCAGACTCACATCCATTGAGTCAGTGATGCCGTCCAGCCATCTCATCCTCTGGCGTCCCCTTTTCCTCCTGCCCCCAATCCCTCCCAGCATCAAAGTCTTTTCCAATGAGTCAACTCTTCGCATGAGGCCTTCATCAAGAGGCTTTTTAGTTCCTCTTCACTTTCTACCATAAGGGTGGTGTCATTTGCATATCTGAGGTTATTGATTATTACAGAAGTATAATTATTGTTCAGTTATATATTAGTGCACAAAAACTGCCCTTAAATGAAAGGACTTAGAACTCATAGTTCTGGGTGTTGCTGGGATCAGCTAAGTGGTTCTTATAGGAAGTTTCTCAGGCAGTTACTGTTTTGTGGTGGCTGGGGTTGTAATCATCTGAACATACCTGGTGATTGGTTTATGAAGACTCAAACTGCTGGGGGGCTGGAACTAGGAGGAATTGTTCAGTTCAGTTCAGTTCACTAGGCTTCCCTGTCCATCACCAACTCCCAGAGTCCACCCAAACCCATGTACATTGTGTCGGTGATGCCATCCAACCATCTCATTTCTCTGTCGTCCCCTTCTCCTTCTGCCCTCAATCTTTCCCAGCATTAGGGTCTTTTCAAATAAGTCAGCTCTCTGCATGAGGTGGCCAAAGTATTGGAGTTTCAGCTTCAACATCAGTCCCTCCAATGAACACCCAGGACTCATCTCCTTTAGGATGGACTGGTTGGATTTCCTTGCAGTCTAAGAGATTTTCAAGGGTCTTCTCCAACCACAGTTCAAAAGCATCAATTCTTTGGTGCTCAGCTTTCTTTATAGTCCAACTCTCACATCCATACATGACTACTGGAAAAACCATAGCCTTGACTAGACAGACCTTTGTTGGCAAAGTAATGTCTCTGCTTTTCAATATGCTGTCTAGGTTGGTCATAACTTTCCTTTCAAGGAGCAAGCATCTTTTAATTTCATGGATGCAATCACCATCTACAGTGATTTTGGAGCCCAGAAAAATAAAGTCAGCCACTGTTTCCACTGTTTTCCCATCTATTTGTGATGAAGTGATGGGACCAGATGCCATGATCTTAGTTTTCTGAATGTTGAGCTTTTATGCATATCTATTTTGTTGTTTAGTCACTCAGTCATATCTGACTCTTTGTGACCCCATGGACTTCAGCATGCCAGGCCTCCCTATCCCTCACTGTCTCCCAAAGTTTGTCCAAGTTCATGTCCATTGCATTGGTGATACCATCCAGCCTTCTCATCCTCTGATGCTGTCTTCTCTTTCTTCCCTCAATCTTTACTAGCATCAGGGACTTTTCCAATAAGTCACATTAGATGACCAAAATTCTGGAGCTTCAACTTCAGCATCAGTCCTTCAAATGAGTATTCAGTGTTGGTTTCTCTTAAGATTGACTGATTTGATGTCCTTGCTGTCCAAGGTGCCCTCAGGAGTCCTCTCCAGCACCACAATTCAAAGTACTGCCTTCTTGATGGTCCAGCTCTCACAACCATATGTGACCACTGGGAAAACCATATGTCTACAAATGGTCTTTAATCACAGAGACTTTCCATATAGTACAGGGCTCCATAGTGAGTAGAGAGATAGAGAGATGATGGAGTGATACACACACAGAAGAAATACAGATACAGAATGTGTTGAATTTTCTAACTGAGCCTTGAAGGTGAAGCCAAAACATTTTTGAGATGGCAGCAAGACTTACTAAACTTCAAAAGAGGAAATTACTTGGTGGGCTGCTGCTGCTGCTAAGTTGCTTCAGTCGTGTCCAACTCTGTGCAACCCCATAGACAGCAGCCCACCAGGCTCCACCCTCTCTGGAATTCTCCAGGTAAGAACACTGGAGTGGGTTGCCATTTCCTTCTCCAATGTATGAAAGCAAAAAGTGAAAGTGAAGTCAATCAGTCATGTCTGACTCTTCAAGACCCCATGGACTGCAGCCTACCAGGCTCCTCCATCCACGGGATTTTCCAGGCAAGAGTACTGGAGTGGGGTGCCATTGCCTTCTCTGACTTGGTGGAAAAGCTGTCAAAATACTTGTAGTCATGTCTCAAAAGGACTACAGATATTTGAAATAAGCCAATAGAGGTCCTCAAGCTCTTGTAAAATTCATTAACTATTGATATTAAAACCACAGTAAAGTCATTAAAATTTTGTGATTTAATTTTTGAAGCTATTTAAATATTAAAGCTATTGTAAATATATGTTGTAATATATTTACTTATAATATTTGAAACATAAAGTAAATATCCTAAAAAAGTCTATCATTTGATATATTGGGTAGTAAGTATGTCAGGTTTTTCCAGTCAAATGTTCTGAATGAAACTAATACATTGATTACATCGTATGAACATCTTAGAATTTAATATATGGAATCAATTAATTTTTTTCACTAATTATTTTTTAAACCACAAAATTAATAAATGAAAAAATTATTGTTAAAGGTCAAATAATAAAGAAATATATAGAATAAAAATTTAAATTCTCACCATTGGAAATTAGGTGTATTCTTTAAGATCATTTCTTCTGTGGCATACAAATTTACATATATTTCATTTTATTTTGGAAGAAGAGAGTCATGCTTATTTTTTATAATTTCTGAAACTTGATTTTTATTTAGCAATGTGACATGGCAGTATTCGCCAACATTGCCCATAATCTATTTTCTCTCCTACTATCCCATACTTATGTTGTAGGTGAGTGTGTTCCTTAGCTGAGAGCCATATAAGTGCTACTGGGAATGTTTAGATTATAGTTATGAACATGTGCAAGTCTTTCTGCAGGGCAGATTTCTAATGTAGGTGGCAATATCAGCATTGTGTTTAAATTTTCTTAAAAAGGTATTTCCACATTATACTTCCAGAAAAATAGTCCTCCCATACAATTTGTTTTACAAATCATCTATAGCAAAGTAGTTCATTGACTTAATTTCCATTTCATAAAGAATCAGTGACCATTGACACCTTTTATATGTCACTGGCCAGTTAACTTCTGTGAATTTCCTGTTCATATACTTCATATATTCATATTCATATTGGGCTGGTTGACTTTTCTTTGGAGATTTGTAGTAGTTCTCATTGTACAGTGGACTACCAGTCCTTTTTCTGTTACATGTGTTGCAGGATGGATTTGAGAAAAATTATTTAAACCTATATGTGTGATTGAACAATACTATCTACTATGGCACCATATTAGTTCTGTTTTTCTTTAAAAATGTGTCAATTATTTAGGCAGCTTTCATGGAAAATTCAGTGGTAAATTTTTCTTATAATTCTCCCAGTGTCAGTGTTTTATTTTATTTTTGAAATAAATTATGCCTCAGGTTGATAAATGTTTGCCATATGACATGGACAGTGATCCTCTTGACCAATAAGACAAGTATGCTTTCCTCAGCTGGACCACTTTCATTGTACACTGCTTTCCTGATGTTCAGTTTTCAGGAATGTCTTAAGATTGTTTTCATTTGATCTATCAATTTCCATGAAATTTATGTAATTTTTGTATCCTGCTCATTGTTATTATGTCAGTCATAATGTGCCTAGGTTTATATACATATATATTCGTGTGCATTTTGAGAAAATGAAAATTCAATAAGACCATTTATTATATTATCTTAATATACAGTTGAGACCTACATCCATTATTGAAGGCTGAATATCGATGTGAAAGAGATAAGGTGATTATTTTTAAAGGTGATGAGGAAAAAATAATTAGGTCAAAATATCAAAGATTTTCCCAAATATCTCAGTTGTTTTTTTTTTTTTTTTTAAATAGGAAGCAGGTAGCAGAGGCTATATTTCTAATTCCACAAACATTCCACTGGGAAATGAGTTAAACTGGATGAAGACAAATGTTACATCATGGCTTTAGGTAAGAAGTAATGGTGAAGCTGGATGCACAGTTAAAAAGCAAGAAGAAGAAGTGTTATTGGTCTCACAAATGAAACAAAAAGGTGAATCAACACAATTCTGATTATTGTACAGTTTCTGTAGCAAGATAAAACTATAAAATTCTGCATCAAAATGAAATTAAAATATTCTGGATATCTACAAAATAACATGGATACTAGGAATAAACTTGTTGCTGTGCACAATATGTGAAACATTGTTATATTCAATATTTTTTTGTATAACGTTTGAATTAAAATCAAAATGAATAAAATAAAAATATGAATTTCAATATATAGTCATATAGTTTTATTTTTATTTAACATGACACATTTCTACTCTTAAGCATAGAAAATCCCTTAAAAACTAATTTTGATCTAAGGTGCTAAACTGTGACTAGCCATTTTGTCACAGGAGGATGGGAGCCTTAACTCCTTCCTGTTGGAATTAGCTAGAAGAGTTCCAGCTATGGGGCATATTTGCTTCAGGCCTCACATCCAGCTACTCCCTCTTCTTCTTTCCTGTTTTAAGAAACTTTCGGTAACAAAATAGGTAACATTTTGTGATGACAAATGCAGCAGTTGCCACACATGCTAGCAGGAACCCAATCACATCCAGAGAGTGGTACTGGTACCAGGTGAGATCGTGGGCGGCTGGCCGAAGGTGCTTAGCTCCTTTGTGGCGCATGACAAACTCAATCCAGAAGACTGCTCGGTCAAGGGGCTTCATAGGCTGATCACGTTGAATGCTTGATAACCACATCACATTCTTTTTATATCTGAGGAAAAATCAAATAGACATCAGTTTATAGAATGAACTAGAAAAGATAAGTATGTAACAGTTTCATACAGATGGTAAAATTGAATGCTTCATAGAGTGGAAGAAATACAGATTATTTCCCTCAGAGTTGATTAGACATCACAGCTTATGTAATACAATTTATTAAATGCATAGGATTTCAAGCTATGAAAAAAGAGAAAATTGGAAAGAGAAGCATTTGTAATTTAAAGAATGAATGAATTAAATCCCAAAGGCCAGAAGAGAGAAAGGAAATACATATTTTGAGTGTTCAAAGTTCAAGCTATCCAGGAAGGAGTTGGTAATAGATTCTGGTGGATAGATTTTAAAATACTATTATAATCCAGAAATAGGAGACCTATCCATGATGAGATTCAGGGACATGTCCAGGCAGTGCTGGTCAGGAGTTAATGTTGACATCATATTAGTGGAGTAATATTTAGAAGTGTGGACGTGAAGTGCCTTGGTTTGAATCTTAACTCTGATTGCCTGCTTTTTTCATTGTCAAATGGAATGTTAGGAATAGCATCTTTTCTGATTATCTGGAGGAATAATACATTTATTCTTAGGGGTATTCTTGGGCTTCCCTCATAGCTCAGTTGGTAAAGAGTCTGCCCTGGTTCGATTCCTGGGTCAAGAAGATCCTCTGGAGAAAGGATAGGCTACCCACTCCAGTATTCTACCCACTCCAGTATTCTTGGGCTTCCCATGTGGCTCAGCTGGTAAAGAATCTGCCTGCAAAGTGGGAGACCTGGATTCGATCCCTGGGTTGAGAAGATCCCCTGAATAAGGGAAAGGCTATAGGGAGCCTGGAGTGTGAAATCAAATGGGCCTTAGGAAGCATTACTATGAACAAAGTTAGTGGAGGTAATAGAATTTCAGCTGAACTATTTCAAATCCTAAAAGATGATGCTGTTAAAGTGCTGCACTCAATATGTCAACAGATTTTGGAAACTCAGCAGTGGCCACAGGACAGAAAAAGTCAGTTTTCATTCCAATTCCAAAGAAGAGCAATGCCAAAGAATGTTCAAGCTACCATACAGGTGTGCTTATTTCATATATTAGCAAGGTTATAACCAAAATCTTTCAAGCTGGACTTCAGCAATGTGAACCAAAACTTCAGGATGTACAATCTGGGTTTAGAAAAGATAGAGGAAACAGAGATCAAATTGCCAACATTTGCTTGATCATGGAGAAAGCAAGTGAATTCCACCAAAACATCTAGTTCTACTTAATTGACTACGCTAAAGCCTTTGACTGTGTGGATCACAAGAAAATATGCAAAATTCTTAAAGAGATGGGAGTACCAGACTACCTTACCTATCTCCTAAGAAACCTGTATGCAGGTCAAGAAGAAATAGTTAGAACCAGACATGGAAAAATGGACTACTTCAAAATTGGGAAAGGAGTATCTCAAGGCTCTATATTGTCACCCTGCTTTCTTAACTTCTATGCTGAGAACATCACGTGAATTAACAGACTAGATGAATCACAAGCTGGAATCAAGATTGTCAGGAGAAACATCAACAACTTCATATATGCAGATGAGGTTACCACTCTAAGGGCAGAAAGAGAAGAGGAACTAAAGAGCCTCTTGATGAGGGTAAAAGAGGAGAATGAAAAAGCTGATTTAAAACTCAGCATTCAAGAAACTAAGATCCATCACTTCAAGTCAAATAGAAGGGGAGAAATTGAAAGCAGTGACTTTAAAAAAGCAGATTTTATTTCCTTGGGCTCCAAATTCACTGTGGATGGTGACTGCAACCACAGAATTAAAAGATGTTTGCTCCTTGGAAGAGAAGCTATGACAAACTTAGACAGCATTTTAAAAAGCAGAGATATCACTTTGCCAACAAAGGTCTGTGTAGTCAAAGCTATGGTTTTCCCAGTAGTCATGTACAAATGTGAGAGTTGGACCATAAAGAAGACTGAAGGCCAAAAAAATTTATGTTTTTGAATTGTGGTGCTTGAGGAGTGGTGCTTGAGAGTGGTGCTTGAGAGTCCCTTGGACTGCAAGGAGATCAAGCCAGCCAATCTTAAAGGACATCAACCCTGAATATTCACTGGAAGGACTGATGCTGAAGTTGAAGCTTCAATACTTTGATCACCTGATGTGAAGGGCAGACTCATTAAAGACCCTGATGCTGGGAAAGATTGAAGGCCTGTTCTGTAAAAAAGCACAGTGGAAACACTGTATTTTTGAGAAGAGGGCAGGGATTCAGAAATATTTTTGTAATACAATAGGGAAAGACTATACAGAAGTGCAAAGTGCAAGTGTTAGTTGTTCAGTCATGTCTGACTCTGTGTGACCCCACCAACTGTAGCCCACCAGGCTCCTCTGTCCATGGAATTCTCCAGGCAAGAATATTGGAGTGGGCTGCTATTTACTTCTTCAGGGGATCTTCCTGACTCAGGGATTGAACCCAGGTCTCATATAAACCTTGCATTGCAAGCAGATTCTTTACTTTCTGAGCTACCTGGAAAGTCCTAATGTAATGGGAATTTGAGACGAATTATGTCACTGTGATTTACTAAAATTAAACCATCTTAGAAGAATTTAAAACATTTGTGGATTTTACATGCTGAAAGAAAGTATGCAGATGAGTCCTCATAGCATTCATGGTTCCCTACTTTAGCTTTGTTCTCAATTCTTCCTCTTCATCCTTGTTACCTTTGAGGGATTCTTCACAATCTAATAAGTTCTTTCAAAATTTATCCACCATCCTTGAGCCTTTGACAAACCTTTTCCCTACAACCATGGAAAAAACTTAAGGTGACACAATAGGCTATTGTTGACTGTTTTCAAAACATTGAGCAAGTCTTACTCCTCTGTTTTTATGTGACAACCCCTTCCTGCCTCCCATGTCTTCCCAAGAGAACACCTCTAGAAATAGTATATAGTAATATGTATACACATGTACATATACATATATATATATATATACTCACGAAGGATTATTAATGACTTCATTCAATGCATTAAGCAAATCTCTTGTTGACATTGTTTCCAAGTCCAAACTGACAGCTGCTCCCTTGGCCTTCATATGAGCGATGTTATCAGGTTGATCAGCAAACAAAGGAATGCCCACCATAGGGATCCCATGGTAGATGGCCTCGTAAATGCCATTGGTTCCACCATGAGTTAAAAAGGCTTTGGTTTTTGGATGACCTAGGATTGAATGAATTTTAGTAAAATTATTAATTGAGTCTTAGAAATAAAATGAGTACTAGAAGGCACTGAAAGAAACAGTGTATTTTAGATAGATGATTATACACAGGAAACTTCATTTAAATTGCTATCGGAACTCTTAGCAAGAATCCACTAATTCTGCTGGAGAGGTTAAGTGAAGGCTTCTTAAAAGAAGAGCTTTGTCACTTGAACTTCATAAATTCAAGATTGGCAGGTAAACAAATTGAAAGAACATTCTGGGTAAAAGAAACCACATGAACACCAATCACATCAAAACAAACAAACAGGGAGGGCATGTCAGAAATATAGTCTATAAAGAAATTCTGAAGACATTTAGTTTGATAGAAAGGGTGTCAAGTGCAAAGGAAGGGTAATACTAGTGGTACTGGAATCCAAGGAAGGAAAATCTGTATTTTATCATAAAATGTGTAATTTTTCAAGAAAAATATTGTGATACAAATTAAGTTATTTGTTTAACAGGAACAGACTCACAGATTTAGAGAATGAATTCATTCTTATCAGGGATGGGGTGGGGAGGGCCAGACGGGGTTTTGGATTGACAGGTACACACTTCTATATTTAAAATAGGTAACCAAAAAGACTCTACTATAAAACAAGATTATATATAAGAGAACTACTGGTAATAAAAGATGAACTGTTATGTTTTCAGTTCAATTCAGTCCCTCAATTGTGTCCAACTCTGTGACCCCATGAATCACAGCAAGCCAGACCTCCCTGTCCATCACCAACTCCCGGAGTTCACTCAAACTCGTCCATCGAGTTGGTGATGTCATCCAGCCATCTTATCCTCTGTCGTTCCCTTCTCCTCCTGCTTCCAATCCCTCCCAACATCAGAGTCTTTTCCAATGAGTCAACTCTTCGCATGAGGTGACCAAGGTATTGGAGTTTCAGCTTCAGCATCAGTCCTTCCAACGAACACCCAGGACTGATCTCCTTTAGGATGGACTGGTTGGATCTCCTTGCAGTCCAAGGGATGCTCAAGAGTCTTCTCCAACACCACAGTTCAAAAGCATCAATTCTTTGGGGCTCAGCTTTCTTCACAGTCCAACTCTCATATCCATACATGACCACTGGAAAAACCATAGCCTTGACTAGACGGACTGTTGTTGACAAAGTAATATCTCTGCTTTTCGATGTGTTATCTAGGTTGGTCGTAACTTTCCTTCCAAGGAGTAAGCATCTTTTAATTTCATGGCTGCAATCACCATCTGCAGTGATTTCGGAGCCCAAAAAAATAGTCTGACACTGTTTCCACTGTTTCCCCATCTATTTCCCATGAAGTGATGGGACCAGATGCCATGATCTCGTTTTCTGCATGTTGAGCTTTAAGACAACTTTTTCACTCTCCTCTTTCACTTTCATCAAGAGGCTTTTTAGTCCTTCTTCACTTTCTGCCATAAGGGTGGTGTCATCTGCATATCTGAGGTTATTGATATTTCTCCCAGCAATCTTGTTTCCAGCTTGTGCTTCTTCCAGCCCAGCATTTCTCATGATGTACTCTGCATATAAGTTAAATAAGCAGGGTGACAATATACAGCCTTGACGTATGCCTTTTCCTATTTGGAACCAGTCTGTTGTTCCATGTCCAGTTCTAACTGTTGCTTCCTGACCTGCATATAGGTTTCTCAAGAGGCAGGTCAGTTGGTCTGGTATTCCCATCTCTTTCAGAATTTTCCACAGTTTATTGTGATCCACACAGTCAAAGGCTTTGGTATAGTCAATAAAGAAGAAATAGATGTTTTTTTATGGAACTCTCTTGCTTTTTCCATGATCCAGTGGATGTTGGCAATTTGATCTCTTGTTCCTCTGCCTTTTCTAAAACCAGCTTGAACATCAGGAAGTTCACGGTTCACGTATTGCTGAAGCCTGGCTTGGAGAATTTTAAGCATTACTTTACTAGCATGTGAGATGGTAGGTGTTGTGAGAGGGCTTCAGAGGGCAGACACACTGAAACCATAATCACAGAAAACTAGCCAATCTGATCACACAGAAAACAGCCTTGTCTAACTCAATGAAATTAAGCCATTCTGTGTGGGGCCACCCAAGACGGGAGGGTCATGGTGGAGAGGTCTGACAGAATGTGGTCCACTGGAAAAGGGAATGGCAAACCACTTCAGTATTCTTGCCTTGGGAACCCCATGAATGGTATGAAAAGGCAAAATGGTAGGATACTGAAAGGGGAACTCCCCAGGTCGGTAGGTGCCCAATATGCTACTGGAGATCAGTAGAGAAATAACTCCAGAAAGAATGAAGGGATGGAGCCAAAGCAAAAACAATACCCAGTTGTGGATGTGACTGGTGATAGAAGCAAGGTCCGATGCTATAAAGAGCAATATTGCAGAGGAACCTGGAATGTCAGGTCCATGAATCAAGGCAAATTGGAAGTGGTTAAACAGGAGATGGCAAGAGTGAATGTTGACATTCTAGGAATCAGCGAAATAAAATGGACTGGAATGGGTGAATTTAACTCAGATGACCATTATATCTACTACTGTGGGCAAGAATCCCTTAGAAGAAATGGAGTAGCCATCATGGTCAACAAAAGAGTCCAAAATGCAGTACTTTGATGCAATCTCAAAAATGACAGAATGGTCTCTGTTCGTTTCCAAGGCAAACCATTCAATATCACAGTAATCCAAGTCTATGCCCCAACCAGTAACACTGAAGAAGCTGAAGTTGAACGGTTCTATGAAGACCTACAAGACCTTTTAGAACTAACACCCCAAAAGATGTCCTTTTCATTATAGGGGACTGGAATGTAAAAGTAGCAAGTCAAGAAACACCTGGAGTAACAGGCAAATTTGGCTTTGGAGTACAGAATGAAGCAGGGCAAAGGCTAATAGATTTCTGCCAAGAGAATGCACTGGTCATAGCACACACCCTCTTCCAACAACACAAGAGAAGACTCTACACATGGACATCACCAGATGGTCAACATCGAAATCAGATTGATTATATTCTTTGCAGCCAAAGATGGAGAAGCTCTATACAGTCAGGAAAAACAAGAGTGGGAGCTGACTGTGGCTCAGATCATGAACTCCTTATTGCCAAATTCAGACTTAAATTGAAGAAAGTAGGGAAAACCACTAGACCATTCAGGTATGACCTAAATCAATTCCCTTGTGATTATGCAGTGGAAGTGAGAAATAGATTTAAGGGACTAGATCTGATAGAGTGCCTGATGAACTATGGATGAAGGTTTGTGACATTGTACAGGAGACAGGGATCAAGACCATCCCCATGGAAAAGTAAGCAAAATAGCAAAATGGCTGTCTGAGGTGGCCTTACAAATAGCTGTGAAAAGAAGAGAAGTGAAAAGCAAAGGAGAAAAGGAAAGATATAAGCATCTGAATGCAAGTTCCAAAGAATAGCCAGGAGAGATAAGAAAGCCATCCTCAGCGATCAGTGCAAAGAAATGAGGAAAACAACAGAATGGGAAAGACTAGGGATCTCTTCAAGAAAATTAGAGATACCAAGGGAGCATTTAATACAAAGATGGGCTCAATAAAGGTCAGAAATGGTATGGACCTAACAGAAGCAGAAGATATTAAGAAGAGATGGCAAGAATACACAGAAGAACTGCACAAAAAAGAGCTTCATGACCCAGATAATCACAATGGTGTGATCACTGACCTAGAACCAGACATCCTGGAATGTGAAGTCAAGTGGGCCTTAAAAAGCATCACTACGAAGAAAGCTAGTGGAGGTGATGGAATTCCAGTTGAGCTATTTCAAATCCTGAAAGATGATGTTGTGAAAGTGCTGCACTCAATATGCCAGCAAATTTGGAAAAGTCAGCAGTGGCCACAGGACTGGAAAAGGTCAGTTTTCATTCCAATCCCAAAGACAGGCAATGCCAAAGAATATTATGTTTTAGTAACATTTAAAATATCCTAATAGAGCAGACAAGTGTAAAGAAAGAGTTCAGAGACAGAACAACAGTCCACAAAGTTATTTACAAGTTCACTGTCAGAAGCAATTACAGTTAAAATAAAGGTTTTTCATTTGGGCCCTAAAAAATGTATTGTGTATAATGACATGAGAATTTTTTCATTTTCTTTTTTTTTTTTTTTCACCTAAGGCTGGAAATAACAATGAGGAAGTAACTTTTTCTTTTTGAGTTTTTCAATAATAAATACTCAACAAGTTTGTTTTGTGTTGAAGTACTATCAGTCTGCTCCACTGTTATTCTTGTTTTCAATACTTGTTCTATCAAGTCTCACCAAGAAGGTCGTTCTGGGGGATCCAGTCATACAGCCGAGTATTGGGTCCTAAGGTGTCTGGTTTTTTGCCACTGTATCTCCATAACACCTGTTAGAGTAAAGTAAATACCTTATTCCATAACTTAAATTTCACAGTTTTAGCATTAGAATTTTGTACAGGTTTAAAGATATCTAGATAAATGTCTTGTGTATGACAATAAGGAAATAAGGATCAGAGATTTTAAGTAAAAACTACTAATGCATTGGCCTGAACAGGAACACACACATTTTACATACTTAATTGTTATGTTAAATAAGTATGGCTGGCATTCAGATTTCACACATGATGCCACAGACAAATAAGATTTTCCTTGACAAATTTAACTAAGAAATTTTTAGGTGGTCTTGATTCTATGGTGAAAATATTAGTGGCAAATTACTAATAATCTACATGTTTATTTTGAGATAAGTTGGAGCTATCATAATAGTTTATTTTTCTTGCAGGATATATTTGTAATCAGATCTTTTACATTATTTAAGAGACCCATTAAATAGTTGACACTTTTAA
The DNA here is from genome assembly GCF_029378745.1 of Bos indicus. Classification (NCBI taxonomy): domain Eukaryota; kingdom Metazoa; phylum Chordata; class Mammalia; order Artiodactyla; family Bovidae; genus Bos; species Bos indicus. The sequence goes on from NC_091765.1 coordinate 84,939,076, forward strand.
ATTACTATATGTACCTTTTGTGGAATCTGGGCAAGGGCTGATGCAATTGTATTGGCTCTTTCTTCTGTCATGTTAGTGATCATTGACCCCAAAGTAAACACCACGATACCATTTTCTCCAGAGCTCTGGACAAACTCTTCTATTTCCTATAAAAAATAATTAGCTCCATCACAAAAGAGCAACAACATAGCAAACATTACTTAAAGGATGCCTACAAACAGCTAAAGAGAGAAATCTAATTTTTCAAAGAATTATAAGAGTAGTGGCTTTATAAAAAGTGTAGTAAAATACACGTAAGATAAATTTGCCATCTTAATCACTCCTAAATGATTCAGTCAAGTCAAGTCAAGTGTTAGTCAAGTGTTAATCACTCAGTCATGTCTGACTGTGACCCCATGGGCTGTATCCCACCAGGTTCCTCTGTCCATGGAATTCTCCAGGCAAGAATATTGAAGTGGGTTGCCATTTCATTCTCCAGGGGCATCTTCCTGACCCAGGGATTGAACCCAGGTCTCCTTCATTGCAGGCAGATTCTTTATCAGATGAGCTACCAGGGAATCCCTTATGGTTCAGTAGTGTTAAGTATATTCATGTTGTGCAACCAGTCTCCAGAAGTCTTCATCTTGAAAGACTGGAAATCTGATCCCACTAAGAAACTCCATTTTCCTCTTTCTCCAGCCTCTGGCAAACTTCAGTCCTCTCTATGTTTCTACAAATTTTTTTAGTCTAGATACCTCATATAAGTTGAATTATTTAGTATTTGACTTTTTGGACTGTCTTATTTCATTTAAAGTTCACCCATGGTGTGCCATGTGTCATATTTCCTTTTAGTGGCTGAATAATGTTTTATTGTTTGTGAATACCACATTTTTTTTATGGATTTATCTGCTGATGGACACGAGTTGCTTCAGTCCTTTGGCTCTAGTGGATAGTGCTTTCATGCGCATGGTGTGCAAATATCTCATTGGGATCCTCATTTCAATTCTTTTTGGATATATGCCCAGAAGAGGAATTGCTGGATCGTTCGGTCATTTATTTTTTGAGGAAACTCCGTAATGTTTTAAGTAATGGGTTTTTTTTTTTTTTTTTTTTTTTCACCAGACCTAATTTTCGAGGTCCTTTGGAAGGAGATGTGTCATATGAGGTCAGTTATTTCTATTGTGTGTATTTGTGCACTTGTGTGTATGTACAAGTGAGAAATGAGATAGAGCCAGTACACAGTAGTGATGAGGTGTGCTTAGTCACTTCAGTTGTGTCTGACTCTTTGCAATTCTATGGACTGTAGCCCACCAGGCTCCTCTGTCCATGGGGATTCCCCAGGCCAGAATACTGGAGTGGTTTGCCATACCCTCCTCCAAAGGATATTCCCAACCCAGGGATTGAACTCAGGTCTCCAGCATTGCAGGTGGATTTTTTACCATCTTAGCCACCAGTGATGAGGAGATACTGTTAAACAATTGCTGTTTAGACTAAGACTACTGTTGGACTCAAACTCTTCATCTATAATGTTGTTAATTACTAACATAAATTCTTGGAAGAAAGCTACACTCCAGGATTTTTCTCACTCTTATTTTTTATTATAGTTCTACTAAATTGTCTTTTTCCAGGCAGAATTATTTTAGCATAGTCATTCATATTTCATTTCCATGGCTATTAGCACTGAAAAAAAATTATGATTAGATTCATTTTATGTCTGTCATTCTATACCTCTATAATCCTTGTTCCTTATCTTAAACTTTGTCACAATTTTCCTGACTCTCTCTATATATTACTTATCAGTGACAGTGAGGAGTCTGGTATTGTAGTTTGAAGTTTCTGTGAAACAGTCTGATGAGGACTATTTATAATCCAACAGTTTCATACTATGAGATCTTTTATAACCCAGATGTGTACTTGTGTACTCACATATTTGAATAACCTTATCGCTGGTTTTGTTTACATATGACATCCTTTGCCATGAACTCATTTTGTGTAATTGATGTCATAGTAGGATGTGCTATGTGCAACAGCTTTGAGGGACCATCATCATCATCACCTTACTGAGTTTCCCAATGAGCACCTTTCCCACAGTGCGAGAAGTGCCTCAGGGCTTTCTGCAGCAGAGATGTGGTCACTTTTTGAGTAGTCCACATCAAACTAAACACAGCTCCTGGAGAAGCTGTATTTACTTAGAATTGTTTCCTAATTATTTTGTCACTTTTTCCTTCATACTTTTCCAAGTAAAAAATCATTACTCTGTACACTAAAATAATTCCACATCATTCGGTGCACTTTATTATAAAAAAAAAAAAATGTAGAGGCAAAATTTTCCAGGATATTTGGTCAAAATCATATATTCATTTTTTAAATTTCTCTTTTCTGTTTCAAACTCATTATTCTTTTCTTTCTGGAAAACAATGACCCAACTCTTTCACCATAAAATATTTATTGTCTGAGTATAACTATTGTCATTAGACTTCTTTTAAAAAGTATTTTTTACAAAAAGAATAAGATTTTTTTCAAGCTTTAACCTTGCTGACTATATTGTGTAGTACATTCTTTGAAAGTATAATGTCATCCTGATATCAGTTTCAATATTAAGTTTACTGAACTTTCCTATGATTTAACATGGTCCATTCAGGTATTGTGTGTATTTCCAGGGACCTGTATTCAGGTCCTGTTACCTGTATTCATTGTTTTGTCTCATTCTCTTACTACCCAAAGCTGCTTATCTTTTCCATGGAAAATGGATCCCTATCATATTATTGGAGAAGTTCCTTTATTTAATGATCAATTACTGCTATGGACTGTTTATTCTCACTTTTTGACATCTTTATGAAAATAATATGACTTCATGGTGAAAAAGTATTAAAAATACAAAAAAATTATAAAAATAAAGATGTACTCACTTTCACTGTCAAGAAATAGTTTAAAATTCATATGCTCTCTTTAAAGACAAAAAAGATTTTTTACATTTTACATAAAACATATTAATGTGTATAATATATTGATTTGATGCATTTATATATTGTAATAGAATCATCATTTTCATGATATTTTGTGCCTCTATCATGCTGCATAATTATCATTTCTATGATTGGAATAATTAATTAAGATGTAGTCTCTTAGCAAATTTGATAATTATAATCTAATATTGTTGTCTATATTCACTGTTCTCTATCTTAGATCTTCAGGATTTATTTTTCTATGAGAGGCAAGTTTGCACTCTTGAAAGACATCTCTCCTATTCTCCTACCCCACAGATCCTGGAACCATTGTATTAATATTACTCTCTGTTTTTAAAAGTTTGAATTTTTTTAAATTTAAATTTATTTATTTTTAATTAGAGGCAAATTACTTTACAATATTGTATTGGTTTTGCCATACATCAACATGAATCTGCTACGGGTGTACACGTGTTCCCAATCCTGAACCCCCCTCCCACCTGCCTCCCCATACCATCCTTCTGGGTCATCCCAGTGCACCAGCCCCAAGCATCAAGATTCCACATATAAGGGATATCATATAGTATTTGGCTCTCTCTGTCTTTTCAAGAAATAAACAAAAATACCAAACTTTAGCTAGACTAACAAAAGAAAGAAAAAAACTCATATAAATAAAATTAGAAATGAAAGTGGAGACATTGCAGCTGTTATTACAACTACATAGGCTCTTAAGAAATTATTGTGTAGAATTATATACCAACAAATTACATTACCAAGAAGAATGAATAAATTTCTAGAAACACATAGTCTATCAAGACTGAATTAGGAAGAACTAGAAAATCTTGACAGCCATAATAGCTAAAGATATTCACTTAGTTTCAAAACCCTCCCAACGGAGAAAACCCCAGGACCTCAATAGCTTCACTGACAAATTAGATGAAATATTAAAAAAAAAAATTAATGCCAGTTCTTCAAAAACTCTTCCAAAAAATTAAAGAGAAGGAACACTTCTGAAACTCATTCTACAAGACCAGTATTACCTTTATACCAAATCAATAAGGATATGAATATAGATGTAAAAATTCTCATCCAAATATCTGCAAGTCAAATTCAAGAACACATCGAAAGGATTACATATGGTGACCAGATGAGATTTATTCCTGGGATGCAAAGGATGGCTCAATGTACCCAAATCAATTAATGTAATATATTCCATTAATAAAATGAAATTTAAAATAATTTGTCCATGCTAATTGATATAGAATAATATTTGACAAGATGCAACATTCTTTCCTGATAAAAACCCTCAACACTGTGACTATGGATGGAAGATATTTCAACATAAGTCATATATAACAAACTCAAAGTTAGCATCATGTTTAATAGTGAAAATTTGAAAGCTTTTCCTCTAATATCAGGAACAAGACAAGGATGCCCACTCTCACACTCATTACATATATTATAGTATTAGAAGTCCTAGCTAGAGTAACTAGGCAAGACAAAGAAATAAGACATCCAAGTCAGGAAGGAAGAATTAAAACCATTTCTTTTGCAAATAATATATATATATATATTTTTTTTTTGCAAATAATTTATTTGCAAATAATTTATATTTTGCAAATAATTTGCAAATAATATATATATATATATATATATATATATATATATATATATATATATTAATACAGAAAATCCCAGAGATTCAGCCAAAAATCTGAACTAATTGTCAACTTCAGTAAAGTTGTGGGATAGAAAATTAGCATAAGGAAATTAGGTGTATTAGAGTTCACATTATAAGGACTTCCCTGGAGGTCCAGTGATTAAGAATCCATCCACCAATGCAATGTACATGGATTTGATCCCTCATCTGGGAACTAAGACCCCATATGCCACAAGGCCTTTAAGTTCATGCACCAAAATGACTGAGCCTTCAAGCACAATGTACTTAAATACCACTGAATATTATATGCTTTTAGCAATTTTGTTAAATGTGATGTTTGAAACATATTTTAATTTGCATTTCCATGATTAACAGTGAGGTTGAAAAAATGTCAGTTGGATTTCTAATAATAATAATGAAACATCTGAAAAAAACCTATCCCATTCACAATTGGATCAAAAACTAGAAAATAACTAGAAATAAGTTTAACCAATGAGGTGAAAGATCTGTATAGTGATAACTATAAGACTTTGTAGAAAGAAATAGAATAAAGCACAAATAAATTGAAATTTATCTTGTGTTCATGATCTCAAGAGGTAATATTTTAAAAATATTGACACTACCCAAAGCCAAAGGCATCATACCTCACAATTTCAAATAGTACAAAACTATGATTTTTAAAATAATATGGCACAGGGATAAAAAAGACAAATAGATCAATGGAACAGAATACAGGTTCCAGAATTAAAACCCTGCATTTATAGGGAAAGCCTTGACAAAATTCAACATTCATTTATGATAAAAACACTCCAAAAAGCAGGCATAGAAGGAACATGCCTCAACATAATGAAAACCATATATTATAAACACACAGCAAACATTATCCTCAATGGTTAAAAATTTAAAGCATTTCCCCTAAAATAAGGAACAAGACAAGGGTGCCCAGTCTCACCACTACTATTCAACATAGTTTTGGAAGTCCTAGCCATAGCAATCAGAGAAGAAAAAGAAATGAATCCAGATTGAAAAAGAAGTAAAACTCTCACTGTTTACAGATGACATGATCCTCTACATAGAAAACCCTAAAGACTCCACCAGAAGATTACTAGAGCTAATTAATGAATATAGTAAAGTTGCAGGATATAAAATTAATATGCAGAAATCCCTTGCATTCCTATACACTAACAATGAGAGAACAGAAAGAAAATTAAGGAAACAATTCCATTCACCATTGCAATGAAAAGAATAAAATAGGAATAAATCTATCTAAAGAAACAAAAGACCTATATATAGGAGACTAAAAAACACTGATGAAAGAAGTCAAAGATGACAAAAATAGATGGAGAAATATACCATGTTCATGGATCAGAAGAATCAATATAGTGAAAATTAGTATACTATCTCAAAGCAGTTTATAGATTTAATGCAGTCCCTTTAAAGCTACCAAGAGTATTTTTCACAGAAATAGAACAAATAATTTCATAATTTGTATGCCCCAAATAGCCAAAGCAATCTTGAGAAAGAAGAATGGAACTGGAGGAATCAACCTGCCTGATTTCAAACTATACTACAAAGCTACAGTCATCAAGACAGTATGGTACTGGCACAAAGACAGAAATATAGACCAATGGAACAAAATAGAAAGCCCAGAGATAAATCCACATACCTATGGACACCATATCTTTGATAAAGGAGGCAAGAATATACAATGGAGAAAAGACAATCTCTTTAACAAGTGGTGCTCAGAAATGGGTCAACCACTTGTAAAAGAATGAAAGTAGAACATTTTCTAACACCATACACAAAAATAAATTCAAAATGGATTAAAGATCTAAACATAAGACTCGAAACTATAAAACTCCTAGAGGAAAACTTAGGCAAAACACTCTCTGACATAAATCACAGCAGGATCCTCTATGACCCACGTCCCAGAGTAATGGAAATAAAAGCAAAAATAAACAAATGGGACCTAATTAAACTTAAAAGCTTTTGCACAACAAAGGAAACTATAAGCAAGGTGAAAAGACAGCCTTCAGAATGGGAGAAAATTATAGCAAATAAAGCAACTGACAAAGAATTAACCTCAAAAATATACAAGCAGCTCCTACAGCTCAATTCCAGAAAAGGAAATGACCCAATCAATTAATGGGACAAAGAACTAAAGAGACATTTCTCCAAAGAAGACATACAGTTGGCTAACAAACACATGAAAAAATGCTCAACATTACTCATTATCAGAGAAATGCAAATCAAAACCACAGTGAGGTACCATCTCATGCTGGTCAGAATGGCTGCTATCAAAAAGTTTACAAACAATAAATGCTGGAGAGGGTGTGGAGAAAAGGGAACCCTCTTACTGTTGGTGGGAATGCATATTAGTACAGCTACTATAGAGAACAGTGTGGAGAGTCTTTAAAAAACTGGAAATAGAACTGCCATATGACCCAGCAATCCCACTGCTGGGCATACACATCAAAGAAACGAGAATTGAAAGAGACACATGTACCCCAATGTTCATCGCAGCACTGTTTACTATAGCTAGGACATGGAAGCAACCTAGATGTCCATCAGCAGGTGAATGGATAAGAAAGCTGTGGTACATATACACAATGGAATATTATTCAGCTATTGAAAAGAATGCATTTGAATCAGTTTTAATGAGGTGGATGAAACTGGAGCCTATTATACAGAGTGAAGTAAGTCAGAAAGAAAAACACCAGTACAGTATATTATCACATATATATGGAATTTAGAAAGATGGTAACTATGTGCGAGACAGCAAAAGAGACACAGATGACACAGCAAAAGAGAACAGACTTTTAGACTTTGTGGGAGAAGGTGAGGGTGGGATGATTTGAGAGAATAGCATTGATTCATGTATATTACCATATGTGAGATAGACCACCAGTCCAAGTTTGATGCATGAAACAGGGCACTCAAAGCTGGTGCACTGGGACAACCCTGAGGGATGGGATGGGGAGGTAGGTAGAAGGGGGATTCAGAATGGGGGACACATGTACATCCATGGCTGATTCATGTCAATGTATGGCAAAACCCACTACAATATTGTAAAGTAATTAGTCTCCAATTACAATAAATAAATTAATTAATTAATTAAAAAACCCCTGCATTTATAGTCAACTAATATTCAACAGAGGAGGTAAGAGCATTCAATGAGGAAACTGGATAAATACATGTGAAAAAGTGAAATGAGACCCCTTTATTACACCTGTCACAAAAATCAACTCCAAATGAATCAGACTTAAAATAAGGCCAAACACTATAACACTCCTAAAAGTAAACATAGAGAGAAAGCTCCTTGACATTGGTTTTGAAAATATTTTCTTTGGATATGACACCAAAATCATGACAAAAGAAAAAATCAACAAGTAGAACTACATGAAATTTCTAAGCTTCTCCACCGTAAAAGAAACAACCGACCAGATAAAAATATACATAAAGAATGGAAGAAAATTTTTACAAACCACATATTGAAGGGCTAATATCATATATATATATATATATATATTTATACATAATATGTATAAATATATATTATATACATGTGCTGTGCTTAGTTGCTTAGTTGTGTTTGATTCTTTGCGACCCCATGGACTGTAGCTGGCCATGCTCCTCTGTCCATGGAGATTTTCCAGGCAAGAATACTGTAGTGGGTTGCCATGTCCTCCTGCATGGGATCTTACCCACCCAGGGATTGAACCCTGGTCTCCCACATTATAGGCAGACTCTTTACCATCTGAGCCACCAGGTAAGCCCATATTATATAAACTTCTAGCAGGTGTGAGGTGATAGCTCATTGTAGTTTTGATTTGAATTTCCTTGATAATTAGTGATGTTGAGCATCTTTTCACATACTTAATGGCCATTTAGATGTCTTCTTTGGAAAACTATTTTCTTTTTTTCTCCATTCTTTAAATTTTTCTTTTATGTTGTATGATTTACATATATATATATATATATAGATATATACACATACATATAGATATATATAGATCTTCCTGACCCAGGGATCGAACCAGGATCTCCTGCATTGCAAGTAAATTCTTTACCATCTGAGCCATCAGGGAAACCATATATATACCTATGAGTTACATTTATATGTAACTCACCCAAACACAAGAAAAATTTAGTTAAATAATGGGGAAACAAATAAAATAGACAATTTTCCAAAGAAGACATCTAAATGGCCATTAGGTATATGAAAAAGTGCTCAACATCACTAATTATCAAGGAAATTCAAATCAAAACTACAATGAACTATCACCTCATACCTGTTAGAAGTTTACCACCACGAGGAGAAAACTGTTGGTGAGAACGTGGAAAAAAGTGAATGCTTGTACATTGTCTGTATAAATGTAAATTTATTAAGACACCATGGAAAACAAAATGAAAGGTTGTAAAAAAAAATTAAAAATAGGTCTACTATATGACCTGGACTGGATGCAAAAGTAGGAAGTCAAGAAACACCTGGAGTAACAGGCAAATTTGGCCTTGGAATATGGAATGAAGCAGGGCAAATGCTAATAGAGTTTTGCCAAGAGAAAACACTGGTCATAGCAAACACCCTCTTCCAACAACACAAAAGAAGACTCTACACATGGACATCACCAGATGGTCAACACCAAAATCAGATTGATTATATTCTTTGCAGCCAAAGACGGAGAAGCTCTATACAGTCAGGAAAACAAGACCGGGAGCTGACTGTGGCTCAGATCATGAACTCCTTATTACCAAATTCAGACTTAAATTGAAGAAAGTAGGGAAAACCACTAGACCATTCAGGTATGACCTAAATCAAATCCCTTGTGATTATGCAGTGGAAGTGAGAAATAGATTTAAGGGACTAGATCTGATAGATAGAGTGCTTGATGAACAAAGGACGGAGGTTCGTGACATTGTAGGAGACAGGGATCAAGACCATCCCCATGGAAAAGAAATGCAAAAAAGCAAAATGGCTGTCTGGGGAGGCCTTACAAATAGCTGTGAAAAGAAGAGAAGTGAAAAGCAAAGTAGAAAAGGAAAGATATAAGCATCTGAATGCAGAGTTCCAAAGAATAGCAAGAAGAGATAAGAAAGCCTTCCTTAGTGATCAATGTAAAGAAATTAGTGATCAGTGCAAAGAAATAGAGGAAAACAACAGAATGGGAAAGACTAGAGATCTCTTCAAGAAAATTAAAGATACCAAGGGAACATTTCATGCAAAGATGGGCTTGATAAAGGACAGAAATGGTATGGACCTAACAGAAGCAGAAGATATCAAGAAGAGGTGGCAAGAATACACAGAAGAACCGTACAAAAAAGATCTTCACGACCAAGATAATCACGATGGTATGATCACTCATGTAGAGCCAGACATCCTGGAATGTGAAGTCAAGTGGGCCTTAGAAAGCATCACTACAAACAAAGTTAGTGGAGGTGATGGAATTCCAGTTGAGCTATTTCAAATCCTGAAAGATGATGCTGTGAAAGTGCTGCACTCAATATGCCAGCAAATTTTGAAAAGTCAGCAGTGGCCACAGGACTGGAAAAGGTCAGTTTTTATTTCAATCCCAAAGAAAGGCAATGTGAAAGAATGCTCAAACTACCACACAATTGCACTCATCTCACACGCTAGTAAAGTCATGCTCAAAATTCTCCAAGCCAGGCTTGAGCAATACATGAACCATGAACTTCCAAATGTTCCAGCTGGTTTTAGAAAAGGCAGAGAAACCAGAGATCAAATTGCCAACTTCCGCTGGATCATTGAAAAAGCAAGAAAGTTCCAGAAAAACATCTATTTCTGTTTTATTGACTATGCGAAAGCCTTTGACTGTGTGGATCACAATAAACTGGAAAATTCTGAAAGAGATGGGAATACCAGACCACCTGACGTGCCTCTTGAGAAACCTGTATGCAGGTCAGGAAGCAACAGTTAGAACTGGACATGGAACAAGAGACTGGTTCCAAATAGGAATAGGAGTACGTCAAGGCTGTGCATTGTCACCCTGCTTATTTAACTTAAATGCAGAGTACATCATGAGAAACGCTGGACTGGAAGAAGCACAAGCTGGAATCAAGATTGCTGGGACAAATATCAATAACCTCAGCTATGCAGATGACACCACCCTTATGGCAGAAAGTGAAGAGGAACTCAAAAGCCTCTTGATGAAAATGAAAGAGGAGAGTGAAAAAGATGGCTTAAAGCTCAACATTCAGAAAACGAAGATCATGTCATCTGGTCCCATCACTTCATGGGAAGTATATGGGGAAACAGGGGAAACAGTGTCAGACTTTATTTTCGGGGGCTTCAAAATCACTGCAGATGGTCACTACAGCCATGAAGTTAACAGACACTTACTCCTTGGAAGAAAAGTTATGACCAACCTAGACAGCATATTGTAAAGCAGAGACATTACTTTGCCAACAAAGGTTCGTCTAGTCAAGGCTATGGTTTTTCCAGTAGTCATGTATGGATATGAGAGTTGGACTGTGAAGAAAGCTGAATGCTGAAGAATTGATGCTTCTGAACTATGGTGTTGGAGAAGACTCTTGAAGGTCCCTTAGACTGCAAGGAGATCCAACCAGTCCATTCTGAAGGAGATCAGCCCTGGGATTTCTTTGAAAGGAATGATGCTAAAGCTGAAACTCCAGTACTTTGGCCACCTCATGTGAAGAGTTGACTCATTGGAAAAGACTCTGATGCTGGGAGGGATTCGGAGTAGGAGGAAAAGGGGACGACAGAGGATGAGATGGCTGGATGGCATCACCTACTCGATGGACCTGAGTCTGGGTGAACTCCGGGAGTTGGTGATGGACAGGGATGCCTGGCGTGCTGTGATTCATGGGGTCGCAAAGAGTCAGACATGACTGAGTGACTGAACTGATCTGATATGATCTGGTAATTCCAATTTTTGGTGCATATTCTGAAAAGATGAAAACAGGATATCAAAGAGATATATATGCTCCCATGTTTGTGAAAGTCAGCTCAGTCATGTCTGATTGTTTGCCATCCCCTGGACTGTACAGTTCATGGAATTTTCCAGGTCAGAAAACTAGAATGGGTATCAATTCCCTTCTCCAGGAGATTTTCCAACCCAGGAATTGATCCGAGGTCCTCTGTATTGCAGGCGGATTCTTTAGCAGCTGAGCTACCAGGGAAGCCCAAGTTTATCATACCATTATTCACAGTAGCCAAGGGAAAGAAGCAAGTATCTGTCAACGAATGAATACACATAAAAGATGTATATTCAAAATACACATAAAAGATGTGTATTCAAAATACACATACACACACACAGAATGAAATGTTTTTCATCCATGAGAAAGAAGGAAATCCTGCCATTTTTGACAACATGGATGGACTTTTAGAGCTTTATGCTAAAACTTGTGTTTTCATTCGAATTTTATTCCATTCCTATAATTAAATACACATTGTGACATATATTTTGAAAGTTGCAATTTTAACTTATATTTTTATCCTACAAGAAAACCGTGATCTTATCATATCTATACTTTCCAACTAAACCTCATACTATAGCTGATTTAGTGTAATTCAGTATTGTTTGATAAAATGATTGATATGGTATGATGTGTATACTATAATTTATTTAATTATTGCTTAATTTTGGATATTTAAATTACATCTAGTGTTGCATTTTATGAATTACTGCCCAAAATATTGTTCTGTACATCTTTATTTTTCTCTGTATGGTCTCATGGATGTATACTATGAAATAAAAAGCTGTATGCATTTTAAAAATTCTTGATGCATTTTTCCAAATGTTTTAATTCTTTAAACAAGAAAGAAGGAACATATGTATAACCTACGGCTGATTCACGTTGATGTTTGGCAGAAACCAACACAATTCTGTAAAGCAATTATCCTTCAATTAAAAATTAAATAAATTTAAAATAAAAAGATCATACATCAGGTCAAGTGGGCTTTATAAAAAAGAATTACAGACATTTTCTGAAAATCTAATAATGAATGGAAAAGTTAGGAGTTTGATGGAATAGTTTCTTTATGTAATGAAATCTTCACAATCATTGACTTGAATTTAAATTTTGTTTTCAACCTAATAACAACAGCTGCTATTAGTTAGTTATCATTATCCTATTCTTCTCTTTTTCTTTTTTCTTATTCCCCTCCTCCTTCCCTCCCCTCCTACTAACACTATCACTACTATACTCTGTCATTATCTATATATTATATATCTATATATTATATATCACTATATAACAGTATCACTGCTACTACTATAACACTAACACTATTCCTGAAATTTGAATGGGAAAATCTTTAAAAAAAATTAGGATTAGATAGCACAGAACTTCACTAATCTCATCTCAGTCTTTGAATACTATGAAAGTTGCAAATTATTGGCAATTCACAGAGAGACTGAGTTTTATTTTCAAAAATAATATCAATTTAATTTTTTCACCAGCAAGGGGAAGACAAAAGGAACTCTTAAGAGATCACAAAGTAGTTAGCTACAGATTGCTTTCTTCCTATTTATGTCTTAAGTCAAGTTAAACGAGATCATATAAATTTAAAACAGATTAGATTCTTGCTTACCTTCATAAGGAATTCTTTGTAATTTTAAAGTATGGGAAGTTTCCAGATTCAAGAGATGCAAATTATTTGCTCTTTAGGGTCTGTGCAGAATTTATGGTTCTTCTACATGCAGTTTATATTTTTCCAGTGCTCATTCTCTTAGACAGCTATGATGTTGAAATGCACATTCCTAAAGGGATCTTTACTGAGCTTTTCTTTAGCGTAGGTGTAGACACAAAATAGTTGTCCTAATAAACTTAGTGATCTTTTTTAATCTGTAAATTGTAAAACCCTGGGACTGCAAATGAAGATTGGTTTAAATGTTGATGTTAAAGCTAGGAAGTGCTGAATTTAACTGTAAAAACTGTTAAGTCATACATTTATATTGTTGAAGAATGGTCTCTATTAGCTAGAGCTCTGGTGAAGAGCTGCAATCCTTTGAAAAGAATTTTAGCATTTCATCTTAGTTATCTGATAGCCAAACCTTAAAAAAATTCTTAACATTAAAAACTTTTAAATTAAATGTTTTAAATTATATTTTAACTTAAATTTTCTTAAATGCATTATTATTTAATTACTTTTATTTTTTAATTAAAAAACTTTACTTTTAAACAACTCCTTGGGATATATACTTTCTAGGACTTTCCTAGATTATATTGATATAGTCTTGATGTATTGGAAAACCAGTTTCCATTAGTTTAGAGATTAGATCCAAGTGGCTGGTACACACTGGGTTATTGACAGTATGGAATAGCAACAAAATGAAATTGATTACAGTAGTTAATATTTCTTTTGACTCACTGAATAAGTGCCAGAGGCATTTGTTTTATACTAACAAATATTTTCCCCCACAACAATATGAAGTTGATTCTATTATTATAAGAGTTAGTGTGGTCATATCTCTATGAATATCATAGTCTAGTTTTGCATTATTGTTGCCTGTAATTCACAACAAACTGCTAAATGGTGTCCCTTTCCACTCTTGCCCCTTTATAAGGCAACTCAGTGACTAAATCCTGTGTGTGATTTTTTTTGGTAATGTGATCATCTCTCTCCTTCTCTTTACTCTTTTAGTTTTCTTCCTAATGCTCCTACTAGATGCTTCAGTTCAGTTCAGCAACTCAGTCATGACCGACTCTTTGTGACCCCATGGACTGCAGCACGCCAGGCCTCCCTGTCCATCAGCAACTCCCGGAGTCCACTCAAATCCATGTCCATTGAGTCGGTGATGCCATCCAACCATCTCATCCTCTGCCGTCTGCTTCTCCTCCTGCCCTCAATCTTTCCCAGCAGCAGGGTCTTTTCCAATGAGTCAGCTCTCCGCATCAGGTGGCCAAAGTATTGGAGTTTCAGCTTCAACATCAGTCCTTCCAAAGAATATTCAGGACTGATTTCCTTCAGGATGGACTGGTTGGATCTCCCTGCTGTCCAAGGGACTCTCAAGAGTCTTCTCCAACACCATAGTTCAAAAGCATCAATTCTTCAGCACTCAGCTTTCTTTATAGTCCAACTCTCACATCCATACATGACCACTGGAAAAACCATAGCCTTGACTAGACAGACCTTTGTTGGCAAAGTAATGTCTCTGCTTTTCAATATGCTGTCTAGGTTGGTCATAACTTTTCTTCCAAGAAGTAAGCATCTTTTAATTTCATGGCTTCAGTCACCATCTGCAGTGATTTTGGAGCTCCCCCAAAATAAAGTCAGGCACTGTTTCCACTGTTTTCCCATCTATTTGCCATGAAGTGATGGGACCAGATGCCATGATCTTCATTTTCTGAATGTTGAACTTTAAGCCAACTTTTTCACTCTCCTCTTTTACTTTCATCAAGAGGCTCTTTAGTTCTTCACTTTCTGCCATAAGGGTGGTGTCATCTGCATATCTGAGGTTATTGATACTTGTCCCAGCAATCTTGATTCCAGCTTGTGCTTCATCCAGCCCAGCATTTCTCATGATGTACTCTGCATATAAGTTAAATAAGCAGGGTGACAATATAGAGCTTTGATGTACTCCTTTTCCTATCTGGAACCAGTCTGTTGTTTCTTGGTTAGTTCAGTTCAGTTCAGTCATTCAGTCGTGTCCGACTCTTTGCGACCCCATGAATTGCCTCTAACTCACCTCTCTGACATTATCATCTGTCTCTTTACTCAGTCTCTTCACATTTAAACTAAATTTGGACTTCTTTGGTACTGTTATTACCATACTATCAGCTTTCCTTTTGAGTCTTCCTCCACACCTGCCCTATGCCTTCTACTTATTCCCGAACATCCTTCAGATCTCAATGTTAATATCAGTGCTTCAGAGACACTTTCTATAATTCATGATGGCTGTTTCCTTATTATTGTCATCTTCCCTTATTATAACAATTTTCACACAATTTTTATTACTTATTGGTATTCTATGTTTCCAGTAGAGTGGCAGGTGGCAGAAACTATCTACACCATTTCTCTGCATATTAACACTTGCTTCTAGAATATGTTAGTCATTTTAAAAATTATTCTTTTTATTTTATAATTCTTCTAAATATCATTCTTTACTATGTGCTGAATAATGAAGGTCATATTTTTACTGCCATATTCTCAAATTCTCCCACTGTCCCACTTTATTCTGTATTGATACTGAAATTTAGATACTTGTGTTGCTATAGAAATAAATATATGAGTTTCTAATTGGCAAGTCACATTATCTAGCATCCCACATCTCTCTTATTGTAACTGAACATTATAAATAAAGAATGTAGGATTATTCTTATAAAAAATGCAATGTAAACAAAATAAAATAAACAGGAATAGGTAACCTTAGGCAGGGGTTTGGCAGGTTTGCAGTGAAGGCCTCCAACAAATTCAAAATTTGGTAGTAATGGGTGAGGAAATTGAAAATCCCAGTAGGTTCGAATGAGCCACATTTCAGCTTTTCCCATTGTCTCTGATAATGTAGTCTGTCTTCCTACAATGAAAAGCAAAAACAACAAGAGTTAGATGAAATGATAATATTGTCATGTGAATACATTAGCTAATTTTTTGAAAGGAGCTTGGAATGATATAGTCAAAGATATTTGAAAGTGTCTGTATTCTGGTAAAGCAAATAAACATGTATGTGTATAGTACATGACTTCCCTGGTGGCTCAGTGGTAAAGAATCCATCTGTCAATGGAATAGTCACGGGTTCAACCCCTGGGTTGGGAAAATACCCTGGAGAACGAAATGGCAACCCACTCAAGTATTCTTGCTTGGGGAATCCCATGGATGGAGGAGCCTGGCATGCTGCAGTCCATGGGGTTGCAAACAGTTGGACCCAACTTAATGACTAAACAACAACAGTGGCATATAATATCATATTGTATCATATCATATCATGTCACACTATATAATACAGCATAACATAATACAGAAGCTGAGGTATACAAATAGAAAACAAATTCTAAATGCTACCTAGATACTTGTGCTAGAGATATTTGTGTATTTCACTCCATCTGTCTTCTTTTATTGAGACATTTTGTGAGGTTTCTAGTGACTTTTTTACATTAAAAAAGGAAGTTCAGTCATATGGATATATAACTGCTTGGAAAGTATCTAAGTGCTTCAAATTTGTGGTTTATGACTTCCTGGAGTGTCTGGACAAGTAATGGGCAACAGGTTTATACCTTATTCTATAGTTTAATATTTTTATATATTTACTAGATAATTTTATATTTTCATTTTGTAGTTTCACTTATGAGACAAAGTTTTGTGACTTTATACAAATTCATTTTCCAAGGCACTAGGAAAGTTAGGACTTCACACTACCAATTAAAAACATGACTTACCTAGTACTTCACTGTAAAATTGATTCCATTTCTTCTCATTAAATGTCTGGAACCAAAAGTCAAAATAAAGTACATATATCATATTTTTTACCCTCTCCATGAATGTCATTTGATCACTTAATTCTGACATAATAACAGGTACATAGGATGGTGGAAATGAAAGGCCCCCACTATATTTTTCAATTGAAAAACCAGGAGAGAAACGGAGGCTGTACACTAAAGGTACTTTAAGTATCTCAGCTAGCAGTTCACCACAGGGTCCAATGGCATCTGCAAGAAGGACATCAAACCTTGATTCCTGTAGTTTTGTTATAAGTTTCTTGTTTGAAACAACTTCTTTACACATCTTCATGGACACATCAGAATATTTCCAAAATAAACTTTGCACTGCTGAAAAATATGACAAAAATGAATCTTTTTCCATATATGTCCACTTCTCAAGCAAATCCTTGAAGATATACTCAAAATCACCTTTAGTTAAAGATACAGGGAAATTCTCAAATTTGATACCAAACTCTTTTCTGGTATTAATCAAAATGGAAGCTGAAGATGTCATAACAGTCACCTCATGACCCCTTGAGACCAGTTCATCGAGAATTGTCTTTATATTTATCCAATGACTATATTCCACTGGCCACACCAGCACCTTTCCGCAATTTCCAGAGTTGAAGTAGCAAGTCAGCTGTAGCAGCATTAGAAATGAGAGCTGTTTCATAGACATCATATTCATACACAGAACTTTTCAAAAATGACTGCATCCTTTTGTCATCGTTCATGTTTATATCCAAGGAGAAATTGATCAGGATGTTAAATTATAACTCCTGTGCCTCTAGTAGTGACTTTATATGAGCAGTCAGCAGTTGTGGAAAGCAAGTGAAATGGTAAAGTGTAGAATAGTTCATGTTTATACAATGTGTTTAATATTGTTTTCTCAATGCTGTCACCCATCCAAAAAGCAAAGACTTTGCACATGCAGATCAATTATATTGTGTAAGAGAGAAGACGAGAGTAAAAACAAAAGCAAGTGAGAATTTCTCCTATCTGCAGTCTCCTTGACATGGGATTAGAGAGAAGGATACAGCAACAAGATGGAAACTTAGGAATTTCTGACACTTGTATCCCTTACAAAAACAAAAAAAGCAATAAATGAACACTTACAAACTAATGTAATTTACTTTGGGAAAGTTCTGGACTACAGTGAAGAAGTTTCAGAAGCTCTGCAGATTGCAAAACCTGAGGATGACTGTGCAGAAAAGCTTGGAAAGATTTTACCTTCATTACCCTATCCTCTAGTTCAGAGGAACTTGGAACCAGCAGAGATTCCTTCAAAGGGATTTCACCCCATGGGGAAAAGGACAGCAAGAGAATCCTAGTAAGTCTCACCATCATAGACTTGTGGAGATTTTAGCTACTGAGGACTTCCACAGTCTTCACCAGCACTGATTCCATTTGACAGAACTGCCCAGAGTCCTTCCTTTTGGATCTTTCCTGAGGCTGGAAATGTCACTGTGGTGAGACCTGACCTTGAGGCCCCATCACTTCTGTACCCTGCTTGCCATGGATGAGTTGTCATAGTGCTTTGACTTCTACGAGACTGGAACTGTTGATTTGTGCCCTGCCCCCTGGTACTAAGTTAGTGCTTTGTATGGCCATAACTAGGGCAATGCTGCTATTTCTTTGGACCTAACACTGTATTCCTAGTTGTGGCTTTGACTGGCCATTACCTAGGTTGAGCTGCTGCTATTTTACACACCATTTCTTGGTCCTAAGTCAGAATGGTTTTAGCCTATCATTGCTTGGGTTAAGTGCTGCTTAAAACTCAACATTAAAAAAACTAAGGTCATGGCATCTGGTCCCATAACTTCATGGCAAATGGGGAAAAATAGAAACAGTGGCAGATGTTTAATTTCTTGGGCTCAAAAATCACTGTGGATGGTGACTGTAGCCATGAAATTAAAAGACACTTGCTCCTTGGAAAAAAAATTATGACAGACCTAGACAGCATATTCCAAAACAGAGATATCACTTTGCCGACAAAAGTCCAGAAAGTCAAAGCTATGGTTTTTCCAGTCGTCATGTGCAGATGTGAGAGTTGGACCATAAAGAAGGCTGAGTGCCTTCAAATAGATGCTTTCAAATTATGGTGCTAGAAAAGACTCTTGAGATCCCTTGAATAGCAAGGAGATCAAACCAGTCAATCCTAAAGACAATCAACCCTGAATATTCATTGGAAGGACTGATGCTGAAGCTGAATCAATATTTTGGCCACCTGAGATGAAGAGCCGACTCATTAGAAAAGAGCCTGATTCTGGGAAAGATTGAGGGCAGGATGAGAAGAGGGTGACAGAGTATGAGATGGTTGGATGGCATCCTCAATTCAATAGACATAAGTTTGACCAAACTCTGGGAAATAGTGAAGGATAGAGAAACCTGGCATGTTGCTTGCTGTTCACTGGATTGCATAGTTATTGGACATGACTGAGTGAGTGAACAGCAAAAACAAACTGCTGCTACTCTGTTCTTCACCCTGGGTCCTAGTCAGGGTTCTGATCCACAATTACTATGGCGACACTGCTGGGGCTCTGCACCCCACACCGTGGATTTGACCTGTGGCTTTAACAGGCCATCACCAGGAACACGTTGCTGCTGCTCTGAGACTTTCACTAGGGCCAGAATTGGAATCTTGGCCCATCATCCCCAGGCTTTGCTGCTATAGAACCTTGGACCCCAAGGACCTAAGCCATTGTTGAACCCTGTCATCCCAGGGCCTATAACACCACTGACTCCCCCAAATATATTATCTATATGTCAAATGCTTAGGACTAGAGTTATATAATGGAGAAGGCAATGGCAACCCACTCCAGTACCCTTGCCTGGAAAATCCCATGGGCAGAGGAGCCTGGCAGGCTGCAGTCCATGGGGTTGCGAAGAGCCAGATATGACTGAGTGACTTCACTTTCACTTTTCACTTTCATGCATTGGAGAAGGAAATGGCAGCCCACTCCAGTGTTCTTGACTGGAGAATCCCAGGGATGGTGGAGCCTGGTGGGCTGCCGTTTTTGGGGTCGCACAGAGTCGGACACGACTGAAGGGACTTAGCAGCAGCAGCAGAGTTATATACATTTTTTATATGCTTGCGTTTTATGTTTATTAAGAGAAGGAAGGAGACGATATATGCATTTACACTGTCTTGTATCTTCATCAGCACATTTGCTTTAACGTGGAGATTAGAATTGCAATCTAGGTTTACTTTCTTCAGTTTGAAGAATTCCCTTCAGTTTTTCCTATAGGGCAGATTTCCCAGAAATGATTTTTTTTGGTAGGACAATGTGGGGGGAGAGATATATCTATCTTTTACTCTCCTTTTTGAGAGGTAGTTTGCTTGCCTGGAGAATCCCATGGACAGAGGAGCCTGGTGGGCTACAGTCCACGGGGTCGCAAAGAGTCGGACATGACTGAGTGAGCACCTTAACTTGCTTGATACAGAACTTTTGGTTGACAGTTTTGTCTTTCAGCACTTTGAGTATGTCATCCCACTACGAGAGAACATCCAATGTTTATTTTTTTATAATGATATCATTGGGGTCTATTTTACTTTCATTTTCTTTATCTTTCTAAAAATTTTTTTTGTCTTTAATATAAAGTTTAATTTGGATTGTTTTTTCTAACAGCTTTATCCAAAAGTAATCCAATAAAGAAACAGTTTTGGAAGACTAAAAAGATCTATTATGTTAAATGCAGCTATAAATTCTTTATAGATTATTAGTTGATTTTATTATTTATTTTTTTAAATTTTATTTTATTTTTAAACTTTACATAATTGTATTAGTTTTGCCAAACATCAAAATGAATCCATCACAGGTATACATGTGTTCCCCATCCTGAACCCTCCTCCCTCCTCCCTCCCCATACCATCCCTCTGGGTCGTCCCAGTGCACTAGCCCCAAGCATCCAGTATCGTGCATCGAACCTGGACTGGCATCTCGTTTCATACATGATATTTTACATGTTTCAATGCCATTCTCCCAAATCTTCCCACCCTCTCCCTCTCCCACAGAGTCCACAAGACTGCTCTATACATCAGTGTCTCTTTTGCTGTCTCATACACAGGGTTATTGTTATCATCTTTCTAAATTCCATATATATGCGTTAGTGTACTGTATTGGTGTTTTTCCTTCTGGCTTACTTCACTCTGTATGAAGCTATTTTTATTTATTCATTTTTGCCCTCACTGGGCCTCCTTTGTTTTTTTTGCTTCAGGCTTTCTCTAGTTGCGGCTAGTGGGGGTTCCTCTTCATTTTAGTGTGTATGCTTCTCATTGTGCCAACTTCTCTTATTGCAGACACAGGCTCTAGGGGTATGGGCTTCAGTAGTTGCAGTACTCAGGCTCAGTACTTGTGGCGTGTGGGCTCTAGTGTGCCACCAGGGAAGTCCTCCATCGTTTTTTTTTTTAAACTTTTTATTTTATATTGGAGTGTGACTGATTAACAATGTTGTAATAATTGCAGGTGGACGGCGAAGGGACAGAGCCATACATACGCATGTATCCATTCTCCCCCAGACTCCTCTCCATTCAGGCTGCCACATAACATTGAGCAGAGTTCCCTGTGCTCTACAGTAAGACCTTGTTGGTTATCCATTTTAGGTATAGGAATGTATACATGTTGATCCCAAACTCCCTATATCTTCCCTCTGTTCTTTCCCCCTGGCAACTATATGTTTGTTCTCTAATTCTGTGAGTCTGTTTTCTAAATAAGTTCATTTGTATAATTTCTTTTTAGATTCCACATATAAGGGATGTCATATGATATTTATCCTTCTTTGTCTGATTTCACTTTGTCATACTTCACTCAGAATGACAATCTCTAGTTCCATCTGTCCATATAGCTGCAAATGGCATTATTTCATTCTTTTTAATGGCTGAGTAATAGTCCATTGTATATATGTACCATATTTTCTTAAATTTTCTTCTATCAGTGGACATTTAGGTTGCTTCCACGTCTTGGCTATTGTAAACAGTGTGAGCATCATTGTTTCTGATGAGATATAAATAGTGTCTTATTGGTGTTCACAAGTATGGATAAATTTCTTTTAGTGCTTGAACATTTTCTGTCTTCAGTTTTCAACATTTCACTGGTGTCTGTGTATGGCTCTCTCTGTTTATCCTACTTGGAATTGGTTGAAAAATTGGGATAGGTAGATAATATATTCATCATATTTGGGATATTTTCAGGCATTATTTTTTAAAATACTGTTCTATGCACTCCCATTTTGTGTATGTTAACAAACACTTCATAGACATTTAAAAAATGGGAAAATGTGATCTGCATCAGGGAAAAAGCAGGCAATATGATCTGCCTATGAGAACCAATGACGGGCTCTAACACAGAAAAACTTCAAAGTAGTTTTGAAGAAATTTTGAATGGCACTCCTATTTTGTGTATGTTACTGTGCTTAATTATGTGCCACAGATTTCAATACTTCTGCTCCTTTTTCTTCATTCATTTTTCCCATTGTTCCTTGGATTTTATTATCTTATTGATTGATATTCAAGTTTGTAGGCTTTTTAAAAATCAACTTTTTCAAAGCTATTGTTGACATTCTCTAGTGAACTTTTTATTTCATATATTTTAATTTTCAACTTCATAATTTCCATTTTTTAATTTTGTAAATTATGAATTCTATCTTTTGTTTAAAGACTATCAGATGGAACATGGTCATTATAACTTTTTTACTTTTTAAGCGTGGTTTCCTTAAAGTAGATGAGTAGTTCCAATAATTAATCCATTTCTTCTAAGTTGACCAGTTTGTTGAAACATAACAATAGTCTCTTACAGTCATTTATATTTTTATTTTAGTTTCTATATAATTTATTCAAAGTCTTGTTTTTTTGAAATTTTCCCTTAAGTTATTGAATCCATTGACAATAGCTATTTTGAAAATTTTCCCTGTTAGAGCCAATTATCATTTCCCATCACAGGCAGATACTATTGCCTGTTCTTTTCCATATTAAGGTCATATTTTTCTATTTCTTTATATGTCTTGTGAAGTGTTTGTTAAAAAACTGTAACTTTTAGATAATAGAGAACTCTGAATACTAGTCCTCTACAGTTCCAGATACTGTTACTATTATTTTTTTAGTGACTGAATAGACTATTTCAGTGAAGTTTATTTTTCCAACAGTGTAAAGGCTCTGATATGCCTACATGGAGGGTGCAGCTTTGGCATAATAACATTCCCTGGGATAATAGTGGTTTTACTAGGGCACTCCTTCTGCCTCTTTTCTTACTGTGAGCCTTCACCATCTGACTCATTGGAAAAGACCCTGATGCTTGGAAAGTTTGAAGGCGGGAGGAGAAGGGGACAACAGAGGATGAGATGGTTGGTTGGCATCACTGACTTGATGGACATGAGTTTGAGCAAGCTCTGGGAGTTGGTGATGGACAGGGAAGCCTGGTGTGCTGTGGTTCATGGGGTTGCACTGTTGGGCATGACTGAGCAACTGAACTGACTGAGTCTTCACCATTTGTTGAAGGATTATGCTATAGTTTTTTTTTTTTTAAGTAATACTTGGTAGTATAAATAGCTCCAGCATCTGATTCCAAGGGTTCAGGGTGTTTGAAAGGGAAACTTTAGGAAGTCAGTATCTGAGGTATGTTCTGAACTCAGGAGTGCTCTTCTTAGCTGTGTTTTTCTCTAGTTTTCTCTAATAAATTTGCTTTCCAATGGTTTAGCTTGTATCTACCATGAAGCAGGTGTGGAGCAAGGCAAAGGCTTGCAGAGTTTTGTCTAGAGAATGCATTGGTCATAGCAAACACCCTCTTCCAACAACACAAGAGATGACTCTACACATGGACATCACCAGATGGTCAATCCTGAAATCAGATTGGTTATATTCTTTGCAGCCAATGATGGAGAAGCTCTATACAGTCAGCAAAAACAAGATTGGGAGCTGACTGTGGCTCATATCATGAGCTCCTTATTGCAGAATTAAGACTTAAATTGAAGAAACGGAAAATCACTAGGCCACCAGGTATGACCTAAGTCAAATCGTTTATGATTATACAGTGGAAGTAATAAATAGACTCAAGGGATTAGATCTGATAGAGTGCCTGAAGAACTACGGATGGAGTTTCATAACATTGTACAGGAGGCAGTGACTAAAACCATCCCAAAGAAAAAGGAATGCAAGGAGGCAAAATGGTTGTCTGAGTAGGCCTTAAAAATAGCTGAGTAAAAACAGAAGCAAAAGACAAAGGAGAAAGGAAAAGATGTACCCATCTGAAAGCAGAGCTCCAAAGAATAGCAAGGAGAGATAAGACAGCCTTCTTAAGTGAACAATGCAGATAAATAGAGGAAAACAATAGAATTGGAAAGACTAGAGATCTCTTCAACAAAATTAGAGCTACCAAGGGAACATTTCATGCAAAGATGGGCACAATAAAGGACAGAAATGGTAAGGACCTAACAGAAGCAGAAGAGATTAAGAAGATGTGGCAAGAGTACAGAAAAGGTCTTAATGATCCAGATAACCACAATGGTGTGGTCTTTCACCTAGAGTCAGACATTCCAAGTGTGAAGTCAAGCAGGCCTGACAAAGCATTATTATGAACAAAGCTAGGGCTATTTAAAATCCTTTGGAAGGAGGTTATCTTCATTACCAGACCTTCCTTGTAGCTCAGATGGTAAAGAATCTGCCTGCAATGCAGGAGACCTGGGTTTGATCCCTGGGTCAAGAAGATCCTCTGGAGAAGGGAATGGCATTCCACTCCAGGATTCTTGCCTGGAGAATCCCATGGATGGAGGAGCCTGACGGGCTACAGTTCATGGGGTCCCAAAGAGTCGGACACAATTGAGCGACTAACACACACACACATCTTGATTACCTTCACCATAGTTTGGCCTCAGGTCAAACAACAGGGAGGAAGCACAGCCCATCCAGAAAATTGGATTAAAGATTTACTGAACACAGCCCTGCCCATCCGAACAAGACCCAGTTTCCCCTCAGTCAATCTCTCCCATAAGGAAGCTTCCATAAGCCTCTTATCCTTCTCCAACAGAGGGCAGGGAGAATGAAACCCACAGTCACTGAAAACTAACCAAACTGCTCACATGAATCACAGCCTTGTCTAATTCAGTGAAACTATGAGCTGTGCTGTGTAGGGCCACCCAAGATGGACGGGTCATGGTGGAGAGTTCTGACAAAATATGGCCCATAGGAAAAGGGAATGGAAAACCACTTCAGTATTCTTGCCTTGAGAACCCCAGGAAACTATGAAAGCCAAAAAGGTAGGACACTGAAAGATGAACTCCCAAGGTCAGTAGGTGCCCAATATGCTACTGGAGATCAGTGGAGAAATAACTCCAGAAAGAATGAAGAGACAGATCCAAAGCAAAAACAACACCCAGTTGTGGATGTGACTGGTGATGGAAGTAAAGTCCAATGCTGTAAAGAGCAATATTGCATAGGAACCTGCAATGTCAGGTCCATGAATCAAGGCAAATTGGAAGTGGTCAAACAGGAGATGGAAAGAGTGAATGTTGACATTTTAGGAATTAGTGAACTAAAATGGACTGGAATGGGTGAATTTAACTCAGATGACCATTATATCTACTACTGTGGGCAAGAATCCCTTAGAAGAAATGGAGTAGCCATCACAGTCAACAAAAGAGTCTGAATTGCAGTACTTGGATGCAATCTCAAAAACGACAGTAAGATCTCTGTTCATTTCCAAGGCAAACCAATCAATACCATGATAATCCAAGTCTATGCCCCAACAGGTAATGCTAAAGAAGCTGAAATTGAATGGTTCTATGAAGACCTGCAAGACCTTCTAGAACTAACACCTGAAAAAGATGTCCTTTTTATCATAGAGGACTGGAATGCAAAAGTAGGAAGTCAAGAAACACCTGGAGTAACAGGGACATTTGGCCTTGGAGTACAGAATGAAGCAGGGCAAAGGCTAATAGAATTTTCCTGAGAGAACACACTGGTCATAGCAAACACCCTCTTCCAACAAAACAAGAGAAACTCAACATATGGGCATCACCAGATGATTAATACTGAAATCGGATTGATTATATTCTTTGCAGCTAAAGATGGAGAAACTTTATACTGTCGGCAAAAACAAGATCAGGATCTGACTATGGCTCAGACCATGAACTCCTTATTTCCAAATTCAGACTTAAATTGAAGACAGTAGGGAAAATCACTAGACCATTCAGGTATGACCTAAATCAAATCCCTTATGAATACACAGGGGAAGTGACAAATGGATTCAAGGGATTAGGTCTGATAGAATGCCTGAAGAACTATAGGTGGAGGTTCATGACATTGTGCAGGAGACAGGTATGAAGACCATCCTCAAGAAAAAGAAATGCAAAAAACAAAATAGTTGTCTGAGAAGACTTACAGATAGCTGAGAAAAGAAGAGAAGCAAAAGGCAAAGGAGTAAAGGAAATATATACACATTTGAATGCAGAATTCCAACGAATAGCAAGGAGAGATAAGAAAGCCTTCCTTGGTGATCAGTGCAAATAAATAGAGGAAAACAACAGAATGGGAAAGACTAGAGATCTCTAAAGAAAATTGGAGATACCAAGGGACATTTCATGCAAAGATGGGCTCGATAAAGGACAGAAATGGTATGGACCTAACAGAAGCAGAAGATATTAAGAAGAGGTGGCAAGAATACACGGAAGAACTGTAGAAAAAAGGTCTTCATGACCCAGATAATCATGATGGTGTGATCACTTACCTAGAGCCAGACATCCTGGAATGTGAAGTCAAGTGGGTCTTAGAAAGCATCACTACGAACAAAGCTAGTGGAGGTGATGGAGTTCCAGTTGAGCTATATCAAACCCTAAAAGCTGATGCTGTGAAAAAGCTGCACTTAATATGCCAGCAAATATGGAAAACTCAGCAGTGGCCACAGGACTGGAAAAGGTCAGTTTTCATTACAATCCCAAAGAAAGGCAATGCCAAAGAATGTTCAAGCTACCTCACAATTGTACTCTTCTCACATGCTAGTAAAATAATGCTCAAAATTTTCCAAGCCAGGCTTTAACAGTAGGTGAACCATGACCTTCCAGTTGTTCAAGCTGCAGTTAGAAAAAGCAGAGGAACCAGAGATCAAATAGCCAACATTGGTCGGATCATCGAAAAAGCAAGAGCTCCAGAAAAACATCTACTTATGCTTTATTTATACACCAAAGCTTTTGTCTGTGTGGATCACAACAAACTGGAAAATTCTGAAAAAGAAGGGAATACCAGACCACCTGACCTGCCTCCTGAGAAATCTGTATACAGGTCAAGAAGCAACAGTTAGAAGGATATAGATCAACAGACTGGTTTCAAATTGGGAAAGGATTACATCAAGGCTGTATATTGTCACCCTGCTTATTTAACTTATATGCAGAGTACGTTATGCGAAATACTGGGCTGGATGAACCAAAGCTGGAATCAAGATTGCCGGGAGAAGTATCAATAAACTCATATATGCAGATGACACCTCCCTTATGGCAAAAAGTGAAGAAGAACTAAAGAGCCTCTTGGTGAAAGTCAAAGAGGAGAGTGAAACAGTTGGCTTAAAACTCAGCATTCAGGAAACGAAGATCATGGCGTTCAGTCCCATCACTTCATGGCAAATAGATGGGGAAACAATGGAAACAGTGAGAGACTTTTTTTGAGGAGGCTCCAAAATCACTGCAGATGGTGACTGTAGCCATGAAATTAAAAGGCACTTGCTCCTTGGAAGAAAAGCTATGACCAACATAGACAGCATATTGAAAAGCAGGGACATTACTTTGCAACAAAAGTCTGTCTAGTCAAAACTATGGTTTTTCCAGTAGTCATGTATGGATGTGAGAGTTGGACTCTAAAGAAAGCTGAGCACTGAAGAATTGATGCTTTTGAAATGTGGTGTTGGAGAAGACTCTTGAGAGTCCCTTGGACTGCAAGGGGATCATGCCAGTCATCCTGAAGGAAATCAGTCCTGTATATTCTTTGGAAGGACTGATGCTGAAGTTGAAACTTCAATACTTTGGCCACCTGATGTGAAGAAAGGACTCATTAGAAAATACCCTGATCCTGAGAATGTTTGAAGGTAGGAGGAGAAGGGGATGACGGAGGATGAGATGGTTGGTTGGTATTACCGAGTTGACGGCCATGAGTTTGAGCAAGCCCTAGGAGTCGGTGATGCACAGGGAGGCCTGGCATGTTGCCGTCCCTGAGGTTGCAGAGTCAGACACAACTGAGTGACTGAACTGAACTGATTTCAAATCTTGAAATAGGACGCTCCCAAAGTGCTGTACTCAATATGTCAGTGAATTTGGAAAACTCAGCAGTGGCCACAGGACTGGAACAGGTCAATTTTCATTCCAATCCGAAAGAAGGGTAATGCAAAGGAATGTTTCAACTCTCATACAATTGCACTCATTTTACTTGCTAACAAGATAAGGCTCAAAATCCTTAAAGCTAGGCTTCGACAATGCATGAACTGAGAACTTCCAGATGTACATGGTAGATTTAGAAAAATCAGAGCAACCAGAGATAAAATTGCCAGCATTCATTGGATCATAGAAAGAGCAAGAGAATTCCAGAAAAAAAAATCTACTTCAACTTCTTTGGCTATACCAAGGCCTTTAACTGTGTGGATCACAAGAAACTGTGGAAAATTGTTTAAGAGAGGTAAAGACCAGACCATCTTACTTGCCTCCTGGTAATTCTTTATGCATATCAAGAAGCAATAGTTAGAACCAGACATGGAACCATGGACTGGTTCAAAATTGGGAAAGTACGTCAAGGCTTTACACTGTCACCCTGTTTTTATTTTTATTTTTTTTTAAACTTATATGCAGAGTACATCATGTGAAATGCCAGACTGGAAGAATCAGAAGCTGGAATCAAGATTGCCAGGGGAAATATTAGCAATCTCAGATATGCAGTTGTTACTATCCTAATGATAGAATGTGAAGAGGAACTAAAGAGGTTCTAGATGAAGGTGAGAGAGGAGAGTAAAAAAGTTGGCTTAGCACTCAGCATTCTGAAAACTAAGATCATGGCATTCAGTCCCATCACTTCATGGAAAACAGATGGGAAAAAATGGAAAGAGTGTCAAATTTTATTTTCTTTCTTTTTTTCAAAAATTTATTTAATTGGAGGCTAATTACATATTGTAGTGATTTTTACCATACATTGGTATGAATCAGCCATGGGTGTACATGTGTTCCCCATCCTGAACTCCCTACCACCTTCCTCCCCATCCCATCCCTCAGGGTTGTCCCAGTGCACCTGCTTTGAGTGCCCTGTTTCATACATCGAACTTGTGAAAGGTTGTTGTTGAATCACGCGAATACACGGGGATTCTTGGCCCCCGGAGGAGAAGAATTCAATCCGGGGCCAGAGACGAGGCTTGATCGCTCAGAGCTTTTGTGCAATAAAATTTTATTAAAGTATAAAGGAGATAGAAAAGGCTTCTGATATAGGCATCAGAAGGGGGCAGAAAGAGTACCCCCTTGCTAGTGTTAGCAATGAAATTATATACTCGCCAATGAATCCAAAGAATGTCTGGAGGTTGTAAAGACCTCACCAGACCTACTCCCATAATTTACATTTTAAGATAACAGAATTAGCCAGAAGGTTTAATCCAGAGACTGTCCTCAGGCAGGATACATTATTGTTATATAATCCTAAGGAATGTAGAGAAGGAAAAAAAGTTTGTCCTTTCTTCCTCCTTGAGAATTCCAGACCCCTCTCTCCTTTGGGACCCCTAGACTCCTTATCAACCTGCCTAGGAAATGACTCTCTCACTTGGACTGGTTATCTATTTCACATATGGTGATATACATGATTCAATGCTATTCTCTCAAATCATCCTACCCTTGCCTTTTCCTACAGAGTCCAAAAGTCTGTTCTTTACATCTGTGTCTCTTTTTATATCTCGCATATAGGGTCATCATTACCATCTTTCTAAATTCCATATATATGCGTTAGTATACTGTATTGGTGTTTTTCTTTCTGACTTACTCTGTATAATAGGCTCCAGTTTCATCCATCTCATTAGAATTGATTCAAATGCATTCTTTTTAATAGCTGAGTAATATTCCATTGTGTATATGTACCACAGCTTTCTTATCCATTCACCTGCCGATGGACATCTAGGTTGCTTCCATGTCCTGGCTATTGTAAACACTGCTGCGATGAACATTGGGGTACACGTGTCTCTTTCAATTCTGGTTTCCTCAGTGTGTATGCCCAGCAGTGGGATTGCTGGGTCGTATGGCAGTTCTACTTCCAGTTTTTTAAAGACTCTCCACAGTGTTCTCCATAGTGGCCATACTAGTTTGCATTCCCACCAACAGTGTAAGAGGGTTCCCTTTTTTCCACCCCCTCTCCAGCATTTATTGTTTGTAGACTTTTTGATAGCAGCCATTCTGACTGGCGTGAAATGGAACCTCACTATGGTTTTCATTTGCATTTCCTGGATAATGAGTGATGTTAAGCATCTTTTCATGTATTTGTTAGCCAACTATGTCTTCTTTGGATAAATGTCTGTTTAGTTCTTTGTCCCATTTATTGATTGGGTCATTTATTTTTCTGAAATTGAGCTGCAGGAGCTGCTTGTATATTTTTGAGGTTAATTCTTTGTCAGTTGCTTCATTTGCTATAATTTTCTCCCATTCTGAAGGCTTGCTTATAGTTTCCATCGTTGTTCAAAAGCTTTTAAGTTTAATTAGGTCCTATTTGTTTATTTTTGCTTTTATTTCCATTACTCTGGGAGGTGGGTCATAGAGGATCCTGCTGTGATTTATGTCAGAGAGTGTTTTGCCTATGTTTTCCTCTAGGAGTTTTATAGTTTCTGGTCTTACATTTAGCTCTTTAATCCATTTTTGTGTGTGGTGTTAGAAAGTGTTCTAGTTTCATTCTTTTACAAGTGGTTGACCAGTTTTCCCAGCACCACTTGTTAAAGTGATTGTCTTTAATCCATTGTATATTCTTGCCTCCTTTGTCAAAGATAAGGTGTCCATAGGTGCGTGGATTTATCTCTGGGCTTTCTATTTTGTTCCATTGATCTATATTTCTGTCTTTGTGCCAGTACCATACTGTCCTGATGACTGTGGCTTTGTAGCAGAGCCTGAGGTCAGGCAGGTTGATTCCTCCAGTTCCGTTCTTCTTTCTCAAGATTGCTTTGGCTATTCTAGATTATTTGTATTTCCAAACAAATTGTGAAATTATTTGTTCTAGTTTTCTGAAAAATACTGTTGGTAGCTTCATAGGGATTGCATTGAATCTATAGATTGCTTTAGGTAGTATACTAATTTTCACTATATTGATTCTTCTGATCCATGAAAGTGGTATATTTCTCCATCTATTTGTGTCACCTTTGATTTCTTTCATCAGTGTTTTGTAATTTTGATATATAGGTCTTTTGTTTTTTAGATAGATTTATTCATAAGTATTTTATTCTTTTCATTGCAATGGTGAATGGAATTGGTTCCTTCATTTCTCTTTCTGTTTTCTCATTGTTGGTGTATAAGAATGCAAGGGATTTCTGCATGTTAATTTTATATCCTGCAAGTTTACTATATTCAGTGATTAGCTGTAGTAATTTTCTGGGGGAGTCTTTAGGGTTTTCTATGTAGAGGATCATGTCATCTGCAAACACTGAGAGTTTTACTTCTTCTTTTCCAATCTGGATTCCTTTTATTTATTTTTCTTCTCTGACTGCTGTGGATAAAACTTCCAAAACTGTGTTAAATTGTTGTGGTGAGAGTGGGCACCCTTGTCTTGTTCCTGACTTTAGAGGAAACGTTTTCAATTTTTCACCATTGAGGTTAATGTTTGCTGTTGGGTTTATCATATTTGGCTTTTATTATGTTGAGGTATGTTCTTTCTATGCCTGCTTTCTGGAGTTTTTTTTTTTTAAATCATAAATGGATGTTGAATTTTGTCAAAAGCTTTCTCTGCATCTATTGAGATAATCATACGGTTTTTATCTTTCAATTTGTTAACGTGGTGTATCACATTGATTGATTTGCAGATATTGAAGAATACTTGCATCCCTGGGATAAAGCCCATTTGGTCATGATGTATGATCTTTTTAATATGCTGTTGGATTCTGTTTGCTAGATTTTTGTTAAGGGTTTTTGAATCTATGTTCATCAGTGATATTGGCCTGTAGTTTTCTTTTTTTGTGGCATCTTTGTCTGGTTTTGGTATTAGGGTGATGGTGGCCCCATAGAATGAGTTTGGAAGTATATGTTTCTCTGCAATTTTCTGGAAGAGTTTGAGTAGGATAGGTGTTATCTCTTCTCTAAATTTTTGGTAGAATTCAGCTGTGAAGCCATCTGGCCGTGGGTTTTTGTTTGCTGGAAGATTTCTGATTACTGTTTCGATTTCTGATTACAGTTTCGATTTCCATGCTTGTGAGGGGTCTGTTAAAATTTTCTATTTCATCCTGGTTTAGTTTTGGAAAGTTATATGTTTCTAAGAATTTGTCCATTTCTTCCAAGTTGTCCTTTTTATTGGCACATAGTTGCTGATAGTAGTCTCTTATCCTTTGTATTTCTGTGTTGTCTGTTGTGAGTTCTCCATTTTCATTTCTAATTTTGTTGATTTGATTCTTCTCCCTTTTTTTCTTGATGAGTCTGGATAATGGTTTGTCTATTTTATTTATCTTCTCAAAGAACTAGCTTTTAGCTTTGTTGATTTTTGCTATGGTCCCCTTCATTTCTTTTTCATTTATTTCTGCCCTCATTTTTATGATTTCTTTCCTTCTACTAACCCTGGGGTTCTTCATTTCTTCTTTTTCTAGTTGCTTTAGGTGTATAGTTAGGGTATTTATTTGATTTTTCTCTTGTTTCTTGAGGTAACCTTGTATTGCTATGAATCTTCCCCTTAAGACTGCTTTTACTGAATCCCACAGGTTTTGGGTTGTTGTGTTTTCATTTTCATTCGTTTCTATGCATATTTTGCTTTCTTTTTTGATTTCTTCTGTGATTTGTTGGTTATTTAGAAGCATGTTCTTTTGCTCCATATGTTTGTATTTTTAATAGTTTTTTTTTTTTTTTCCTATAGTTAATTTCTAATCTTACTGCATTGTGATCAGAAAAGATGCTTGGAATGATTTCAATTTTTTTGAATTTACCAAGGCTAGATTTATGGCCCAGGATGTGACCTATCCTGGAGAGGGTTCCGTGTGCACTTGAAAAAAAGGTGAAATTCATTGTTTTGGGGTCAAATGTCCTATCAGTTCAGTCACTCAGTCGTGTCCAAATCTTTGTGAGCCCATGAATAACAGCACACAGGGCCTCCCTGTCCATCACCAACTCCCAGAGTTCACTCAAACTCATGTCCATCGAGTTGGTGATGCCATCCAGCCATCTCATCCTCTGTCATCCCTTTCTCCTCCTTCCCCCAATCCCTCCCAGCATCAGAGTCTTTTCCAATGAGTCAACTCTTCGCATGAAGTGGCCAAAGTATTGGAGTTTCAGCTTCAGCATCAGTCCCTCCAATGAACACCCAGGACTGATCTCCTTTAGGATGGACTAGTTGGATCTCCTTGCAGTCCAAAGGACTCTCAAGAGTCTTCTCCAACACCACAATTCAAAAGTATCAATTCTTCAGCACTCAGTCTTCTTTATAGTTCAACTCTCACATACATGCATGACCACTGGAAAAACCATAACCCTGAGTAGACAGACCTTTGTTGGCAAAGTAATGTCTCTGTTTTTTAATATGCTGTCTAATTTGGTCATAATTTTCCTTCCAAGGAGTAAGCATCTTTTAATTTCATGGCTGCAGTCACCATCTGAAGTGATTTTGGAGACCCCCAAAATAAAGTCTGACACTGTTTCCACTGTTTCCCCATCTATTTCCCACGAAGTGATGGGACCAGATGCCATGATCTTCGTTTTCTGAATGTTGAGCTTTAAGCCAACTTTTTCACTCTCCACTTTCACTTTTATCAAGAGGCTTTTTATAGATATCAATTATATATAACTAGTCCATTGTATCATTTACAGTTTGTGTTTCCTTGTTAATTTTCTGTTTAGTTGATCTATCCATAGGTGTGAGTGGGGTATTAAAGTCTCCCACTATTATTGTGTTATTGTTAATTTCCCCTTTCATACTTGTTAGTATTTGCCTTACATATTGCAGTGCTCCTACAGTGGGTGCATATATATTTATAATTTTTATATCTTCTTCTTGTATTGATTCTTTGATCATTATGTCATGTCCTTCTTTGTCTCTTTTCACAGCCTTTATTTCAAAGTCTATTTTATCTGATATGAGTATTGCTACTCCTGCTTTCTTTTGTCTCCGTTTGCCTGAAATATCTTTTTCCAGCCCTTCACTTTCAGTCTGCATGTGTCCCTTGTTTTGAGGTGGGTCTCTTGTGGACAACATATATAGGGTTCTTGTTTTTGTATCCATTCAGCCAGTCTTTGCCTTTTGGTTGGGGCATTCAACCTATTTACATTTAAGGTAATTATTGATAAGTATGGAGAAGGCAATGGCACCCCACTCCAGTACTCTTGCCTGGAAAATCCCATGGATGGAGGAGCCTGGTAGGCTGTAGTCCATGGGGTCGCTAAGAGTCAGACATGACTAAGCGACTTCAGTTTCACTGTTCACTTTCCTGCATTGGAGAAGGAAATGGCAACCCATTCCAGTGTTCTTGCCTGGAGAATCCCAGGGACGGGGCAGCCTGGTGGGCTGCCGTCTATGGGGTTGCACGGAGTCGGACACGACTGAAGTGACTTAGCAGTAGCAGCAGCATGATCCTGTTGCCATTTACTTTGTTGTTTTGGGTTAGAGTTAATACACTTTTTCTGTGTTTCCTGTATAGAGAATATCCTTTAGCATTTGTTGAAGAGCTGATTTGGTGGTGCTGAATTGTCTCAGATTTTATTTGTCTGTAAAGCTTTTGATTTCTCATTCATATTTGAATGAGATCCTTGCTGGGTACAGTAATCTGGGTTGTAGGTTTTCCTCTTTCATCACTCTAAGTATGTTCTGCCATTCCCTTCTGGCCTGAAGAGTTTCTACTGAAAGATCAGCTGGATCCTTATGGGAATACCTTTGTGTGTTATTTATTG
The DNA here is from genome assembly GCF_029378745.1 of Bos indicus. Lineage (NCBI taxonomy): Eukaryota > Metazoa > Chordata > Mammalia > Artiodactyla > Bovidae > Bos > Bos indicus. The sequence goes on from NC_091765.1 coordinate 84,974,122, forward strand.
TTTTTACATTGCTACTTTTAATATTTTTTCTTTGTGTTTGATCTTCATTGATTTGATTAATATGTGTTTTGGGGTGTTTCACCTTCGGTTTATCCTGTTTGGGACTCCCTGGGCTTCTTGGACTTGGGTGGCTATTTCCTTCCCCATTTTAGGAAAGTTTTCAACTATTATCTCCTCCAGTGTTTCCTCATGGCCTTTCTTTTGGTCTTCTTCTTCTGGAACTCCTATGATTCGAATGTTGGGGCATTTGACATTGTCCCAGAGGTCTCTGAGGTTGTCCTCATTTCTTTTAATTATTTTTTCTTTTTCCCTCTGTGCTTCATTTATTTCCACCACTCTATCTTCCATCTCACTTATCCTATCTGTGGCAGAGCCTCAGTTATTCTACTATTGGTTCCCTCCAGAGTGTTTTTGATCTCATTTATTGCATTATTCATTATTCATTGACACTATTTATTTCTTATAGGTCCTTGTAAAACATTTCTTGCATCTTTTCAATCTTTGTCTCCAGACTATTTATCTGTAAGTCCATTTTGTTTTCAAGATTTTGGATCATTTTTCCTATCATTATTCTGAATTCTTTTTCAGATAGACTCCTTATATCCTCCTCTTTTGTTTGGTTTGGTGGGCATTTATCATGTTCCTTTATCTGCTGAATATTTCTATGCCTTTTCATCAGATTGCTGTGTTTGGGGTGGCCTTTGGGGTGGCTGGAAGTTTGTGGTTCCTCTTTATTGTTGAGGTTCCTCCCTGTGGGTGGGCTTTGGATGAGTGGCTTGTCAAGATTTCCTGGTTAGGGAACCTTGCATCAGTGTTCTGGTGGGTGGAGCTGGATCTCCTGTCTCTAAAGTGCAATGAAGTGTCCAGTAGTGAGTTTTGAGGTGTCTGTGGGTTTGGTGTGACTTTTGACCACCTGTATTTTAATGCTCAGGTTATGTTCCTGAATTGTTGGGGAATTAGCTTGGCATGTCTTGTTCTGAAACTTGTTGGCTTTTGGGTGGAGCTTGGCTTCAGTGTAGGTATGGAGACTTCTGGATGAGCTCTTGTCGATTAATGTTCCCTGGAGTCAGAAGTTTTCTAGAGGTCTCAAGTTTTGGATTTAAGCCTCCTGCCTCTGGCTTTCAGTCTTATTCTTACAGTGGTCTCAAGGCTTCTCCAGCTCTCCTTTCAAAGAGAATGGGCTGCCTTTCTGGGTGTCTGGTGTCCTCCGCCAGTGTTAAGAAGTTGTTTTGTGGAATTTGCTCAGCATTCAGATGATCTTTCAATGAATTTGTTGGGGAGAAAGTGGTCTCCCTGTCCTATTCCTCTGCCATCTTCAGATCACTTCCAGATTTTATTTTCTTGGACTCCAAAATCACTGCAGATGGTGACTGCTGCTGCTGCTAAGTCACTTCAGTCGTGTCCGACTCTGTGTGACCCCATAGATGGCAGCTCACCAGGCTCCCCTGTCCCTTGGATTCTCCAGGTAAGAACACTGGAGTGGGTTGCCATTTCCTTCTCCAATTTAGGAAAGTGAAAGTGAAGTTGCTCAGTCGTGTCTGACTCTTAGCGACCCCATGGACTACAGCCCACCAGGCTCCTCCGTTCATGGGACTTTCCAGGCAAGATTACTGGAGTGGGGTGTGATTGTCTTCTCCGCAGATGGTGACTATAGCCATGAAATTAAAAGATGCTTGTTCTTTGCAAGGAAAGCTGTGACAAACGTAGACAGAGTATTAAAAAGCAGAGTCATCACTTTGCTGACAAAGGTCCATCTAGTCAAAGCTATTGTTTATCCAGTGGTTATGTACAGATATGCGATTTGAACCATAAAGAAGCTGAGGGACAAAGAATTGATGCTTTCAAACTGTGGTTTTGGAGAAGACTATTGAGAATTCCGTGGAGACCAAGGAGATCCAACCAGTCAATCCTAAAGGAAATCAGTCCTGAATATTCATTGGAAGGACTGGCACTGAAGCTGAAGCTCCAATACTTTGGCAACCTGATTTGAAAGAGTCAACTTATTGGAAAAGACCCTGATGCTGGGAAAGATTGAGGCTAGGCAGAGAAGGGGGCAACAGAGGACAAGATGGTTGGATGGCATCACTGACTCAACGGACTTATGTTTGAGCAACCCTGGAGATAGTGAAGGACAGGGAAGCCTACTGTGCTGCAGCACATGGGGTTGCATAGTCAGACATGACTTCGTGACTGAATAACAACAAATTATCGTGGGTATTATTAAGGGAGAACAGTAATTCAATATAATCAAGGCTTTGTATGGGAAATGTCTTTACTCCTTTTAACCAAAGATTTTACTCTTTATTTTTAGGTAGCAAGTCAGTTAGTGCCATTCAGAATTTCTGAAAGAAACAAAAGTTACATGAAAAAATGTTTTGTGTTTCTTGAGGTGTTTGAACTCTAAACTCCTATACAGAACAAAGAAGCCGCTTAAACACTTTGTTAAGAGATTTGACCAACTTCAGCCTCACTTTAACCTGTACTGGATTGTAGATTGTGTCTGTAAAGATAACCCCAACCATTATGCTGAGTTTTGTTCAAGAAAATGTGATCCCACAAACCACAAAATGTACATTGTCTAATGCACCTTAGCAAACCATTTTTAGTACTTTTCTCACTTACCCTTGTAGTGCTAGTGGTAAAGAACCCATCTGCCAATGCAGGAGACATAAAGAGATGCAGGTTCCATCTCTGGGTCAAGAAGATCCCCATTTAGAAGGAAATGCAACCCCTACAGTATTCTTGCCTGGAAAATCCCACAGACAGAGAGGCCTGGCAGGTTACAGCCCATGGGGTCGCAAAATGTTGGATATGACTGAAGCGACTTAGCATATAAGGCACCACTTACCCTTTTTGTAATTTTCCATTTCTACATAGCACCTCATCTCTTTTTTTTCCTTTTCTCACTTCCCCATAGTCTCTTTGTTCCTTATCTGTTCATCCTTTAAAGACCTCAGTCACTGTGTCTAATTTGAAGCAGAATCTCAGTTTATAGTGGAATCTCTCTCTCTCCCCTACTTTAGCAGTCTGAATAAAATTTGTCTTGTTGTTCTTCAATGTGTCTAGCTCTGTTTTTCTTTGACAAGGACATCTATCATATAGTTTTGAATTTTTAATGCAGAAGATGTTTCTGAAAATATGTAGTGAAAACAGTCTGCTCAATCTTTTTAAATCAACAGACTGAGATCCTAGCCAGTCTAATTTTTTCATAGTTATGAAATTATATGTAAATCGATATGAAAAGCAGAATTGATCACTGAAAGATTTATAAAGTTAGAATTATAAATTGAATATAATCCACTTATATCTTCAGTTACCACTTTTCTTTGTTTTCATGAACAGAACTGACTATTTCAAGAGGAATACTTAAGTATTTATCAAAAATTGCACAGAATTATTTCCATCCATGGAGTTGAATGGATTAACAAACACAATATGTATAAGAAAGAACACAATCTTGGGGGTAAATCAGGAAAACACATTTCTTGTTAAATGTGAAGGAAAATCTTGGCACAACTTGATCCATAGTAGTTGAATTAAATGGAATAATCTTCCCTATCATGCCTACTAGCCTGAGGTCTCAAAATCTACTTCTTCTTTTTCTTCTTTCCTGTCTTAATAAACTTTTGATAGCAAAGCAAGCAATATTTTATGACAAAGAAAATAGCAGTTGCCACACAGGCTGGCCGGAACCCAATCACATCCAGAGAATGGTACTGGTACAAGGTGAGGTCATGGGTGGCTGGTCACAGGTGCTTAGCTCCTTTGTGGTGCATGACAAACTCGAACCAGAAGACTGCTCAGTCCAGGGACTTCATAGGCTGAGTGGTTGATAATCACATAGCATTCTCTTTATACCCGAATGGAAAACAATGTGATATCAATTTATATATTAAATTAGAAAAGATAAATATGTGAAAGTTCCGTGCAGATAGAAGAAATATGTGCCTCTTAGAGAGGAAGAATGATAGATTATTTTCTTCAGACACTTTATCTTATGGGATAAAATTTGTTAAATGAAAAGAATTTCAAGCTATGAAGAAAAGAGAGAACATGGGAGAGGAGAAGTATTTATAACCCAAAGAATGGGATGAGTGAAGGCTCACAGATGGCAAGAAGAATATAGAAAAGAAATGAGAAAGGAAAAGAAATACATGATCTGAGTGTTCAAAGCTTGAGTTATCCAGTAAGGTTTTGTTAACAGACCTAAGAGACAAGTTTTACAATACAATCATAATCAAGAAATAGGAGGCAAATTCATGATGAGGTTCAGAGATGCATCCACTCAGAGCTGATCAGGAGTTGGTACTGACCAGGAATTGATTCTGACCTTATTTTAGGTAGTAGTAGTAGTAGTTTTAGTCACTCAGTCATGACTGACTCTTTGTGACCCCATGGACTATAGCCTTCCAGGTTCCTCTGTCCATGGAATTCTCCAGGCAAGAATACTGGAGTGGGTTGCCATTCCTTTCTCCAGGGGAACTTCCTGACCCAGTATCGAACGAGAGTCTTCTGCATCGGAGGCAGATTCTTTACCATTTGTGCTAAGTTTGGGTTTAGCTTATTTCAGTGAAGTAGAGGTCGAAAGTGTGGAAGTGGATTGTCTTGGTTTGAAGATACTTATCTTGTTGCCTACATTTTAATTCTTTCTGTTCCTTACTTTTTCCTTTTTAAATGGAGTGCTTAGGAATAGTTTCTTATCTGAATCTTTGGAGGATTAATAAATTGATTCTTAGAGGTATTCCTAGAATATAGTAGCCTTTTAGAAAATGTTTGCTAGTTTTATTGTTTTTACTGTCAATCACTTTAGAATCTGGAGAAGGCTCAACATTTCACTTTCAGCCTTTGCAGTTACATTTGTTTCTACTGTTGAAATGATGATGGACTAGCAGACAAGGAAGAAGGGGTAAAAAAGAAATATGGCTCAGGAACTCTGGATCAAAAAATGCTACAACATGACACTGTAGTGAAAACTATTGAGTTAATTTCTCTCCATATTCTGTAGAAAACACAGAGAGAGCACTAGATTTTTGGGAAGAGGGCAGTAAACCAGAAACATTTTTGTTTTACCGTAGGAAAAGACTTGGGGCTACCTGGTGGCTCAGCAGTAAAGAATCCGTCTGCAATGCAGGAGATGGTGGGGTCACCAGTTCGATCTCTGGATTGGGAATATCTCCTGGAGGAGGGCATGCAACTCACTCCAGTATTCTGACCTGGAGAATCCCATGGATGGAGGAGCCTTGTGGGTTATAGTCCATGGGGTCGCAAAGAGTTGACACTCCCTGCATGCACACAGGGAATAACTATAATGAGAAGTTACTTAGTATATGCAAAAGACTTAGTACAGAGTGTAAAGTTTCATAAACATTCAGTATATATCAGGTAATAATGTATTTTCATTTTTGGACACCACCTTTACAGTATTAAAGATTAAGAAATGTAAAAGATACCTAGAGAGATGTACTTCTAATAAAAACCACCATATGAAAGCTGTATCTCTTAAAAAAAGAATAAAATGTGTTTCTTATGGTACTCATTTAGTCTAATATTTATGCTGAAATACAAATTAAATAGCACTGATTTTAAGAGAGAAATGTTGATTGTGCTATTATTACCAATATATTCTCAAAATGTTTTTTTTTTTTCAAAGTCATTATGAAACAAATGGGGGAAAATATATATCACAGTTATGATATTAATACTAAGAGTATTGCTGAAATTAATGTGTATCTTTAAATGATTTGGTAACCCAATATTCCTGGTTTCAAAATATCTGATTTTTCTACAGGAATATCCCAATGTATCTCTTCAAGTCAATTGCTTTTTGACTTTACATTCTTCCAAATAAGACAAAACAAGCACAATGAAAAGAATCAGAATATATTTTCACTTATAAATAGTATCTACATAGTTGTAGTTGGGTAAATAGAAAAGTTCTAGCTTTTTGCCACTTATTAGAGATGGGGTCAAAATCATAGTACATAATACTTGGGATGTCTTAGATGTAAAGGGAATTTGAAGTTGACCAAATCATGGTGGCTTACTGAGAATAAACAATCTTAGAAGAGTTGAAAACATTTGAGGAGCTCATTTGCTAAAAGAAATCTATGACTGTGCAGGTGAGTACTCTTATAATATTAATTGTTCCTGCTCTAATCTTGTTCTCAATATTTCCTGTTACCTTTGTTAATCCTCCTGTTACCATTGCAGTGATTCATCACATTCTAATGATTAGCTCTTTCAAAATTTCTCCACTATCCTTAAAACTCTGACAAACCTTTTCCCTAAAAGCACCAGAAAAACTTTTGTGACCCTAACAATAAGTTACTGATTACTGTTTCAAAGTATTGAGCAAATCTTACTCCTCATTGTGTTTATATGAAGACTCACTGCTGGCTTCCTGGTATTCCTATGAAAACTTCTCTAGAAATAGTATCTAATAAAGAAAAAATTATATTCACAAAGGATTATCAGTGGCTTGCTTCAATGCATTAAGAAAATCTGATCTTGACATTGTTTCCAAGCCTAATCTAACAGCTGTTCCCTTGACCTTCATTTGAAGGATGTTATCAGGTTGGTCAACAAACATAAGCAGTCTCACCATAGAGATCCCATGGTACATTGGGTAATAAATGCCATTTGTTCTACCATATAAAGGCTTTGGTTTTTCAATGTCTTAGGATTGAATGAATTTCAGTAAAATTATTAATTATAATAGTGAGAAAATGAGATATGAACATTATAAAGTAACTGAAATAAGCAATGTCTTTTAGATAACAGATGATTATACATATGATAGCCTGTTTAAATTGCTTCACAACACAAAGCAAGAAACCCCTAAGTCTGCCAAAGAGGTAAGTGAAGACTTCATGGAAGAAGTGCTTTGTCAAATAACTTCACAAATGAATTCATGATTGACAGGTGAACACCTTAAAAGAACATTCTGGGTAAAAGAAATCACATATGCATAAAAAGGGAACATTCAGAAATACAGTTCTTAAAGAAATAGTGAAATCATTTAGTCTTATAGGAATGGTGTCAAGGCCACGGGAAAGGTAATGGTAGTGGCAGTAGAACCAGAGAAAGGAAAAATATTTTCTCATGAAATGTGTAATTGCCTTGAAAAAATGATTGAGGATTTTTTTTTCTGAAAAAAAATGAGAGTCATTAGTAATAAAAAAGGAGCTGTTTTTATTTTTATTTATTTTAAAAAATACCCCTACACAGTAATGGACAAAATTCTCCAAGCCAGGCTTCAGCAATACATGAACCATGAACTTCCATATGTTCAAGCTGGTTTTAGAAAAGGCAGAGGAACCAGAGATCAAATTGCCAACATCCACTGGATCATTGAAAAAGCAAGAGAGTTCCAGAAAAACATCTATTTCTGCACTATTGACTATGCTGAAGCCTTTGACTATGTGGATCACAGCAAACTGTGGAAAATTCTGAAAGAGATGGGAATACCAGACCACCTGACCTGCCTCTTGAGAAACCTGTATGCAGATCAAGAAGCAACAGTTAGAACTGGACATGGAACAACAGACTGGTTCCAAATAGGAAAAGGAATATGTCAAGGCTGTATATTGTCACCCTGCTTATTTAACTTATATGCAGAGTACATCATGAGAAACACTGGCCTGGAAGAAACACAAGCTGGAATAAAGATTGCTGGGAGAAATATCAATAACCTCGGCAATGCAGATGACACCACCCTTATGGCAGAAAGTGAAGAAGAACTAAAGGTCGTCTTGATGAAAGTGAAAGAGGAGAGTGAAAAAGTTGGCTTAAAACTCAACATTCAGAAAACTAGGATCATGACATCTGGTCCTATCTCTTCATGGGAAATAGATGGGGAAACAGTGGAAACAGTGTCAGACTTTATTTTTTTGGTCTCCAAATCACTGCAGATGGTGACTGCAGCCATGAAATTAAAAGACGTTCACTCCTTGGAAGGAAAGTTATGACCAAACCAGACAGCATATTAAAGAGCAGAGACGTTACTTTGCCAACAAAGGTCTCTAGTCAAGGCTATGGTTTTTTCATTAGTCATGTATGGATGTGAGAGTTGGACTCTAAAGAAAGCTGAGCACTGAAGAATTGATGCTTTTGAATTGTGGTGTTGGAGAAGACTCTTGAGAGTCCCTTGGACTGAAAGGAGATTCAACCAGTCCATCCTAAAGGAGACCAATCCTGAGTGTTCATTGGAAGAACTGATGTTGAAGCTGAAATGCCAATACTTTGGCCACCTGATGCGAAGAGCTGACTCATGTGAAAAGACCCTGATGTTGGGAAAGGTTGAGGGCAGGCAGAGAAGGGGATGACAGAGGATTAGATGGTTGGATAGCATCACTGACTCAGTGGACATGAGTTTGGATAAACTCCAGGTGTTGGTCATGGACAAGGAAGCCTGGCATGTTGCGGTCCATGGGGTGACAAAGTCAAACACAACTGAGCAGCTGAACTGAACACAGGAGAAAAAAGAGATATAAGGAAAGAATTCAGATATAGAACAATAATTCATGAAGCTACTGAATATTTCACTGTGAGAAGTAATTACAGGCAAAGTAAAGATATTTTTTTATTTTGAACATAAGGGACATGACCAGTTATAATACAGTGCCAACTGTCACATTTTCTCCTTTCCCCTTCTAGGGTTGGGAGTGAAAATACAGAGCTAAAGTTTTCTCTTTGAGTGTTTCAATAATAAACAGTTGATAAGTTTGTTTCCTAATGAAGTACTATCACTCTGCTCAGCTGTTATTCATGTTTATAGCATTTGTTCTGCCAATTTTTACCAAGATGGTCGTTCTGGAGGATTCAGCTACACAGCCAAATATTGGGTCCTAAGGTGTCTGGCTTCTTGCCATTGTATCTCTGTAGAACCTGTTGGGGTAAAGGAAATACCTTATTCAGTGAGTTTAAAGTTATAGCATTAGAATTCTGAAGAGATTAAAAGACAACTAGTTGAATGTCTTCCACATGGTGTGTCAGGAAACAAGTACAAGAGCTCTTAAGTCATGACAACTACTAATGCACTGACATTAGTAGAAGTACCCATATTTTACATACTTATTACTATGTTCAGTCAGGTATGGAATATAATCATGAATTTCTACACATGATGGCATAGACAAAAGAAATTTTCAATGCCAAATTTAGATATTTAAAAAAATTGCTAGATGGTCTTTATTCTAATATAAAAAGACTGGGAAATTTCTAATAATCTATATACTTTATTGCTTTATTTTATTTTCTTCTAAATTTCTTAATTTTTATATTTAATTTTCTTAGTTTTCTTAATTTCTTAAATTTTATGTCTTCTACCCTCAACCCTCATAGTTTTACACACATTATTGACAAAGTTTCAGAATTCATAAGTTTTATAATGCTTAGATGTTCATTATATATATATATATTTCCTTGGTGGCTCAGACAGTAAAGTGTCTGCTTACAATGAGGGAGACCCAGGTTCAATCCCTGGGTTGGAAAGATCTTCTGGAGAAGGAAATGGCAAACCACTCCAGTACTCTTGCCTGGAAAATCCTCATGGATGGAGGAATCTGGTAGGCTACAGTCCATGGGGTCGCAAACAGTTGGACACGACTGAGTGACTTCACTTTAATACACTGTCATTTTCAAATATGATACTCACTGACATGCTACAGAAAAGAGTTAACTTATATTCACTTGTTAATATATCTTTTCATAGATATATTTTACTCTTTTGATATACAAGGAAAATGCATGTGTAATTAGCCATTCAAGAGAAATAACTTTCTGTTCATTTATAATTTAGCAATAATAAGTTAATGCTACTTAGAAAGCATACCTTCTTAGATTACAGATTGTAAGCATTACTTCCAAAAAAATAAAAACTAGCAAGTTTTGTCATGAACCCAGAGTATTACCACATTTATTAGGTTTGGAAATAGTTTAAATTTAGAAAAGAAGAGCTTGTTGGTAATTTATACATATGAATAAGGTTATTGAAAATATCCAACCTCATGATAATAAAATTTATTCAGCTGACCTTGAATGCTTTAACAACAAACACAAAGCATTGAAAGTAGCAATCATTTAGTTTCTATGCTGCTGCTGCTGCTGTTGCTAAGTCGCTTCAGTCGTGTCTGACTCTGTATGATCCCATAGACAGCAGCCCACCAGGCTCCCCCGTCCCTGGGATTCTCCAGGCAAGAACACTGGAGTGGGTTGCCATATCCTTTTCCAATGCATGAAAGTGAAAAGTGAAAGTGAAGTTTCTTACTTTCTACAAAGTAAGGTACCAGTTTTGGAATTCCCAATCAATTCTCATACACTGGATTATAATTTATTGTTTTTAACCTCTATTTGCTATGTGAATATAAAGTAAGTTTAGTTTCTCAGCAAAATAAAAAGAGCATAGGTTATTAGGAGAAGACTGCAATATCAGATGTCAAACTAAAAGAGTAGTTCACAAATATCCAAAGACCCCCGGGGTATTTTATACATTAGAAAATAAGGTATCACTCTATTTTATGGAGAAAGTGGCTGCTAAATATTTTCCATGCCAGTCTTCCTTGTGCCTCATGCCTTCTTATAATCCTTTCTTCCTTCTCAATCAGGAGGGACAATGTGACAGGTTAGAAGCAGAGTCCATTAAGGGCCAGACCTTACAATGCACAGGGTTAACTAAACGGCAAAGACCCATCTTCTCACTTTCTCTTTGATGTTCCCGCTTCAGACTTTGGCAGGGTTCAGTCAACCAGGGAGGCCGATATTTCTCTTTTTCTAAGTCTTTGCGCTGGTTGGGTATCTGGAGGCAACTTGGGGAGCCCTGGCCATCCTTTCTCTGTTCAGGACCCTGAGAAGCACACTGATAGGGCTATTCTAAAATTTGGGGGAAATGAAAGGGGCCAGGGCAAATACAATCTGCATAATGCATTCCAGACTTTTATCACTATTGCATAATATCATTGTGTTACTGCACGTACTGTTAAAATTTAACTCTTGAGAACATCTGTGTGTGTACTGTCCTCAGGAGTCCTTCATTCAAGAGGAACAAATGACAAAGCAGAATTTGGTGATTTACCTTTCAGTCCACAATCCCATTATATTTCACACAGTATCTCTTAAATATTTTTCTTTATAATAATGTTAATCCACAGTGTTGTTAATAAAAGACACTGTACTACTGTAGCACTTGCCATGTATATTTTGGCTTTTATAAATATCTGAGATAAGTTGGAGCTGTCATAGTAGTTTACCTTCTTGCAGAAATTGTCTGTAATCTGACTTTTTACATTATTGAAACAAGTTATTAAATAGTTTTTAACTATTAAGCTACTTTGCCTACCTTATGTGGAATCTGGGCAAGAGCTGATGCAATCATATTGGCTCTTTCTTCTTTTATGTTAGTGACCATTGACCCCAAAGAAAATACCATAATACCTTTTTCTCCAGAGCTCTTGGCAAACTCTTCCATATCCTGGGAGGAAAGAATTTGCTTCATCACAAAGGATCAATAGCATAGCAACCAATATTGGAATGATTGCTGCAAACAATTAAAGAGAGAAAAATCAGATATGGTCTGGAATTATTAGAGTTGTAGATTTTTTTTTAAACTTTACAATATTGTATTGGTTTTGCCATACGTCAACATGCATCCACCATGGGTGTACATGTGTTCCCCATCCTGAACCCCCATCCCACCTCCCTCCCCATACCATCCCTCTGGGTCATCCAAGTGCAACAGCCCCAAGCATCCTGTATCCTGCATCAAACCTGGACTGGCGATTCGTTTCTTATATAATATTATACATGTTTTAATGCCATTCTCCCAAATCATCCCCCCGCCCCCCACCACAGAGTCCAAAAGACTGTTCTATACATCTGTGTCTCTTTTGCTGTCTCGCATACAGGGTTGTCATTACCATCTTTCTAAATTTCATATATATGCGTTAGTATACTGTATTGGTGTTTTTCTTTCTGGCTTACTTCACTCTGTATAATAGGCTCCAGTTTCATCCACCTCATTAGAACTGATTCAAATGTATTGTTTTTAATGGCTGAGTAATACTCCGTTGTGTATATGTACCACAGCTTTCTTATCCATTCATCTGCGGATGGACATCTAGGTTGCTTCCATGTCCTAGCTATTATAAACAGTGCTGTGATGAACACTGGGGTACACGTGTCTCTTTCGATTCTGCTTTCCTCGGTGTATATGCCCAGCAGTGGGATTGCTGGGTCGTATGGCAGTTCTATTTCCAGTTTTTTAAGGATTATCTCAATAGATGCAGAGAAAGCCTTTGATAAAATTCAACATCCATTTATGATAAAAACTCTCCAGAAATCAGGAATAGAAGGAACATACCTCAACATAATAAAAGCTATATATGACAAACCCACAGCAAACATTATCCTCAATGGTGAAAAATTGAAAGCATTTCCCCTAAAGAGTTGTAGATTTTTAAAAGATATTACCATCTTAACCATTCCTAAATGTGTGGTTCAGTAGTGTTAAGTGTATTCAGATTGTGCAACCAATAACCAGAACTTTATCACCTGGCAAAACTGAAAATCTATGTCATTAAGAAATGCTCTGGCAACCATCACTCTGCTTTGTGTTTCTACAAATTTGACTAAGCCATATACTTTTGAATTTTAGAGTACTTTTCCTTCTGGACTGGCTTATGGCACTCAGAGGAAGGTGCATCCAAGATGTGTAGTGTTTCAGAATTTCCTTATAAAGGTTGAATAATCGCTTATTGCTTTATTGGTTGAGGGACACTCGGGTTGCTTCAGCCTCTTGGCTCTTGTGAACAGTGCTTTCATGAACATGATGTACAAATATCTCGTTGGCATCCTAATTTGAATTCTTGTGAATACATTCCCAGAAGAGTAATTGCTGGACTATATGTAAATTCTATTTTTAAGCTTTTTAGGAAACTCCATAGTGTTTTCAATAATGACTATTTTTTAACAGACTTAATGCCTGAGATTCTTGAGGTCTTGGTATAAGGTAAATGTCTTCTAGTGTTATGTGTATTTGTGCACTTGTGTGTATGAGTTAGGAAAGAAAGGAGACAGAGGCAATACTCAGTGGTGAAGAGGAACGGTGTTGGACTTAGACTCTTCATCAATATTGTCATTGGTTACTACATAGATTATTGGAAGAAGACCACATAGCAACATAGCAACTCATATTTAATTGTTTATTAGTATAGTCCTGCTAAATCATTTCTTTAACTTATTCCAGGGAGATGTTCTGAATACTTTTTAAAAATAAGTCATTAGTATTTCACTTCCTTATTAACACTAAGAAAAATTATAATTTGAATGATTTATTATTTTCTCATCTCTATACTTTACATTATCTTCAGCTCAGTTCAGTCACACAGTCATGTCCGACTCTTTGTGACCCCATGTACTGCAACACATCAGGCCTCCCTGTGCATCATCAACACCGGGAGTTTACCCAAACTCATGTCCATAGAGTCGCTGATGCCATCCAACCATCTCATCCACCGTCGTCCCCTTCTCCACCTGCCTTCAATCTTTCCAGGCACTAGGATCTTTTCAGGAGTCAGCTCTTCGCATCAGGTGGCCAAAGAATTCGAGTTTCAGCTTCAACATCAGTCCTTCCAATGAAAACCCAGGACTGATCTCCTTTAGGACGGAGTGGTTGGATCTCATTATAGTCCAAGGGACTCTCAAGAGTCTTCTCCAACACCACAGTTCAAAAGCATCAATTCTTCAGCATTCAGCTTTCTTTATAGTCCAACTCTTACATCCATACATGACTACTGGAAAAACCATAACTTGACTAGGTGGACCCTTGTTGACAAAGTAATATCTCTGCTTTTTAATATGCTGGCTAGGTTGGTCATAACTTTCCTTCCAAGGAGTAAGCGTCTTTTAATTTCATGGCTGCAGTCACCATCTCCAGTGACTTTGGAGCCCCCCCAAAATAAAGTTTGGCATTGTTTCCCCATCTATTTGTCATGAAGTGATGGGACCAGATGCCATGATCTCAGTTGTCTGAATGTTGAGCTTTAAGCCAACTTTTTCACTCTCCTCTTTCACCTTCATCAAGAGGATCTTTCGTTCTTCTTCACTTTCTGCCATAAGGGTGGTGTTATCTGCATATCTGAGGTTATTGATATTTCTCCCAGCAATCTTGATTCCAGCTTGTGCTTCTTCCAGTCCAGCTTTTCTCATGATGTACTCTGCATATAAGTTAAATAAGCAGGGTGACAACATACAGCCTTGACATACTCCTTTTCCTATTTGGAACCAGCCTGTTGTTCCATGTCCAGTTCTAACTGTTGCTTCCTGACCTGTATGTAGGTTTCTCAAAAGGTAGGTCAGGTGGTCTGGTATTCCCATCTCTTGAAGAATTTTCTACAGTTTGTTTTGATCCACACAGTCAAAGGATTTGGCATAGTCAATAAAGCAGAAATAGATGTTTTTCTGGAACTCTGTTATTTATTTGATGATCCAGCAAATGTTGGAAATTTGGTCTCTGGTTCCTCTGCTTTTTCTAAATCTAGTTTGAACATCTGGAGTTTCACAGTTCACGTATTGCTGAAGCCTGGCTTGAAGAATTTTGAGAATTACTTTGCTAGTGTGTGAGATGAGTGTAATTATGTGGAAGTCTGAGCATTCTTTGGCATTGCCTTTCTTTGGGATTGGAATGAAAACTGACCTTTTCCAGCCTGTGACCACTGCTGAGTTTTCCAAATTTGCTGGCATATTGAGTGCAGCACTTTCATGGCATCATTTATTTTGGGATTTGAAATAGCTCAACTGGAATTCCATCACCTCCACTAGTTTTGTTCATAGTGATACTTCCTAAGGCCCACTTGACTTCATATTCCAGGATGTCTGACTCTAGGTGAGTGATCACACCATCGTGATTATCTGGGTCATGAATATCTTTTAGGTACAGTTCTTCTGTGTATTCTTGCCACCTCTTCTTAATAACTTCTGCTTCTGTTAAGTCCATACTATTTCTGTCCTTTATTGAGCCTATCTTTGCATGAAATGTTCCCTTGGTATCTATAATTTTTTTGAAGAGAGCTCTAGTGTTTCCCAGTCTAATGTTTTCCTCTATTTCTCTGCACTGATCATTGAGGAAGGCTTTCTTATGTCTCCTTGCTATTCTTTGGAACTCTGCATTCAAGCGTGTATATCTTTCCTTTTCTCCTTTGCTTTTGGCTTCTCTTTTTTCACAGCTTTTTGTAAGGCCTCCTCAAATAGCCATGAGAATATGATCCTATCTCTTCCTTTCTTAACTCTTTAACTTTCTCCCAATTCTTCTACTAGATCTTTCAAATTCCTTATGATGATCTCTCTTCAACTCATCTCTTCAACATCATCTGCCTCTTACTCAGCCACTTCCCATTTAGACTAAGCTTGAACTTCTTGGAAACTGTCATTACTATTCTACCTACTTTTCTTTCATGTTTTCCTCCACCCCTACCCTATCCCTTTTACTTATCCCTGAACATCCTTAAGATTTCACCTGACTTGTCAGTGCTTCAGAGATAATTTCCATAATTCCTACTGGATATTTCAATAGCATGTGTGAAAGTGAAAGTGTTAGTCAATCAGTCGTGTCCCAGTCTTTGTGACCTCATGGACTTCAGCCTGCTAGGCTCCTTAGTCCATGGGATTCTGAGGCAAGAATACTGGAGTGGGTTGCCATTCCATTCTCTAAGAATTTTCCCGACCTGAGAATTGAACCCAGGTCTCCTGCATTGCAAGCAGATTCTTCACCATCTGAGCCACCAGGGTAGGAATTTCCATATTATGATACTGAGAATGAAGTTTTTATGACTTTCTTGTATTCTGAGTTTCCAGGTAGAGTGCCAAGTGGCACAAGCTGGCTTAACACCATTTCTCTATATTAGCACTTACTTCTGGAATATGCTAATCATTGTACAATTATTCTTTTAATGAATGTCATATATTTTATTATGTGTTGAATAATGAAGACTTTCATTTTTTTCATATATTCTCAAAGTTTCCCAGGTATCCCATTTGATTCTGTAATGATAATTAAATTCAGATACTTGAGTTGGTATAGGAATTTCTTTGAGTTTCTAATTGGTAGTTTTATCAAGCTTTACACATCCAACTCACTCTCATCAAGCATTCTAAATTAAGAATGCAGAATTATTTCTATTGAAAATGCAAAGTAAACAAAGCAAAATGGGAATACCTTAGACAGAGATTTGGCAGGTTTGCAGAGGAGGCCTCCATCAAATTCAAAATTTGGTAGCACTGGGAGAGGAAATTCTAAATCCCAGTAGGCTCGAATGAGCCATATTTCACCTTCCAATCATTGTCTCATATGTTGTAGTGGGTCTTCCTGAAAGGAGAACAAAAACAAACAAACAAAAAATCTGAGAGGAAGTGACAATATTGTCAAATGCATATATTAGGTAATTTTTGGAAAAGAGCTTGGAGTGTTTTAGCCAAAGATGTTTGGAAGTGTTTTTTGATAAAGGAAACATATATGTGCATGTACAATATACAATATGCACGTGCCTGGCAAGTTGCTTCTGTTGTGTCTGATTCTTTATGACCCTGTGGACCATAGCCAGCCAGGCTCCTCTAGGATTCTCCAGGCAAGAATCCTGGAGTGGATAGCTATCGTTTCCACCAGAGGATCTTCTGGACACAGGGGAGACAGTGGGTGGTGGTGGTGGCGGGGACTTTTGGGGGTAGGATGGGCAAAGGACTATCTGTTTTTTGCCCTCAGTTTTTAAAGACAGCTTTGTTTGACATAGAATTTTTGGCTGATGGTTTTGTCTTTCAACACTTTGAATATATCATCTCACTGCCATGGAGCATCCACTGTTTCTGATGAGATATAAGTAGTATCTTATTGGAGTTTACTGGTATGGCTGTATTATCTTCTATTAGTGCTTGAAGATTTTCTATCTTTAGCTTTCAACATTTCACTAGTGTCTGTGTATGACTCTCCCATATTTATCCTACCTGGAATTGATTGAAACCCTGGGATATGTAGACTGATATCATTCATCATATTTCGGATGTTTTCTGCCATTATTTTTTGAAGATTTTGCTTTGCCTATCTTTCTTACAGCACTCCTATTTTGTGTATGTTAGTGTATTGGATTATGTCCCACAATTTGCTGCCCTTGTGTTCATTTCTCTTTATTCTTTTTTATCTCTGTTCTTTTGATTGTATTATCTTATTGATCTATATTGAATTTGCTGGCTTTTTCATCTGTGGCTTCAACTTGACTACTGACTCCTTCTAGTGAATTTTTTCCAGTATTGTAATTTTCAACTCTAAAATTTTCATTTGATACTTTTGAAAACATGATTTCTATCCCCTACGTTGTATCTCTTACTTTCTTGGGCTCCAAAATCACTGTAGGTAGTGACTGCAGCCATGAAATTAAAAGATGATTGCTCCTTGGAAGAAAGGCTATGACAAGCCTAGACAGCACATTCAAAAGCAGAGACATTGCTTTGTTGACAAAGGTCCATATAGTCAAAGCTATGGTTTTTCCAGTAGTCATGTATGGATATGAGAGTTGGATGGTAAGGAAGGCTGAGTATCCAAGAATTGATGCTTTTCAACTGTGAGAAGGCTCTTTAGAGTCATTTGGACAGCAAGGAGATCAAACCAGGTAATCCTAAAGGGAAATCAACCCTGAATATTCATTGGAAGGACTGATGCTGAAGCTGAAGCTCTGATACTTTGGCTACCTGAGGTGAAAAGCTGACTCATTGGAAAAGACCTTGATGCTGAAAAAGATTGAGGGCAGGAGGAGTAGTTGGTGATAGAAGATGAGATGGTTGAATGGCATCACCACCTTGATGGACATGAGTTTGAGCAAGCTCTGGGAGATAGTGAAGAACAGGAAGCCTGGCATGCTGCAGTTCATGGGGTCACAAAGAGTCAGACATGACTGAATGGCTGAGAAACAACAATCTCTGACTTATAGATTCAATTGGATGGGACATTAATTTATACTTCTCTTTACATCTTAAGAATGGTTTACTGAAGGTGGGTTGCATGCTTTTAGGAATTCAGAGCCCTCCATTTTGGTGTAATATAAGGATTCACAATGGCCTCATGGTCATTTGCTTGTGTGCCTCTTATGTTGCTTCAGTCATGTCTGACTCTTTGTGACCCAATGGACTCTAGCCTGCCAGGCTCCTCTGTCCATTGGATTCTCCAGGCAAGAATACTGGAGAGGGTTTGATGCCCTTACTCCAGGGGATCTTCCCAATTTAGGGACTGAATGCACATCTCTCATGTCTTCTGAATTAGCTGTTGGGTTCTTTACCACTAGTGCTACCTTGGAAGCCTGTGACTGTTTATATATGTATACACACACACACACACACACACACACACACACACACACACATCAATGTATATATTTAGTTTATAATTTCTTTTATTTGAGTGTTTTGCATTTCTCATAGTTTCCTTTGGGTCATTGAATACAATTTACAATAGCTAATTTGAAGTTTTTCCCTGTTTGAACAATTAGTCTCTCTCCTAGTCAGTTTGTACTGCGTTTTTTCCCCCACATGGAGGTCACATTTCCATTTTTATATATATGTATGGCGAAATTTTTGTTAAACTGTAACATTTATATAATAAGAGTATAGCAAGTCTGAATATTGATCCTCTGCAGGTCCATGTATTTTTACTGCTATTTGTTCAGTAACTGAATGGACTATTTTAGTGAAGTCTTTTTCCTCTACTATGTTAAAGCTATGATATGACTACTTGGAGAGTGCAGTCTTGGGCATACTCACATTCCCTGGGCTGACAGCAGTTATAGTGGGACACTCCTTTTGACTGTCTCTTTTTTTAACTGTTAGCCCTCACCAGTTGTTGGGTGATTGTGCTATAGTTTTGGATAATATCTTGGAAGTATAAATTGCTCCAGCATCTGACCCCAAAAAGTTCAGATTTTTTTGCAGGGATGCTTTGGAAGTCAGTGTCTGATGTGTGTTCTGACCTCAGAAAGTCTCTTCTCAGCTGTGTCTGCCATTGGTTTTCTAGGGTTTCTGGTAACTTCCCAGTGGTTTAGCTTGTATCTGTCATGAAGCAACCAGCTTCTTCTTAGCTTCTTAGCAACAAATTTGTTCATAGCTTGTGGGCACTCATAGGTGTGAACTTCCCACTAAGTGCAAGTTGCACAGTCATGTTGACTCTTTGTGACCCCATGGACTGTAGTCCCTGGAATTCTCCAGGCCAGAACACTGGAGTGGGTAAGCCTTTCCCTTCTCCAGGGGATCTTCCCAACCCAGGGATCAAAGCAAAGTCTCCCTTATTGCAGGCGGACTCTTTACCAGCTGAGTTACAATGGAAGCCCAAAAATACTGGAGTGGGTGGCCTATCCCTTCTCCAAGGGATATTCCTTACCCAGGAGTCAAGGTGGGGTTTTCCTGAATTGCATGTAGATTCTTTGCCAACTGAGCTATCAGGGAAGCCCCGACCTTCCCACAATCTGATTCAAATAAAATGAATGCATTGAGACTAGGTTGGGGCTCTGTGTTTTATGCTTCGAATCTCCCTCTGATCAAACTCTCTGAACCTTGGCTTCCAGAGCTGGGGATATGGACAGTGGCACACTGCTCTCTCTGTTACATCCTTCTTTTAGGTGTAAATAATAGTGTCTATTTTTAGTTTGCCTCTTTCATCATGGAAGCTGCATTCTATGAATGAGCTGAGGAAATGACTATCTGCAATTCACTATACTCAATATGTTGTACCTAAATAGAATCTTTACCCTTTGAGTGTGGCTGAGTGGAAGAAGGCAATGGCAAGCCACTCCAGTACTCTTGCCTGGAAAATCCCATGGACAGAGGAGCTTGGTAGGCTGCAGTCCATGGGGTCGCTAAGAGTGGGACACGACTGAGAGACTTCACTTTCACTTTTCACTTCCATGCATTAGAGAAGGAACCGGCAACCCACTCCAGTGTTCTTGCCTGGAGAATCCCAGGAATGGGGCAGCCTGGTGGGCTGCCTGCCGTCTATGGGGTCGCACAGATTCGGACACGACTGAAGCGACCTAGCAGCAGCAGCAGCAGCAGAGTGGAAGAAGGGAGAACCTCGTTGACCACTCTTGCCTGGAACTTAGCCTCTGTAACACACAGCTGAGATATGTGTGTGTGTGTGTGTGTGTGTGGAATTCAAGTGGCTTGACCCTTCTAAGGAGATACTATAGCACTCAAAAGGAATTGTAGGAGTGCGAGCTTTGTGTTCTTTCTGAACCTACTTAGAGTGGAATCTATTTTTCTGACTAAGGATAGTGAGAGAGGGAAAAATTTGA
This sequence comes from Bos indicus, assembly GCF_029378745.1. NCBI lineage: Eukaryota > Metazoa > Chordata > Mammalia > Artiodactyla > Bovidae > Bos > Bos indicus. The sequence goes on from NC_091765.1 coordinate 84,994,440, forward strand.
GGTTTAAATAGCACAGGATTTTGGTGGTTTTACTGTTGTAATTTTTTCTGGAATAAATGTGTCTTTACTGTATGTCTTCAGGAAAATTTCTAGACACTTTAAATAGCTGTTTAAAACACAATTTCCATTAGTTATTCTTGTTTCAGGTAAGAGCTGGCCCATGGAATATGTCATGCTGCCATTTAAGAAGAGGGAGGTTCAAGGTGTTGTGAAATTTCTCTACATTCTGCTTCTTTAATATATTCAACAGAATGAGGATGTCAATTTGCTAGGGCTGAGGAATGAGTGAGTGGGAAGTAACTACATAGCTGCTTTTGGGAGATGAAAAGACTCCAGATCTAGCTAGAGGTGATAGTTGCACATCGTGTAATTCATTAACTGAATTATACAATTTATAATGGTTAAAAAGGTGAATTTTGTGTTATATAAATTTAGCTTCACTGGTAGAATAACAAATGGGTGCCACCAGGATTTGGCTCAGAGGCCATGGTTTAATAGCCCCTGGTTTGTAATGTAAACCTATCTATTATCTCTCTATGTATCTTTAAGTGTAGTTTTATAATTTTGTCTGAGTTTTAGGTGCATAGCATCATGATTCAGGATTTTTTGTAGATTATACTCATCATCATTTATTACAAGATATTGGGTATAATTCTCTGTGCTAGTCAATAGATTTTTATTGCTTATTTTATGTTTAATAGTTTATATTTGTAGCACTGTACTCCTAATTTGTTCTTCCCCTTCTGCAGTTTGGTAATCATAAATTTATTGTCTATGTCTGTGAATCTGATTCTGTTTTATATATAGATACATTTGTATTACTTTTTAGATTTCACATATAAGTGATATAGTATTTTTATGAATGACATATTTCACTATGAATTTTATTTTCTAGGTTCATCCATGTTGCTACAAATGGCAAAATTTTATTCTTTCTAAGGGTGAGTAATATTCCTTTGTATATACATCCCACATCTTAAGACAATTATCTGTTGTTGGGCACTTAGTTGGCTTCCATGTTTTGGCTATTGTAAATAGTGCTGCTATGAATATTGCAATTCATGTAGTAATTTTTCAGTGACTTAAATCCACACTGTCTGTGTTCAGAGTGCAACCTCTTAACCATTATGGTATGGTGACTCCCTTTTCTGGGTTACAGTTACTTTCAAAATGTAACATTAACAGTTTCCCATTATTAAGATATATCATCACTATGATATTATAATAAAAGCATGATTATTGTTTAGGTTATGTATTAGTGCAAAAAACTGTCCTTAGAAGAGAAATATTTATTTTATTTTTATCTCTCATAGTTCTGAGTGTTGGTGGGGCTCATTCAGGTGATTCTTGTAATAGGTTTCTCTGGGACTATAAGCATGAGGACCTCTGGTGATTGCTTTTAAAAGACTCAAATTGCTGGAGGGCTGGAACTACTGGGACTTCTTAGGCATTCGTATGTATCTTTCCACAAGTGGTCACTTCTCATGGAAACTTTGAGTGTGTTACAGACCTCCATGGTGAGTAGGCAGACAGAGAGATGAAATGGAGATAGTGAGATAGATAGATAGATAGACAGATAGAGACATAGACAGGCTGAATGACCAAGACAGAGAGGCAGAGAGAGATCTGTGTTGTGTTCTGTAACTGAGCCTTGGAGGTTAGTCTGAAACATTTGTGAGACAGCATCTAGATTTACTAAAGTTCAAGAGAGAGGGAATTACTTGATGGGAGAGCTGGCAGAGTATTTGTAGTCATGACTCAAAAACACTATTATAAGTATAGATGTAATCCAGCAGAGGTCCCTTAACTATTGTAAAATTCATATAATACTGCTGTTAAACCACAGTAAAATCAGTAGACTATGTGAGTTAAGATTTCAAAAACTATTGGAATTATAAATATAAGGTGTTCTAAAAAAAAAAAAGAAAGAGTCATTGTTTGACATATTGGATAGTATGCCAAATTTCCAGTAGCTTTTTTTAAAAGAATTTATTTTACTTTTGGCCCCAGCATGTGGGATGGGGATCTTTATTCCCAGCCCAGGGATTGAACATGTGCTTCCTGCAGTGGAAGCTGGAGTCTTAACCACTGGACCACCAGTGTAAGTACATGCTCAGTCACTCAGTTGTGTCCAAGCAGGTTTGTCTGTTAATGGGATTTCCCAGGCAAGAATATTGGAGTGGATTGTCATTTTTCCTCCAGGAGATCTCCCGGACCAAGGGATCAAACCTAGGTCTCCTGCATCAGTAGGCAAATTCTTTACCACTGAGCCACCTGGGGAGCCCATTAGACTAACAGGGAAGTCCTCAGTTCAAGGATTCTGAGTGAAACTAATACACTGATAACATGATATGAAAATCTTATGATTTAATATCTTAATAACTGAATATTTTGAATCTATATGTTTATTTCACTAATTATTTAATATCACAAAATAAATAAATGAAAAGATTATTGTGAAAGGTCAAGTAATGAAGAAGTATATAGAATAAAAAGTTAAATTGTTTTCATTGGAAATTCAGTTCAGTTCAGTTCAGTTCAGTCGCTCAGTCGTGTCTGACTCTTTGTGACCCCATGAACTGCAGCATGCCAGGCCTCCCTGTTCATGACCAACTCCCAGAGTCCATCCAAACCCATGTCCATTGAGTCAGTGACGCCATCCAACCATCACATCCTCTGTCATTCCCTTCTCCACCTGCCCTCATATTTCCCAGAATCAGGGTCTTTTCCAATGAGTCAGCTCTTTGTATCAGGTGGCCAAAGAACTGGAGTTTCAGCTTCAACATCAGTCCTTCCAGTGAACACCCATGACTGATTTCCTTTAGGATGGACTGGTTGAACTTCTTGCAGTCCAAGGCTCAAGAGTCTTCTCCAACACCATAGTTCAAAAGCATCAATTCTTCTGTGCTTTGCTTTCTTTATAGTCCAATTCTTACAACCATACATGAACACTGGAAAAACCATAGCCTTACTACATGGACCTTTGTTTTCAAAGTAATGTCTCTGCTTTTTAATATGGTGTCTAGGTTGGTCATAACTTTCCCTCCAAGGAGTAAGTGTCTTTTAATTTCATGGCTGCAGTGACCATCTGCAGTGACTTTGGAGCCCAGAAAAATAAAGTCAGCCACTGTTTCCACTGTTTCCCCATCTATTTGCCATGAAGTGATGGGACTGGATGCAGTGATCTCAGTTTTCTGAATGTTGAGCATTAAGCCAACTTTTTCACTCTTTTCTTTGACTTTCATCAAGAGGCTCTTTAGTTCTTCTTCACTTTCTGCCATAAGGGTGGTGTCATCTGCATATCTAAGGTTATTGATATTTCTCCCGGCAATCTTGATTCCAGCTTGTGCTTCTTCCAGCCCAGCATTTCTCATGATGTACTCTGCATATAAGTTAAATAAGCAGGGTGACAATATACAGCCTTGACATATTCCTTTTTCTACTTAGAACCAGTCTGTTGTTCCATGTCTAGTTCTAACTGTTGCTTCCTGACCTGCATATAGGTTTCTCAAGAGGCAGGTCAGGTGGTCTGGTATTCCCATCTCTTGAAGAATTTCCCATAGTTTATTGTGATCCACACAGTCAAAGGCTTTGGCATAGTCAATAAAGCAGAAATAGATGTTTTTCTGGAACTCTCTTGCTTTTTTGATGATACAGTGGATGTTAGCAATTTGATCTTGGTTCCTCTGCCTTTTCTAAAACTGCCTTGAACACGTGGAAGTTATTGGAAATTCAGTGTATTCTAAAGATCATTTCCTCTGTGGTGTACAAATTTACATATATTTACATAAAATATGTTTAAATTTATTTCCAAAGAATGCTTCTTTGGAAGTCATTGGAAGTCATGCTTCTTTTTTTTTTTAGAATTTCTGGAACTTTATATTTGTTTAGTAATGTGAAATAGAGAATATTTAACAATATTGCCCATAATTTAACTGTTCCAGAGAAGGCAATGGCACCGGACTCCAGTACTCTTTCCTGGAAAATCCCATAGTGGGAGAAGCCTGGTAGGCTGCAGTCCATGGGGTTGCTAAGAGTCGCACATGACTGAGCTACTGCACTTTCAGTTTTCACTTTCATGAATTGGAGAAGGAAATGGCAACCCACTCCAGTGTTCTTGCCTGGAGAATCCCAGGAACGGGGGAGCCTGGTGGGTTGTCATCTATGGGGTCACACAGAGTTGGACACGACTGAAGTGACTTAGCAGTAACTGTTTTCTTTCATGGCTGTATAACTCATACCTATGTTGTAGATAAGTGTGTTCACAAATTGATAGCCATTTAAGTGCTAGTGGGAATATTCAGTATGTAATTATGAACATGTGCAAGTATTTCTGCATGACACATAACTAGATGATGAGTTGCTATATAAAACAGTGTGCATAAATTTTATTTAAATGGTATTTCCATATTCTGTTCAGTTCAGTTCAGCCACTCAGTCATGTCCGACTCTTTGCGACCCCATGAATCGCAGCATGCCAGGCCTCCCTGTCCATCACCAACTCCCGGAGTTCACTCAAATGCACCTCCATTGAGTTGGTGATGCCATCCAGCCATCTCATCCTCTGTCATCCCCTTCTCCTTCTGCCCCCAATCCCTCCCAGCATCAGAGTCTTTTCCAATGAGTCAACTCCACATGACGTGGCCAAAGTACTGGAGTTTCAACTTTAGCATCATTCCTTCCAAAGAACACCCAGGACTGATCTCCTTCAGAATGGACTGGTTGGATCTCCTTGCAGTCCAAGGGACTCTCAAGAGTCTTCTCCAACATCACAGTTCAAAACCATCAATTCTTCAGTGCTCAGCTTTCTTCACAGTCCAACTCTCACATCCATACATGACCACTGGAAAAACCATAGCCTTGACTAGATGGACTTTTGTTGGCAATACTTCCTCAAAGTTAGTCCTACCAGATTATTTATTCTACAAATTATTTGTAGCAATATTACTTGTTGACAATTTCAATTTCCCAAATTTTCCATACCACCTTTTATCTGTCATTGACCATTTTGCTTCTGTGAATTTCCTGTTCATACTTTTCATTTAGTTTCATACTGGAGTGCTAGACTTTTCATTGGAGATTTGTAGTCCTTCTTATTGCACAGTGACTACCAACCCTTTGTCTATTACAAGTGCCCCTGTATAGATTTGAAGAAAATTTTGTAAGCCTATATGCTTGATTTAAAAACATTTTCTACTATGGAAACATATAGTTCTACCTTCTTACTTCCTGTTAGTTCTACTTTTCTTTAAATGTATTTCAGTCATCTAGGTGGTTTCTATGGAAAATTCTATGGTAAATTTTCCTGCTGAATTTTCCTATAATTCCCCAAACATCAATGTTTCATTTTTTAAATAAATTATCCCTAAGGCTGATGAATGTTTTGTTATATGTTGTGGATGGTGGGCCCCTTGACCAATAAGATGAGATTCATTCCCTCACCTGGACATTTTGATTATAAACTGCTTTTCTGATGTACAGTTTTCATCAGTACCTTCAGATTGTTTTCATTTGATTCACCAATATTTTCACAAAATTTATGTGATGTTTGTATTGTGCTCATTGTTTCTGATTATCTCAGTCATAGTGGACCTAGGTTTAAAGAAAATAATGTCTATAATATTTTCTGTCATGATAAGGGATTGAACATTTACATGTAAGTGTTATGGGAGGGACGACACAATAGCTTCCTGAGGAAAGAGACAAAAGAATGATAAATGCTGATCTAAAGTGTGGTTATGATATAATATAATATGAAAGTGAAAGTTGCTCAGTCATATCCAGCTCTTTGGGACCCCATGGACTGTAGCTTACCTGGCTCCTCTGCCCATGGAATTCTCTAGACCAGAGTACTGGAGTGGGTAGCTATTCCCTTCTCCAGGGGATCTTCCCAACCTGGTATTAAATCCAGGTCTCCCACTTTGCAGGCAGATTCTTTACCTTCTGAGCCACCAGGGAAGCCCAAGAATACTGGAGTGGGTAGCCTATCCCTTCTCCAGGGGCATCTTCCCAACCCAGGAATCAAACTGGGGGCTCCTGCATTGCAGGCAGTTTCTTTACCAGCTGAGCTATCAGGGAAGCCCATATTATAATATAATAGTAAATAATTCAGTCTGTGTTCAACAAACCCATTGAATTTTTCATCATATCTGCAAGTAGCTAAGTGGTGCTGTGTCCTGAATTGTAAAAATATACATAGATTTAGATATATATGTAAATATAGATAAGATCATAGATATATTCAGGTAGCTTTGGCGAGAAAGAAAATTGAAAAGTCTCTTTTGAATTTAGAGTTCAACCTGAATATAGAGTTCAGGTTATAATTTTCTTAACATACAGTTGAGAACTTATATCCATTAGCAAAGGCTGATTATGGGAGTGAAAATAATAGGTGAATAAAAGGTGGATGACAAAAAGAGAATTAGGTCATGAAATTAAAGGTTTTTGCAAATATCTCAATTTTATAAAAGGAAGCATGTAGCAGTTGCTATACTTCTAATTCCACAAACACTCCAAAGGCAAATGAGATTAACTGGACGAAGGCTAGTGTCTTGCCATGGCTTTAGGTAAGAAGTGATGTTGAGGCTGAATGCACAGTAAAAATGAAGAACTATTAGTGGTCTCACAAATAAAATTAAAGGGTGAATTTTTCAAAAGAATTCCAATTATTGAACAATTTCTATAGCAAGGAAAAGCTATAAAATTCTATACAAAAATCAAGGTAAAATTCTGAATATCTACAAAATAATATGGATACTATGAATAGACTTTTATTGTTCTTGTTTCTACACGCAATATGTGAAAACCAGTTAAATTCAATCATATCTTTTTAGTATACTTTTGCATTAAAACAATAAATTTCAATACATACCTACATAGTTTTATGGAGAGTTCTATGAGGAGTTCTATGAGGCAGAACTGCTAGAGCAGCAGTACCCAACCTTTTAGGCCCCAGGAACCAGTTTCATGGAAGACAATTTTTCCATGGACTGGGGTAGGAAGGAATGGGTTTGGGACGATTCAAGCACATCATATTTATTGCTCACTTTATTTCTATTATTGCATCAGCTCCACCTCAGATCATCAGCCATTAGATCTCAGGGGTTGGGGACCCCTGCGCTGAGGTCTGATACAGCTAGTCTCTTTTCTCCTTCTTTCCTAATTTAGCAAACTTCAAGCAACAAAATAGACAACACTTTGTGATGACAAATATGGCAGTTGCCACACAGGCCAGTAGGAACCCAATGACATCCAGAGAGTGGTACTGGAACCAGGTGAGGTCATGGATAGCTGGCCGCAAGTGCTTGGCTCCTTTGTGGCGCATGACAAACTCGATCCAGAAGACTGCTCTGTCCAAGGGCTTCATAGGCTGATCATGTTGAATGGCTGATAATCTCATCACATTCTCTTTGTAGCTGAAGGAAAATCAAACAGTTATCATTTATGGAATGAGCTATAATAGATAAATATGTGAAATTTTCTTGCAGATGGTAACAGAGTGCAACACAGAGTGGAAGAAAAACATAATTTTCTCTGAGGTGATTATTGAGGTATTAGCTTATGGGCTAGGATTTCTTAAATGCATAATGTTTCAAGCTGCAAAGAAAAGAAAGAAAATGGGGGAGAACAAGATTGTGTATTCTAAAGAATGGGATGAGCTGTCCCAAAGGGAAAGAAAAGAAAAGAAATTCATAATATGTTTGTCCAAAGTTTGAATCATCTCATAAAGAATTGTTAATGGACCTGATAGATGTATTTCAAATGTTATAATCTAGATATAGCAGGTAAATCAGTGATGAGGTTTGGAGACATGTTCAGACAATGCTGATCTTACATTAGTGAAGTGGTGGTTGAAAATGTGGAAGTAGATTGACTCAGTTTGATTCCTGTCTCTTACTTTGTTGGCTGCTTTTTTATTCTTTCTGTTCTTCAAATTTTTTAAAAAATTAATTTTATTAACATTTTAAAACTTTTTTATTTTTTAAACTTTTAATTTTACTTTGGAGGGCTCAATCATGATAGAATCTGTTTCTCAGTTTTTCATTGTACTATAAAATGTCTAGGAATAGTACCTTATCTAATTCTTTTGATAATATTGTATTGATTCTTAGAGGCATTCCTGGCATGCAGTAGACACTCAGTAAATGTTTACTAGTTTTGTTGTTCTGGTTCTTGTTCTAAAATTCTGGAGAAGGCTCAGCATTTTACTCTCAGGCATTGCAGACACACTTGTTTCTACTGCTGAAATGATGGCAGACTAACAGATAAGAAAGAAGGATAAAGAGATATAGCACATGAACTTTAAATCACAAAGTGCTATAACATGGCAATGTAGTAATAACAATGGAAGTAACTTTTCTCCCTTTACTGTCAAAAACACAGGAGGAGCACTGGGTTTTTGCAAAGACTGCAGTAATCCTGGAAATATATTTTTAATACAATAGGAATAGACTACAATAAAGAAGTTACTTAATATGTGTAAAGTAACACTGTTTTACTAAATACAACATGTAGCATATCATGAACAGTCAGTATATCTTCATTTTTGACCCCAACATTACATTATTAAAAATTAAAAAGACATACAAATATACTAGAGATATGTACATTTACATAAAAACAGCAAATGAAAGATTTGTTTCTTTAAAAAAAAGAAAAATAGTGCTTTTTATGCTGCTCACTTAGGACAATAGCTGTGCTAAAATTAAATTTAAATAACACTGCTTATAAAACACAAAATGATTTTTGCTGCTATTACTGACACATTCTCAAAATGTTTTCTTTACAAAGTCATTATGATAAAAAAGGGGGAATATATACATCATATTTGTGATATTAATATAATTGTGTCATTGGAATTCATGTATATCCTGAAGTGATTTAGAAATAAAGTATTTCTGTTTTCAGAAAATGTGGCTTTTAAATAGGAATATCCCAACATAACTATCTATTCCAAATAAGACAAAAACAAGCACAAGTAAAAGAACTCTGAAGATACTTACATTTATAAGCTGTATATACATAGTTGTAATTGAGTAAATTATAAAATTCTAGTTGTTTACCATTTATCAATGATGGGATCAAAATATTATTACAGACTAGCAGATACAGAAAACAATCTATTGGTTACCAGATTCGGGGTAGTAGAAACACACAGGTGGGGGAGTATAAGCTCAAGGAGGTGTTGTACAACACTGGAAATTTAGCCACTCTTTGGTAATTACTTTAAATGGAAAATAACCTTTAAAAATTGTGTAACATTTAAAAAAAAAGGAATATCCCAACATATGGGATTCCCCGGTGGCTCAGATGTAAAGAATCTGCCTGCAATGCAGAGACCTGGTTTGATCCCTGGATCAGCAAGATCCTCTGGAGAAGAGAATGGCTACCTATTCCCATGTTCTTGCCTGGAAAATTCCATTTACTGAGGAGTGATGGGATACAGTCTATGGGGTCCCAAAGAGTCGAACACAACTGAGAAACCAACACTTTCACTTTTTCATATCAACATACTCCTCCCGAGTCCATTATGTTTAGATTTATAATTCTTCCAAAGAAGACAAAATGACCACAGTAAAAACAACAACAACAACAACAACCCAAGAATACACCCACATTTATAAATAGTATATACATAGTTGAAACTGGGTAATTAGAAAGTTATAGCTGTTTATCATTTATCAGAGATGGAGTCAAAATATTAGCATAGAAAAGTTGGAAAATATAAATGTAATTAAAATTTGAAATGGATGATGTCATGATGGTTTAGTGAAAATAAACCATCTTTTAAGAGTTTAAAACATTTGAGAAGTTCACATGATGAAAGAAAGTGGGCAGATGAGTATCCATCGCATTCATGGTTCCCTACAATAACTTTGTTCTCAATGCTTCTTAATCCTTCTATTACCATTTCAGTGGTTCTTCTCATTCTAATGATTAAGTTTTCAACATTTCTCCACTATCTTTAAAACACTGACAAACTTTTTCCATAAAACCATGAAAAAATCTTAATGTGACATTCACAACCTGTTATTTTTGTCTATTTTCAAAACATTGAGCAAATCTTACACCTTCTTGTGCTTATGTCACTGCCTCCCTGGCCTTCAGATGAGAACTTCTCTAGAAGGATTAGCTAGTAAAGAAAGAAAAAAAGAAAGAAATATATATATATATACTCACGAAGGATTATTAATGACTTCCTTCAATGCGTTGAGCAAATCTCTTGTTGACATTGTTTCCAAGTCCAACCTGACAGCTGTTCCCTTGGATTTCATTCGAGCAATGTTATCAGCTTGATCAGCAAACAAAGGAGTGCCCACCATAGGGATCCCGTGATAGATGGCCTCATAAACACCATTGCTTCCACCGTGAGTTATAAAGGCTTTGGTTTTTGGATGGCCTAGGATTGAGTGAATTTCAGTAAGGTTATTAATTATAACTCAGAATAAAATGAGAAACTGGCATTATAAGGCACTGGATTGAGGAGTATCTTTTAGATAACAGATTATTACGCATATGAAAGTGCTTTTATTTGCTTTCAGAATTCAGAGAAGAAACGACTATGTCTGCTGAAGGAGTAAATGAAGGCTTTGTGAAAGAAGTGCTGAGTCACTTGAACGTCACAAATGAATCCAGGATCGGCAGGGGAACAACTTGAAAGAGCATTCTGGGTAAAAGAAACCACATGTGCAAAAAAAGAAGAGGACATGCCGGAATTTATTCACCTAAAGATACAGTGAAACCATTTAGCTTGATAGGAATGGTGTCAGGGGAAAAGAAGGATAATCGTAGTGGCACTGGAACCACAGGAAGGAAAAGCTAAATTTTACCATGAAATGTGTTATTGCTTCACAAAAATGATTGTGCCTTTTTTTTTTTTTTTACAGAAAATTGAGAGTCATTGGTAATGGCACAAGAGTTCTTTTCATGCTGTAAAGAGCAATATTGCATAGGAACCTGGAATGTCAGGTCCATGAATCAAGGCAAATTGGAAATGGCCAAACAGGAGATGCCAAGAGTGAATGTCGACATTCTAGGAATCAGCGAACTGAAATGGACTGGAATGGGTGAATTTAACTCAGATGACCATTATATCTACTACTGCGGGCAGGAATCCCTCAGAAGAAATGGAGTAGCCATCATGGTCAACAAAAGAGTCCGAAATGCAGTACTTGGATGCAATCTCAAAAACGACAGAATGATCTCTGTTCGTTTCCAAGGCAAACCATTCAATATCACAGTAATCCAAGTCTATGCCCCAAACAGTAACGCTGAGGAAGCTGAAGTTGAACGGTTCTATGAAGACCTACAAGACCTTTTAGAACTAATACCAAAGAAAGATGTCCTTTTCATTATAGGGGACTGGAATACAAAAGTAGGAAGTCAAGAAACATCTGGAGTAACAGGGAAATTTGGCCGTGGAATACGGAATGAAGCAGGGCAAAGACTAATAGAGTTTTGCCAAGAAAATGCACTGGTCATAACAAGCACCCTCTTCCAACAACACAAGAGAAGACTCTATACATGGACATCACCAGATGGTCAACACCAAAATCAGACTGATTATATTCTTTGCAGCCAAAGATGAAGAAGCTCTATACAGTCAGCAAAAACAAGACCAGGAGCTGACTGTGGCTCAGACCATGAACTCCATATTGCCAAATTCAGACTTAAATTGAAGAAAGTAGGGAAAACCACTACACCATTCAGGTATGACCTAAATCAAATCCCTTATGATTATACAGTGGAAGTGAGAAATAGATTTAAGGGCCTAGATCTGATAGATAGAGTGCTTGATGAACTATGGAATGAAGTTCATGACATTGTACAGGAGACAGGGATCAAGACCATCCCTGTGGAAAAGAAATGCAAAAAAGCAAAATGGCTGTCTGGGGAGGCCTTACAAATAGCTGTGAAAAGAAAAGAAGTGAAAAGCAAAGGAGAAAAGAAAGATACAAATATCTGAATGCAGAGTTACAAAGAATAGCAAGAAGAGATAAGAAAGCCTTCCTCAGCGATCAGTGCAAAGAAATAGAGGAAAACAAGAGAATGGGAAAGACTAGGGATCTCTTCAAGAAAATCAGAGATATCAAAGGGACATTTCATGCAAAGATGGGCTTGATAAAGGACAGAACTGGTATGGACCTAACAGAAGCAGAAGATATTAAGAAGAGATGGCAAGAATACACAGAAAAACTGTGCAAAAAAGATCTTCACGACCCAGATAATGATGATGGTGTGATCACTAACCTAGAGCCAGACATCCTGGAATGTGAAGTCAAGTGGGCCTTATAAAGCATCACTATGAACAAAGCTAGTGAAGGTGACGGAACTCCAGTTGAGCTATTTCAAATCCTGACAGATGATGCTGTGAAAGTGCTGCATTCAATATGCCAGCAAATTTGGAAAACTCAGCTGTGGCCACAGCACTGGAAAAGGTCAGTTTTCATTCCAATCCCAAAGAAAGGCAATGCCAAAGAATGCTCAAACTACAGCACAATTGCACTCCTCTTACGTGCTAGTAAAGTAATGCTCAAAATTCTCCAAGCCAGGCTTCAGCAATATGTGAACCGTGAACTTCCTGATGTTCAAGCTGGTTTTAGAAAAGACAGAGGAACCAGAGATCAAATTGCCAACATCCGCTGGATCATAGAAAAACCAAGAGAGTTCCAGAAAAGCATCTATTTCTGCTTTATTGACTATGCCAAAGCCTTTGACTGTGTGGGTCACAATAAACTGTGGAAAATTCTGAAAGAGATGGGAATACCAGACCACCTGACCTGTCTCTTGAGAAATTTGTATGCAGGTCAGGAAGCAAAAGTTAGAACTGGACATGGAACAACAGACTGGTTCCAAATAGGAAAAGGAGTTCGTCAAGGCTGTATATTGTCACCCTGTTTATTTAACTTCTATGCAGAGTACATCATGAGAAACGCTGGACTGGAAGAAACACAAGCTGGAATCAAGATTGCCGGGAGAAATATCAATAAGCTGAGATATGCAGATGACGCCACCCTTATGGCAGAAAGGGAAGAGGAACTACAAAGCCTCTTGATGAAAATGAAAGTGGAGAGTGAAAATGTTGGCTTAAAGCTCAACATTCAGAAAACGAAGATCATGGCATCTGGTCCCACCACTTCATGGGAAGTAGATGGAGAAACAGTGGAAACAGTGTCAGACTATATTTTTCGGGGTTCCAAAATCGCTGCAGATGGTGACTGCAGCCATGGAATTAAAAGACGCTTACTCCTTGGAAGGAAAGTTGTGACCAACCTAGATAGCATATTCAAAAGCAGAGACATTGCTTTGCCACCAAATGTTCGTCTAGTTAAGGCTATGATTTTTCCTGTTGTCATGTATGAATGTGAGAGTTGGACTGTGAAGAAGGCTGAGCGCCGAAAAATTGATGCTTTTGAACTGTGGTGTTGGAGAAGACTCTTGAGAGTCCCTTGGACTGCAAGGAGATCCAACCAGTCCATTCTGAAGGAGATCAGCCCTGGGATTTCTTTGGAAGGAATGATGCTAAAGCTGAAACTCCAGTACTTTGGCCACCTCATGCGAAGAGTTGACTCATTGGAAAAGACTCTGATGCTGGGAGGGATTGGGCCAGGAGGAGAAGGGGACGACAGAGGAGGAGATGGTTGGATGGCATCGCCGACTCGATGGACGTGAGTCTGAGTGAACTCCGGGAGTTGGTGATAGACAGGGAGGCCTGGCGTGCTGCGATTCATGGGGTCGCAAAGAGTCAGACACGACTGAGCCACTGATCTGATCTGAACATACCTCTACAGAATGGAAATGATGAGTATAATGAAAGAATTCAGAGACAGAACAACAATCCAGGAAGTTATTGAAAAGTTCACTGCGAGAAGTAATTACAGCTAAAGTAAAGATTCTGGCTGTAAGGGATGTGACTACGTAGAATAAACTGACAACTTTTATATGTTCTCCTTTTTTTCTCATAGCAAAGACAATTATAATAGACTAGTAAAGTTTTCTTTTTCAGTGTTTCAATAATTGCTTTCTAAGTGTGTTTCCTGTTGAAGCACTCTCACTCTGCTTGGCTGTTACTCATATTTTCATTATTTGTTCTGACAAGTCTCACCAAGAAGGTCATTCTGGGGAAGCCATTTATACAACCGGGTGTTGGGTCTTAAGGTATCTGGTTTTTTGCCATCATATCTCCATAGCACCTGTTAAAAGCAAAGGAAATACCTTATTCTATGAGTTGAACTTCCAAGTTATAATAATAATTTCTAAATTGACTAAGATACATATAATTACATATCGTCCATATGACATGTAAGGAAATGAAGACATGTTAAGTAATGGCAACTAGTAATAGAAGGACATACATAGGAATTCCTACATTTGATGTATTAATTATGTACACATGATGGCAGAGACAGGTGAGATTTTCAATGATCAATTCAAATATTTAAAAAAAAAAACTGTTTTATTGTTGCTTTTCAGTCACTAAATTGTGTCCAACTCTTTGCATCCCATGGACTGCAGCATGCTAGGCTTTCCTGTCCTTCACTATCTCTCAGAAGTTGCTCATATTCATATCTATTGATTCAGTGTTGCTATCCAACCAACTCATCCTCTGTCACTCCCTTTTCCTCCTGCCCTTAATCTTTCTCAGCATCAAGGTCTTCTTCAATGAGTCATCTCTTTGCATCAGATGGCCAAGGTATTGGAGCTTCAGCTTCAGCATCAGTCCTTCCAATGAATATTCAAGGTTGATTAACTTAGGATTGACTGGTTTGATCCTGCAGTCCAGGGGACTCTCAAGAGTCTTCTCCAGCACCACAATTCAAAAGCAACAATTCTTTGGCCATCAGCCTTCTTTATGGTCCAACTCTCACATCCATACACGACTACTGAAAAAGCATAGCTTTGACTATATGGACTTTTCCGGGCAAGTGCTGCTTTGCTTTTTAGAACACTGTCTGTGTTTGTCATAGCTTTTCTTCCATGGATAGGTGGTTTTGTTTCCAATACAACAAGCCAGTGGCAGATTACACATAACCTACACATTCATTTGCTTTCTTTATATGCTAGTGCTCATTTTCAAATTTGATATTCAGTGATTTATTTATTTTTGACTGTTGTAAAAGAGTTTACTTATATCAAGTAGTTAAAAGGGGAAGTTATTTATTAGAATTTTATACATTTTGATTATAGAGAGGAAAAAGTATGCAGTCAATCACCTAAGATAAATATTTTGGCTTATTTATAATTTATTAATCCCCTTCATAGATCACAGCCTTGTCATGGTAAAGGGGCTTGTGTAACTCAATGAAGCTATGAGCCATACTCTGCAGGGCTGCCCAAGGGCAGATGGGTCATAGTGGAGTGTTCTGACAAGCTGTGGTCCACTGGAGGAGGGAATGGACAACCACTCCACTATCTTTGCCATGAGAACCACATGAACAGTATGAAAAAGCAAAGATATATGACACTGGAAGATGGGTTCTCCAGGTCAGAATGTGTCCAATATGCTGTTGAGGAAGAGTGGAGGGCAATTACTAACAGTTCCAGAAAGAATGAAGTGACTGGGCCAATGAAGAAATGATGCTCAGTTGTGGATGTGTCTGGTGGTGAAAATATGATGCTGTAAAGAACATAAGATCCTGGAATGTTAGGCCAATGAAATTAAGGTAATTGGACATGGTCAAGCAGGAGATGGCAAGAGTGAATATCAGCATCTTAGGAATCCATGAACTAAAATGAACAAGTTCAATGAATTTAATTCAGATGACTATTGTATCTACTACTGTGGTTAAGAATTTCTTAGAAGAAATGGAGTAGCTCTCACAGTCAACAAAGAGTTCTGAAATGCAGTGCTTGGGTGCAATCTCAAAAACAACAGAATGATCTTGGTTCATTTCCAAGGCAAACCATTCACATCACAGTAATCCAGGTCTATGCCCCAGCCACTATTGCTGAAGAATGATTCAGCAAGACCCACAAGACCTTCTAGGATTAACACTAAAAAAAAAAAAAAAAAAAAATAATGAAGAAGAAGAAGTCTTTTTCATCATAGGGATTGGAATGTAAAAGTAAGAAGTTAAGAGATATCTCGGGTAACAGGCAAGTTTGGCCTTGTAGTACTAAAAGAAGCAGGCAAAGGCTAACAGACTTTAGTCAAGAGAACACACTGGTCATAGTAAACATCCTTTTCCAACAACTGATGACTCTATACATGGGCATCACCAGATGGTCAATACCAAAATCAGATTGATTATATTCTTTACAGCCAAAGATGGAGACGCTCTATACAGTCAGCAAAATAAGACCTGAAGTTGACTGTGGTTCAGATCATGAGCACCTGAGTGCAAAATTCAGATTTGAATTGAAGAGAGACTTAAATTGATAGTGGGGAAAACTGCTAGCCATTCAGGTATGACAGAAATCAAATCCCATATAATCACACAGTGGAGGTGATGAATAGATTCAAGGGATTATATCTGGTATACATAGTGCCTGAAGAACTGTGGATAGAGGTGTGTAACACTGTACAGGAGGCAGTGATCAAAACAACCCCAAAGAAAATGAAATGCCAGAAGACAAAGTGGTTATCTGAGGAGGCTTTATAAATAATGCAGAAAAGAAGGGGAGTGAAAGCCAAGGGAGAAAGGGAAAGAAAAATATATTCAACTGAATGCAGAATTTCAGAGGAGAGATAGGAGAGATAAGAAGGCCTTCTTAAGTGAACAATGCAAAGAAATAGAGAAACCAATGGGATGTGAAAGACTAGAGATCTCTTCAAGTAAATTAGAGATCCCAAGGGATCATTTCATGAAAAGATGGGCACAATAAAGGACAGAAATGGTATGGACCCAACAGAAGCAGAAGATATTAAGAAGAGGTGGCAAGAATACAAGGAACTATACAAAAGAGGTCTTAGTAACCTGGACAACTAGGAAGGTGTGGTCACTCATAGAGCCACACATCTTGGAGTGTGAAGAAAATGGGACCCTAGGAAGTATTACTATGAAGAAAGCTAGTGGAATTTAGCTAAGGTATTTCAAATCCAAAAAGATGATACTGTTAAAGTGCTGCACTCAGTATGCCAGCAAATTTAGAAGACACAGCAGTGGCCACAGGACTGGAAAAGGTCAGTTTTCATTCCAAACCCAAAGATGGGTAATGCCAAAGAATGATCAAACTACTGTAAAATTATGTTCCTTTCACATGCTAGCAAGGAAATACTCAAAAATCATTTAGCTCAGCCTGAGCAGTACATGAACCAAGATTTTCCAGATGTGCTATCTGGGTTTAGAAAAGGCAGAAGAACCAGAGATCAAATTGCCATCATTCATTAGATCATAGAAAAATCAAGAGAATTCCAGAAAAACATCTACTTCTGCTTCATTGACTATGCTAACCTATATGCAGGTCAGGAAGCAACAGTTAGAACTGGACATGGAACAACAGACTGGTTCCAAATAGGAAAAGGAGTACATCAAGGCTGTATACTATCACCATGCTTATTTAACTTATATGCAGAGTACATCAGGAGAAACGCTGAGCTGGAAGAAACACAAGCTGGAATCAAGATTGCCGGGAGAAATATCAATAACCTCAGATATGCAGATGACATCACTCTTGTGGCAGAAAGTAAAGAGGAACTAAAAAGCCTCTTGATGAAAGTGAAAGAGGAGAGTGAAAAAGTTGGCTTAAAGTTCAACATTCAGAAAACGAAGATCATGGCATCTGGTCCCATCACTTCATGGGAAATAGATGGGGAAACAGTGGAAACAGTGCCAGACTTTATTTTCTGGGGCTCCAAAATCACTGCAGATGGTGACTGTAGCCATGAGTTTAAAAGACGCTTACTGCTTGGAAGGAAAGTTATGATCAACCTAGACAGCAATATTGAAAAGCAGAGACATTACTTTGCCAACAAATGTCCGTGTAGTCAAGGCTATGATTTTTCCATTAGTCATGTATGGATGTGAGAGTTGGACTGTGAAGAAAGCTGAGTGCAAAAGAATTAATGCTTGTGAACTGTGGTGTTGGAGAAGACTTTTTTTTTTTTTTTTTTTTTTACAGTATTGTATTGGTTTTGCCATGCATGAGGAGAAGGGGACAACAGAGGATGAGATGGCTGGATGGCAACATCGACTCGATTGACATGAGTCTGAGTGAACTCCGGGAGTTGGTGATGGACAGGGAGGCCTGGAGTGCTGCAATTTATGGAGTCTCAAAGAGTCGGACATGACTGAGTGACTGAACTGAACTGAAAGAGACTCTTGATGAGGGTGAAAAATGAAAGTGAAAAAGCTGTCTTAAAACTCAGCATTCAAAACAATAATTTCATGGCATCTGGTCCCATCACTTCATGGCAAATACGTGGGGAAAATGTGGAAGCTGTGACATATTTTATCTTCTTGGGCTCCAAAATCATTGTGGATGGTGACTTCAGCAATGAAATGAAAAGACACTTGCTTCTTGGAAGAAAAGCTATGACAAATCTAGATAAAGTATTAAAAGCAGAGACATCACTCTGCCAAAAGAGGTCCGTATAATCAAAGCTATATTTTTTTCCAGTAATCATGTATGGATATGAGAGATGGACAGTAAAGAATATTAGGTAGGGCAAGATAAGGTGAAGTCACTCAGTCGTGTCCGAATCTTCATGGCCCCACGGACTGGGCCTTACCAGGCTTCTGTATCCATGAGATTTTCCAGGCAAGAGTACCCAAGTGGATTGCCATTTCCTTCTTCAGAGGATCTTCCCGACCCAGGGATAGAACCCAGGTCTCTTGCATTATAGGCATACGCTTTACCGTCTGAGCCACTGGGGAAGTCCTTAAAGAAGGTTAAGCACTGAAGAATTGATACTTTTGAATTGTGGTACTGGAGAATATTCTTGAGAATCCCTTGAATGGCAAGGACATCAAACCAGTCAATCCTAAATGAAACCAATCGTGAATATTCATTGGAAGTACTGATGCTGAAGTTCCAATACTCTGGCCACCTGATAACTCATTGGAAAGACCCTGATCTGGGAAAGGTTGAAGGCAAAAGGACAAGGGCTGACAGAGGATGACATGGTTAGATAGCATCACTAAATCGATGGACATGACTCTGGGCAAACCCTGGGTAATAGTGAAGGACAGGGGAGCCTAGCATGCTGTAGTCCATGGGATTGCAATGATTCAGATGACTTAATGTCTAAACAACAGCATAATTTTTTAATAATAAGTTAATCAGTGCTGCTGAAGAAGTATGTTCTCTTAAATTACAAATTATTAAGCCCTACTTTCAAAAACAATGAAAAGTGAAATTGTTTGACTTGAATCAATATTGCATGACTACCTTTATTGTTAAAATTTAACTCCCGAGAGCATCTAAATGTGTGTTGTGTCCTCAGAAGTCCTTCAAAGAAAAGGAACAAGCGACAAAGCAGAATTTACTGGTTAATCTTACTGCTCATGCTAACATTGTATTAATAATACCAAAATTCACATTGTGTCTCTTAAATATCATTCTTTTTGATTACTATGTTGAGTAATTAAAATTATTATGGATCAAAGGCACTCCCTGTACTGCCGTAGCACCTGCCATGTATATTTTGGTTTATATATACACATATATATGTATATATATGAGATAAATTGCTGCTA
This sequence comes from Bos indicus, assembly GCF_029378745.1. Lineage (NCBI taxonomy): Eukaryota > Metazoa > Chordata > Mammalia > Artiodactyla > Bovidae > Bos > Bos indicus. Next base: position 85,014,077 of record NC_091765.1, read on the forward strand.
TCATATTATTTACCTTTCTGATAGAAAATGTCGAAGATCAGATCTTTACAGAGTTTAACAGACTTATTAAAGAGTTGTCCATGATTAAGTTATTGTATCTACCTTTTGTGGAATTTGAGCGAAGGCTGATGCAATCACCTTGGCTCTGTCTTCTGACATGTTACTGACCATTGACCCCAAAGAAAACACCACAATACCATTTTCTCCAGAGCTCTGCACAAACTCTTCCATTTCCTGTGAAAAAAGAATGTGCCCATCACAAAAGAGCAGCAGCATAACAGACATTATTGAAGGGATTGCTACAAGCAACTAAAGAGAGAAAATCAGAAATTGTCTTGAGATATCAGAGTAGTGATTTCTTACAAAAATATTGTGGTAAGATACACATGGCATAAAATTTACTTCTTAATTGTTCCTAAGTGTGTAGTATAGTAGTGTTAAGTATACTCAAATTGTGCAACCAATCTCCAGAATTTTTTCATCTGACAAAACTGGAAGTCTATAATCATTAAGAAATTCTACTTTCCTCTTTCTCTAGCCTTTGGCAAGTTTCATTCTACTCTGTTTCTACAAATGAGATTAGTCTGGATACTTCTTAAAAGTTGAATTGCACAGTATTTTTTTTTTTCTGACTAGTTATTTTCACTTAATGTAAGGTTCATTCATGCTGTGACGTGTCAGAATTTCCTTTTAAAGGTGAGTAATATTCCATTGTTTGTATACATGACATTTTGTTTATTGCTTCCTCTGTTGATGGACATTTGGGTTGCTTCAACCTCTTGGCTCCTGTGAATAGAGCTTTCATGCATATGTTGTACAGTATCTCATTGGGAGCCTAATTTCAATTATTCTGGATATAAACCCAGAAAAGGAATTTCTGAGCTATATGTGTAGACAGGTTTTATATTAGAAAGTTCACATTATTCTTTTCACATACTATACAGTTAGCTAACAGAGTGATTTCCCTCTCTCACCCGCCCCACTCCCCCAATTTTCTTGAACATGTTAACTTCACATCTTGGACTTTGGTCAGTTGTACCTATAAATATTCAACACTAAAAAATCATTAAAAATTTTTTTTGCGGAACTTTATATTGTTTTTTATAATGATGCCTTTTTTTTTTTTTTTTTAACATTTTTCATCCTTGAGATCCTGGGAAAAGAATGGGTGATATGAGGTCAATTTCTTCCATTATATATATTTGTGCAATGTGTTTCTGTATAAGCAGGAAATAAGATAGAGCCAGTACTCAGTACAAGGAGGTACTATTAAACTATATTATCCTCAGACTCTTCATTAATCTTGATGTTAATTACTAACATAGATTCTTGGAAGGAAGTTACTTTCCAGATTCAACTTGCTTTGGTTCTTTGTTATTATAATTCTGCTAACTTATTTATTCCAGACATACTTTTTGAGAATTATTTAGATTATTCATTAATATTTTGTTTCCTGACTATGAGCACTATGAAAAAAAATATGATCTGAATCACTTTATGTCATTCATTCAGCTCTGTAATCCTATTCTTCACCTTAAACTTTGTCATAATGACTTGAGGAGTCAAGTATTATAGTTTAGAAGTTGTATGAAATAGTTCTGTGAGTTCTATTTATAATCCAAAGTTACCCTTGCATAGTTACTTATTTGAGTGACCGTATTGCTGTGTTTCTTTACATATGATGCCTTTGTCCTGAACTTGCATAATTAATGTCACAGATGGATGTGCTATGTCTAACTGTGGTGAAGAACCTTCAATATGACTTCAATGAGTCCCCCTGGGAGCACCTGCTCCACAGAGGAAGAGGTGCCCAGAGCTTTCTGCAAAACAGGTCTGGTCAGCTTTTGAGTAATTCACTTCTAACTAAATAAAGCTCCTGGTGAATCTGTATTTGCCTGGAATTGTTTTTGAATTATTTTGCTTTGTGGTCCTTGATCCTTTCTGATTAAAAAAAAAGTTACTTTCTATACCAGAATAATTCCAAATTTTAAATGGCAACCCACCCCAATATTCCTGCCTGGGATATCTGATCGACAGAGGAGACTGGCTGGCTATAGTTCACAGGGTCACGAAGAGTCAGACATGACTGAGCATGTATGCATATTCACTATTCTGTACCTGAGATCTCTAGTATTTATTTACTAAGAAATGCAAATTTGTATCCTTAAACAACATTTCTCCTGTTCTTCCACCTCTCAGTCCTGGCAACTACCATATTACTCTCTGTTATTACAAGTTTGGCATTTTTAGATTTCATATACATGTGATATCTTACAGTACTTGTCCTTCTCTGTCTTTTCTAAAAGATAAACAAAATAGAAAACCTTTAGTTAGACTAGTCAAGAAAAAAAGTGACTCAAATAAATAAGATTAGAAATGAAATGGAGACATTACAACTGATACTTAAAAATTAGATAGGATCCCAAGACTACCATGAATAATTATAAGCTAAGAAATTATTAATACATATATGAGAAGAATGGAGAACTTAAAAACAGAACCTACCAAGACTGAATCAGGAAGAAGTAGAAAATCTGAACAGTCCTAATAAGTAAAGAAATTGAATTGGTAATCAAAAACTTATCAACACACAAAGGGCCCAGGGCCTGATGGCTTCACTGATGTATTCTATGAAATATTATAGAATAATTAATGCCAGTTCTTCAAAAATCTTTAAAAATTAAAGAGGAGGGTAGGAACATTTCCAAACTCATCCTACAAGGTCATCACCACGATCATGATACCAAATAGATAAGGACATTGCAAGGAGATAAAACTAAAGTCAATATCCATATTGAATATTGATGCAAAAATTCTCAACAAAATATCAACAAGCCAAATTCAAGAGCACATTAAAAGAATTATATACTAAGACCAAGTGAGATTTATCTTTGTGATGCAAAATAGAATGAACTATAAAATAAGTTGATTATCTCAACAGATGTCCAAAAAACATTTGACAAGATATGACATTCTTTTATGATAAAACCCTCAACATATAGGGTATGAATGAACATATAATAAAGAACATATATAAAAAACCCAAAACTAACATTATACTCAACAGAGAACATTTGAAAGCTTTTTCTCTAATCAGAAACAAAATAAGGATGCCTAATCCCGCTATATAGAATTCAGTTTCATTACTTTGTACTATAATGAGACATCTGAAAAAAAAACTATCCCATTCACAACAGCATCAAAAGCAAGAAAATACCTAGAAATAAATTTAATCAGTGAAGTGAAAGATCTGTACAGTGATAACTATAAGAAATTGTAAGAAATAGAAGAAAACACAAATAAATGGAAAGGCATCATGTGACATGGACCGGAAGAATAATACTGTTAAAATGTTGACATTATCAAAACCCAAAAGAATCACACCTTGAAATTTCATATTTACCACAAAGTTTCAATATTTCAAATAATAGTGTACTGGCCCCCAAATAGACACATAGACCATGGAACAGCATACAGGGTTCAACTAATATTCAACAAGGGAGCAGGGGAGACAAGAACACCAATTGTGGAAATATTAGTCACTTTCTTTTCTGAGAAAACTGGATAAACATATGAAAAAACCAAAAAAGCAAAAAACGAGACCTCTATCTTATACCACTCATAAAAACAACTCGAATCAATGACTTAAACATAAGACCAGATACCATAACATCCCTGAAAGAAAATATAAGGATGAAACTCCTTGGCACTGGTCTTGAAAACGATGTTTTTATATATGACATCAAGACCACAACAAAAGGAAAAAATCACAAGTGGGACTACAACAAGCTTAAAAGCTTCTGCACAGCAAAAGAAATAATCAACAAGACGAAAATGCGATCTACAGAATGGAAGAAAAGTTTTGTAACCATATATTGAATGAGGGGTTGAGATCCAGAATATATGCACAACTAATACAACAAAATTCAATTAAAGAATGGGCAGATGAACAAAATAGACACTTGACAAAGAAGATTTCCAAATGGTCACCAGGTATAGGAAAAGGTACTCAACATCAGTAATCATCAGGGAAATGTATTTCAAAATCACAATCAGATATTACCTCACCCTTATTAGAAAGTCTATAACCAAGAAGAGAAAAGTGTTGTGAGAATGTGGAGAAAAGTGAATGCTTGTACACTCTCAGTGGGAATGTAAATTGGTTTAGCCCTTATGGAACATAAATTGAAGGTTCCTAAAACAATTAAAGATAGATCTATTGTATGATCCAGCAATTCTACTTCTGGGTATACAGTCAAAGGAAATAAAAACAGGATATTGAAGAGGTATATGTGCTCCATGTTGACTGCAGCATTATTCACAATTAGCTAAGGGAAGAAACTTAAGTGCCCACCAATGGATGAATTATTTAAAGATGTTTCATAGATACAGAGAAATGCACACACACACACACACACACACACACACAAACAGACACACGTGCTCAGAATGAAATGTCATTCACCCATGAGAAAGATGGAAATCCTGCCATTTTCGACAACATGGGTGGACCTTGAAGACATTATGCTAAAATGTGTGCTGTCATTTTAATCCTTACTCTATCCTATTATCAAATAATACACTATGATATATATCCTGAAAATTGTAATTCTAGCTTATGCTTTTTTAATCTTCAAGAAAACTGTGATCTTATTATATTTGTTATTTTCTAAGTAAATATTTTATTGTATCTGATTTAGCATAATCAAGCATTTCCTAGTGGCTCAGATGGTAAAGAATCTGCCTGGAGTGCAGGAAACCAGGATTTGATCCCTGGGTCGAGAAGATCCCCTGGAGAAGGGAATAGCTGCCTACTCCAGTATTTTTGCATGGAGATCCCATGGACAGAGGAGCCTGGTGGGCTACAGTCATAGTGTCACAAAAAGTCAGACATGATTGAAGTGACTTAGCAGCAGCAGCATTTAATATAAACTTTTGTAATGTTAGGAATTTTTAAGGTTTTCACGATCAGATGAAGAAGATGAAATACTAAAGTATTTTTGTAGGTTTTAAGGCTTTTCACCACAGCACTAGCTAAAATAAATGCCTATTTCCAACAATATAAATGAATGTACATATAAATGTATGTTTTTATTCCCAACCCAGAGATTTATTTAAATTTATTTAAAGTGAATCGTCCTGATTCATGTCAATGTATGGCAAAACCCACCACAATAATGTAAAGTAATTATCCCCCAATTAAAATAAATTAATTAATTTAAAATAAAGGAAAAAATGAGTTAATGTGATATCTCTGTGAACACCGTACTCTAGTTTTCACTCATTATTGTCTATATCTAGCAATAATCTGCTAAATGGTCTCTTCTTACACTTCACCATTTACAGTCCAACCCAGTGACTACATCTTGCTTTTAATTTTTAAATAATATATGACTATCTCTTTCTCAGGGCTTTAGTCATAGCTCAGTCGGTAAAGAGTCTGCCTGCAATGCAGGAGACCTGGGTTCAATTCCTGGGTTGGGAAGATCCTCTGGAGAAGGAAATGGTAACCCGCTCCAGTATTCACACTGGAGAATCCCATGGACAGAGGAGCCTAGCAGTCTACAGTCCATGTGACTGCAAGAGTCGGACACAACTTAGAGACTAAACCACCGCCGTCATCTCTTCCTTTCTTAATCCTTTCACTATTCTTCCCAATGGCCCTACTAGATGTTTCAAATGTTTATAATTATCTGTTTCCAACTTACCTCTACAGCATCATCTTCTTCTTTATTCAGCCTTTTTCTATCTAGACTAAACTTGGACTTTGGGCAACTGTCATTACTATTCCACCTACCTTTCTTTTATATCTTCTTCCAACTGAGCTAAGAGGGAAGCCCATATCTTCTTCCACCCCTGCCCTATTCCTCTGTTTATTCCTGAGCATCCTTCAGATCTCCTAATTATCTATGGATCAGAGATACTTTATATGATTCATGCTGAATATTTCTTTAGCACTCTGGTCTTGCCATATTATAACATTTTTTACAACTTGATTGTGTTTTATCATTCCAGGTGGACTGTCAGGTGGTAGAAACTGTGCCTACACCACTTGCCTATATTAGCACTCACTTCTGGAATATGCTATATACAAAATTATCCTCTAATAATGATAATACAATTATAATGTAACTTATTATAGTGAGATAGGATGACTGGGTGGCATCACCAGGTGATAATGTAACTATTATTATTGATACAAAATATATATTTTTATATAAAAATATGTGTCCTTTAATGAATGATGCTTCTCTATGTGTTGAATAATGAAATTGTAATTTAATTGATGTATTTTCAAAGTGTCCCATGTTCTCTAGTTTATTCTGTAATGATAATGAAATTCAGATAGTTGTGTTGATACAGAAATACATCACTTTCTAGGTGGAAGGTCACTTTATCCAGGTTCCCATATCTGACTACCTGTAATCAAACGTTCTAAATAAACAATACAGAATGTTCCTATTGAAAACACAGAGTTCACAAAGAACAACAAGGAGGAGTAGGTGACCTTAGGCAGGGGCTTGGCAGGTTTGCAGTGGAGCCCTCCAACAAATTCAACATTTGGTAGTTGTGGACGAGGAAATGAAAAATCCCAGTAGCTTCGAATGAGCCACATATCAGCTTTCCCCATTGTCTCTGATAAGGTAGTAGGTCTTCCTGAAAGTAAAAAGAAAAACAACAACAAATGTTTGATCAAATGAGACTACTGTCATGTGTGTATATAAGATAATTTTTGTAAAGGAACTTGGGATGTTGTGGCCAAGATGTTTGAATGTGTCTGTTGCTTGATAAATATATACCGTAGCATAGTATAGGATAATAAAGTATATCTGGAATACATCTGTTTCTACACAAGCAGAAACAATTTCTAAAAGCTAACTGGATACTTATACTACAAATATGTGTATAACTCTCCATGTACATGTCTTCATCTATCAAGACAGTTTATGAGATTCGTAATGACTTTAAGTTAAAAAAAGAAGTTTTGTAAGTTGGATAGTCACTTGCAGATGTCCTGGGTACTTCAGTCTGTGGTAAATGACTTCCTGGTATCTGATATGAGTAATGGGCTTTACCCTACCCTATAATTTAAGTGTTTGCATAATATTTGTTAGATTGAGGGTCATTTCATATTTTTATTTCACTGTTTCACTTATTTGAGATAAATTTTTGTGAATTTCTATTTAGACAAACTCAACTTCCAAGGCACTAGGATAAATATGAGTTAATGCTACCAACTACAAACATGACTTACCTAGTAGTTTGGTTGCTAAGTGGTAACTGACTCTTTCAACTCCGTGGACTATAGCTCAACAGGCTTCCCTATCCATGGGATTTCACAGGCAAAAACACTGGAATGGAATGCCATTTCCTTTTCCAAGGGATCTTCCTGACCAAAGGATAAAACCTGTGTCTCCTGCATTGGCAGGTAGATTCTTTACCACACTGAGCTATCAGGAAGCCCAACTTACCTAGTACTTCACTGTAAAACTGATTCCACTTCTTCTCTTTGTATGTCATAAAGAAAAGGTCAAAGTAAAGTGCATATAACATATTTTTTATCCTCTCTAAGAATGTCATGCGATCACTTAATTCTGAAAACATAACAGGTACATAAGATGGTGGGAATGGAAGTCTTCCGCTCTTCTTCTCAATTATGTGGCCAGGTGAGGTGTAATGACTGTACACAAATGGTATTTTAAGTAATTCAGCCAGCAATTCACCACAGGGTCCAACAGCATCTGCAATAAGGATATCAAACCTTGATTCCTGCAGTTTTGTCATTAATTTCTTGTTGGAAACAGCATCTTCACACATACGTAAAGCAATATCAAAAAATTCCCAAAATACATTTTTCACTGTTGAAAGATAGGACCAAAAGGAATCTTTTGCCACATATGTCAGTTCCTCAAGAATACGTTCCATAAAATTCTCATAATCACTTTTTGTTAAAGATACAGGAAAAGTCTCAAATTTCATAGTAGATGGTTTGCTGGAATTAGGAATAGTGGAAGCTGAAGATATCAGAACAGTCACCTCATGACCCCTCGTGACGAGTTCCTCCAGAATTGTCTTTATATTCAACCAGTGACTAAATTCCACTGGCCATACCAGCACCTTTCCACAACTCCCACCGCTAAAGTAGCAAGTCAGCTGTAGCAGCAGCAGAAGCGAGAGCCTTTTCATAGACATGTTGCTCATATGCAGTCCTTTAAAATTAATTACTGTAAACTTTTGCTATTGCTCAGGCTTATATCCAGAAGTCATCAACCAGAAGTTAAAGTATAACTCCTATTCCTTAAAAAAGTAGATTACATGAATAGTCAGCAGATGTGGAAATCAAGTGAAAAGGCAAAGTGCAGAACACTTCGAGATTATACAGTGTGTTTAGTATTCATTTGCCAGTGCTGTCACCCATCTTGTACACACACATCAATTATATTCTGTGAGAAAGAAGACTAACTAGTGTAAAACAATAGCAAGTGAGAGGCTCTTGAGTCTGCAGTCGCTTTGACACAGAATTAGAGATAAGGTGACATCAACAAGGTAGAGGGTTATGAGGTCACAACAATTGTGTCCCGCACAGAAACAGCAAAAACAATAAATGACCAAGTGCAAACCCATGTAAAGTATTTTGGGAAAGTTCTGGACTAAAATGAAAAAGCAGCAGAAATCCTGCAGTTTGCAAAGACTGAAGATGTGTGTACCGATTTTTTTAGTGTAATGTATTAATACTAAAGATATCAATTAAGTTTGACTGGTCAATTGTATAATTTATGATCACTATTGCCATACTGATTTTTTTGTCTGAATGATCTGCCTACTGATGACAGTGGGGAGTTAAAGCAGAAGGAGACGACAGAGGATGAGATGGTTGGATAGCATCACTAACTCAATGGACATGAGTTTGAGCACACTCTGGGAGATGGTGAGGACAGGGAAGCCTGGTGTGCTGTGGTCCATCAGGCAAAGTTATCAGGTTGATCAGCAAACATAGGAAAGCCCACCATAGGGATCTCATGGCAGATGGCCTCGTAAGTGCCGCTGGTTCCACCATCAGTTATAAAGCCTTTGGTTTTTGGATGACCTAGCGTTGAGTGACTTTCAGTAAAATTATTAATTATAATTCAGAATAAAATGAGAAATGGGCATTATAAGGCACTGTAAAAAGCAATGTTTTTAAGATAACAGATGGTTACACACAGGAAACTGCATTTAAATTGCTTTCAGACCACACAGCCAGAAACTCCTGTCTGCTGGAGAGATAAGTGAAGACTTCATGAAAGAAGTGCTTTGTCACTTGGACTTCACAAGTGAATTCAAGATTGGCAGATGAACAACTTAAAGAACACCCTGGGTAGAAGAAACCACATATGCATAAAAAGGGGGCATTCAGAAATATATTCTCTAGAAGATTAAGGAAGTCATTTAATCTGATAAGAATGGTGTCAAGATCACACAAAGGGTAATGGTAGTGACTGTGGAACCAAAGAAAAGAGAATCTTCATTTTATTAAGAAATATGTTACCTATTCATGGAAATGATGTGGATTCTATTTCTGTAGAAGATGGAGAGTCACTGGTAATAAATAAGGAGCAGTTATTTATCAGTAGTATTTAAAATACTCCTACACAGGAGAACCAATAGGTGTAAGGAAAGCATTCAGAGGTAGAACAATAACCCATTAAGCTACTCACTGTTAGAGGCAATTATAGGCAAAATGAAGAGATTTTAATTTTGGGCATAAGGGAGGTGACCATGTAAAATACAGTGCCAACTATGATATGTTTTCCTTCTCCCCTCTAGTGTTGGAAGTAAAAACACAGAAGTTTTCTTTCTGAATGCCTTTATAATAAACACTTGATAAGTTTATTTCCTATTGAAGTACTATCACTCTGCTCAGCTGTTAATCATGTTTTTAGGATTTGTTCTGGCAATATTTACCAAGAAGGTCATTCTAGGGGAATTCAGTTATACAGATGAGTATTGGGTACTAAGGTGTCTGGCTTTTTGTCATCATGTCTTCATAGACCTTGTTACGGTAACAAAAATACCTTATTCAATGAGTTTAAAGTTATAGCATTAGAATTCAAGAGATTAAAAGATAACTAGCTAAACGTCTTCCATATGGTATATAAGGAAGAAAGGATGTGTGATCTTAAGCAACGAAAACTACTAATGCTCTGACACCAGTAGGAATACTTACATTTTACATACTTTTTACTGTATTCAATCAGCTATGGAATATAATCATGACCATTCACACATGATGGCATAGACAAATGATGTTTACATTTATAAAAGAAGACTTTTTTTTTTGTAATTTCTAAGTATCAGTAAGGCTGTTGTAAAAGTTCCAACTTTGTGATAATAAAATTGATCCAGCGGACTAGGAACACATTAACAGTGAACCACAAAGGAGTGAGAGTGGCAATCTGTAGTTTCTATGCCCAGTACAAAAGTAAGGTATGGGTTTTGGAATTCCCAATCAATTCTCATACACTGGGTTATAATTTATAGTGTTTAACCTCTATTTGCTCTGGGACTGTAAAGTAACTCTACCAGCAAAGAAACAGCATAGGCCATTAGGAGAAGATTACAATATCAGAAAACAAATTATAAAAGTAGTTCAAAATATACAAAGACCCCAGGGGAATTTTATGTATTAGAAAATAAAGTACCACTCTATTTTATGGAGAAAGAGGCTGCTGAATCTTTTCCATGCCACTTTCCTTAAGCTTGATTCCTTCTTACAGTCCCTCTCCCTCCTCAATCAGGAGGAGCAATGTGACAGGTAGGAAGCAGACTCCATTAAGGGCCAGACCTTACGATGCACAGGATTTACTTAAGGGCAGGACCCCATCTTCTCTTCAATCCTCCTGATTCAGACTTTGTCAGGACCAAGTCACCAGGGAGGCTGATGTTTCTCTGTCTCTAAGTCACTGTGCCTGGATGGGATCTGGAGGTCTCTTGGGGAGCCCTGACCATCCTTTCTCTGAATAGCACTGTGCAAAGCACACTGATAGGGCTACTTTAAAATTTAGGGGAAATGAAAGGGGCCAGGATTATCTGGCAAGTACAGTCTGCATGATGCCTTCCAGACTCTTATCACTATTGCATAATGCCTTTGTGCTACTACACTTACTGTTAAAATTTAACTCTTGAGAATATTTGTATGTTTACTGTGTCCTCAAGAGTCCTTCAATGAAAAGGAGCAAATGACAAAGCAGAATTTGATGGTTTATCTTCCTGCCCATAATCCCATTATATCAAAATTCATACTGGATCTCTTAGATATTTTCCATTTTGATAATGTTAATCCAAAGTATTGTTAATAAAAGATACTCTAAACTACTGTCAATCAGTCAGTTCAGTCGCTCAGACTGTCCCACTCTTCACGACCCCATGAATCGCAGCACGCCAGTCTTCCCTGTCCATCACCAACACCTAGAGTTTACTCAAACTCATGTCCATCGAGTTGGTGATGCCATCCAGCCATCTCATCATCTGCTGTCCCTTTCTCCTCCTGCCCCCAATCCCTCCTAGCCTCAGGGTCTTCTCCAATGAGTCAACGGTTCTCATGAGGTGGCTAAAGTATTGGAATTTCAGCTTCAGCATCTGTCCTTCCAGGGAACACCCAGGACTGGTCTCCTTTAGGATGGACTGGTTGGATCTCCTTGCAGTCCAAGGGACTCTCAAGAGTCTTCTCCAACACCACAGTTCAAAAGCATCAGTTCTTTGGTTGCTCAGCTTACTTCACAGTCCAACTCTCACATCCATACATGACCTCAGGAAGGACCATAGCCTTGACTAGATGAACCTTTGTTGGCAAAGTAATGTCTCTGCTTTTTAATATGTTGTCTAGGTTGGTCATAACTTTCCTTCCAAGGAGTAAGCATCTTTTAATTTCATGGCTGCAATGACCATCTTCAGTGATTTTTGAGCCCCCCAAAATAAAGTCTGACACTTTTCCCACTGTTTCCCATCTATTTCCCATGTAGTGATGGGACCAGATGCCATGATCTTAGTTTTCTGAATGTTGAGTTTTAAGCCAACTTTTTACTCTCCTTTTTGACTTTCATCAAAAGACGTTTTAGTTCCTCTTCACTTTCTGCCATAAAGGTGGTGTCATCTGCATTGCCAAGGTTATTGATATTCCTCCCAACAATCTTGTTTCCAGCTTGTGCTTCTTCCAGTCCAGCGTTTCTCATGATATACTCTGCATATAAGTTAAATAAGCAGGGTGACAATATACAGCCTTGATGTACGCCTTTTCCTATTTGGAACTAGTCTGTTGTTCCATGTCCAGTTCTAACTGTTGCTTCCTGACCTGCATACAGGTTTCTCAAGAGGCAGGTCAGGTGGTCTGGTATTCTCATCTCTTGAAGAATTTTCCACAGTTTATTGTGATCCACACAGTCAAAGGCTTTGGCATAGCCAAGAAAGCAAAAACAGATGTTTTCTGGAACGATCTTGCTTTTTCCATGATCCAGCAGATGTTGGCAATTTGATCTCTGGTTCCTCTGTCTTTTCTAAAACTAGTTTGAACATCTGGAGGTTCACGGTTCACGTATTGCAGAAGCCTGTCTTGGAGAATTTTGAGCATTACTTTACTAGCATGTGAGATGAGTGCAATTGTGCGGTAGTTTGAGCATTCTTTGGCATTGCCTTTCTTTGGGATTGGAATAAATACTCACCTGTTCCAGTCCTTTGGCCACTGCTGAGTTTTCCAAATTTGCTGGCATATTGAGGACAGCACTTTGAAGGCATCATCTTTTGGGATTTGAAGTAGTTTGACTGGAGTTCCATTAACTCCACTAGCTTTGTTGGTAGTAATGCTTTCTAAGGCCCACTTAACTTCACATTCCAGGATGTCTGGCTCTAGATGAGTGATCACACCATCGTGATTATCTTGCTCATGAAGATCTTTTTTATACAGTTCCGTGTATTCTCGCCACCTCTTCTTAACATCTTCTCTTCTCTTAGGTCCATACCATTTCTGTCCTTTATCGAGCCCATCTTTGCATGAAATGTCCCCTTGGCATCTCTAATTTTCTTGAAGAGATCTCTAGTCTTTCCCATTCTGTTGTTTTCCTCTATTTCTTTGCATTGATTGCTGAGGAAGGCTTTCTTATCTCTTCTTGCTATTCTTTGGAACTCTGCATTCAGATGCTTACATTTCCTTTTCTCCTTTGCTTTTCACTTCTCTCCTTTTCACAGCTATTTGTAAGGCCTCCTCAGACAGCCATTTTGCTTTTTTTGCATTTCTTTTCCATGGATATGGTCTTGATCCCTGTCTCCTCTACAACGTCACGAACCTCCATCCATAGTTCATCAGGCACTCTATCTATCAGATCTAGGCCCTTAAATCTATTTCTCACTTCCACTGTATAATCATAAGGGATTTGATTTAGGTCATACCTGAATGGTCTAGTGGTTTTCCCTACTTTCTTCAATTTAAGTCTGAATTTGGCAATACGGAGTTCATGATCTGAGCCACAGTCAGCTCCCACTCTTGTTTTTTTCTGACTGTATAGAACATCTCCATCTTTGGCGGCAAACAATATAATCATCTGGTTTTATCTGGTGATGTCCATGTGTAGAGCCTTCTCTTGTCTTGTTGGAAGAGGGTGTTTGCTATGACCAATGCGTTCTCTTGGCAAAACTCTATTAGCCTTTGCCGTACTTCATTGCGTATTCCAAGCCCAAATTTACCTGTTACTCCAGGTGTTTCTTAACTTCCTACTTTTGTATTCCAGTCCCCTATAATGAAAAGGACATCTTTTTTGGGTGTTAGTTCTAAAAGGTCTTGTAAGTCTTCATAGAACCGTTCAGCTTCTTCAGCGTTACTGGTTGGGACTAGACTTGGATTACCGTGATATTGAATTGTTTGCCTTGGAAATGAACAGAGATCATTCTGTTGTTTTTGAGATTGCATCGAAGTACTGCATTTCCAACTCTTTTGTTGACCATGATTGCTACGCCATTTCTTCTAAGGGATTCCTGCCTGCAGTAGTAGATATAATGGTCATCTGAGTTATATTCACACATTCTAGTCCATTTTAGTTCGCTGATTCCTAGAATGTTGACGTTCACTCTTGCCATCTCCTGTTTGGCCATTTCCAATTTGCCTTGACTCATGGACCTAATATTCCAGGTTCCTATGCACAGCATTGGACCTCGCTTCTATCACCAGTCACATCCACAGCTGGGTATTCTTTTTGCTTTGGCTCCATCCCTTCATTCTTTCTGGAGTTATTTCTCTACTGATCTCCAGTAGCATATTTGGCACCTACCGACCTGGGGTGTTCCTTTTTCAGCATCGTATCACTTTGCCTTTTCATACTGTTCATGGGGTTCTCAAGGCAAGAATACTGAAGTGGTTCTCCATTTCCACCTCCAGTGGACTACATTCTGTCAGACCTCTCCACTATGACCTGCCCGTCTTGGGTGGCCCCACATGGCATGGGTTAGTTTCATTGAGTTAGACAAGGCTGTGGTGTGCGTGATTAGATTGACTAGTTTTCTGTGATTATGGTTTCAGTGTGTCTGCACTCTGATGCCCTCCCGCAACACCTACCATCTTACTTGGGTTTCTTTTACCTTGGATGTGGGGTATCTCTTCATGCTTCTGCCGTGTGGTCTGTCGCAGCCGGATCCAGGGTCGGGCCAAGAGGAGCTACTCCAGGTTCAACGTCAGGAGGGGTGGCAGTGAGGAGATACCCCTTGTCCAAGGTAGGTCTTCATAGAGCCGTTCAATTTCAGCTTCTTCAGCATTACTGGTTGGGACATAGACTTGGATTGCCATGATACTGAATTGTTTGCCTTGGAAACAAACAGAGATTATTCCGTCATTTTTGAGATTGCATCTAAGTACTGCATTTCTGACTCTTTTGTTGACCATGATGGTTCCTTCATTTCGTCTAAGATATTCCTGCCCATAGTAGTAGATATAATGGTCATCTGAGTTAAATTCACCCATTCCAGTCTATTTTAGTTTGCTAATTCCTAGAATGTCAGTGTTCACTCTTGCCATCTCCTCTTTGACCACTTCCAATTTCCCTTGATTCATGGACCTAATATTCCAGGTTCCTATGCAATATTGCTCTTGGTAGCATTGGACTTCACTTCCATCACCAGTCCCTTCCACAACTGGGTGTTGTTTTTGCTTTGGCACATTCCCTTCATTCTTTCTGGATTTATTTCTCCACTGATCTCCAGTAGCATATTGGCCACTTACTGACCTGGGGAGTTCATCTTTCTGTGTCCTATCTGTTTGTCTTTTCATAGTGTTCCTGGGGTTGTCAAGGCAAGAGTACTGAAGTGGTTTGCTATTTCCTTCTCCAGTGGACCATATTTGGCAGCTTCTGGTTACCAGCATACTACTCTCTGCTTTTACATTTTGACTATTTTAGATTCCACATATAAGTGATATCATGTGGAATATATCTTTCTCTGCCTTTTCAAAAAGATGAAAAGAAATGAGAATCTCTAACTAGACTAACCAGGAAAAAATTACAATCTTGTTGTAATTGAAAACCAATTTTGATTCAGTTAATAATTAGGCACAGATGGCTAGCACACATTAGGTTTAGATAGTATCTAATAGTAAAAAAAAATAATAATAATAGTAATAACAACAGTTAGTATTTCTTCTAGATCCTTGAATATGTGCCAGTGACTATTTGGATGTTTCAAATGTACTAAAAAAATTTTCCCTACAGCAACAATGGGAGCTTGGTTCTATAATTTTCAGAGTGAGTGGTTATACCTCTGTGAACACTGTAGTCTAGTTTTCCATCATTGTTGGTTATATCTCACGAAAACCTGCTAAGTGGTGTTCCTGTCTGCTCTTGGCCCTTTGCAATCCACCCCAGTGACTACATCCTGTGATTATTTAAAAAAATAAAATGTGATCCTATCTCTTCCTTTCTTAACTCTTTTAACTCTCTCCCAATTCTTCTATTAGATCTTTCAAATTCCTTATGATGACCTCTCTTCAACTCATCTCTTCAACATCATCTGCCTCTTACTCAGCCACTTCCCATTTAGACTAAGCTTGAACTTCTTGGAAACTGTCATTACTATTCTACCTGCTTTTCTTTCATGTTTTCCTCCACCCCTACCGTATCCCTTTTACTTATCCCTGAACATCCTTCAGATTTCACCTGAATTATCAGTGCTTCAGAGATAATTTCCATAATTCCTACTGGATATTTCAATAGCATGTGTGAAAGTGAAAGTGTTAGTCAATCAGTCGTGTCCCAGTCTTTGCGACCTCATGGACTTCAGCCTGCTAGGCTCCTTAGTCCGTGGGGTTCTGCAGGCAAGAATACTGGAGTGGGTTGCCATTCCATTCTCTAAGAATTTTTCCGACCCAAGAATTGAACCCAGGTCTCCCACATTGCAAGCAGATTCTTTACCATCTGAATCACCAGGGTAGGAATTTCCTTATTATGATACCGAGCATGAAATTTTTATGACTTTCTTGTATTCTGGCTTTCCAGGTAGAGTGCCAAGTGGCACAAGCTGGCTTTATGCCGCCATTTCTTTATATTAGCACTTACTTCTGGAATATTCTAATCATTGAACAATTATTCTTTTAATGAATGTCTGATTTTTTACTATGTGTTGAATAATGAAGTCTTTCATTTTTTTTTCATATATTCTCAAAGTTTCCCAGGTATCCCATTTGATTCTGTAATGATAATTAAATTCAGACACTTGAGTTGATATAGGAATTTCTTCGAGTTTCTAATTGGCTGGTAATTTTATCAAGCTTCTCGCATCCAACTCACTCTAATCAAACATTCTAAATTAAGAATGCACAATTATTTCTATTGAAAATGCAAAGTAAACAAAGCAAAACAGGAATACCTTAGGTGAAGATTTGGCAGGTTTGCAGAGCAGGCCTCCAACAAATTCAAAATTTGGTAGCACTGGGAGAGGAAATTCTAAATCCCAGTAGGTTTGAATGAGCTGTATTTCAGCTTTCCAATCATTGTCTTATGTTGTAGTGGGTCTTCCCACTCCTTTTGAAAGGAGAACAAAAACAAATCTGAGTTGTCAAATGCATATATTAGGTAATTTTTGGGAAAGAGCTTGGAGTGTTTTAGCCAAAAACTAAACTAAACTGTTTGGAAGTGTTTGTTTTTTTATAAAGCAAACATATATGTGCATGTATAATATATGATATGCACGTGCCTGGCAAGTTGCTTCTGTCGGGTCTGATTCTTTATGACCCTGTGGACCATAGCCAGGCAGGCTCCTCTAGGATTCTCCAGGCAAGAATACTGGAGTGGATTGCCATCGTCTCCACCAGAGGATCTTCTGGACACAGGGGAGCCAGAGGGTGGTGGTGGTGGCGGGGGCTTGTGGGAGTGGGATGAGCAAAGGACTATCTCTTTTTTGCCCTCAGTTTTTAAAGACAGCTTCGTTTGACATAGACTTTTTGGCTGACGGTTTTATCTTTCAACACTTTGAATATATCATCTCACTGCCATGGAGCATCCACAGTTTCTGATGAGATATAAGTAGTATCTTATAGGAGTTTACTGGTATGGCTGTATTATCTTCTATTAGTGCTTGAAGATTTTCTATCTTTAGCTTTCAACATTTCACTAGTGTCTGTGTATGACTCTCCCATGTTTATCCTGCCTGGAATTGATTGAAACCCTGGGATATGTAGACTGATATCATCCATCATATTTAGGATATTTTCTGCCATTATTTTTTGAAGATTTTGCTTTGCCTATCTTTCTTACAGCACTCCTATTTTGTGTATGTTAGTGTATTGGATTATGTCCCACAATTTGCTGCCCTTGTGTTCATTTCTCTTTATTCTTTTTTATCTCTGTTCTTTTGATTGTATTATCTTATTGATCTTTTATTGATCTTATATTGAATTTGCTGGCTTTTTCAACATGGTTTCAACTTGACTACTGACTCCCTCTAGTAAATTTTTTTTCCAGTATTGTAATTTTCAACTCTAAAATTTTCATTTGATACTTTTGAAAACATGATTTCTATCCCCTATGTTGTATCTCTTACTTTCTTGGGCTCTAAAACCACTGTGGGTAGTGACAGCAGCTATGAAATTAAAAGAACATTGCTTCTTGGAAGAAAAGCTATGACAAGCCTAGACAGCACATTCAAAAGCAGAGACATTGCTTTGTTGACAAAGGTCCATATAGTCAAAGCTATGGTTTTTCGAGTAGTCATGTATGGATATGAGAGTTGGATGGTAAAGAAGGATGAGTATCCAAGAATTGATGCTTTTCAACTGTGAGAAGGCTCTTTAGAGTCATTTGGACAGCAAGGAGATTGAACCAGTTAATCCTAAAGGGAAATCAACCCTGAATATTCATTGGAAGGACTGATGCTGAAGCTGAAGCTCCGATACTTTGGCTACCTGATGTGAAAAGCTGACTCACTGAAAAAGACCTTGTTGCTGAAAAAGATTGAGGGCAGGAGGAGTAGTGGGTGATAGAAGATGAGATGGTTGAATGGCATCACCACCCAGATGGACATGAGTTTGAGCAAACTCTGGGAGATAGTGAAGAACAGGAAGCCTGACATACTGCAGTTCATGGGGTCACAAAGAGTCAGATGCGACTGAATGACTGAAAAACAACAATCTCTGACTTATAGATTCAATTGAACGGGACATTATTTTATACTTCTCTTTACATCTTAAGAATGGTTTACTGAAGGTGGGTTGCATGCTTTTAGGAATTCAGAGTTCTCCATTTTGGTGTAATATAAGGATTCACAATGGTCTCATGGTCATTTGCTTATGTGCGTCTTATGTTGCTTCAGTCATGCCTGACTCTGTGTGACCCCATGGACTGTAGCCCACCAGGCTCCTCTGTCCATTGGATTCTCCAGGCAAGAATACTGGAGAGGGTTGAATGCCCTTACTTCATGGGATCTTCCCAACCTAGGGACTGAATCCACATCTCTCATGTCTTCTGAATTAGCAGTCCGGTTCTTTACCACTAGTGCCACCTGGGAAGCCCGCAATTGTTTATACACACACACACACACACACACACATCAATGTATATATTTAGTTTATCATTTCACTTATTTGAATGGGTTGCCTTTCTCATAGTTTCCTTTGGGTCATTGAATACAATTTACAATAGCTAATTTGAAGTTTTTCCCTGTTTGAACAATTAGTCTCTCTCCTAGTCAGTTTGTATTGCGTTTTTTCCCCCACATGGAGGTCACGTTTCCATTTTTATTTATATGTATGGTGAAGTTTTTGTTAAACTGTAACATTTATATAATAAGAGTATAGCAAGTCTGAATACTTATCCTCTCCAGTCCATGTATTTTTACTGCTATTTGTTCAGTAACTGAATGGACTATTTAAGTGAAGTCTTTTTCCTCTACTATGTTAAAGCTATGATATGACTACTTGGAGAGTGCAGCCTTGGGCATACACACATTCCCTGGGCTGACAGCAGTTATAGTGGGACACTCCTTTTGACTGTCTCTTTTTTTAACTGTTAGCCCTCACCAGTTGTTGGGTGATTGTGCTATAGTTTTGGATAATATCTTGGAAGTATAAATTGTTCCAGCATCTGACCCCAAAAGGTTCAGATTTTTTTGCAGGAACGCTTTGGAATTCAGCATTGATGTGTGTTCTGACCTCAGAAAGGGTCTTCTCAACTGTGTCTTTCATTGGTTTTCTAGGGTTTCTGGTAACTTCCCAGTGGTTTAGCTTGTATTTGTCGGCTGCGACCGGCGCGCTAAGCGCAGGCAGCTACGATGGGCGAAGCGCGGCCTAGAGGAACTACCCCACGTCCGAGGTCAGGGGCAGAAGCCAGGAGGACTCCATGCCTGAAGGGCGGCGCCCAAGAGGAGTTACCCCACGTCTGAGGTAAGGGGCAGCAGCCGAGAGTGCCAGGCTGTGATGGCGCAAGAACGGCCGAGAGGAGCTACCCCACGCCCCAGGCCCGAGTCCAGGGGCAGCGACCAGGAGGAGCAACCTCACGCCCGAAGCCAGGGGCGGCGGCCGGGAGGACCAACCCCACATTCAAGGAGCTATGGCTGCGCGGGCACAGGATGGCCCAGGGGAGCTATCCCACGTTGAAGGTCAGGAAGGGTGGTGGTGAGGAAATACCCCTTATCCAAGGTAAGGAGCAGCGGCTGCACTTTGCTGGAGCAGCCGTGAAGAGATACCCCATGCCCAAGGTAAGAGAAACCCAAGTAAGATGGTTGGTGTTGCAAGAGGGCACAAGAGGGCAGACACACTGAAACCATACTTACAGAAAACTAGTCAATCTAATCAAACTAGGACCACAGTCTTGTCTAACTCAGTGAAACTAAGCCATGGCCGTGGGGCAACCAAAGATGGGTGGGTCATGGTAGAGAGATCTGAAAAAATGTGGTCCACTGGAGAAGGCAATGGCAAACCACTTCAGTATTCTTGCCTTGAGAATCCCATGAACAGTATGAAAAGGCAAAATGATAGGATACTGAAAGAGGAACTCCCCAGGTCAGTAGGTGCCCAATATGCTACTGGAGATCAGTGGAGCAATAACTCCAGAAAGAATGAAGGGATGGAGTCAAAGCAAAAAAAAAATACCCATCTGTGGATGTGACTGGTGATAGAAGCAAGGTCCGATGCTGTAAAGAGCAATATTGCATAGGAACCTGGAATGTCAGGTCCATGAATCAAGGCAAATTGGAAGTGGTCAAACAAGAAATGGCAAGAGTGAATGTCGACATTCAAGGAATCAGCAAACTAAAATGGACTGGAATGGGTGAATTTAATTCAGATGACCATTATATCTACTACTGCGGGCGGGAATCCCTCAGAAGAATTGGAGTGGCCATCACGGTGAACAAAAGAGTCCAAAATGCAGTACTTGGATGCAGTTTCACAAACGACAGAATGATCTCTGTTCGTTTCCAAGGCAAACCATTCAATATCACAGGAATCCAAGTCTATGCCCCAAACAGTAATGCTGAAGAAGCTGAAGTTGAACGGTTCTATGAAGACCTACAAGACTTTTTAGAACTAACACCCAGAAAAGATGTTCTTTTCATTATAGGGGACTGGAATGCAAAACTAGGAAGTCAAGAAACACCTGGAGTAACAGGCAAATTTGGCCTTGGAATACGGAATGAAGCAGGGCAAAGACTAATAGAGTTTTGCCAAGAAAATGCACTGGTCATAACAAGCAGCCTCTTCCACAACACAAGAGAAGACTCTATACATGGACATCACCAGATGATCAACACCGAATTCAGATTGATTATATTCTTTGCAGCCAAAGATGAAGAAGCTCTATACAGTCAGCAAAAAGAAGACCGGGAGCTGACTGTGGCTCAGATCATGAACTCCATATTGCCAAATTCAGACTTAAATTGAAGAAAGTAGGGAAAACCACCAGACCATTCAGGTATGACCTAAATCAAATCCTTTATGATTATACAGTGGAAGTGAGAAATAGGTTTAAGGGCCTAGATCTGATGGATAGAGTGCCTGATGAACTATGGAATGAGGTTCGTGACATTGTACAGGAAACAGGGATCAAGACCATCCCCATGGAAAAAAAATGCAAAAAAAGCAAAATGGCTGTCTGGGGAGGCCTTACAAATATCTGTGAAAAGAAGAGAAGCAAAAAAGAAAAGGAAAGATATAAGCATCTGAATGCAGAGTTACAAAGAATAGCAAGAAGAGAAAAGAAAGCCTTCTTCAGTCTTCAATGCAAAGAAATAGAGGAAAACAACAAAATGGGAAAGACTAGAGATTTCTTCAAGAAACTAGAGGTACCAAGGGAACATTTCATGCAAAGATGGGCTTGATAAAGGACAGAATTGGTATGGACCTAACACAAGCAGAAGATATTAAGAAGAGATGGCAAGAATACACAGAAGAACTGTACAAAAAAGATCTTCATGAACCAGATAACCACGATGGTGTGATCACTGACCTAGAGCCAGACATGCTGGAATGTGAGGTCAAGTGGGCCTTAGAAAGCATCACGACGAACAAAGCTAGGTAGGTGATAGAATTCCAGTTGAGCTATTTCAAATCCTGAAAGATGATGCTGTGAAAGTGCAGCACTCAATATGACAGTAAATTTGGAAAACTCAGCAGTGGCCACAGGACTGGAAAAGGTCAGTTTCATTCCAATCCCAAAGAAAGGCAAGGCCAAAGAATGCTCAAACTACCGCACAATTGCACTCATCTCACACGCTAGTAAAGTAATGCTCAAAATTCTCCAAGCCAGGCTTCAGCAATATGTGAACCATGAACTTCCTGATGTTCAAGCTGGTTTTAGAAAAGGCAGAGGAACCAGACATCAAATTGCCAACATCCGCTGGATCATGGAAAAAGCAAGAGAGTTCCAGAAAAATATCTATTTCTGTTTTATTGACTATGCCAAAGCCTTTGACTTTGTGGATCACAATAAACTGTGGACATGTCTGAAAGAGATGGGAATACCAGACCACCTGATCTGCTTCTTGAGAAATTTGTATGCAGGTCAGGAAGCAACAGTTAGAACTGGACATGGAACAACAGACTGGTTCCCAATAGGAAAAGGAATACATCAAGGCTGTATGTTGTCACCCTGCTTATTTAATTTCTATGCAGAGTACATCATGAGAAACGCTGGACTGGAAGAAACACAAGCTGGAATCAAGATTGCCGGGAGAAATATCAATAACCTCAGATATGCAGATGACACCACCCTTATGGCAGAAAGTGAAGAGGAACTAAAAAGCCTCTTGATGAAAGTGAAAGAGGAGAGTGAAAAAGTTGGCTTAAAGCTCAACATTCAGAAAATGAAGATCATGGTATCCGGTCCCATCACTTCATGGGAAATAAATGGCGAAACAGTAGAAAAAGTGTCAGACTTTATTTTTGGGGGCTCCAGAATAACTGCAGATTGTGGCTGCAGCCATGAAATTAAAATACACTTACTCCTTGGAAGGAAAGTTATGACCAACCTAGATAGCATATTCAAAAGCAGAGACATTACTTTGCCAACAAAGGTCTGTCTAGTGAAGGCTATGGTTTTTCCAGTGGTCATGTATGGATGTGAGAGTTGGACTGTGAAGAAGGCTGAGCACCAAAGAATTGATGCTTTTGAACTGTGGTGTTGGAGAAGACTCTTGAGAGTCCTTTAGACTGCAAGGAGATTCAACCAGTCCATTCTGAAGGAGATCAGCCCTGCGATTTCTTTGGAGGGAATGATGCCAAAGCTGAAACTGCAGTACTTTGGCCACCTCATGCAAAGAGTTGACTCATTGG
The DNA here is from genome assembly GCF_029378745.1 of Bos indicus. Classification (NCBI taxonomy): domain Eukaryota; kingdom Metazoa; phylum Chordata; class Mammalia; order Artiodactyla; family Bovidae; genus Bos; species Bos indicus. The sequence goes on from NC_091765.1 coordinate 85,037,352, forward strand.
AAAAGACTCTGATGCTGGGAGGGATTGGGGGTAGGAGGAGAAGGGGATGACAGAGGATGAGATGGCTGGATGGCATCACTGACTCGATGAACGTGAGTCTGGGTGAACTCCGTGAGTTGGTGATGGACAGAGAGGCCTGGCCTGCTGCGATTCATGGGGTCGCAAGGAGTCGGACACGACTGAGCGACTGAACTGAACTAAACTGAACTAGCTTCCTTGTAGCTTCTTAGCAACAAATTCTTTCATAGTTTGTGGGCACTCATAGGCTTGAACTTTACACTAAGTGCAAGTTGCTCAGTCATGTTGACTCTTTGTAACCCCATGGACTGTAGTCTATGAAATTCTCCAAGTCAGAATACTGGAGTGGGTAGCCTTTCCCTTCTGGTGAATGCGATGGAACCCCACTCCAGTACTCTTGCCTGGAACATCCCATGGACAGAGGAGCCTGGTAGGCTGCAGTCCATGGGGTCGCTAAGAGTCAGACACAACTGAGCGACTTCCCTTTCACTTTTCACTTTCATGCATTGGGGAAGGAAATGGCAACCCACTCCAGTATTCTTGCCTGGAGAATCCCAGGGTTTGGGGAGCCTGGTGTGCTGCCATCTATGGGGTCACAGAGTCGGACATGACTGAAGTGACTTAGCAGCAGCAGCAGGCCTTCCCTTCTCCCGGGGATCTTTCCAACACAGGGATCAAACCAATGTCTCCCTCATTGCAGGCAGACTCTTTACCAGCTGAGTTACAATGGAAGCCCAAAAATACTGGAGTGGGTGGCCTATCTCTCCTCCAACGGATGTTCCTGTCCCAGGAGTCAAATTGGGGTTTTTCTGAATTGCACGTAGATTCTTTGCCAACTGAGCTATCAGGGAAGCCCTGACCTTCCCACAGTCTGGTTCAAATAAAATGAGTGCCTGGAGAATAGCTTGGGGCTCTGTGTTTTATGCTTCGAATCTCCCTCTGATCAAACTCTCTGAACCTTGGCTTCCAGAACTGGGGATATGGACAGTGGCACACTGCTCTCTCTGTTACATCCTTCTTTTAGGTGTAAATAATAGTGTCTATTTTTAGTTTGCCTCTTTCATCATGGAAGCTGCATTCTATGAATGAGCTGAGGAAATGACTATCTGCAATTCACTATACTCAGTATGTTGTACCTAAATAGAATCTTTGCCCTTTGAGTGTGGCTGGGTGGAAGAAGGGAGAACCTTGTTGACCACTTTTGCCTGGAACTTAGCCTCTGTAACACACAGCTGAGATGTGTGTGTGTGTGTTTGTGTGTGAGGAATGCAAGTGGCTTGACCGTTCTGGGTAAATACTATAGCACCCAAAAGGAACTGTAAGGAGTGAGAGCTCTGTGTTCTTTCTGACCCTACTTAGAGTGGAATCTATTTTTCTGATTAAAAACAGTGAGAGAGGGAGCAATATGAGGTTTAAATGGCACAGGATTTTGGTGGGTTTTACTGTTGTAATGTTTTTCTGGAATAAATGTGTCTTTACTTTCTAGACACTTTAAATAGCTGTTTTAAAACACAATTTCCACTAGTTATTCTTGTTTCAGGTAAGAGCTGGTCCATGGAATATGTCATGCTGCCATTTAAGAAGAGGGAGGTTCAAGGTATTGTGAAATTTCTCTACATTCTACTTCTTTAATATATTCAACGGAATGTAGATGTCAATTTGCTAGGGCTGAGGAATGAGTGAATGGGAAGTAACTATCTAATGGGTACATAGTTGCTTTTGGGAGATGAAAAGATTCTGGATGTAGCTAGAGGTGATAGTTGTACATCGTGTAATTCATTAACTGAATTATACAATTTATAATGGTTAAAAATGTGAGTTTTGTGTTATATAAATTTAGCCTCACTGGTAGAATAACAAATGGGTGCCACCAGGATTTGGCTCAGAGGCCATGGTTTAATAGCCCCTGGTTTGTAATGTAAACCTATCTATCTATCATGTCTCTATGTATCTCTAAGTGTAGTTTTACAACTTTGTCTGAGTTTTAGGTAAATAGCATCATGATTCAAGATTTTTTGTAGATTATACTCATCATCATTTATTACAAGATATTGGGTATAATTCTCTGTGCTAGTCAATAGATTTTTATTGCTTATTTTATGTTTAATAATTTATATTTGTAACACTATACTCCTAATTTGTTTTTCCCCTTCTCCAGTTTTGTAATCATAAATTTATTGTCTATGTCTGTGAATCTGATTCTGTTTTATATATAGATACATTTGTATTACTTTTTAGATTTCACATATAAGTGATATAGTATTTTTATGAATGACATATTTCACCATGAATAATATTCTCTAGGTTCATCCATGTTGCTACAAATGGCAAAATTTTATTCTTTCTAAGGGTGAGTAATATTCCTTTGTATATACATCCCACATCTTAAGACAATTATCTGTTGTTGGGCACTTAGTTGGCTTCCATGTTTTGGCTATTGTAAATAGTGCTGCTATGAATATTGCAATTCATGTAGTAATTTTTCAGTGACTTAAATCCACACTGTCTGTGTTCAGAGTGCAACCTCTTAACCATTATGGTATGGTGACTCCCTTTTCTGGGTTACAGTTACTTTCAAAATGTAACATTAACATTTTCCCATTATTAAGATATATCATCACTATGATATTATGATAAAAGCATGATTATTTTTTAGGTTATGTATTAGTGCAAAAAACTGCCCTTAGAAGAGCAATGTTTATTTTTATCTCTCATAGTTCTGAGTGTTGGTGGGGCTCATTCAGGTGATTCTTGTAATAGGTTTCTCACGTGGTTCCAGTCTTATGGTGACTGGGGCTATAAGCATGAGGACCTCTGGTGATTGCTTTTAAAAGACTCAAATTGCTGGAGGGCTGGAACTACTGGGACTTCTTAGGCATTCGTATGTATCTTTCCACAAGTGGTTACTTCTCATGGAAACTTTGAGTGTGTTACAGACCTCCATGGTGAGTAGGCAGACAGAGAGATGAAATGGAGATAGTGAGATAGATAGATAGATAGACAGATAGAGACATAGACAGGCTGAACGACCAAGACAGAGAGGCAGAGAGAGATCTGTGTTGTGTTCTGTAACTGAGCCTTGGAGGTTAGGCTGAAACATTTGTGAGACAGCATCTAGATTTACTAAAGTTCAAGAGAGAGGGAATTACTTGATGGGAGAGCTGGCAGAATATTTGTAGCCATGTCTCAAAAACACTATAATTATAAGTAAAGATGTAATCCAGCAGAGGTCCCTTAACTATTGTAAAATTCATATAATATTGAATTAAAACCACAGTAAAATCAGTAGACTATGTGAGTTAAAATTTTAAAAAGTGATTGGAATTATAAATATAAAGTGTTCTTAAAAAAAGAAAGAGTCCTTGTTTGACATATTGGATAGTATGCCGAATTTCCAGTAGCTTTCTTTTCTTTTCTTCTTTTTTTTTTATTTTACTTTTGGCCCCAGCATGTGGGATGGGGATCTTAATTCCCAGACCAGGGATTGAACATGTGCTTCCTGCAGTGGAAGCTGGAGTCTTAACCACTGGACCACCAGTGTAAGTACATGCTCAGTCACTCAGTTGTGTCCAAGCAGGCTTGTCTGTTAATGGGATTTCCCAGGCAAGAATATTGGAGTGGATTGTCATTTTTCCTCCAGGAGATCTCCCCAACTGAGGGATCGAACTTAGGTCTTCTGCATCTCCTGCATTGGCAGGCAAATTCTTTACCACTGAGCCACATGGGGAGCCACTTCGACCAACAGGGAAGTCCTCAATTCAAGGATTCTGAGTGAAACTAACACACTGATAACATGATATGAAAATCTTATGACTTAATATCTTAAGATAATAGGAACTGAATATTTTGAATCTATATGTTTATTTCACTAATTATTTAAAATCGCACAATTAATAAATGAAAAGATTATTGTGAAAGGTCAAATGTCTTCATTGGAAATTCAGTGTATTCTAAAGATCATTTCCTCTGTGGTCCACACATTTACATATATTTACGTAAAATATGTTTAATTTTATTTCAAAGATGAGTGTCATGCTTTTTTTTTTAGAATTTCTGGAACGTTTTATTTGTTTAGTAATGTGACATGGAGTATATTTAACAATATTGCCCATAATTTAACTGTTTTCTTTCATGGCTGTATAACTCATACCTAGGTTGTAGATAAGTGTGTTCACAAATTGATAGCCATTTAAGTGCCAGTGGGAACATTCAGTATGTAATTATGAACATGTGCAAGTCTTTCTGCATGACAGATAACTAGGTGATGAGTTGCAATATAAAACAGTGTGCATAAATTTTATTTCAATGGTATTTCCAAATTATACTCCCTCAAAATTAGTCCTACCAGATTACTTGTTCTACAAATTATTTGTAGGAATATTACTTTTTGACAATTTCAATGTCTCAGATTTTCCATGTCACCTTTTATATGTCATTCGCTATTTCGCCTCTGTGAATTTCCTGTTCATACTTTTCATTTATTTTCATATTAGACTGCTCGACTTTTCATTGGAGATTTTTAGTCTTTCTTATTGCACAGTGACTACCAACCCTTTGTCTATTATAAGTGCTGCTGTATAGATTTGAGCAAAATTTTGTAAGCCTATATGCTTGATTTAAAAACATTTTCTACTATGGAAACATATGGTTCTACTTTCTTACTTTTCTGCTAGTTCTATTTTTCTTTAAATATGTGTCAATTATCTAGGTGGGTTCTATGCGAAATTCTTGGTAAATTTTCCTATAATTCCCCAAACATCAGTGTTTCATTTTTTAAAATAAATTATCCCTAAGGCTGATGAATGTTTTGTTATATGTTGTGGATGGTGGTCCCCTTGACCAATAAGACAAGATTCATTCCCTCACCTGGACATTTTGATTATAAACTGCTTTTCTGATGTACAGTTTTCATCAGTACCTTCAGATTGTTTTCATTTGATTCACCAATATTTTCACAAAATTTATGTGATGTTTGTATTGTGCTCATTGTTTCTGATTATCTCAGTCATAGTGGACCTAGGTTTAAAGAAAATAATGTCTATAATATTTTCTGTCATGATAAGGGATTGAACATTTACATGTAAGCGTTATGGGAGGGACGACACAATAGCTTCCTGAGGAAAGAGACAAAAGAATGATAAATGCTGATCTAAAGTGTGGTTATGATATAATATAATATGAAAGTGAAAGTTGCTCAGTCATATCCAGCTCTTTGGGACCCCATGGACTGTAGCTTACCTGGCTCCTCTGCCCATGGAATTCTCTAGGCCAGAGTACTGGAGTGGGTAGCTATTCCCTTCTCCAGGGGATCTTCCCAACCTGGTATTAAATCCAGGTCTCCCACTTTGCAGGCAGATTCTTTACCTTCTGAGCCACCAGGGAAGCCCAAGAATACTGGAGTGGGTAGCCTATCCCTTCTCCAGGGGCATCTTCCCAACCCAGGAATCAAACTGGGGGCTCCTGCATTGCAGGCAGTTTCTTTACCAGCTGAGCTATCAGGGAAGCCCATATTATAATATAATAGTAAATAATTCAGTCTGTGTTCAACAAACCCATTGAATTTTTCATCATATCTGCAAGTAGCTAAGTGGTGCTGTGTCCTGAATTGTAAAAATATACATAGATTTAGATATATATGTAAATATAGATAAGATCATAGATATATTCAGGTAGCTTTGGCGAGAAAGAAAATTGAAAAGTCTCTTTTGAATTTAGAGTTCAACCTGAATATAGAGTTCAGGTTATAATTTTCTTAACATACAGTTGAGAACTTATATCCATTAGCAAAGGCTGATTATGGGAGTGAAAATAATAGGTGAATAAAAGGTGGATGACAAAAAGAGAATTAGGTCATGAAATTAAAGGTTTTTGCAAATATCTCAATTTTATAAAAGGAAGCATGTAGCAGTTGCTATACTTCTAATTCCACAAACACTCCAAAGGCAAATGAGATTAACTGGACGAAGGCTAGTGTCTTGCTATGGCTTTAGGTAAGAAGTGATGTTGAGGCTGGATGCACAGTAAAAATGAAGAACTGTTAGTAGTCTCACAAATAAAATTAAAGGGTGAATCTTTCAAAAGAATTCCAATTACTGAACAATTTCTATAGCAAGGAAAAGCTATAAAATTCTATACAAAAATCAAGGTAAAATTCTGAATATCTACAAAATAATATGGATACTATGAATAGACTTTTATTGTTCTTGTTTCTACACGCAATATGTGAAAACCAGTTAAATTCAATCATATCTTTTTAGTATACTTTTGCATTAAAACAATAAATTTCAATACATACCCACATAGTTTTATGGAGAGTTCTATGAGGAGTTCTATGAGGCAGAACTGCTAGAGCAGCAGTACCCAACCTTTTAGGCCCCAGGAACCAGTTTCATGGAAGACAATTTTTCCATGGACTGGGGTAGGAAGGAATGGGTTTGGGACGATTCAAGCACATCATATTTATTGCTCACTTTATTTCTATTATTGCATCAGCTCCACCTCAGATCATCAGCCATTAGATCTCAGGGGTTGGGGACCCCTGCGCTGAGGTCTGATACAGCTAGTCTCTTTTCTCCTTCTTTCCTAATTTAGCAAACTTCAAGCAACAAAATAGACAACATTTTGTGATGACAAATATGGCAGTTGCCACACAGGCCAGTAGGAACCCAATGACATCCAGAGAGTGGTACTGGAACCAGGTGAGGTCATGGATAGCTGGCCGCAAGTGCTTGGCTCCTTTGTGGCGCATGACAAACTCGATCCAGAAGACTGCTCTGTCCAAGGGCTTCATAGGCTGATCATGTTGAATGGCTGATAATCTCATCACATTCTCTTTGTAGCTGAAGGAAAATCAAACAGTTATCATTTATGGAATGAGCTATAATAGATAAATATGTGAAATTTTCTTGCAGATGGTAACAGAGTGCAACACAGAGTGGAAGAAAAACATAATTTTCTCTGAGGTGATTATTGAGGTATTAGCTTATGGGCTAGGATTTCTTAAATGCATAATGTTTCAAGCTGCAAAGAAAAGAAAGAAAATGGGGGAGAACAAGATTGTGTATTCTAAAGAATGGGATGAGCTGTCCCAAAGGGAAAGAAAAGAAAAGAACTTCATAATATGTTTGTCCAAAGTTTGAATTATCTCATAAAGAATTGTTAATGGACCTGATAGATGTATTTCAAATGTTATAATCTAGATATAGCAGGTAAATCAGTGATGAGGTTTGGAGACATGTCCAGACAGGGCTGATCTTACATTAGTGAAGTGGTGGTTGAAAGTATGGAAGTAGATTGACTCAGTTTGATTCCTGAGTCTTACTTTGTTGGCTGCTATTTTATTTTTTCTGTTCCTCTTATTTTTTTTTAATTTATTTTATTAACATTTTAAAACTTTTTTAATTTTTAAACTTTTAATTTTACTTTGGAGGGCTCAATCATGATAGAACCTGTTTCTCAGTTTTTCATTGTACTATAAAATGGCTAGGAATAGTACCTTATCTAATTATTTTGATAATATTGTATTGATTCTTAGAGGCATTCCTGGCATGCAGTAGACACTCAGTAAATGTTTACTAGTTTTGTTGTTCTGGTTCTTGTTCTAAAATTCTGGAGAAGGCTCAGCATTTTACTCTCAGGCATTGCAGACACACTTGTTTCTACTGCTGAAATGATGGCAGACTAACAGACAAGAAAGAAGGATAAAGAGATATAGCACATGAACTTTAAATCACAAAGTGCTATAACATGGCAATGTAGTAATAACAATGGAAGTAACTTTTCTCCCTTTACTGTCAAAAACACAGGAGGAGCACTGGGTTTTTGCAAAGACTGCAGTAATCCTGGAAATATATTTTTAATACAATAGGAATAGACTACAATAAAGAAGTTACTTAATATGTGTAAAGTAACACTGTTTTCAAGCTGGTTTTAGAAAAGGCAGGGGAACCAGAGATCAAATTGCCAACATCCACTGGATCATGGAAAAAGCAAGAGAGTTCCAGAAAAACATCTATTTCTGCTTTATTGACTATACCAAAGCCTTTGACTGTGTGGATCACAATAAACTGTGGAAAATTCTGAAAGAGATGGGAATCCCAGACCACCTGACCTGCCTCTTGAGAAATCTGTATGCAGGTGAGGAAGCAATAGTTAGAACTGGACATGGAACAACAGACTGGTTCCAAATAGGAAAAGGAGTACATCAAGGCTGTATATTGTCACCCTGCTTATTTAACTTCTATGCAGAGTACATCATGAGAAATGCTAGGCTGGAAGAAGCACAAGCTGGAATCAAGATTGCCGGGAGAAATATAAATAACCTCGGTAATGCAGATGACACCACTCTTATGGCAGAAAGTGAGGAGGAACTAAAAAACCTCTTGATGAAAGTGAAAGAGGAGAGTAAAAAAGTTGGCTTAAAGCTCAACATTCAGAAAACGAAGGTCATGGCATCTGGCCCCATCACTTCATGGGAAATAGATGGGGAAACAGTGGAAACAGTGTCAGACTTTATTTTTGGGGGCTCCCAAATCACTGCAGTTGGTGACTGCAGCCATGAAATTAAAAGACTCTTATTCCTTGGAAGGAAAGTTATGACCAACCTAGATAGCATATTCAAAAGCAGAGACATTACTTTGCCAACAAAGGTTCGTCTAGTCAAGGCTATGGTTTTTCCTGTGGTCATGTATGGATGTGAAAGTTGGACTGTGAAGAAGGCTGAGTGCCGAAGAATTGATGCTTTTGAACTATGGTGTTGGAGAAGACTCTTGAGAGTCCCTTGGACTGCAAGGAGATCCAACCAGTCCATTCTGGAGGAGATCAGCCCTGGGATTTCTTTGGAAGGAATGATGCTAAAGCTGAAACTCCAGTACTTTGGCCACCTCATGTGAAGAGTTGACTCATTGGAAAAGACTCTGATGCTGGGAGGGATTGGGGGCAGGAGGAGAAGGGGATGACAGAGGATGAGATGGCTGGATGGCATCACTGACTCGATGGACATGAGTCTGAGTGAACTCTGGGAGTTGGTGATGGACAGGGAGGCCTAGTGTGCTGCGATCCATGGGGTCACAAAGAGTCGGACATGACTGAGCGACTGAACTGAACTGAACTGAACACTGTTTTAGTAAATACAACATGTAGCATATCATGAACATCAGTATATCTTCATTTTTGACCCCAACATTACATTATTAAAAATTAAAAAGACATATAAATATACTAGAGATATGTACATTTACATAAAAACAGCAAATGAAAGATTTGTTTCTTTTAAAAAAAGAAAAAGAGTGCTTTTTATGCTGCTCACTTTCGACAATAGCTGTGCTAAAATTAAATTTAAATAACACTGCTTATAAAACACAAAATGCTCTTTGCTGCTATTACCGATACATTCTCAAAATATTTTCTTTACAAAGTCATTATGATAAAAAAAGGGGGAATATATACATCATATTTGTGATATTAATAATTGTGTCACTGAAATTCATGTATATCCTGAAGTGATTTGGAAATTAAATATATATGTTTTTAGAAAATATGGCTTTTAAATAGGAATATCCCAACGTAACTATCTATTCCAAATAAGACAAAAATGAGCACAAATAAAAGAACTCTGAAGATACTTACATTTATAAGCTGTATCTACATAGTTGTAATAAAGTAAATTAGAAAATTCTAGTTGTTTACCATTTGTCAATGATGGGATCAAACTATTATTACAGACTAGCAGATACAGAAAACAATCTATTGATTACCAGATTTGGGGGAGTAGAAACACACAGGTGGGGAGTAGGAGGCAAAATTACTGGGAATAATATAAGCTCAAGGAGGTGTTGTACAAAACTGGAAATTTAGTCACTCTTTGGTAATTACTTTAAATGGAAAATAACCTTTAAAAATTGTGTAAAATTTTTAAAAAAAGGAATATCCCAATATATGGGATTCCCCGGTGGTTCAGATGTAAAGAATCTGCTTGCAATGCAGAGACCTGGTTTGATCCCTGGATCAGCAAGATCCTCTAAAGAAGAGAATGGCTACCTACTCCCATGGTCTTGCCTGGAAAATTCCATGGACTGAGGAGTGGTGGGATACAGTCTATGGGGTCCCAAAGAGTCGAACACAACTGAGAAACCAACACTTTCACTTTTTCATATCAACATACTCCTCCCAAGTCAATTATGTTTAGATTTATAATTCTTCCAAACAAGACAAAATGACCACAGTAAAAAAAAAAACAAACAAACAACCCTAGAATACACCCACATTTATAAATAGTATATACATAGTTGAAACTGGGTAATTAGAAAGTTATAGCTGTTTATCATTTACCAGAGATGGAGTCAAAATATTAGCATAGAAAAGTTGGAGAATATTAAATGTAATTGGAATTTGAAGTGGATGATGTCATGATGGTTTAGTGAAAATAAACCATCTTTTAAGAGTTTAAAACATTTGAGAAGTTCACATGCTGAAAGAAAGTGGGCAGATGAGTATCCATAGCATTCATGGTTCCCTACAATAACTTTGTTCTCAATGCTTCTTAATCCTTCTACTACCATTTCAGTGGTTCTTCTCATTCTAATGATTAAGTTTTCAACATTTCTCCACTATCTTTAAAACACTGACAAACTTTTTCCATAAAACCATGAAAAAATCTTAATGTGACATTCACAACCTGTTATTTTTGTCTGTTTTCAAAACATCGAGCAAATCTTACACCTCATTGTGCTTATGTGAAGACTCATCACTGCCTCCCTGGCCTTCAGATGAGAACTTCTCTAGAAAGATTAGCTGGTAAAGAAAAAAAGAAAAAGAAAAAAATATATATACTCACGAAGGATTATTAATGACTTCCTTCAATGCGTTGAGCAAATCTCTTGTTGACATTGTTTCCAAGTCCAACCTGACAGCTGTTCCCTTGGATTTCATTCGAACGATGTTATCAGCTTGATCAGCAAACAAAGGAGTGCCCACCATAGGGATCCCGTGATAGATGGCCTCATAAACACCATTGCTTCCACCGTGAGTTATAAAGGCTTTGGTTTTTGGATGGCCTAGGATTGAGTGAATTCAGTAAGGTTATTAATTATAACTCAGAATAAAATGAGAAATGGGTATTATAAGGCACTGGATGGAGGAGTATCTTTTAGATAACAGATTATTACGCATATGAAAGTGCTTTTAACTTGCTTTCAGAACTCAGAAGAAACGGCTATGTCTGCTGACGGGGTAAATGCAGAGTTTGTGAAAGAAGTGCTGAGTCACTTGAACGTCACAAATGAATCCAGGATCGGCAGGGGAACAACTTGAAAGAGCATTCTGGGTAAAAAAACCACATGTGCAAAAAAAGAGGAGGACATGCCGAAATTTATTCACCTAAAGATACAGTGAAGCCATTTAGTTTGATAGGAATGGTGTCAGGGGAAAAGAAAGATAATGGTAGTGGCACTGGAACCAGAGGAAGGAAAAGCTAAATTTTACCATGAAGTGTGTTATTGCTTCACAAAAATGATTGTGCCTTTTTTTTTTTCACAGAAAATTGAGAATCATTGGTGGGAGAAGGCAATGGCAACCCACTCCAGTGCTCTTGACTAGAAAATCCCATGGACGGAGGAGCCTGGTAGGCTGCAGTGCATGAGGTCGCTAAGAGTCAGACAAGACTGAGCAACTTCACTTTCACTTTTCACTTTCATGCATTGGAGAAGGAAATGGCAACCAACTCTAGTATTCTTGCCTGAAGAATCCCAGGGCTGGCAGAGCCTGGTGGGCTGCCATCTATGGGGTCACACAGAGTCGGACATAACTGAAGCGACTTAGCAGCAGCAGCAGCAGCAGCAGCAGAGAGTCATTGGTAATGGCACAAGAGTTCTTATTTTTAAGATACAGAATGGAAATGATAAGTATAATGAAAGAATTCAGAGACAGAACAACAATCCAGGAAGTTATTGAAAAGTTCACTGTGAGAAGTAATTACAGCTAAAGTAAAGATTCTAGCTATAAGGGATGTGACTACATAGAATAAACTGACAACTTTTATATGTTCTCCTTTTTTTCTCATAGCAAAGACAATTATAATAGACTAATAAAGTTTTCTTTTTCAGTGTTTCAATAATTAATTGCTTTCTAAGTGTGTTTCCTGTTGAAGCACTCTCACTCTGCTTGGCTGTTACTCATATTTTCATTATTTGTTCTGACAAGTCTCACCAAGAAGGTCATTCTGGGGAAGCCATTTATACAACCGGGTGTTGGGTCCTAAGGTATCTGGTTTTTTGCCATCATATCTCCATAGCACCTGTTAAAAGCAAAGGAAATACCTTATTCTATGAGTTGAACTTCATAGTTATACTAATAATTTCTAAATTGACCCAAGATACATATAATTACATGTCTTCCATATGACATGTAAGGAAATGAAGGCATATTAAGTAATGGTAACTAGTAATAGAAAGACATACACAGGAATACCTACATTTGATGTATTAATTATGTACACATGATGGCAGAGACAAATGAGATTTTCAATGACCAATTCAAATATTAAAAAAAAAAAAACTGTTTTGTTGTTGCTTTTCAATCACTAAGTTGTGTTCAACTCTTTGCATCCCATGGACTGCAGCTTGCTAGGCTTCCCTGTCCTTCACTATCTCTCAGAAGTTGCTCGTATTCATATCCATTGATTCAGTGTTGCTATCCAACCAACTCATCCTCTGTCACTCCCTTTTCCTCCTGCCCTTAATCTTTCTCAGCATCAAGGTCTTCTTCAATGAGCCATCTCTTTGCATCAGGTAGCCAAGGTATTGGAGCTTCAGCTTCAGCATCAGTCCTTCCAATGAATATTCAAGGTTAATTAACTTAGGATTGACTGGTTTGATCCTGCAGTCGGGGGACTCTCAAGAGTCTTCTCCAGAACCACAATTCAAAAGCATCAGTTCTTTGGCAATCAGCCTTCTTTATGGTCCAACTCTCACATCCATACATGACTACTGAAAAACCATAGATTTGACTATATGGGCTTTTCCGGGCAAGTGCTCTCTTTGGTTTTTAACACACTGTCTAGGTTTGTCATAGCTTTTCTTCCATGGATAATTGGTTTTGTTTCCAATACAACAAGCCAGTGGCAGATTACACATAACCTACACATTCATTTGCTTTCTTTATATGCTAGTGCTCATTTTCAAATTCAATATTCAGTGATTTATTTATTTTTGACTGTTATAAAAGAGTTTACATATATCAAGTAGTTAAAATGAGAACTTATTTTATTAAATTTTACACATTTTGATTATAGAGAGGAAAAAGTATGCAGTCAATCACCTAAGATAAATATTTTGGCTTATTTATAATTTATTAATCCCCTTCATAGATCACAGCCTTGTCACGGTAAAGGGGCTTGTGTAACTCAATGAAGCTATGAGCCATGCTCTGCAGGGCTACCCAAGGGCAGATGGGTCATAGTGGAGTGTTCTGACAAGCTGTGGTCCACTGGAGGAGGGAATGGACAACCACTCCACTATCTTTGTCATGAGAACCACATGAACAATATGAAAAGGCAAAAATATATGACACTGGAAGATGAGTTCTCCAGGTCAGAATGTGTCCAATATCCTGCTGAGGAAGAGTGGAGGGCAATTACTAATAGATCCAGAAAGAATGAAGTGACTGGGACAATGAAGAAATGATGCTCAGTTGTGGATGTGTCTGGTGGTGAAAGTATGATGCTGTAAAGAACATAAGATCCTGGAATGTTAGGCCAATGAAATCGAGGTAATGGACATGGTCAAGCAGGAGATGGCAAGAGTGAATATCAACATCTTAGGAATCCATGAACTAAAATGGACAAGTTCGATGAATTTAATTCAGATGACCATTATATCTACTACTGTGGTTAAGAATTCCTTAGAAGAAATGGAGTAGCTCTCACAGTCAACAAAGAGTTCTGAAATGGAGTGCTTGGGTGCAATCTCAAAAACAACAGAATGATCTTGGTTCATTTCCAAGGCAAACCATTCAACATCACAGCAATCCAGGTCTATGCCCCAGGCACTAATGCTGAAGAAGCTAAAGATTGATTCAGCAAGACCCACAAGACCTTCTAGAATTAACACACACACACACACACACAAAATAATGAAGAAGAAGTCTTTTCATCATAGGGATTGGAATGTAAAGGTAAGAAGTTAAGAGATATCTAGGGTAACAGGCAAGTTTGGCTTTGTAGTACTAAAAGAAGCAGGCAAAGGCTAACAGACTTTGGTCAAGAGAACACACTGGTCATAGTAAACATCCATTTCCAACAACTGATGACTCTATACATGGACATAACCAGATGGTCAATACCGAAATCAGATTGATTATGTTATTTATAGCCGAGGATGGAGATGCTCTATACAGTCAGCAAAACAAGACCTGGAGTTGACTGTGGTTCAGATCATGAGCACCTGAGTGCAAAATTCAGATTTGAATTGAAGAGAGACTTAAATTGAAAGCGGGGAAAACTGCTAGGCCATTCAGGTATGACAGAAATCAAATCCCATATAATCACACAGTGGAGGTGATGAATAGATTCAAGGGTTATATCTGATATACAGAGTGCCTGAAGAACTGTGGATAGAGGTGTGTAACACTGTACAGGAGGTAGCGATCAAAACAACCCCAAAGAAAAGGATATGCCAGAAGGCAAAGTGGTTATCTGAGGAGGCTTTATAAATAATGCAGAAAAGAAGGGGAGTGAAGGCCAAGGGAGAAAGGGAAAGAAAGATATACTCAACTGAATGCAGAATTTCAGAGGATAGATAGGAGAGATAAGAAGGCCTTCTTAAGTGAACAATGCAAAGAAATAGAGAAATCAATAGGATGTGAAAGACTAGAGATCTCTTCAAGTAAATTAGAGATCCCAAGGGATCATTTCATGAAAAGATGGGCACAATAAAGGACAGAAATGGTATGGACCCAACAGAAGCAGAAGATATTAAGAAGAGGTGGCAAGAATACACAGAAGAACTATACAAAAGAGGTCTTAGTAACCTGGATAACTATGATGGTATGGTCACTCATAGATCCACACATCTTGGAGTGTGAAGAAAATGGGACCTTAGGAAGTATTACTATGAAGAAAGCTAGTGGAATTTTAGCTGAGGTATTTCAAATCCTAAAAGATGATACTGTTAAAGTGCTGCACTCAGTATGCCGGCAAATTTAGAAGACAGAGCAGTGGCCACAGGACTGGAAAAGGTCAGTTTTCATTCCAAACCCAAAGATGGATAATGCCAAAGAATGTTCAAACTACTGTAAAATTATGTTCCTTTCACATGCTAGCAAGGAAATACTCAAAAATCATTTAGCTCAGCCTGAGCAGTACATGAACCAAGAACTTCCAGATGTGCTATCTGGGTTTAGAAAAGGCAGAAGAACCAGAGATCAAATTGCCATCATTCATTAGATCATAGAAAAAGCAAGAGAATTCCAGAAAAAACATCTATTTCTGCTTCATTGACTATGCTAACCTATATGCAGGTCAGGAAGCAACAGTTAGAACTGGACATGGAACAACAGACTGGTTCCAAATAGGTAAAGGAGTACATCAAAGCTGTATACTATCACCATGCTTATTTAACTTATATGCAGAGTATATCAGGAGAAACGCTGAGCTGGAAGAAGCACAAGCTGGAATCAAGATTGCCAGGAGAAATATCAATAACCTCAGATATGCAGATGACACCACTCTTATGGGAGAAACTGAAGAAAACTAAAAAGCCTCTTGATGAAAGTGAAAGTGGAGAGTGAAAAAGTTGTCTTAAAGCTCAACGTTCAGAAAATGAAGATCATGGCATCTGGTCCCATCACTTCATGGGAAATAGATGGGGAAACAGTGGAAACAGTGTTTGACTTTATTTTTGGGGGCTCCAAAATCACTGCAGTTGGTGACTGCAGCCATGAAATTAAAAGACTCTTACTCCTTGGAAGGAAAGTTATGACCAACCTAGATAGCATATTGAAAATCAGAGATTACTTTGCCAACAAAGGTCCGTCTAGTCAAGGCTATGGTTTTTCCTGTGGTCATGTATGGATGTGAGAGTTGGACTGTGAAGAAAGCTGAGCACAGAAGAATTGATGCTTTTGAACTGTGGTGTTGGAGAAGACTCTTGAGAGTCCCTTGGACTGCAAGGAGATCCAACCAGTCCATTCTGAAGGAGATCAGCCCTGGGATTTCTTTGGAAGGACTGATGCTGAAGCTGAAACTCCAGTACTTTGGCCACCTCATGCGAAGACTTGACTCATTGGAAAAGACTCTGATGCTGGGAAGGATTGGGGGCAGGAGAAGAAGGGGATGACAGAGGATGAGATGTCTGGATGGCATCACGAACTCGAGGAACGTGAGTCTGAGTGAACTCCGGGAGTTGGTGATGGACAGGGAGGCCTAGTGTGCTGCAATTCATGGGTTGCAAATGGTCAGACACGACTGAGTGACTGAACTGAATTGAAAGAGACTCTTGATGAGGGTGAAAGATGAAAGTGAAAAAGTTGTCTTAAAATCAACATTCAAAGCAATAAGTTCATGGCATCTGGTCCCATCATTTCATAGCAAATATATGGGGAAAATGTGGAAGCTGTGACATATTTTATCTTCTTGGGCTCCAAAATCATTGTGGATGGTGACTTCAGCCATGAAATGAAGAGACACTTGCTTCTTGGAAGAAAATCTATGACAAATTTAGATAGAGTATTAAAAGCAGAGACATCACTCTGCCAAAAGAGGCCCATATAATCAAAGCTATATTTTTTTCTAGTAATCATGTATGAATATGAGCATTGGACAGTAAAGAAGGTTAGGTAAGATAAGATAAGGTGAAGTCTCTCAGTCGTATCCGACTGTTGGCAGCCCCATGGACTGGGGCTTACCAGGCTTCTGTATCCTTGGGATTTTCCAGGCAAGAGTACTGGAGTGGGTTGCCATTTCCTTCTTCAGAGGATCCTCCTGACCCAGGGATCGAACCCAGGTCTCCTGCATTGTAGGCATACGCTTTACCATCTGAGCCACTCAGGAAGTCCTTAAAGAAGGTTAAGCGCTGAAGAGTTGATGCTTTTGAATTGTGGTGCTGGAGAATATTCTTGAGAATCCCTTGAATGGCAAGGACATCAAACCAGTCAATCCTATG
The DNA here is from genome assembly GCF_029378745.1 of Bos indicus. Classification (NCBI taxonomy): domain Eukaryota; kingdom Metazoa; phylum Chordata; class Mammalia; order Artiodactyla; family Bovidae; genus Bos; species Bos indicus. Next base: position 85,054,526 of record NC_091765.1, read on the forward strand.
TAAACCAATCTTGAATATTCATTGGAAGTACTGATGCTGAAGTTCCAATACTCTGGCCACCTGATAACTCATTGGTAAGACCCTGATCTGGGAAAGGTTGATGGCAAAAGGAGAAGGGCTGGCAGAGGATGACATGGTTAGATAGCATCAATAAATCGATGGACATGAATCTGGGCAAACCCTGGGTAATAGTGAAGGACAGGGGAGCCTAGCATGCTGTAGTCCATGGGACTGCAATGATTCAGATGACTTAATGACTAAACAACAACAGCATAATTTTTAAAAAATAAGTTAATCAGTGCTGCTGAAGAAGTATGTTCTCTTAAATTACAAATTATTAAGCCCTACTTCCAAAAGCAATGAAAAGTGGAATTGTTTGACTTGAATCAATATTGCATGACTACATTTATTGTTAAAATTTAACTCCTGAGAGCATCTGTATGTGTGTTGTGTCCTCAGAAGTCCTTCAAAGAAAAGGAACAAGTGACAAAGCAGAATTTACTGGTTAATCTTCTTGCCCGTGCTACCATTGTATTAATAACACCAAAATTCACACTGTGTCTCTTAAATATCATTCTTTTTATTGCTATGTTGAGTAATTAAAATTATTATGGATCAAAGGCACTCCCTGTACTGCCGTAGCACCTGCCATGTATATTTTGGTTTATATATACACATATATATGTATATATATGAGATAAATTGCTGCTATCATATTATTTACCCTTCTGATAGAAAATGTCCATGATCAGATCTTTACAGAGTTTAACAGACTTATTAAAGAGTTGTCCATGATTAAGTTATTGTATCTACCTTTTGTGGAATTTGAGCGAAGGCTGATGCAATCACCTTGGCTCTGTCTTCTGACATGTTACTGACCATTGACCCCAAAGAAAACACCACAATACCATTTTCTCCAGAGCTCTGCACAAACTCTTCCATTTCCTGTGAAAAAAGAATATGCGCATCACAAAAGAGCAGTAGCATAACAGACATTATTGAAGGGATTGCTACAAGCAACTAAAGAGAGAAAATCAGAAATTGTCTTGAGATATCAGAGTAGTGATTTCTTACAAAAATATTGTGGTAAGATACACATGGCATAAAATTTACTTCTTAATTGTTCCTAAGTGTGTAGTATAGTAGTGTTAAGAATACTCACATTGTGCATCCAATCTCCAGAACTTTTTTATCTGACAAAACTGGAAGTCTATAATCATTAAGAAATTCTACTTTCCTCTTTCTCTAGCCTTTGGCAAGTTTCATTCTACTCTGTTTCTACAAATAAGATTAGTCTGGATACTTCTTATAAGTTGAATTGCACAGTATTTGTCTTTTTCTGACTAGTTATTTTCACTTAATGTAAGGTTCATTCATGTTGTGACATGTGTCAGAATTTCCTTTTAAAGGTGAGTAATATTCCGTTGTTTGTATACATGACATTTTGTTTATTGCTTCCTCTGTTGATGGACATTTGGGTTGCTTCAACCTCTTGGCTCCTGTGAATAAAGCTTTCATGCATATGTTGTACAGATATCTCACTGGGATACTAATTTCAATTATTTTGGAAATAAACCCAGAAAAGGAATTGCTGAGCTATATGTGTAGACAGGTTTTATATTAGAAAGTTCACATTATTCTTTTCACATACTATACAGTTAGCTAATAGAGTGATTTCCATCCCTCACCCACCCTACTCCCCCAATTCTCTTGAACATATTAACTTCATATCTTGGACTTTGGTCAGTTGTGCTAATAAATTTTCAACCTAAAAATCATTAAAGAAATTTTTTTGAGGGACTTTATATTATTTTTTATAATGATGATTTTTTTTTTTTTAAAAAAGCATTTTCATCCTTGAGATCCTGGGAAAAGAATAGGTGATATGAAGTCAATTTCTGCGATTATATATATTTGTGCAATGTGTCTCTGTATAAGCAGGAAATAAGATAGAGCCAGTACTCAGTACAAGGAAATATTATTAAACTATATTATCCTCAGACTCTTCATTAATCTTGATATTAATTACTAACATAGATTCTTGGAAAGAAGTTACTTGCCTGATTCAACCCCCTTTGGTTCTTTGTTATTATAATTATGCTAAATCATTTATTTATTCCAGACAGACTTTTTGAGAATTATTTAGGTTATTCATTAATATTTCATTTCCTGACTATGAGCACTATGAAAAAAAATATGATCTGAATCACTTTATGTCATTTGTTCAGTTCTGTAATCCTATTCTTCACCTTAAACTTTGTCATAATTTCCAAACTCTGTCTAAATTACTAACTACTGACTTGAGGAGTCAAGTATTATAGTTTGGAAGTTGTATGAAATAGTTCTGTGAGTTCTATTTATAATCCAAAGTTACACTTGTATAGTTGCTTATTCGAGCAACCATATGACTGTGTTTCTTTACATATGATGCCTTTGTCCTGAACTTGCATAATTAATGTCACAGATGGATGTGCTATGTCTAACTGCGGTGAAGAAACTTCAACATGACTTCAGTGAGTCCCCCTGGGAGCACCTGCTCCACAGAGGAAAAGGTTCCAGGTCTGGTCAGCTTTTGAGTAATTCACTTCTAACTAAATAAAGCTCCTGGTGAATCCGTATTTGCCTGGAATTGTTTCTGAATTATTTTGCTTTGTGGTCCTTGATCCTTTCTGATTAAAAAAAAAAAGGTTACTTTCTGTACTAGAATAATTCCAAATTTTAAATGGCAACCCACCCCAATATTCCTGCCTGGGAAATCCCATTGACAGAGGAGACTGGCTGGCTATAGTTCACAGGGTCGCGAAGAGTCAGACATTACTGAGCATGTATGCATAGCTACTACTCTATACCTTAGATCTCTAGTATTTATTTACTAAGAAATGCAAATTTGTATCCTTAAACAACATTTCCCCTGTTCTTCCACCTCTCAGTACTGGCAACCACCATATTCAGTTCAGTTCAGTCGTGTCTGACTCTTTGTGACCTCATGAATTGCAGCACACCAGGCCTCCCTGTCCATCACCAACTCCCGGAGTTCACTCAGACTCACGTCCATTGAGTCAGTGATGCCATCCAGCCATCTCATCCTCTGTCGTCCCCTTCTCCTCCCACCCCCAATCCCTCCCAGTATCAGTCTTTTCCAATGAGTCAACTCTTCGCATGAGGTAGCCAAAGTACTGGAGTTTCAGCTTTAGCATCATTCCCTCCAAAGAAATCCCAGAGCTGATCTCCTTCATAATGGACTGGTTGGATCTCCTTGCAGTCCAAGGGACTCTCAAGAGTCTTCTCCAACACCACAGTTCAAAAGCATCAATTCTTCGGCTCTCAGCCTTCTTCACAGTCCAACTCTCACATCCATACATGACCACAGGAAAAACCATAACCTTGACTAGACAGACCTTTGTTGGCAAAGTAATGTCTCTGCTTTTGAATATGCTATCTAGGTTGGTCATAACTTTCCTTCCAAGGAGTAAGCGTCTTTTAATTTCATGGCTGCAGTCACCATCTGCAGTGATTTTGGAGCCCAGAAAAATAAAGTCTGACACTGTTTCCACTGTTTCCCCATCTATTTCCCATAAAGTGATGGGACCAGATACCATGATCTTTGTTTTCTGAATGTTGAGCTTTAAGCCAACTTTTTTACTCTCCACTTTCACTTTCATCAAGAGGCTTTTTAGTTCCTCCTCACTTTCTGCCATAAGCGTGGTGTCATCTGCATATCTGAGGTTATTGATATTTCTCCCAGCTATCTTGATTCCAGCTTGTGCTTCTTCCAGCCCAGCGTTTCTCATGATGTACTCTGCATAGAAGTTAAATAAGCAGGGTGACAATATACAGCCTTGATGTACTCCTTTTCCTATTTGGCACCAGTCTGTTGTTCCATGTACAGTTCTAAGTGTTGCTTCCTGACCTGCATACAGGTTTCTCAAGAGGCAGGTCAGGTGGTCTGGTATACCCCAAAAGCCAAAAGAATCACACCTTGAAATTTCACATTTACCACAAAGTTTCAGTATTTCAAATAATAGTGTACTGGCCCCCAAATAGACACATAGACCATGGAACAGCATACAGGGTTCAACTAATATTCAACAAGGGAGCAAGGGAAACAAGAACACCAATTGTGGAAATGTTAGTCACTTCTTTCTTTTCTGAAAAAACTGGATAAACATACGAAAAAAACAAAAAAGCAAAAAACGAGACCTCTATCTTATCCCACTCACAAAAACAACTCAAAATGAGTCAATAACTTAAACATAAGACCAGATACCATAACATCCCTAAAAGAAAATATAAGGATAAAACTCCTTGACACTGGTCTTGAAAATGATGTTTTTTTTTAATGACATCAAGACCACAACAAAAGGAAAAAATCACAAGTGGGACTACAACGAGCTTAAAAGCTTCTGCACAGCAAAAGAAATAATCAACAAGACGAAAATGTGATCTACAGAATGGAAGAAAAGTTTCGTAACCACATATTGAATGAGGGGTTAAGATACAGAATATATGCACAATTCATACAACAAAATTCAATTAAGGAATGGGCAGATGAACAAAATAGACACTTTACAAAGAAGATTTCCAAATGGTCACCAGGTATAGGAAAAGATACTCAACATCAGTAATCATCAGGGAAATGTATTTCAAAATCACAATCAGATATTACCTCACCCCAATTAGAAAGTCTATAACCAAGAAGAGAAAAGTGTTGTGAGAATGTGGAGAAAAGTGAATGCTTGTACACTCTCAGTGGGAATGTAAATTGGTTCAGCCCTTATGGAACATAAATTGAAGGTTCCTAAAACAATTAAAGATAGATCTATTGTATGATCCAGCAATTCTACCTCTGGGTATATAGTCAAAGGAAATAAAAACAGGATATTGAAGAGGTATATGTGCTCCATGTTGACTGCAGCATTATTCACAATTAGCTAAGGGAAGAAACTTAAGTGCCCACCAATGGATGAATTACTTAAAGATGTTTCCATAGATACACACAGATATGAACACACACACACACACACACATAGACACACGTGCTCCCAATGAAATGTCATTCACCCACGAGAAAGATGGAAATCCTGCCATTTTCGACAACATGGGTGGACCTTGAAGACGTTATGCTAAAATGTGTGCTGTCATTTTAATCCTTACTCTATCCTATAATCAAATAATACACTATGATATATATCCTGAAAATTGTAATTCTAGCTTATGCTTTTTTAATCTTCAAGAAAACTGTGATCTTATTATATTTGTTATTTTCTAAGTAAATATTTTTTTTGTATCTGATTTAGTATAATTTAGCACTGTTTGGGTTTTCCTAGCGGTTCAGATGGTAAAGAATCTGCCTGGAGTGCAGGAAACCAGGATTTGATCCCTGGGTCGAGAAGATCCCCTGAAGAAGGGAATGGCTGCCTACTCCAGTATTTTTGCCTGGAGAATCCCATGGACAGAGGAGCCTGTTGGGCTACAGTCCATAGTGTCACAAAAAGTCAGACATGATTGAAGTGACTTAGCAGCAGCAGCATTTAATATAAACTTTTGTAATGTTAGGAACTTTTAAGTCTTTGGAGATCAGATGAAGAAGATGAAATACTAAAGTATTTTTGTAGGTTTTAAGGCTTTTCACCACCGCCGCTGCCACCAAGTCGCTTCAGTCGTGTCCGACTCTGTGCGACCCCATGGACTGCAGCCTACCAGGCTTCTTGGTCCATGGGATTCTCCAGGCAAGAACACTGGAATGGGTTGCCATTTCCTTCTCCAATGCATGAAAGTGAAAAGTGAAAGTGAAGTCGCTCAGTCGTGTCCGATTCTTAGCGACCCCATGAACTGCAGCCTATCAGGCTCCTCCATCCATGGGACTTTCCGGGCAACAGTACTGGTTTGGGGTGCCATTGCCTTCTCCTGCTTTTCACCATAGCACTAACTAAAATAAATGCCCATTTCCAACAATATAAATGAATGTACATATAAATGTATGTTTTTATTCCCAGCCCAGAGATTTAATTAAAGTAAATCATCCTGATTCATGTCAATGTATGGCAAAACCCATCACAAAGATGTTAAGTAATTATCCTCCAATTAAAATAAATTAATTAATTTAAAATAAAGGAAAAAATGAGTTAATGTGATATCTATGTGATCACCGTACTCTAGTTTTCACTCATTATTGTCTATATCTAACAATAATCTTTGGAGGAGGAAATGGCAAACCACTCCAGTGTTCTTGCCTCAAGAATCCCATGGACAGAGAAGCCTGGTAGGCTGCAGTCCATGGGTCGCACAGAGTCGGACACGACTGAAGCGACTTAGTAGTAGTAGTAGCAATAATCTGCTAAACGGTCTCTTCCTATGCTTTACCATTTACAATCCAACCCAGTGACTACATCTTGCTTTTAATTTTTAAATAATATATGACTATCTCTTTCTCAGGGCTTTCGTCATAGCTCAGTCGGTAAAGAGTCTGCCTGCCATGCAGGAGACCTGGGTTCGATTCTTGGGTTGGGAAGATCCTCTGGAGAAGGAAATGGTAACCCGCTCCAGTATTCACACTGGAGAATCCCATGGACAGAGGAGCCTAGCAGTCTACAGTCCATGTGATTGCAAGAGTCCAACGCAACTTAGAGACTAAACCACCGCCGTCATCTCTTTCTTTCTTTCTTAATCCTTTCACTATTCTTCCCAATGCCCCTACTAGATGTTTCAAATGTTTATAATTATCTGTTTCCAACTTACCTCTACAGCATCATCTTCTTCTTTATTCAGCCTTTTTCTATCTAGACTAAACTTGGACTTTGGGCAACTGTCATCACTACTCCACCTACCTTTCTTTTATATCTTCTTCCAACTGAGCTAAGAGGGAAGCCCATATCTTCTTCCACCCCTGCCCTATTCCTCTGTTTATTCCTGAGCATCCTTCAGATCTCATAATTATCTATGGATCAGAGATACTTTATATGATTCATGCTGAATATTTCTTTAGCACTTTGGTCTTGCCATATTATAACATTTTTTACAACTTGATTGTGTTTTATCATTCCAGGTGGACTGTCAGGTGGTAGAAACTGTGCCTACACCACTTGCCTATATTAGCACTCACTTCTGGAATATGCTATATACAAAATTATCCTATAATAATGATAATACAATTATAATGTAACTGATTATAGTGAGATAAGATGGTTGGATGGCATCACCAGATGATAATATGACTATTATTTTCATATAAAATATATATTTTTATATAAAAATATGTGTCCTTTAATGAATGATGCTTCTCTATGTGTTGAATAATGAAATTGTAATTTAATTGATGTATTTTCAAAGTGTCCCATGTTCTCTAGTTTATTCTGTAATGATAATGAAATTCAGATAGTTGTGTTGATATAGAAATACATCACTTTCTAGGTGGAAGGTCACTTTATCCAGGTTCCAGTATCTGACTACCTGTAATCAAACGTTCTAAATAAACAATACAGAATGTTCCTATTGAAAACACAGAGTTCACAAAGAACAACAAGGAGGAGTAGGTGACCTTAGGCAGGGGCTTGGCAGGTTTGCAGTGGAGCCCTCCAACAAATTCAACATTTGGTAGTCGTGGACGAGGAAATGACAAATCCCAGTAGCTTCGAATGAGCCACACATCAGCTTTCCCCATTGTCTCTGATAAGGTAGTAGGTCTTCCTGAAAGTAAAAAGAAAAACAACAAATGTTTGATCAAATGAGACAATTGTCATATGTGTATATAAGATAATTTGTGTAAAGGAACTTGGGATGTTGTGGCCAAGATGTTTGAATGTGTCTGTTGCTTGATAAATATATACCGTAGCATAGTATAGGATAATAAAGTATATCTGGAATACATCTGTTTCTACACAAGCAGAAACAATTTCTAAAAGCTAACTGGATACTTATACTACAAATATGTGTATAACTCTCCATGTACATGTCTTCATCTATCAAGACAGTTTATGAGATTCGTAATGACTTTAAGTTAAAAAAAGAAGTTTTGTAAGTTGGATAGTCACTTGCAGATGTCCTGGGTACTTCAGTCTGTGGTAAATGACTTCCTGGTATCTGATATGAGTAATGGGCTTTACCCTACCCTATAATTTAAGTGTTTGCATAATATTTGTTAGATTGAGGGTCATTTCATATTTTTATTTCACTGTTTCACTTATTTGAGATAAATTTTTGTGAATTTCTATTTAGACAAACTCAACTTCCAAGGCAATAGGAAAAATAGGACTTAATTCTACCAACTACAAACATGACTTACCTAGTAGTTTGGTTGCTAAGTGGTAACTGACTGTTTCAACTCCGTGGACTATAGCTCAACAGGCTTCCCTGTCCATGGGATTTCACAGGCAAAAACACTGGAATGGAATGCCATTTCCTTTTCCAAGGGATCTTCCTGACCAAAGGATAAAACCTGTGTCTCCTGCATTGGCAGGTAGATTCTTTACCACACTGAGCCATCAGGAAGCCCAACTTACCTAGTACTTCACTGTAAAACTGATTCCACTTCTTCTCTTTGTACGTTGGGAAGAAAAGCTCAAAATAAAGTGTATAAAACATATTTTTGATCCTCTCCATGAATGTCATGCGATCACTTAATTCTGAAAGCATAACAGGTACATAAGATGGTGGGAATGGAAGTCTTCCGCTATTCTTCTCAATTATGTGGCCAGGTGAGGTGTAATGACTGTACACGAATGGTATTTTAAGTAATTCAGCCAGCAATTCACCACAGGGTCCAACAGCATCTGCAATAAGGATATCAAACCTTGATTCCTGCAGTTTTGTCATTAATTTCTTGTTGGAAACAGCGTCTTTACATATACTTAAAGTAGTATCAAAAAATTCCCAAAATAAACTTCTCACTGTTGAAAGATAGGACCAAAAGGAATCTTTCGACACATACGTCCATTCCTCAAGAAGACGTTCCATAAAATTCTCATAATCAGTTTTTGTTAAAGATACAGGAAAAGTCTCAAATTTCATAGTAGATGGTTTGCTGGAATTAGGAATAGTGGAAGCTGAAGATATCAGAACAGTCACCTCATGACCCCTTGTGACAAGTTCCTCCAGAATTGTCTTTATATTCAGCCAGTGACTAAATTCCACTGGCCATACCAGCACCTTTCCACAACTCCCACCGCTAAAGTAGCAAGTCAGCTGTAGCAGCAGCAAAAGCGAGAGCCTTTTCATAGACATCTTGCTCATATGCAGTCCTTTAAAATTAATTACTGTAAACTTTTGCTATTGCTCAGGCTTATATCCAGAAGTCATCAACCAGAAGTTAAAGTATAACTCCTATTCCTTAAAAAAGTAAATTGCATGAATAGTCAGCAGATGTGGAAATCAAGTGAAAAGGCAAAGTGCAGAACACTTCGAGATTATACAGTGTGTTTAGTATTCATTTGCCAGTGCTGTCACCCATCTTGTACACACACATCAATTATATTCTGTGAGAAAGAAGACTAACTAGTGTAAAACAATAGCAAGTGAGAGGCTCTTGAGTCTGCAGTCGCTTTGACACAGAATTAGAGATAAGGTGACATCAACAAGGTGGAGGGTTATGAGGTCACAACAATTGTGTCCCGCACAGAAACAGCAAAAACAATAAATGACCAAGTGCAAACCCATGTAAAGTATTTTGGGAAAGTTCTGGACTAAAATGAAAAAGCAGCAGAAATCTTGCAGTTTGCAAAGACTGAAGATGTATGTTCTGATTTTTTTAGTGTAATGTATTAATACTAAAGATATCAATTAAGTTTGACTGGTCAATTGTATAATTTATGATCACTATTGCCATATTGATTGTTTTGTCTGAACGATCTGCCTACTGATGACAGTGGGGAGTTAAAGCAGAAGGAGACGACAGAGGATGAGATGGTTGGATAGCATCACTAACTCAATGGACATGAGTTTGAGCACACTCTGGGAGATGGTGAAGGACAGGGAAGCCTGGTGTGCCGTGGTCCATCAGGCAATGTTATCAGGTTGATCAGCAAACATAGGAAAGCCCACCATAGGGATCTCATGGCAGATGGCCTCGTAAGTGCCGCTGGTTCCACCATCAGTTATAAAGCCTTTGGTTTTTGGATGACCTAGCGTTGAGTGACTTTCAGTAAAATTATTACTTATAATTCAGAATAAAATGAGAAATGGCATTATAAGGCACTGTAAAAAGCAATGTTTTTAAGATAACAGATGGTTACACACAGGAAACTGCATTTAAATTGCTTTCAGAACACACAGCCAGAAACTCCTGTCTGCTGGAGAGATAAGTGAAGACTTCATGAAAGAAGTGCTTAGTCACTTGGACTTCACAAGTGAATTCAAGATTGGCAGATGAACAACTTAAAGAATACCCTGGGTAGAAGAAACCATATATGCATAAAAGGGGGCATTCAGAAATATATTCTCTAGAAGATTAAGGAAGTCATTTAATCTGATAAGAATGGTGTCAAGATCACACAAAGGGTAATGGTAGTGACTGTGGAACCAAAGAAAAGAGAATCTTCATTTTATTAAGAAATATGCTACCTATTCATGGAAATGATGTGGATTTTATTTCTGTAGAAAATGGAGAGTTACTGGTAATAAATAAGGAGCAGTTATTTATCAGTAGTATTTAGAATACTCCGGAAAGCATTCAGAGGTAGAACAATAACCCATTAAGCTATTCACTGTTAGAAGCAATTACAGGCAAAATGAGGATATTTTAATTTTGGGCATAAGGGACAGGACCAGGTATATAATACAGTGCCAACTACGATATGTTTTCCTTCGCCCCTCTAGAGTTGGGAGTAAAAACACAGAAGTAAAATTTTCTTTCTGAATGTCTTAATAAAAAACACTTGATACGTTTATTTCCTATTGAAGTACTATCACTCTGCTCAGCTGTTAATCATGTTTTTAGGATTTGTCTGCCAATATTTACCAAGAAGGTCATTCTGGGGGAATTCAGTTATACAGACGAGCATTGGGTCCTAAGGTGTCTGGCTTTTTGCCATCATGTCTCCATAGAACCTGTTAGGGTAACAAAAATACCTTATTCAATGAGTTTAAAGTTATAGCATTAGAATTCAAGAGATAAAAGATAACATTAAATGTCTTCCATATGTCATGTAAGGAAGAAAGGATGCGTGATCTTAAGCAACGATAACTACTAATGCTCTGACATCAGTAGGAATACTTACATTTTACATACTTATTACTGTATTCAATCAGCTATGGAATATAATCATGACCATTCACACATGATGGCATAAACAAATGATGTTTACATTTATAAAAGAAGACTTTTTTTTTTGTAATTTCTAAGTATCAGTAAGGCTGTTGTAAAAGTTCCAACTTTGTGGTAATAAAATTGATCCAGCGGACCATGAACACGTTAACAGTGAACCACAAAGGAGTGAGAGTGGCAATCTGTAGTTTCTATGCCCAGTACAAAAGTAAGGTATGGGTTTTGGAATTCCCAATCAATTCTCATACACTGGGTTATAATTTATAGTGTTTAACCTCTATTTGCTCTGGGACTGTAAAGTAACTCTACCAGCAAAGACACAGCACAGGTCATTAGGAGAAGATTACAATATCAGAAAACAAATTATAAAAGTAGTTCAAAATATACAAAGACCCCAGGGGATTTTTATGTATTAGAAAATAAGGTACCACTCTATTTTATGGAGAAAGAGGCTGCTGAATCTTTTCCATGCCACTTTCCTTATGCTTGATTCCTTCTTACAGTCCCTCTCCCTCCTCAATCAGGAGGAGCAATGTGACAGGTTAGAAGCAGAGTCCATCAAGGGCCAGACCTTATCATGCACAGAGTTTACTTAAGGGCAGGACCCCATCTTCTCTTCAATCCTCCTGATTCAGACTTTGTCAGGACCAAGTCACCAGGGAAGCTGATGTTTCTCTGTCTCTAAGTCACTGTGTCTATATGGGATCTGGAGGTCTCTTGGGGAGCCCTGACCATCCTTTCTCTGAATAGCACTGTGCAAAGCACACTGATAGGGCTACTTTAAAATTTAGGGGAAATGAAAGGGGCCAGGATTATCTGGCAAGTACAGTCTGCATGATGCCTTCCAGACTCTTATCACTATTGCATAATGCCTTTGTGGTACTGCACTTACTGTTAAAATTTAACTCTTCAGAATATTTGTATGTTTACTGTGTCCTCAAGAGTCTTTCAATGAAATGGAACAAATGACAAAGCAGAATTTGATGGTTTATCTTCCTTCCCACAATCCCATTATAATATCAAAATTCATACTGGATCTCTTAGATATTTTCCATTTTGATAATGTTAATCCAAAGTATTGTTAATAAAAGATACTCTAAACTACTGTCAGTCAGTCAGTTCAGTCACTCAGTCTTGTCCAACTCTTTGCAACCCCATGAATCGCAGCACGCCAGTCCTCCCTGTCCATTACCAACACCTGGAGTTTACTCAAACTCATGTCCATCGAGTCAGTGATGCCATCCAGCCATCTCATCTTCTGTCGTCCCCTTCTCCTCCTGCCCCCAATCCCTCCAAGCATCAGGGTCTTTTCCAATGAGTCATTCACATGAGGTGGCCAAAATATTGGAGTTTCAGCTTCAGCATCAGTCCTTCCAGTGAACACCCAGGACTGGTCTTCTTTAGGATGGACTGGTAGGATATCCTTGCAGTCCAGGGGACTCTCTGCTGCTGCTGCTGCTTATTCGCGTCAGTCATGTCGGACTCTGTGCGACCACATAGATGGCAGCCCAACAGGCTCCTCTGTCCCTGGGATTCTCCAGGCAAGAATACTGGAATGGGTTGCTATTTCCTTCTGTAATGCATGAAATGAAAGTGAAGTCGCTTAGTCGTGTCCGGCTCTTAGCGACCCCATGGACTGTAGCCTACCAAGGGACTCTCAAGAGTCTTCTAAAACACCACAGTTCAAAAGCATCAATTCTTCAGCACTCAAATTTCTTCACAATCCAACTCTCATATCCATAAATGACCACTGGAAAAACCATAGCCTTGACTAAATGGACTTTTGTTGGCAAAGTAATGACTCTGCTTTTTAATATGCTATCTATGTTGGTCATAACTTTCCTTCCAAGGAGTAAGCGTCTTTTAACTTCATGGCTGCAGTCGCCATCTGCAGTGAATTTGGAGCCTCCCAAAATAAAGCCTGACACTGTTTCCACTGTTTCCCCATCTATTTCCCATGAAGTGATGGGACAAGATGCCATGATCTTCGTTTTATGAAAGTTGAGCTTTAAGCCAACTTTTTCACTCTCCTCTTTCACCTTCTTCAAGAGGCTTTTTAGTTCCTCCTCATTTTCTGCCATAAGGGTGGTGTCATCTGCATATCTGAGGTTATTGAGATTTCTCCCAGCAATCCTGATTCCAGCTTTGCTTCATCCAGCCCAGGGTTTCACATGATGTACTCTGTATAGAAGTTAAATAAGCAGGGTGACAACATACAACCTTGATGTACTCCTTTTCCTATTTGGAACCAGTCTGTTGTTCCATGTACAGTTCTAAGTGTTGCTTCCTGACCTGCATACAGGTTTCTCAAGAGGCAGGTCAGGTGGTCTGGTATTTCCATCTCTTTCAGAATTTTCCACAGTTTATTGTGATCCACACAGTCAAAGGCTTTGGTATAGTCAATAAAGCAGAAATAGATGTTTTTCTGGAACTCTCTTGCTTTTTCCGTCATCTACAGATTTGGCAATTTGATCTCTGGTTCCTCTGCCTTTTCTAAAACCAGCTTGAACATCTGGAAGTTCATAGTTCACATTTTGCCGAAGCCTGGGTTGGAAAATTTTGAGCATTACTTTACTAGCGTGTGAGATGAGTGCAATTGTGTGGTAGTTTGAGAATTTTTTGGCATTGCCTTTCTTTTGGATTGGAATGCAAACTAACCTTTTCCAGTCCTGTGGCCACTGCTGAGTTTTCCAAATTTGCTGGCATATTGAGTGCAGCACTTTCACAGCATCATCTTTCAGGATTTGAAATAGCTCAACTGGAGTTCCATCACCTCCACTAACTTTGTTGATAGTGATGCTTTCTAAGGCCACTTGACTTCAAGTCTGGCTCTAGGATGCCTGGCTCTAGGTGAGTTTTCACGCCAGTGTAGCACTTGTCATATATATTTTGGTTTTTATAAATATCTGGGAAAAGTTGGAACTATCATAGTAATTTACCTTTCTTGCAGAAATTGTCTGTAATCACACCTTTTATATTATTTAAGTGACTCATTAAATATTTTCCCACTATTAAATTACTTTACCTACCTTTTGTGGAATCTGGGCAAGAGCTGATGCTATCATATTGGCCCTTTCTTCTGTTAATAACCATTGACTCCAAAGAAAACACCACAATATCCTTTTCCCCAGAGCTCTGGGCAAACTCTTTCACTTCCTGTGGAAAAAAAATTTGCTTCATGTGAGGAAATTAATAAGATGACTCTAGTCAGGCCCTCTTGCCCCATGCTCTCATGCTCTCTCACCCATGTTCTGTAAACAATGAGTTTGCACGGTTATGTAACAGATGAGATCTGTAACAGATGTAGGACTACATATGCATATCAGGAGGTACTTACTGGTCATGGGCTTCTTTGTGCAATAGACCTGTAGGAGCCTCACCATGAAGGCCCTGGCTGCTGCTGCACTGGGGCTACATTGGCGTGACCCATGGTTGTTACATGAGGTAATGTTATGGCTAGGTTATGGTTATGTTATGGCTGCTGCTACAGGTGCTGCATAAGCCAGGAGAGAAGCTGTTTTATGGCTGCTGTGCCAGTCAGGAGACATAGTAACCTGTCTGCAGTTACTATGGCTCCTTGAGTCTCCTTCTAGGCTCTTAGCTTGTGCCTTGCCTCCCCTGGGTTCAGCGAACAGTGTGAGCTGTATGAATGGAGAGAAAACTGGCGTCACAAACAAGATCAGCAAGACACTTCATCACAAAGGAGCAACAGCATAGCTAACATATTGAAAAGATTGCTCCAAACACCTAAAGAGAGAAAGTTGGATATATTATGCAATTATTAGAATAGTAGCTTTTTAAAAGATATTGCCATCTTCAATTCAGTTCAGTTCAGTCACTCAGTCATGTCCGACTCTTTGCGACCCCATGAATCGCAGCACGCCAGGCCTCTCTGTCCATCACCAACTCCCGGAGTTCACTCAGACTCATGTTCATCGAGTCAGTGATGCCATCCAGCCATCTCATCCTCTGTCATCTCCTTCTCCTCCTGCCCCCAATCCCTCCCAGCATCAGTCTTTTCCAATGAGTCAACTCTTCGCATGAGGTGGCCAAAGTCCTGGAGTTTCAGCTTTAGCATCATTCCTTCCAAAGAAATCCCAGGGCTGATCTCCTCCAGAATGGACTGGTTGGATCTCCTTGCAGTCCAAGGGACTCTCAAGAGTCTTCTCCAACACCACAGTTCAAAAGCATCAATTCTTCGGCGCTCAGCCTTCTTCACAGTCCAACTCTCACATCCATACATGACCACAGGAAAAACCATAGCCTTGACCAGATGGACCTTTGTTGGCAAAGTAATGTCTCTGCTTTTGAATATGCTATCTAGGTTGGTCATAACTTTCCTTCCAAGGAGTAAGCATCTTTTAATTTCATGGCTGCAGTCACCATCTGCAGTGACTTTGGAGCCCAGAAAAATAAAGTCTGACACTCTTTCCCCATCTATTTGCCATGAAATGATGGGCCAGATGCCATGATCTTCATTTTCTGAATGTTGAGCTTTAAGCCAACTTTTTCACTCTCCTCTTTCACTTTCATCAAGAGGCTTTTTAGTTCCTCCACACTTTCTGCCATAAGGGTGGTGTCATCTGTAAATCTGAGGTTATTAAGATTTCTCCTGGCAATCTTGATTCCAGCTTGTGCTTCTTCCAGCCCAGCATTTCTCATGATGTACTCTGCATAGAAGTTAAATAAGCAGGGTGACAATATACAGCTTTGACATACTCCTTTTCCTATTGGAACCAGTCTGTTGTTCCATGTCCAGTTCTAACTGTTGCTTCCTGACCTGCATACAGATTTCTCAAGAGGCTGGTCAGGTGGTCTGGTATTCCCATATCTTTCAGAATTTTCCACAGTTTATTGTGATCCACACAGTCAAAAGCTTTCTTAATCATTCATAAAGGTATGGTTCAGTAGTGTTAAGTGTATTCATATAGTGAAACCAATCACCAGAACTTTTTCATCTGGCAAAAATTGAAGTCTATGTCATTAAGAAACTACATTTTCCTCTTTCCTCAGCCTCTGTCAGCCATCACTCTGCTTTATATTTCTACAAATTTGACTAGGCTGGATACTCTGGTCTTCTCTAGTACTTGTGTTTCTGGACTAGCTTATTTCATTTAGAGTAAAATTCATCTCTGTTGTGTGGTGTGTCAGAATTTTCTTCTAAAAGCTAAGTAATACTTTATTACTTGTCTAATTCAATGAAACTATGAGCCATACTGTGTAGGACCACCCAAGACAGATGGATCGTGGCGGAGAGGTCTGACAAAATGTGGCCCACTGGATAATGGAATGGCAAATCACTTCAGTATTCCTGCCTCAAGAACCCCATGAACAGTATGAAAAGGCAAAAAGATAGGACACTGAAAGATGAACTCTCCAGGTTTGTAGGTGCCCAATATGCTACTGGAGATCAGTGGAGAAATAAATCCAGAAAGGCAGTGATTTGGCAGGTTTGCAGAGGAGGTCTCCAATAAATTCGAAATTTCGTAGCACTGAGAGAGGAAATTCTAAATTCCAATAGGTGCCATGATGAGTCATATTTCAGCTTTCCCCATTATCTCAAATGTTGTAGTGGGTCTTCCTGAAAGGAAAAACAAAAACAAATCTTTGATGAAATGACTATCTTTTCACATGCGTATATTAGGTAAGTTTTGGGAAAAGGCTTGGAATGTTTTGGCCGAAGATGTTTCAAAGTGTCTGTTTTTTGATAAAGCAAATACGTATGTGCATGTATAATATGCAATATGCATGCATGCATGCTAAATCGCTTGTGTCATGTCCGACTCTCTGTGAGCCTGTGGACTAATCGTTCTCTAGACTCCTCTGTCCATGGGATTCTCTAGGCAAGAATATTGGAGTATTAGTAAGGTAGATACTGAAGTTTAGTAAGGCAGATATATAATTGCTTACAGAAGTCTTAATCCTTCAAATTGTGGTTTATGGCTTCCTGGAATGTTCTATACTAGTAATGGAACACAGGGTTCTACTTTCAATATTCCATAATTTTTTCCATAATATTTATGAGTTTGCTGAACCCTGTCATGCCCTCCTCCAGGGGATCTTCCTGACCTAAGGATTGAATCCATGTCCCTTAAGTCTCCTTCATTAAGGTTCTTTACCACTAGTACCACCTTGGGAGCCCATAATATATAATATAGTGTAATATAATAAGAAAACTGAGCTACAAGTAGGAACAAGTAGGAACAAACAAGTAGGAACAGTTTCTAAGTGCTACCTAGATACTATTGCTACAAACACCTGTGTAACCCTTCAATATACATGTCTTCATTAATCAAAAATTTTACGAGGTTTCTAGTGATGCTTTCTAAATTAAAAAAGAAAGTTTAGTAAGGTAGATATATAATTTTTTGGAGAAGTCTTAATCCTTCAAATTGTGGTTTATGACTTCCTGGAGTGTTCTATGCCAGTAACGGAACACAGGGTTCTATTTCCAGTATTCCATAAAAGTTTCCATAATATTTATGAGCTTGCTGGATCATTTTATATTTTCATTTCCTCATTTTACTTAGAGGAGACAAATTCCTGTGACTTTATGTGAATTCACCTTCAAACGAACTAGAAAAAATAAGATTTCATGCTACCAACTAAAAACATGACTTACCTCGTATTTCACTGTAAAACTTACTCCATGTGTTCTCATTAAACATTTGGAACCAAAAATCAAAATAAAGTACATACGTTTTTGACCCTCTCTCTGGATGTCATATGATGACTTAATTCAGACAACGTAACAGGTACATAAGATGGTAAGAATGGAAGTTTTCCATTAATCTTTTCAGTTGAATCACCAGATGAGAAGCAGGGATTGTACAAATAAAGGTACTTTAGGTATCTCAGTGAGCAGCTCACCACAGGATCCAACGGCATCTGCAAGAACAACATCAAACCTGATTCCTGTGTTTTGTCATCAGTCACTTGTTAGAAAAAACATCTTTACAAAGATCTTTAAAAACATCAAAAAATTCCCAGTATAAACTTCTTACTAATGAAAAATGTGTCCAAAACAAATCTTTTGCCAGATATGTCTATGTGCTGGCCACATGCTTGATAAAATTCTTACAATGTGCTGTGTGCTGTGCTTAGTTCCTCAGTCATGTCTGAATCTTTGGGACTCCATAGAATGCAACCTGCCAGTCTCCTCTTGCCAAAGGAAAAGTCTCGTATTTAATAGGAGGTGATTCATTGGGATCAACAAGAATGGAAGTTGGAGGTGTCAGAACAGTCACCTCCTGACCCCTCCTGACAAGTTCGTCCAGAACTGTTTTCATATTCATTCAATGACTGTATTCCATTGGCCACACCAGCACCTTTCCACAACTTGTAGAGCTAAAGTAGCAAGTCATCTGTTGCAGTACCAGAAATGAGAGACACTTCATAGACATTTTGCTCCTGCAAAATTACTGCATCCCTTGACCAGTGCTCATGCATATATAAAAGGAGAAATCAATCAGGAAGTTAAATTATAATTCCTGATTTATAATATGGGAGTTTATATATTTATAATATAATGCAACTCAAATAAGTACATTATATTAATTGTCAACAGCAGTGGAAAGCAAGTGAAAGGGCAAAGGGTAAAACACTTCTAGATTATACAGTGTGTTCAGTATTGTCAGCACTGTCATTGATCTAAAAGTCGATGAGTTTACACATGCAAATCCACTATGTTATGTAAGAGACAAGACTAGCCTTAAAACTGTAGCAAGTGAATGTCTGCATTCTCCTTCAAGCAGAGTTAAAGAGTTAAGGTGACATCAATAAGATAGATGGGTTACTGTCCGTAGGGTTGCAAAGAGTCAAACATGAGTGAAGCATGCACGCACACAGCAAGATAGACAGTTTGAAGGTTTCAACACTTGTATTTCCCACAGAGAAATAGTGAAAACTATAAATAGTGAAGTGAAGTCATTCAGTCGTGTCCAACAGTGAACAATATGTTGGGAAAGCTCTGGACTATAATGAAAAAGCAACAGAAACCTGGCACGATTGAAAACTGAGAATGGTCATTTAGAAAACATGGGGCTGATTTTACCTGCATTACCCCATCCTCCAGTTCAGAGATTCTAGGTCTTCTGGCTAAGATCAAGGGTAGTATTGGGACTTCCTAGGTGGCTCAGTAAAGAATCCACCTGCAGTGTGAGAGACCTGGGTTCAATCTCTGAGTTGGGAAGTTCCCTGGAGAAGGGAACGGCCAGAATAAGGCTTTCTAGCCTGGAGAATTTCATGGACTGCATAGTACATGGGGTGGCAAACAGCTGGATATGACTGAGCTACTTTCACTTTCAGGTGGCTCAGTGGTATAAAGAACCCACCTGCCAATGCAGCAGATGCAAGAGATGCAGGTTCAATCCCTGCTTGGGAAGATCCCCTGGAGTAGAAAATGACAAATCACTCCAGTATTTTTGACTGGAAAATTCCATGGGCAGAGGAGCCCTGTGGGCTATAGTCCATGGGGTTGCACCAAGTTGGACCTGACTGAGCTACTGAGCACACAGAGTTCAGGACAACTTGGCACCAGCAGAGATTCTGTCAGAGTAAGTTCCCTCCATGGGGAAGAATAGTGTTAGAGAAGACCAGCAAGCCTCACTATCATAGGTGTTTACAGCCTTTGTTACTGAGGACTTCCACAGTCTTATCCAGCTCTGAGTTCAGCCACAGAGCTGCCGAGTCTCTGCTGCTGTGTCTTTCTTGAAGCTAGAACGGTCCCTGTGGTGAGACCTGACTCTTGGGGCCCTGTCAGTCCTGTGCCTGGCTTTCTCTGTTTGGGATGCCACAAGCCTTGTGGTCTATGTGAGAGGAGCTGCTGAACTGCACCCCGCCCCCAGGTTCCAAGTCGGTTCTTTTCCTGCTGTAACTGTGGTTGGGCTTCCCGGGCAGCTCAGTTGGTAAAGAATCCACCTGCAAAGTGGGAGACATGGTCGATCCCTGGGTTGGGAAGATCCCCTGGAGAAGGAAATGGCAAACCTTTCCACTATTCTTGCCTGGGAAATCCCATGGGCAGAGGAGCCTGGCAGGCTGTAGTCCATGGGGTCACAAGAGTCGGACACAACAGAGTGACTAAATCACCACCACATAACTGGGGCTGTGCTGCTACAGCTGTAGACCTCATCTTATACTTGCAGTCATGTCTTTGGCCATTACCCAGGCTGTTCTAAACCCCCTTGTTGGGTTCTAAGTCAGAGTTTGACCGACTGTTACTGGGGCCATACCACTGCTTTTCTGTACAACATCCCCTGGGTCCTGACATTGGCTTTAACATGCCATCGCTGGATCGTGCTGCTCTGATACTTCCCCTGGCATAGGTTTTGGAATTTTGATGCACTATCCTCAGCCTGAGCTGCTGTAGCATTCAGTTCCCTGGGCCTAAGCCACCTGTCACCTCAGGCCCTTTACCACTGCTGCACCTACCCCTTCCCCTTGCAAGTCACTGAAGCAAACCAGCCACACACCTAAGTTCTATCACAAATCTGCACATGCTTGTACCTTAGACTCTGACACCATTGCTCCAGCATGTACTCTTGCACATCAGGGCCAAGGCAGTATAGTAGTTACACATGAACATAATTTCAGGATCTTTGCTTCACTGCCACTCTCAGTGCCACTACATTGTATCTGATGCCTAGAAGGATCTCCTCAGTTACAACTATGTGCCATGGACACAGGTGGAGATCCCCAGCAGTAGGATGCCAGCAGACTTTGCTGCCAAGGACCCCAATAGCTCTAGTTACTGCTGCAACCATCAAGAACTATCTCTGTAGCCTTGGTCACTGAAGACCCATGCAGTCTTCATAGATGCTGATCTGTGTGATAGCCACACAGAGATTATGCAGCCATGCACTCTGAGGAACAGATATGACACCTCACTCATTCATTTGTCTCACAGCCAACTTCAGGTGAAAGTCTTTTCCCAATAAAATGAGTCCAAAAAGGCTAGAAATGTGACAGTTCCCTCTGGGCAGAGACAATTATTGTGTTACCAAAGGAACACAATAATTTTTTAGTAACTGACCCCCCCAAAATGAAAATCTATGAGTTACCAGGAAATAATTCAAAATAATTATTGTCAGAAAGTTCAGTGAGATTAAAGAGGACACACATAATTCAATAGTGTCAGGAAAAACAATGCCTGAACAAAACAAGTAGCTGATAAGTGAAAAAGAAATTATAAAAGCAATTGAACAGAAATTCTGTAACTGAAAAATAAATAAATGAAATTTAAAATGCAATTGATATTGAAATTCAACAATAGGCTCAATCAAGCACAAGAAAGAATCTTCAAACTTGAAAACAAATGTCTTGATATTATCCAGTTGATAGAGAGAAAGCTACCTGGTAGCGTAGCTGGTAAAGAATCCACCTGCAATGCAGGAGACCTCGGTTCGATTCCTGGGTCAGGAAGATCCCCTGGAGAAGGGCATGGCGATCCACTCCAGTATTCTTGCCTGGAGAATTCCCATGGACAGAGGAGCCATGGGGTTGCAAAGAGTCAGACAGGATTGAACAACTAGGCACACACAGAGAGAAAAGAATGAAAAAAATCTCTGTGAATTGTTTCCTAGAAAGTCAAGAAATAAACTCATGTACCCTATGTTCATCTAACCTATGACAAAGGAGGCAAGAATATACAATGGAGAAAAGACAGTCTCTTCAATAAGTGGTGCTGGAAAAACCAGACAGCTACATATGAAAAAAATGAAATAAGAACACTCTCTCACCATACACAAAAATAAACTCAAAATGAATTAAAAAGATCTAAATGTGAGACTGGACACTCAGACAAAAACAAGCAGAATACTCTTTGGCATACTTTATTCTTCGACATAACACCAACTTCAAAAAACATTCCTGCAAAAGAGTGTGAATTTTGCTGGGTCAGACTGTGTAGCAATTTATACTCATAAACACCATCTTGAATTGGAACCTGTCTTTCTCCATACTCTGATTTTTTAAGGTATAAATTTAGGCTATTGATTTGAAATATTTATTTTTAATGTAGACGTTTAGGGTTTAAACGACCCTCTGACAGTGTATTCTCATAATTTTTGTTTTTCACTTTGTTTCTTAAATTATTTTCTAATTTTTCTTTTGCTTTCATCTGTGATGCTTTTTTTGAATATTATCTAATTTCCATATATTTGTGAATTTCTCAATTTCTTTGTAATTTTTTTGT
Organism: Bos indicus; assembly: GCF_029378745.1. Classification (NCBI taxonomy): domain Eukaryota; kingdom Metazoa; phylum Chordata; class Mammalia; order Artiodactyla; family Bovidae; genus Bos; species Bos indicus. Next base: position 85,076,974 of record NC_091765.1, read on the forward strand.
TATTGCATTGTGGCCAGAGGCCATTCATCTTGTGATTTGAATTTCTAAAATTTATTGAGACTTAAAAAATTCACACTAGTGATAGTGTATCTTGGGAAATATTTATGTGCACTTGAGTAGATTGTGTATTTTACTCTTTTTGGAATGGGGTATTCTATAGATGTCTCTTAAAATCTAATTGGTTTATAGTGTACGGAATTCTTCTGTTTCCTTTGTTGATCTCCTGCCTAGTTTTCTACCCATTATTAAATGTAAGTGAGTAAAGTGTTCCAGTATTAATGTTGGATTGTTTCTCCTTTAATTTCCACCTGCTTTTGCTTCATGCGTTTTGGTCTTGATGTTAGGTACGTGTATCTTTATAACTGATATATCTTCACACTGAGAGATTCACACTTTTATAATAAAATGTGTCTTTTCATCTATAGCAACATTTTTGGTTTTAAAGTTTATGTGGCTGATATTAATATAGTCTTTCCAGTATTTTTATGGTTGCTGTTCATATGATATATATCCTACTCTATTCTTTTATTTCCACTTCTTTGTATCTTTGAATTTATACTGTATCTTTAAGTAACATAGTTGAATATTTTTATTATAATCTTTAATATATGTCTTTTGATTGAATTTTTAATTTATTTACATTTGGTGTTAATATTGCTACTCTTGGATTTATATCTGTCATTTTACTTTTATCTGCGTGTCATTTTATTTGCTTAGGTTTTTTTTTTTTTTTTGATGTCTTTCTTTTGCATTAAATGAATACTTACTAGCACAACATCTCAATTCATTTAATGATTTTAAATTATTTTTGTATTGTTCTATGGTTTATTATATATACATGATAAATTATCAGAATTTTGTTATTTTTATACTAACTTAATCCCTGTTCAATACAGAAAAAAATATTCCTAAAAGCTCTATTCTATTGCAAACTTTTGTGCTGTCATTGTTATACATGCTATATTCATACATGTAATTACCTAATAGTGTATGTATTGTATACTAGTATTTACATAATTTTGTCCTTTTTTTAAGGCAAAATGAGGCAAAAATGAGAATAAGTATATATTATTTCAGTGGTTATGATACTTTTTAGTTACCTATTCTTATTTTCTGTTTGCTTGCATGTATTCATGTTATCATATAGCATCGTTCCTTTCTTTAATACAGCTTGTTACCACCACCTACTTTATCTTGCTTTTGACAAATATATTAACTATATGTCATATGTCTAACAATACAACTATGTAGATGACTTACATGCTTATTTTTTGTACTTGTTAAGAGAAGAAAGAGAAAAAGTATGTACTTGTATTGTCTTACAGAATTACTTATCTTTACCAGTGCTCTTTGGTTTATCATGTGGATTAGAACTGCAGGCTAGTTTTACCGTCTCAGGCTGAAGAACTTCTCCAGTTTTCCTGTAAGGCAGATTTCCCAGCAATGAAGTCTTTTTTATTTTTATTTTTTGGCGGGGGGAGGGGAGGGGAAGGCATGAGAGGCAGAAGACTATTTATATTTTGTCCTCATTTTTTAAAGATAGCTTTGTTGACATAGAATTTTTGACTGACAGTTTTGTCTTTCAGTACTTTGAATATGTCATCCCATTGCCATAGAGCTTCCATACTTTCTGATGAAATATAAGTAATATCTTATTGCAGTTCATTTGTATGGATGTATTATTTTCTCTTGGTGCTTTAAGATTTTCTGCCTTTAGCTTTCAACATTTTACTAGTGTTAATGTATGGCTCTCCTATGTTTATCCTACTTTGAACTGATTGAAATACTGGGCTGTATAGATTAGTATTTGCCATCATATTTAGGATATTTTCCAGCATTATATTTTTGAATATTTTGCTTTACTCATTTTCTTATGGCACCCCTATTTTGCGTATGTTAGTGTGTTTAATTGTATTCCACAATTTGCTATCCTTCTTTTCACTTTTCTACTCATTTTTATCTCTGTTCTTTTGATTATATTATCTTACTGCTCTATCTTAACTTGGCTGGCTTTTTCATCTGCTGCTTCAAATCTGCTACTGACTACCTCTGGTGAATTTTTTCAATTATTGTAATTTTCAACTCAAATTTTCATTTGGTACTTTTGAAAAATATGATTTATATCTCTTACTTATAGACTCTGTCTATGGGACATTGTTTTTATACCTTTCTTTACTTCTTTAAGCTTGTTTTACAGAAGATGCATTGTATGTTTTTAGAAATTTATCTATTCCTTATAAGTTCCCCAGTTTTTTAGAATATAATGATTCATAATATTCTCTTATGATCATTTATATATATGTATGCATATATTTATACATACATATATATTTAGCTTCTCATTTTATTTATTTGACTGTTTTTTTGTTTTTGTTTTTGATAATCCCCTTTGGGTCATTGAATACAGTTTGTGATAGCTAGTATGAAGTTTTTACCTGTTAGAACTATTAGTCCCTCTCAGAGGCAGTTGCTTATTGCTTTTTTTCCCCATGTAGGTTACATTTCCCTGTTTCTATGTACTGTGAAATTTTTGTTAAGCTCTGACATTTAGATAATGAGTATAGCAACTCTGGATACTGGTCTTTTCCAGTTCCATTAATTATTACTATTATTTGTTCAATAACTAAATGGACTATTTTAGTGAAGTCTCTTTCCCCTACAGTGTGAAGCCTCTGTTGGGGGCTATTTGGAGGGTGCAGCCTTGGGCATATTCACATTCCCTGGGCTGACAGTAGTTTTAGTAGGGGCCTCCTTTTGACTGTCTCTTTTCTTACTGTTAACTTTCATCAGCTGTTGACTGATTGTGCTATAGGTTATGTTAATATCTTGGAAGCATAAATTGCTCCAGAATCTGACTTCCAGAAGTTCATTTTCATTTGCAAGGATGTTTTTGGAAGTCAATGTTTGAGGTCTGTTTTGATCTCAGAAGACTCTTCTTAGCTGTGTCTTTCTTTGTTTTTCTCTGATAAACTAGCTTGCCAATGGTTTAGCTTGTATCTGTCATGAAACAATTAGCTTCCTCTTAACTGTTTAACCAACAAATCTTTCATAACTTGTGGTCAATCATAGGCTTGACCTTCCTTCCCACAGTCTGATTCAAATAAAGTGAGTGTCTTGAGAATAGCTTGGAGCTCTGAGTTTTATGTTTTATGTCCCCCTCTGGTCAAACTCCCTGAACACTGACTTCAGAACTGGGGATATGGACAGTGGCACACCTCTCTGTGATATCTTTCTTTTAGGTGTAAACAGTAGTATCTATTTTTAGTCTGCCTCTTTTGTCCTGGAACCTCCATTATATGAATGAGCTGGGGAAATGACTATTTGCGATTCAGTATTCTCAATATGTTTTGTCTAAAGAGAAACTTTGCCCTATGAGTCTGGCTGGGTGGAAGATGGGAGAACCTTGTTGACCACACTTGTCTGGAACTTTGCCTCTGTAAGACACAGCTGAGATGTGTATGTATGAGAAATTCAAGTGACTTGACCTGTCGAAGAAGATACCATAGCAGTCAAAGGAACTGTGAGGAGTGAGAGCTCTGTGTTCTTTCTGAACCTGCTTAGAGTGGAATCTATTTTTCTGATTAAGGACAGTGAAAGAGGGAGCAGTTTAAGGTTTAAATGGCATAGGCTTTCAGTGATTTTACTGTTAGTATACTCTTCTGGAATAAATGTGTCTTTATTTACTGTATCTTCAGGAAAATCTCTAGACATAATATTATTATTGGTTCTTTTTTTCAAACTTTAAACTTTTTGTTTTGTATTGGGGTATAGCCATTAACAATATTGTGGTAGTTTCAGATGAACAGCTAAAGGACTCAGCCATACATATACGTGTATCCTTCCTTCCCCAAATCCCCATCCCATCTAGGTTGCCACATAACATTGAGTAGAGTTCCATGTGCTATCCAATAGGTCCTCGTTAGTTATTCACTCTGAATATAGCAATGTGTACATGACCTTCCCAAACTCCCTAACTATCTCCTTCCCTCAGCAACCATAAGTTCATTTTCTGTTAGTCTTTTTCTATTTTGTAAGTTCATTTGTATAATTTTTTTTTAGATTCCACATATAAGAGATGTCATATGATATTTCTCCTTCTTGGTCTGACTTACTTCACTCAGTATGACTTTCTCTGTGTCCATTAATGTTGCTGCAAATCACATCATTTTCTTTTTAATGGCTGAGTATATTCCATTGTACATATATATGTCTTTTTCATCTATTCCTCTGTTGATGGACATTTAGGTTGCTTCCATGTCTTGACTATTGTCAACAGTGCTGCAGTGAACATTGGGGGTGCATGCATTTTTTTTGGATCATGTTTTTCTTTGGATATATGCCCAGGAGTGGGATTGAAGAGTCAAATGGTAAGTCTGTTTTTAGTTCTTTAAGGAATCTCCATACTGTTTTCCATAGTGGCTGTACTAATTTACATTCTTATCAACAGTGTAGCAGGGTTCCCTTCTTTCTATACCCTCTCCAGCATTTGTTATTTGTGAATTTTTTTGATGATAGTGATGAGTGTGAGGTGATATCTCCCTGTGGTTTTAATTTGCATTTCTCTAATAACTAGCAATGTTGAGCATCTTTTCATATGCCTATTGGCCATCTGTATGTCTTCTTTGGAGAAGTGTCTATTCAGATCTTCTGACCATTTTTTTGAGTGGGCTGTTTGTTTTGATGCTGTTAAGTGAATTTCTAGACACTTTAGTTGTTTTAAAGCATAATTTCACTATTCTTACTTCATGTAAGAGCTTGTCCATAAAATATGTCATGTTAGCATTCAAGAAATGGGAGATTCAAAGTGTTTTGAAATTTCTCAACATTCTGCTGCTTTAATACGTGCAGCAGGATGTAGATGGCAATTTGCTAGGGTTGAGGAATGAATGAATGGGAAGTAACTATATAATGGGTATATAGTTTCTTTTGGGAGATGAAAATACTCTTGATCTAACTTGAGGTGATAGTTGCATATCATGTAAACTTATTAACTGAACTATATAATTTATAATGGTTAAAAGAGCAAACATTGTGTTATATACATTTAACCTCACCAGTAGAAACACAAATGGCTGCCGCCAAGATATGACCCAGAGGCCATGGTTTAAAAGCCCTTTGGTTTGTAACATAAGTATATCTATCTATCCTCTATCTACCTATCTATTGATCTATCAATCTTTAAGTGTAGTTGATTTACAATCATGTGTTAGTTTTAGGTGTATAATATAGCAAATCAGGATTTTTGTAGGTTATATTTCATTATTGTTGTTGTCCAGTCACTAAGTTCAGTGAAGGCAATGGCACCCCACTCCAGTACTCTTGCCTAGAAAATCCCATGGATGAAGGAGCCTGGTAGGCTGCAGTCCATGAGGTCGCTAAGAGTCGGACAGGACTGAGCAATTTCACTTTCACTTTTCACTTTCATGCGTTGGAGAAGGAAATGGCAACCCACTCCAGTGTTCTTGCCTGGAGAATCCCAGGGACAGGGGAGCCTGGTGGGCTGCCGTCTATGGGGTCACACAGTCGGACACGACTGAAGTGACTTAGCAGCAGCAGCAGCAGTCACTAAGTTGTGTCCGAATCTTTGTAACACTGTGAACTGCAGCACGGTAGGCTTCCCTGTCCTTCAGTATCTTCTGGAATTTGCTCAAACTCACATCCATCGAGTTGGTGATGCTATCCAACCATTTCATCCTCTGTCATGCCCTTCTCCTGCCCTCAATCTTTTCCAGCATCAGTGTGTGTGTGTGTGCTCAGTCACTCAGTTGCGTCCGACTGTTTGTGACCCCATGGACTATAGCCCACCAAGCTCCTCGTCCATGGAATTTTCTAGGCAAGAATACCAGAGTGGGTTTCCATTTCTTTCTCCAGGCAATCTTCCGGACCCAGGGATCAAATTGGTGTCTCTTGGGTCTCCTGGCTTAGCAGGCAGATTCTTTACCACATTTCTCCCAGAAGGTCCCAGTATCAGGTTCCCCGCCACCCCCCGCCCCCCTCAATGAGTCGGCTCTTGGCATCAAGTGGCTAAAGTATTGGAGCTTCAGCTTCAGCATTAGTCCGTCCCTGAATATTCAGGGTTGCTTTCATTTAGAATTGACTGATTTGATCTCCTTGCTGTCCAAAAGACTGTCAAGAGTCTTCTCAGCACCACAATTCAAAAGTATCAACTCTTTGCTGCTCAGCCTTCTTATGTATGGTCCAACTCTCACATCCATAAGTGACTACTGGAAAAGCCATAGCTTTGATTATACAAAGCTTTGTCTGCAAAGTGATGTCTCAGACTTTTAATACACAGTGTAGGTTTGTCATAGCTTTTTTCCAAGAAATAAGCATCTTTTAATTTCATGTCTGCAGTCACCGTCTGTATTGATTTTGGAGCTGAAGAAAAGAAAATCTGTCATTGTTTCTACTTCCCCCCTGCCCGCCTTCTATTTGCCATTAAGTGATGGGACCAGATACCATGATCTTAGATTTTTGAATACTGAGTTTTAAGCCAGCTTCTTCACTCTCCTCTTTCTCTTTCATCAAGATGCTCTTTAGTTTCTCTTTGCCTTCTGCCATTAAAGTGGTATTATTTGCATATCTGAAGTTGTTGATATTTCTAAATATCACCAGCCTCAGATATGCGGATGATCCTGGAAGAAACACTCTAATGGCATAATGTAAAGAGAAACTAAAAAGGCTCTTGATGAAGGTGAAAGAGAAGAGTGAAAAGGCTGGCTTAAAACTCAACTTTTAAAAAACTAAGATCATGAGATCTGGTTCCATCAATTCATGGAAAATAGAAGGGGAAAAAAGGAAGCAGTGGCAGATTTCTTTTCCCACCTTGGGCTCCAAAACAACTGTGGTATGTTACTATAGCCATGAAATTAAAAGACGCTTGCTCCTTGGAAGAAAAGCTATGAGAAACCTAGGAGTGTATTATAAAGCAGAGACATCACTTTACCAACAAAGGTCTGTATAGTCAAAGCTATGATTTTTCCAGTAATCATGTATGGATGTGAGAGTTGGACCATAATGAAGCCTGAGTACCAAAGAATTGATGCTTTTGAATTGTGGTTCTGGAGAAGAGTCTTGAGAGCTCCTTGGACAGCAAGGAGATCAAACCAATCAATCCTATAGGAAATCAACACTGAATATTTATTGGAAGGACTGATGCTGAAGCTCCAATACTTTGGCCTCCTGATTAAAAGAATTGATTCACTGGAAAAGACCCTGATGCTGGGAAAGATTGAGGACAGGAGAAGAAAGGGGCAACAGAAGATGAGATGGTTGGATAGCATCATTGATGCAATTGACAGGGATTTTAGCAAATTTCAGGAGATAGTAAAGGACAGGGAAGCCTGGCATGTTGCTGTCCACAGTTTGGCAAAGAGTCAAAGACACAACTTGAGGACTAAACAACAATAAAATATCAAGATAGTTTACTGAAAATAAATGCTCTTTGAAGAGTTTAAAACATCAGAGGAGTTCACACACTGAAAGAAAGAAAAGTGAGAAGATGAGTATCCATAACATTCCTAGTTCCCTATTTTAACTTTGCTCTCAATGCTTCTTAATCCTTCTATTACCATTTCAGTGATTATTCTCTTTCCAATGACTAGACAAAATAGACTTTAAAATAAAGAATATCATAAGAGACAAAGAAGGACACTACATAATGATCAAAGGATCAATCCAAGAAGACATAACAATTATAAATGTCTATGCACTCAACATAAGAGCACCTCAATACATAAGGCAAACACTAACAGGCATAATAGGAGAAATCTACAGCAACACAATAATAGTAGGGGACTTTAACACCCCACTTTCACCAATGGATAGATCATCAAAACAGAGAA